>NC_137242.1:21771358-22445530 GCF_051294905.1 Botryllus schlosseri | reverse complement strand
TTTGCTTGATTGATTAAGAACCGTGCGCTGTGCTAAAGGGAATGTTTAGTTTTCCGTTGTATAGGGTTGAATATAGTTTAGTAAGGCACTTAGGCTACTTAGGTATCATATTTGACTTCAATGTGTAATTAATCTGTCATAATTTCATAAAGATTTGGCATTATATTAATTTGCTCTGTTTGTTGATGGGAATTTGTGTTATCTAAAGTATTATTTCACTCAAGAAGACGCATCTGATTTACAACATGCATAGTCAAAATTAGTCAGCCGACAGCGCAACGAGGTCGTGTACTGAGAATAGAACGTTACTGCGGTTACAGACAGTGCTTGATGTATTCTATCAAAAGTTATCTAGCAACCCTATTCAGTTTTGTATTTTTTTTTACCATAAGCTAGCTAGCTAAGTCAATTTGAGTATGGCATCATCAGCAAAGGGCCAGTGGAAGAGCAGTTATGATAAAGGGCGGAAGTATAATAGTAAATGGGAAAAGAAATTTGTTTGGTTAAAGAAGGCGAGTGATGGTTCAGAAGATGCATATTGCAGGTTATGCCATACTACCATGATACCCAAGCAAAATAACTTGATGAGGCATGAGAAGTCCGAAAAACATATGAGGAGAGTTCCATCGAAAGGGCAAACTTCGCTAAAAGTTGTTAAGAGTTCAAGCAGCCAAAATGATGAACTCAAAATGGCTGAACTTCAGATTGCCGTAAGCGTAACCTGTCACAGTGCTATTCGTTCGATTGACCACCTTGGAGAAATCATGGTAACACATGGAAAAGGTAGCACTTTGGAAGAAATCAAGATGCATAGAACTAAGTGTACATGCTTAATAAAAAACATCATTTCACCTTCCATGAAGTCGGATTTAATTGATGATTTAAAAGACAAGAAATATGCCATTATTGTCGATGAATCAACTGACATCTCTATCCAAAAGCATTTGTGTATCCTGGTTTGCTACTTTAGTGAAAAAAGGAATGAAATAATCACTGCATTTCTGGGTTTAATTCCTGTACTTGAAGCAACAGGAGAAAATCTTTTCAATTTGATTGATGCAGAAATTACAAGCATCAATCAAAGTCTAGCAAACTGCATTGGTTTTGCCTCAGATGGAGCTTCAGCGATGCTTGGTTGCAACAATTCTGTGTGGTCTAGGTTGGAGAAAGTGTCCCCACAATGTGTGCAACTCAGATGTACCTGTCACTCACTTGCATTATGCATTCAGTATGCATTTTCAAAACTGCCATCAAACATTGGATTTATGCTTTCAGAAATACCACGATGGTTTTGTAACAGTGAGTTAAGGAGGGAGGCATATAAGGAGCTATTTCTGGGCATGAATGCCGCAACAGCTGTTGAGCCGATTTCAAGTATTCCACTGCCATTCGAAAAACTATCATCGACCAGATGGTTAGTAAGGGGGAAGGTGATGTTTAACATTTTAATGAATTGGCAGGAGCTCAAGGCCTACTTTACCAGTGCAGAATTAGCTACAAAGAAGATGGATGGAAAGTACAAGGCTCGACTTCTAAAGGAAATGCTATCTGATGACAGCAATTACTTATATTTTGTGTTTGCAACACCAATTGTGCAAGAATTTGAAAGGGTGAACAGTCTTTTTCAGCAAACAAAAGCGGATCCACACACCTTGTACCAGGAACTGAATTTACACCAGCAGAGCCTTCATAATAGGCTTTATGACACCAATGGAAGGAAAAGAAACATACATGATGTTGATTTCGGAGTCAAATTTATAACAGAATGTAACCATGTCCAAAAAAAGAATGTCAAAGCACTCCAAGAAGTAAACAATGTTAAGACAAGGTGTCTATCTATGCTTGAGGAAGCAGATTGTCAAGTTTCCAAGAGACTTCCCCCTGTCAAAGATACTTTCAAGAATTTGTCATTATTGAATCCTGTGGTTCTTCTCAACCAAGCATCAAGACCAGCTTTTGCAAAACTGCCACTTTTGCACTTAGCAGGGGATAATATCGGTATGATTGAGGAACAATACAGAAAGGTTATCTTCATTGACTGGAAAGAAGCGGCACCATTCAAGGCACATGGAATTCCACACGACAGTGAAGAATTTTGGGTCGGAGTGCTTTGTCATGATTCATTCAAGGAGCTTGCAATGTATGCATTAACATGCCTTGTAACTCCAGTGAGCAATGCTGTTGTGGAGAGAATATTCTCCCTTGTTACCTCGGTCAAAACAAAAGCAAGAAACCGCATGCAGCTAAAACTTCTAGATGCTATTGTAAGGATAAGAGCAAATCTTATGCTTTCAAACAAGTGCTGCAAGAACTTTCAAGCAACACCAAAAAGGCTGCAAAATTTCACGGCAGATATTGTTTATGCCAAAGATTCGAGTGGAAACACTGTTGAAGACGAAGATTTGGCATTGTTCTTATAGAATGTGGACTGTGTAGGAATAGAATGTGGACTGTGTTTGAATGGTTAAGACAGACCAATATTGAAACACAAGAAGTTTTATTTGACAATATTCAGCTGGAAAAGGCTTGACATAATAGCAGGTATTCTAGTTACGATTCGGTGTCCTACAATGCTATCAACCGGTGTAGTGGATTTAGTGTCCTGCAACAGTATTAGCAATATAAATCAGGAAATTCCTGTAATTGGCAAAAGGTCTATGGGTGATATTGCAACGTTAACGTCGTTGTTAACGTTATTATGCATCGTTTAACAACGTTATTAACCAATTTGGGTGTTTTAAGCCAGTTTGGCCCTTTTTCGCCCTATTTGGCCCTTTTTTTGAAATGGTTTGGCCCTTTTTCTCAAAAGCTGTCTGGCAACCCTGATTTGGGTTCGCTATCGGCTATCCTCTGTCTATTCGGCGGAGAGCATGAGCTGGTTTGGTATTTCCGGGTTGCATCGGCCGTGTGTTGCGGTCGACACTGTTGCGGTTGCTGGTCGGTTGCTTGGTTCTTGGATCTGTATCGTCTGTCGGGTTGCGGTATATTTTGTGAGCTGAATAAACCTCCATACTGGACAAAGGCCTCTACATGCGTAAAAGCTATGGAAGAGATCGTTCAATGCTATGGAAGAGATCGTTCAATGCAAGTTTCAGGCATCCGAGGATAGAATGATTTCGATGCCCAAGGCATACTACAAGGTTATGATGTTGAATCTGATAATGTTATTGGCGTTGAAGGTTCTGGTGCTTCTATCAGTGAAGGTGTTGGAGTTGGGAAAGTGTTGGAGTTGGGAAAGTGTCCAGTAGTGAAGAGTTGCATGGTGTACCGGTACTTATCTCGTGCTCAGATACTACATCCTCTATCGCTTTGCCAGAGAATTGCAGTGTAGCAACTGATGTCAGTTTGGATGGTCCTGTGTTTGAGCATGAAGTGAGAGTCTGACTGAGGATTCAGTAATAATGCAGCCCCCATGTAAGCAACGTGATGAAGAACGATCAGAATTCGGCTACAGAGGCATGCCTAATAACCGGCATAAGATACCGAATGACACGGGTACTTGCAGCAATCGCGGGAAGCTAGTTGGAGCAGAATTCGAATGGATCCGTTTCAACTGTCTCAGATCTTCCGAATTGGTTGAAGTCTTACGTCTACTATGGACTGACGAATGGAAATTGCATGTTTTATTGTGATTGCTGTATCTTGATTGTTCGAGTTGATATTTTGTGAGTTAGATTACTTTCTATAATGCAGCTCAGAATAGATTACTTTCTATAGTGCATCTCAGAATTAGAGGAGGGTGATGAAGCAGCCCTCGTGCGCCCCCTATTCGGGTCCGCTATCGGTTATGCTGTAGCTGTTTCTGGTCGGTTACTTGGTTCGGGCATCTGTATCGTCTGTCGGGTTGCGGTATATATTTTTTGAGCTGAATAAATAAAACCTCCTGAAGACTTTGATCATCATCCCAGACATCCAGGTCCTCTTCGTTGACTTCATGCTCAGGAGGATGACGGGCAACTGACGTCTTTTTGGCGTAATAACCAGCAATTGAGGAAAGCTTTCTTTTCTTGTATTCGGATTTCGTTCTGTCTTTCAAACCGTGAAGCTTGAGTGGACTGACTCTCTCCTATTCAATTCAATGTTTTATCTAGCTATTACATCTGAGCAATTACTCTCCCAACTGGCAGTACTGCTACTGATTACTTCGGGTTTGTGTTGGACAGATCTGGAATACGGAATATCAAGCTTACAAAGAGTGTTCACTGCGTTCCGACAATTTGCGTTGCGCCGCGCCAATTTGCGCCTTTCTACTAGTTCTTTCCATTATATGTGGATGGTTTCTTTCGTCGGGGCTCTTTTGTCGCTGTAAGAACGGCAGAGGAGCCCAAATAAACCTCCGACGGGAATCGAGCCGGGTCCGTCAGAGGGGTGGGTGCTTATCGTTACCACTACGCTATCTCCCCCGCCTATATATCTGCAAGTTTTAAGGACCAAGCATAAGCAGTAGGGATAACTTCAACGAGAAGTATATAAAATGCTAATATCATAATCTGAAACATTTATAGAAACCATATAACGAATTTTTGACCTGTAATTAGAAAGAGAGAACAAATAAAAAATAAGCTTGTATACAATTGTCACACATAAGGGTTATCTACATCTCTCCCATAGACACCTACACATATATCATGATACTATGCCCAAATAAACCTCCGAGGGGAATCCAACCGTCATTCCCTTCATCCTCATGAGCATTACCACCTCATGTACCACAATTGTTTTCTGAACTTGCGTTTGCGTTAACTGCCTCGATACTAGCGCAACGATTTTTCTTAACTTGCTTGGCTGGCTTGACTGGTATGCGGAGGAAGACACACAATTTCCACATTCCTCTGCAGCATACGCATGAGCTTTTTTGCCACATCTTGTATGCGACACATTTTTCTGATGAATCACAAAATGAACCATCACTCATGAAACAAATCATGATATGTAGCCTGTTTCACTGTGTTTTACTTTACAATTGTTGAAGGAGGCATGCCACGTTCCAAGCGAGCATTGGGTCTCTTCCCCTTGAATATTGCTATTTGTGGAACGTAGTGACCAGCTGCATTTGGTGCCATTAGCATAGTTTGCACTTGTTGTTATTTGGCTACAGTACCGAGAACCTTTACAGCCCACAACATTTTGCACGCCAAGAACCATACCAAGTCCTGTTTCGTCGGCATTATATATTCGTTCGGGGTTCCCAAGAATTGCATACTTGTCATTAATTATTTAGTTAATTTGAAATACTTATCAACAGTTGGCCTGTTCAAGTGGGTGGCCCTTTGAATAGGTAAGCAAGCCTTATCTATTCAGTCACTAGTGTCTTTTTGACGCGCACGAAACTCCCTCCACCAATCCAATACAGCCATCTTTTTTCCATCAGGGAAATTGTGTGGTAGATGAGTTTCTTCAACAAATTACAAAATGAAAGCCAATTCTCTTTTATGTCTTCAACGGTAAGTGGGAAACCGCGTCTCTCAAGTTCTAAAATATGAGTCAACAGTTTTTTGACTCATTAGCCTCCCTCAAACAGTGACTTTTTCAAATCTGACAAGTGACGGATTTGAGTTGTTCTTGATATGTTGAAACTTCTGGCTACTGACCTAATTTTGATCCTCTGGAAACCTCATCCATGGCTTTTTCGCATATCCCTTTTATCCCAACTCGCTCTACTACTCTTTCTTTGAAAATTTCGTGGCATTTTAGCATCAACCATATCTGCAAAACGGAGTGATATGAACACATGTAAATTGCCTTCAAATTACAATTAAATACAGCTACCTAATAACACCAATAACACCTTTTTGTATGTTACTATCCAAGTAACATGTGAAATTTGTTACAGCAATCTACCAAATAGTTCGACGATATTTGCAAGATGTGGGTCCCAAATGAAGTTTCAATCCCTTTAACAGCCACATCTAGCCGCGACAACTACATCACATATTTGAAATCTACGAACTGGCGGTAAACATCATCCAACGACCAAATCGAATTCATAATCTACACTACTGCGGCTTGCAGTACACCGAAAACACGAATATAGTCTCACACCTAATTCAGTATACAGGACCGGATTACATGGCTATGCTAGAGATCTGCCACACCAAAGGAGATCGCAGCCTCGCAAATCCAGCATCGGAAAATGACAAAGTATTGCAGCATCGAATTGGTTAATACACGCGCTTAAATACCGTAAAGGCCGTATCAGACGAGGCGATGCCGGCCGATAATTTCTCTACCATCATGTGAGAGATCGTTGCACTTGATTAGTTTCAGAAGGCGTTGACCCGTTGCATTTAAACCTGCTCGGGGATGATTGACATCTGCGAATCGGTTTTTTGTTGTTGTACAGGTCAGGTACACTGTACAATACAGTGTAGTACATACGACCGTATTATGATCATCCATCCGACAGCTCAAAGCTCTGAGGAGCAATCCTTCCGAATACGAACAATCTCATCCAAATACCCATGCAAATCCGAAAAATCTTGTCCATAATCCAGAAAATCCGAACAGAACGGAACCATGGTAGTATGGTATTTGTAAGGGTAGGTCAAAAAAGTTGAAAGTAGCACGAGTTTTGACTGCCATGATAGCTGTAGAAGAATGTGCGCGTGCTGATGCTACTCGAAGGTGGTGGGTACATCCGATTTTGCAACGCCGGCCTATACTTGATAAGTGGAACAGCTCCATAATTCAGTACTACATCGCAGTAATTCGTTTCGCAATGCCTCGCCAGAAGGTCCGTCCGCCAAACGGCTTGAGCAAAAGTGACGCTAGTCAAGTTTCGACACTGGTTTATATATGGATACGCATGAGCGCATCTCCCACTTCTCTCATCGCCGGCGATGTCGCCGAGTTAATTGACACTGTCAATTAAAATCGGCGGCGATTCGGCCGATGGCAGCGATGATAAAACAAACACTAACGCTCCGCCGACATCGCCTCGTCTGATACAGCCTTAAGCCAGATCAGCTCGTGTCTGTGTATAGATAACAAAATGTCCGACATATGTTCCATTCAAAGGTTCTCGAAACGACTATAATAAAACTCGAGCCACCGATTCTTTGTCGGCAAAAGGACCGACTCTATTCTCTCCGTGTATTTCATTAGTGTTGCGTCTCTTGCTATATATTATAGCCAATTTGTATTGCACTAATTGCTCTCGTTTTGTGAATTCCCTAGCAGCACCTAGAAGTGGTACTGAAACGAAGCCGATTTTGCTCAGCAACGAATCCAGCGCTTTTAGCCTCCAAGCAAGCCACGCTGGCATCGTATGTAGTCTCGCTACGAATAGGTAAAACGACGAAACCGCATACGATTGGAGAACAGCTTGTTAAGCCTGCAGCCATTGACATGGCCAGACTCGTATGCGGCGACGACGTGGCCTCGAAATTGCAGTCCGTATCACTATCGAACGACACAGTCCAAAGTCGCATCGAAGACCTTTCACTGAATATAAAGTGGTTGCCCGAATGAAGAAGGCGGGAAAGTGGAGCTATCAACTGGATGAGTCAACCGACACGGGAAAGCACGCGCAGCTAATGGTTATGTGAGGTACGAGGGTGATATGGACCTCGAAGAAGAATTTCTGTTTTGCACAACAGCAACGGGCAAGGACATCTTCAACGTCGTGGACAACTTCCAACAAAAAGAAGGCATTAACTGGGAAAACTGTGTCAGCTTGTGCACTGACGGCGCTCCCGCAATGCTTGGTGCTCGACAGGGCTTTACTGCACGAGTCAAGCAAGTCAATCCTAATGTCCAAGTCGTCCACTGTCTTCTGCACCGTGAAAATCTTGCTGCGAAACATTTGTCTCCGGATCTTTCGGCAGTGATGCACGAGGTTGTTGATGTAGTCAACTTCATCAAATCCAGTGCTGTTAACTCTCGTCTGTTCGAGCAGATGTGTGTCGACCATGGTTCTCAATTCCAACATCTCCTATTCTACTCCAGTGTGAGATGGCTTTCTCGGCGGTAAGGTCTTGCGCCGTCTGGTAGATCTACGAACGGAACTAAAGGTCTTTCTCAATGAAAAAGTACATCGTCATGCCATTCGGTTCGAAGATAAGGAGTGGATGCTAAATGTATGTTACTTAAACGACATCTTCACCGCACTCAACGATCTTAACACATGAATGCAAGGCAGAAATCAAAACATTATCAGTCTCTCCGAGAAGCTGTCTGCTTTCAAAGAAAAGCTGCAGGTCTGGAAAAAGAAACTGGAGCGTGGACGAACAGCAGCGTTTCCATCCATGAACGAGTATCTGGAGGAATGGAATCAGATTGCTATTAGCAGATTGGATATCATCAAACCCATTCTAATGGACCATTTGGAAAACCTGATCACGGAGTTCGATCGCTACTTCCCAGACAGAAATGAGGCATCTCAGTGGTGGGTCACAAATCCGTTTTTGGCAAGGGTTGACAATTTACCAGAGGATGTTGCAGGACGAGTTTATCGACCTGCATCATGACCAATTCCATCGACAACTTTTTTCTTCTGCGTCACTTGGAGAGTTCTGGACTTCGGTTAAAAAGGAAAAGCCAATAATCGGTAACGAAGCAATGGCTTTTCTGCTCCCATTTGCGACCACTTACCTGTGTGAGCAAGGATTTTCCGCACTGACGGTTGGTAAAACCAAGGCTCGCAATCGCCTCGATCCTGGAGACGATTTGCGCATTGCGCTCAGTAAGATAGAGCCGTGCATTGAAAATAGTATGAAAGAGAAATTTCAGTTTCATCAATCACACTGAACAAATGATCTGTTTCTAATAAATTGTTCTTTCATAGTACTGTGTACTATAACTGGTTGTCTGTGTCTTATCTGAAAAATTAGCAGAGTGTTAACACAAAAAATACATTTTTTTATGTTTGAGGTTTGGGTCGTGAGGTGATCATGAAACTCAGATTTGGGTCGCGCTCAAAAAAGTTCAAGAACCGCTGCCCTAGTTGTTGGTATACGATTCTTACGTCGCACTACCTATTTCATCTTTATATTTCGAATTGAAATCACCGTATTACGCGAAACAATAACTTCATATCGTTATTTTATTCGCTAAAAGCTTTTCGACTGACCCTCATCAGTAGCAGGGTAGATCAAATTCGAAATGTAAGAACTATTTTGTGTCTATGACGTAATAATAACAAAACCAAAACAAACAATTAGTAGACGGGCAAGATGCAGTAGTAACGATACCAAACAAACGTTAACGAGTACATATTCGGTTATACGAGTACATATTCGATTATAAATAACCAGGAACACAGCACACAAAATTAATGGAACATTCCAAGGATGTAGAGGCGTTCCTTCTGGCGACAGAGAATCGGCTTTCGCAGCTTTATGATCGTAGATTCCAGGACCTTCAAATGAAAAAGAGAACGGCCACGAGCAACTGTAGAAAATTGACTGTCATTGTAATGATCAGCACATTATGGATGGGATAAGAGATGCATTCCAATAGCCTTATTACAAGCAGTAACTTGATCATAATCACACAGTGTGTCAATAGATTGCGATGATGGAGTATATGAGAAACGTTAGGCCTACTTATTCTAATTTGCCGTGGGATATGCTGCAAGCGCTGAGACGTGCGACCTACATACCGACTGTCACAACGGCACGTGTATTCATATATAATGTTGCTTTGATTTGTCGCAGGTAGCACATCCTTTTGCGTTGCAGGCATCAGAGATTTCGTCATGAAGATTATCTGCGGTTCTACTTGTAAAAAACAATGCCTCACTGACGATTTAATTTGCTTTTCAAACCTGTTGAACACTTTCCCGATCCAAGGAAGATGCAAATTAAACCGACTAGGTCCAAACGGGTAAACTTTTCTGAAATCTTTGAGTTTACGATCCATGTTCATTTTAATGATATGATCAGGATAACCATTTGACAGAATGTTCTCCAATTCAGAATCAAGTTTGACTCTGGTGCACAATCATCAGAGCCCTGTGCACCATAGTTCTTACCAAATTAACTTTACGTTTAACTGGACAGAAAGAATCTCACGAAATATATTGCCCACCGAATGTAGGCTTACGGTAAACTGATGTAACAAAGTTTTAGCACCCGTCTTTTCAACAACAACATAAAGGAATGCTAATGAATTATTAACCTCTTTTTCCATGGTGAATTTCAGTGACGGGTGAAGACCATTCAATTTGCTCAGAAACAAATCACTCTGGGAAACAAATCACTCTGGGTGGGTTTCAAAAAGTAGTCTTAATTTAGACCTGACTTAAGGCCAGGTAATGACTTGCCCAAGCCGCCAGGCGTCGGCGGTCTTATATCGGTTTCAAACGTCAATAGGCCTTTTGCAGGACTTCGATCACGTGACTAGATACGCATAGCAACCACAAATTGGTTAGCAAGCTACTTTCTCGCGCACCTGCTTCAGTGCTAAATATCGCATAGTGTATTGTTGATTTCTGGTTGTAAACGTTTCGGAAATTTGTTGTAGAAGTCATCAGAGATTTACCTATGCTAGATGTCAATCCTGTACAAAGCACATAGAATGATATCGCCAGAATTACGCAGAAATCCGTCGTTAACGTAGCCGTATTTCGGGTACAGTATATTATCGTTTTCGGGCTGTAAACGTTTTATATAAAACGCAAGTGTCATGGAAATGCGCAAGGATTCAAATATGTTGGATGTCTTTGATTCATGAACTATGTGAACTCCTTGCGTCAAAATGATCGACATTGTAGCCGTTATTTGGTAGTCAACTATGATTTTATGACACAAAATTCGACATTGCAGGACATTGACTGCGTGATACTTATTGCAGCATTAAGTTAGGTGTGGATAGTATACTATACTATAGTTGTATTGTAGTGGTAGTTGGTAATCATTCCAGCATTTTGATGATTGATATCGATTGCAATATATATGGGATACTGCTGTTATTTTTTAGCCTAGAGACAATGACTGCCAGTGCCTGTACGTTGATGTGTTATGAATTCATGCAATGTGCTACATACCATATATATATTAAACATCCTATGCTATTGTATGGCTTCTCAGTTAAACAATTCAAAATATTTAGACCTCTACACCTCGCCAATATTGTTTTCTGTTGTGTTTGAACGGAGCCGAATGTTGGCTCCTGTTAATTGATTGTCTGCTGATCGCGATTGATTGGTGTCATCACATAATTACTTTATATAACGGTTCGTCGCGGTGTTGGGTTCTCTTTTGCTGCAATAAACTTATGTCGTAAGCCGACATCGCTCTTGGTGCCTATAGGGAATACAGGCTCTATACTGGCGTGGTGGCAGCGGTCAAGGAATCGAAACTCTCACCAAGGAAACGGAAATGTCAGCCTCGGCGCGTGCACCGAAGCAGTGGTGTCTAACAAGTCGGAGACGATCGCATCTTTTGAAAGCTGGAAGAGCAATCATAAATACTGCTTGAGCATGGACGCTAACTTTGCACCATTCCTCGCCGATAACGCAACGTGGCAACGCTACACGAAGGCCGATGCTACACGTGGCTTCACCGACGACGACGGAAATGTTCCGGAGGACCGAAGAAAAACGGCCCATCAAAAAGTGCAATTGTTAGAACTCATGCTTGGTCAACTAGCAAATTACTGCCCGATCATCTCCAGAAACATGTTTGTCCAAAAGAGCACTTCTATGGAGTCGATTTGGCAAACTATCAGGTCTCACTACGGGTTCCAGCGAACAGGAGCCCATTTCTTGGATCTCGCAGAAATTCAACTCGAGCCAGATGAGAAACCTGAGGATTTGTTCCAACGTATAACATCATTCATAGACGACAACCTGTTGAAAGCTGGCGACAACATCAGCCATCATGGGACCGACGTGACAGAAGACGAGGAAGCCTCTGCCACCGTCGAAAACCTTATCGTCGTTATGTGGCTACAGACCCTTCATAGAGATTTACCGAGACACGTGAAGCAGCGTTACGGCACAGAACTACGCAGCCGCACACTTGCCTCAATTAAACCGGAAATATCCCAGGCGCTAAGTTCCCTGATGGACGAAGTGAATGCTGCAAACGAAACACGCGTTATGCGTTCTTACCAAGCTCCACCAAAAACTGCGGGTCAGGACAGACGACAACGCAACAAGGTGTGCCCGTTGTGCAAAGCCGCGAAGCGTCGGGTTACAGGTAACTATCTCAGCCAGTGCCCATTCTTGCCAAACGACGATAGGCGATTCATCAACTCGCACTCGCTCGTTGTTAACGACGAAGGGCCGATCAAAAACACCGACCATATTGACACAGTAGACTGTATTCACCCTGTCAGCCGTGTATCCATAAAATGTTCTCCATTCCTACAGGTGTACCGCAACTCGCTATGCATCAACTTGACTTTGGATTCCGGAGCTACTGCACATCTTATTCGAGAGTCGACAGCCAATCGTTTGAAGATTCCGATTGTCAAAACATCTCACCAGGCCTTGCAAGCAGACGGAGAAACTCGTTTACCAGTTGTCGGAGAGATCTCGACGACATTCAGGTTAGGAAAACATAAACTTGCGTTCCCCGCCCTGGTTGTGCGAAAGCTAGGTTCTGACGCCCTGGCTGGGATGCCATTTTTCGTGCAAAATGACGTTGGCATACGGCCAATCCGAAACGAGGTTACTTTGGGCGACGAGAGGGTGAAGTGTCTGGATATCGAATCACTACCAACATTCAGTAAGACCCAAGCTCAGCGAACGAAGTGCACTAAGACTATATGGCCCGGCGACAACCTCAAACTACAGGTAAATACAAATTCGTCGATTATTGTAGAGCCGGTTTCATCGCACAGGATCACCTCCCAAGAATACAGGTGGCCGAGCACCCACGTTGCGGACGTTGAAGATGGTAAACTATGTCTTGTAAACGACACCGACCTTCCCATTAATGTCTCCAAACATGGTCACGTGTCGAGAATAGTACCTTTGGGGGACGCCCCCGAGGCCCCGGAAACCCTTCCGCCGGACACTCTACCCGACACGCTCGACTCACAACTAAGAGGTACTATACCTTGCGTCTCGATTGACCCTGATGGTATTTTAGACGATGATATCCGCGAGCGGTTCTCCGAATCGATAAAACAACATGCTGGCGTCTTTAACAAATCGATTGGTCTTTACAATGGGTCTCACGGAAGTTTTGAGACAGTCGTGAATATGGGCCCTACATCCCCACCCCAGCGTAAAGGGAGGGTCCCTCAGTATTCTAGAAACCGCCTCTTGGAATTGCAGCAGAAATGCGATCTGCTCGAGTCCCAAGGTGTTCTTCGTAAACCGGAAGAGTTGAGTGTAAGTGTAGAGTATCTGAACCCTTCATTTCTCGTGAATAAACCCAAAGGGGGTACACGGGAAGGGTCATGAACGTTAATAAAAATCCCGTCGCCGAAAGAGCAGTCCAAGAACTCTCCAGCGAGATACTGAAGCTTCAGGGATCCGGCTTTCATGGAGGTCAAGTGACTCCTCCACATCTTCAAATCGCCACTTGTAACCTCAACAACCGTATCCGCGGAAATTGCGTCTCGGCAAGGGAGATCCTGCTTCAGAGAGATCAGTTCACCAACTCCTCTCTCCCCATCGATGATGAAGAGCTGATAAAGAAACAACAGGAACGTAGGACCGCTAATCATCCGGCAAGTGAAGTTGCAAAGGCCCCTAAACGAGAAACGAGGAAATCGGTTCGGTTCCTATCGGCGTTGGAGATATCGTTTACCAATACAACGATAAAAAGCACCGATGCAGGGACCGGTATTTGGTGGTGTCAACCGAATGCGAGTGGTGCAACATATCTCGATTTGGAGGCAAACGACTTTCGTACGGGAAATATCGCGTGCGTCAAAATGACTGTTTCTTGGTACCAAACGAAATTGGACCAATAGATCGAACTTTGAATTACTCTGATCCGGATTGCGAATCTATCGAGCATGAGCCCGAGATTCTCGACAATGCGTCGATCTCCGACGAAGGGCGCTTGGAAGCATCTACTCCCGACGAACGGCAATATCCGGTAGATCCTGTCCCCGAACCAGACTAGCAACAACGTCTACCTGACCTCCCATCGGAGAGTCTACCAATACGACCTCGTCGGTCTCTGAGAGTCAGAAAACCTCCTGTCTGGTATAAAGATTATGTCATAGACAAATGAAGGAGAAAACGTTGCGCCAATATTGTTTTGTGTTGTGTTTGAACGGAGCCGAATGTTGGCTCCTGTTAATTGATTGTCCGCTGATTGCGATTGATTGGTGTCATCACATAATTACTTTATATAACGGTTGGTCGCGGTGTTGGGTTCTCTTTTGCTGCAATAAACTTCTGTCGTAAGCCGACATCGTTCTTGGTGCCTATAGGGAATACAGGCTCTATACTGGCGCCTATATTACAAGTTATTGATCATTCTGTCATGCTGCCAAGTGCCACTACCCGAAGAAAAATTATCATCAGCTCTAATTGAGGGTGCAACTGTCCCGAGGCCTGGATTACTTGATTGATTGCCTGGATTGGATTACTTCACTTTATGGCACAGTGCAAATATCTTGAGTTTCAAGACATGGCTATACCACATGTATACGAATTAATGATCTGATGGATTATCCCAAGAGAGCCGAACATAGGCAACTAAGAAATTGATGATGCCCTCGTCAAGAATTCAGTCAGGAGCCAATTATTATCACCACATAAAATTCGGTCATGCGGTAGAAGGCAGCGTGGTTTCATGCCAACAGAAAATGTCAGCAGATGATCTGACCACTGACTAACTGTCCTGAACTTCTTTCCCGATGTTGATGTCTGCTTTGAAAATGATATTTCATTTGTATACAGCAAGACAAGCGCTCTTCCGTGGATGTTATGAATATGTCTAAACAAGTGGCTATGGAGGTAGAGGAAAATATATAGGCATAAGAGTCTCGGCAGTTATTGAACTTGATAAGGTTAACATGCATTTTTCTTCAACTATTTCTTATGCTCTGGGTATCGAATGCACAAAAATTAATAAATTGCACTTCTTTGCAAGTTTATTTGTAAATTCAATGAATCAAAGAATATCATAAGTTCAGAATATTACGGAGTCAATGCAAAAGAAACAATGTTAGTCGTCGTTAGAGGATGTTTCTGAGTTGGTTGAACCAATACACAGAGGGGGTCAGCAACGAAGTACTATTTTACCTGAGTACTAGCGTCATTATGAGTATAGGCTACTTCCACTTCTACTTGACACTTTTTAGGTAGTACTTTTTTTGTCAGGGTTGGGATTTTGTCAACTAGAAAGTAGCTTTGGCGCATGATTGCATCCCCTTCAAGCGTGAGGTTGTCATAACAACTGGGCAAAATAGCCCCAGTACCACGGTAACTAAATTAATTTTTGAAAATTGCACCTATTTGTGGTGTCATCACCCTTTTGCGTTGATCAAGAAGATGCAATGTTTACAGTTGTCACATGGCATCGAATTCTAAAACTAAGTGACCCTCAACCAAATCTACTTCATGTAACGAATTTCTTGACTACTTTTCAGAAATTCATTTCTACTTCCACTTGAAGTACTTTGGACATGTCCAGGAAGTAATTAGTGCTACTTGTACTGGAGTATAAATTAGGGCATTACTTCTACTCGGTTCCCAACAATGACCACGTTAATTGACCACCTCTGGGTATAGGATGACCGATCTTGTCACTGCGTTTGAGCTGCTCTAACAGTTATTTGATAGTTACTTCCCTTAGTTCGCTAAATATCGCACATATGTGACATCAACTAGTTATCAAAATCGCGTGTGATTTGCCAAATCCACTTCAATCGCAGTTGCGAAGTAGTGCTAATAAAATCGGCATTGTATAAGGCAACAATAAAGTGCACTGTTTTGCTTAGTCTTGATGGCAGATTCTCCCAGAAGATACTTTTGATGTGTTCAGCGACATTTGTTTTATAGCAGCACGCCAGCACCCAAACCAGCAGACAGTATATCCTGATCCTTGCGGGTCCCGGCTGCTTCAGTCATATCTTCCATCCAAAATCAGGCTCCACAACAGACAAATAGTACTGCTCGAACTAACAAATACTCTTAAATAGTATATTCATATTGAAATGAACCCGAATATTTTCGGCTGACACTCGTCAGGGGTAATCGTCAGCAACTAGTAGAGAATTGGAAAGAACATTGTATATCAACAATCGTATCACAAAATATGACGTCACCAGCATGAAATTTCGAATGAGAGAACGTTCAATGTACTATTTTTAGGTGATACACGAACTCCTTTTGTTGACAGAGTTTTGGTTGGTGACGTCTGCAGGACCGCATAAACCAACATGGACCCAGATTTATCAGAACACGTGCGTCACGCGATGTGAAAAGCTCACCCTTAACTCATCCACTTAAGATTGATGCTGATCGATCAAAGGCCACTAATTCTGCCATCGGCAAACATCTGTTGGATAATCCGATTTGTGCGAATAATTATCGAGACGACCGATTTCGAATCGTAGGTCGAGGTCGTTCACAATTCCATTTGTGTGCCTTGGAATCAACTTTTATCAAAATACACCAACCAAAACTCTGTCAACAAAAGGAGTTCGTGTATCACCTAAAAATAGTACATTGAACGTTCTCTCATTCGAAATTTCATGCTGGTGACGTCATATTTTGTGATACGATTGTTGATATACAATGTTCTTTCCAATTCTCTACTAGTTGCTGACGATTACCCCTGACGAGTGTCAGCCGAAAATATTCGGGTTCATTTCAATATGAATATACTATTTAATTGTATATTGAAGTTCTGTACCTCCAAGAAGCTCTTCAAATACTCTTACCAGAATATAAACCAATCGCTCTACTTCAAATGCATAAATTTAAGTACATATGATCAGAGTTGAGTACCGTAATACGACCACGTTACCGATGGATTTCTGCGTAATTCTGACGATATCATTCTAAATGCTTTGTACAGGATTGACATCTAGCATAGGTGAATCTCTGATGACTTCTGCAACAAATTTCCGAAACGTCTACAACCAGAAATCAACAGTACACTATGCGATATTTAGCACTGAAGCAGGTGCGCGAGAAAGTAGCTTGCTAACCAATTTGTGGTTGCTATGCGTATCTAGTCACGTGATCGAAGTCCTGCAAAAGGCCTATTTGGCGCCGGGCTCGGCCAAGTCTATTAGTTGCGAGTAATTACTGTCTACTTCGTCGCTGTAGCGAGTTCAACACGGAACCAAGGCCAGATTGTTATTGTTTTGAGTTGCTCGCTGATGTCGTTGAGTATAGCGATGCAGCGAAGGATTATGAAATTGCTCGATATGTTGAAATTTACGGACGGATGATAAGAACAGAATCCCGAATAAGTATCTGGCAGATGTTAGCACGTTTTCGCAAAGTATTCGAAGAAATAGTGCGGCTGTGATTCCGATTTTTTAAGACAAAACTGCCCAGCATTTTGGTATATTAAATGATGAAGATTATGCTCTTGGAGATGCTGAATATCCACTGAGGACTTACTTACTCACGCCACTGTTATGCCCAAGAACTTTGACCGAAAAAAGTCACTCTCGTTTTCATACATAATGTTACCGTCTGGCAGAGCACAGTGCTTTCTGTGTTGAAGAAAATATCTCGCGCATTGGCTATATTCAAGGAAGAACCTCAGAATATCGTTATGACAATAGCCTGCCTCTGCCTCCACAATCATAGCAATGCAGACAAGGCAGATGGAGCTGAATTTGATGACATACTGCAACTGGAATCGTTGAACGCACTCACACAGTATCGACTCCTACTGAGAAATCTGCACGATCTAGAGATTTTGTTCTAGCTAGCATTCATGAATATTATTGTTTGCAATACATTTCATTACATTCCAAAACAGGCTCGTGCTTTATTGATTGTGACACGTAAAAATGAGGTAAAATGTGCATTATGGCTTTAAGTAAGTTCAAGTTTATAAATTTGTGACACAAGATAGCTAAGTTATTGCAAGGGGCTCTGAAAACTGGAGCAGGCGGACATAAACGGCTGAACAAAATTGAATCAAATGTACAAAAGACATGTTTCGACTCTAGATTCGGCTAGCGTCAAATCAATGTTGTTCAGCATCTTCTATAATTATTAACTTTGAGACCATGCTTAACTTGTTTCATTCTCTTCTGCTTTATCACTGATTTCCAAATCTTTGCTGCTTCATAGCCGACTTTGGGCCTGAACTTCGGTGAGCTGTTGGTAGAGATATATATAACTGATGAATTTCGAACGAATTTTTCAATTGTTATACTGTTGCTACCCATACAAAACTCAATAGTCTATTGTAATACATAGCATAGGCAAACTATACGAATCTTGATAGCAATAATAATGAGATAATAATTAATAGCAATAATAATGAGATTACAAACAGACAATTGATGAACTAGTAAAAAGTAATGAATGCAAATTTACCTTGGTTTGGTTGGAAATGTTGCTGCCAAAACAACTAGCAGATGCAGCTTCCAACTGCTACTCCATAAGTTGGCAGATCAGATGGGTCAGCATCTATCACAAAACAACTTAGAGTAATTCCCTCTCAACATGCAAACGCCCGTCTCCACTACAGTTTTAGATCCAATTGAAAATTTTCACATGGATAGGGTATCAAATTTGGAGCATAACAAACTTTGTTTCAAGAAAATCGGACAATTCGCTGCAGAGTTATTGCAATTTGAAAAATGACACTTTGTGCTCACTCGGCCGTGACGCTATACTGCTTGAAACCTGTCTAATTGGGATTGACATTATAGTGATAAAATTGCAGCCAGTAAGATATTTTATATATGCTTATTGCGATAGACCTAACTTTTTAACTTTACGACTAGGGTTTAGAGGTCAAATGTCAATTTAAAGTCATCATGTTTTCAAAATCAGTCATGCATAACAAATATTCAACTTTGCCTAGCGTAATTCTATTTGAACCGATTTTTTCGAGAAAGGTGTTGAATGAAAGCTTGAAAAGAGTAGAACACTGCTGAATTGATATTGAATGTGATATTTGACTGCCAATCATCTCAATACTTCATTGAAAAGATATGTTTAAATTTTTCATTTTTTTCTAGCGTTTATAGTTTTTTCCAGATATCTTTCTGTGTCTAAACTGCCTGTTTGCCACCGATCTCTGATCATACAATATTTACTAGAAAACTTATTTTGAAATGGCTGTCATGTTGATTAAAGATCATATCACTTGGCTGAAACACGGATACGGATAAATATTCACCAGACATTCTGAAAACGAAAAGAGTAGATTAGCTGCATCAAAAACCAATAGGTGTAGTGTGGGGCGATTGTTAATGAACAAGAAAGTCGAACAGTAAGTAGAAAGCATATCAATAATCAGTTTTGAATACCAATAATAAACATCAGAACACATTTTCAAATTATTTCAATATATACTGTCCATATTATGCACTTGACGGTTTTTCGGTGCATTTCGGAGTATGTAGGAACTTGGCAAATGCAGATTGAATTTGCTGAAGGGTGCCATTTGATAATTTGTACTGGCCCCTTAATGTTGCCAAGGTTGGAGGTTCAACGATACACAAGATATGAGCATAAGGAACCCAACATACATCTTCATATTCAGGAAATCTGAATGAGACCGAAGGCCCTTTTGGATGCATAAATTTTACTTTAGCATCATCATTTGCATTATCCACTTCGGTGATATATCCAATGAACCAGTCATTGTCATAAATAACAGATGCATAACTGCCCTGCTTGATGCCATCAACACATGGGTGACATTTAGGCTGTGAAAAATCAAAAATTAAACTGTCCTTCTCATCAAAATTTATGCGTTTCATGGCAACTTTGCAATTAGATATTGGCCGAAAATTATGAAAGGATCTGGTTCCTTTGATGGTGCTACCAAGAGCAAATCTTTTTTTCAATTGTTCTCTTGTAATTTGGAGGTCTGTTTCTGGAAGCTCTTTGAAATAGATGCTGGGAATTGCAGTTTTGCAGTACTTCATCATTTCTTGAACATTCAGAATTTGGGCATCGTATGGCCGTCGTCGAAGACTTTCCAAAGTGGCTGATCTTTTCACTGTACCTCCTATTCCATCGCAAACGGATTTGCCGTGACTAGTTGCGAAAAAGGACCATTCCGCTTTCACACCGAAGTCCTCTTCGTGCCAGCACAAATTGATGAAGTTTTTGTAATTTTTATATTGCGCAGCGCAACCATCGGTAAAATATTCCACTTTTGTTACAAATGGCAATCAATTTTTCAAAAAGCTTATCGTTTCACTTTGAATTTCATAAACCATGGCTACATCGTGGCGCAAGTCGCTCGAAAAAGAACAAAGCGACAAATGCTGCAGCTCGCCATTTTTGACATAGTAGCATACCACTGGATGCACAGTACAATTACTATGAGACCAGTGATATCCTTGGGCCTCGTCTTGGACATGAAATGAATGGTTTTCACTGAAGTCCATCAAGATAACTACAGATCCTTCCTCCAATGTCTCCTTGCGCAGTTTAAGAAAAGTCGCCTGTTGTTTTGCAATGAAGGAATGCGGTAGGAGTTTGATCAGTTTAGTCATGAGCACCGCAATAAACTCAGTCACAGGAAGTACCCTATAAACCAACTCTGTTCTGTCAGTGGCTGTCCACTGATTAAATGTAATTGGTTCATTGAAATCTTCAAATTTCCTTTTTATATATTCCTCAACTACTTTGGGGCCTGGGCAATGAGAACAACGTTGCAACATACAGTCTTTGCTCTTTGTATCACACACCATCATGCTGATCAACTCATGGTAACTCTCCTCAAATTGGGCTGATTTCATCATCAATATCACATTCTGGTGTATTGTACACACGCAAACTGAATGTGTACCTGAGGATCCTGCCAATACACACCATTTTGGCCTTAAAGCTGCAAAGGTTGAAAATCCAACTGAGAGGTCATTGTGCTTCTTTCGAAATAGCTGATACAACTCTTTCAAGGTACATAAAATCAATTTTTTCTGCTGATATACGTTTCTTTTAACTGAGACCTTACCCCGAATTCCAGGCATTGTTCTTGAATTATCATCATTGCAGTAAAATTCTGAGATTGTTTCTTTTATTGACTGACTTAAAGCCTTTCCCTTTCTTGGTGGTGGTTTACTCAAAATACCATTTTCCCCGAGTATGCTTTTAGCAGCAGTCACTAAACAATATGGGACACCAAAATACTCAGATATTTCTTTTTTATTCCACGAATTTTAGAGCTAATGTCAGTAGTTGGATTTTCTCTGCTCTTGTTGTATCAGTATGATTTATCTTGGCAAAAATTTCTCCCATTAAGATATCCAGATCATTAGCTTTTTGTTCCAATGATCTGTTGGAATAACTCTCCTGACTGACCTCATCTATTGAGAGGTCTAGTGCAGTTGCAACCTTTTTTGTCATTCTGTTTCTAATCTTCAATAATTTTCTTTTGCCGTACTGAGTGCGTCGATCTTTGGCCATACCATGCAGTTTCAAGGGGGACACTCCAATTTCGTTCAAACTTGAATTCAATACAAAACTTGATACCTGATCAACAAAACTTGATACCTGATCAATTGAACATTCTTCCTCACTATCTTCACCATTTTCCTCACTATCTTCACCATTAGAAGAGTCACAGATTTGCGCACACATTGCTTTCAACTTAATATTGCAGTTATTACAAACTTTCTTTCCTGGAACAACTGTTACCATCTGCTTCTGTAAAGCCTTTGTCTGCTCAAGTGTTATGGCATGGATGTTCTTTCTAATTTTCCTTCTATGACACTTCAAGGGGTCACAACAAGTTACCTGCAATGCTTCATACTGGTCTATCATCAGTGCTTTGTGGTGTCCGCATATTGTTTCAACTTTCCCCTCTTCGCTGATTAAATTTGCTCTGTGTAGAAGTTTCTCTCTTTCCTCAACATCCAATTCTTTACATGGAACTAGTGATTTCTTGGTCACAAATGTTAGCTTATGGCACTCGCTGGGCTTATCTAATAGTATTCCAACACTGCAGGATTCTCTCGCGTTCATTGTAAGTAGCATAAAACCTGATTGTATCTGAACAACAAGACAGCACTATTACTCAACAACTCATAGCTATTTCAAATTATTTATGCCATGTCTACTGATTAACATCGATCGAAAGATAGCAGATCATCAGAGATATCCTACACGGATTGGCAAGACATTAAATAGGCAATAATATGCATACATGACTCGGTGTACGTGATTGGAATTTTGACTGACATCACATGCAACAGTAAATCTTATGATGACATTTTGACACGTTACGTAGACCAACAATCGTATCAAATATTACTCATAATATAGGCATAGGATATAGAGCAAACAATGAATTTGTAGTCATAAAATATACTGTTCAGCATGGATAAAACATGGAATAACTCACTACCTGTCATACTTACAGAAAGTCTAAATATCGTTTGAAAGGTAACCCATAAGTTCACTTGCAAGCTTAATGAACATATCCAATTAATAAGATTACTCTCTGAGCATGGCAACAAGTATCTACTAAACGCAAAATCAGATAGTTAGAATTTTACTTTTAATATTTATGAGAAATTGTGCTATTTTTCACTGAGTACCAAATCATATTTTACACTATGCTGTGGTCAAATATCAATATTACAACCAAGTTTATTGTATTCTAATTGGCAACATCTTTCATATGACACCTTGTTCGTGAATTTTGGTTTAAATAGAATTGCGCCAGATAAGTTTGAAAATAACGTTACGCATCACTGATTTCAACATATGGCAATTTTAAAACCAGGATTTGACCCTTGACCCTATATTGTGAAGCAGGAAAATTCCTAGTAAGTAAAGACCATGCACCGACAATCATTGTTAAACAGCATTCAAACCAATACCTTGCAATACTAATGATCTGTTGCAGTTACAATCATACACAGATTTTAGGCAGTAAAATTTCGCGGTTGAGTAAGCACAAAACCATCATTTTTTTAAGTGCAATAACTTTAAGACCGTTCAACGAAAATTTCTGAAATCAATTTCATTTTACTCAACACTAGTTACTCTAGTTGCACAAGATTTTACAGAAAATTCTGAGAGGGTGTGGAGACGGATTTAAAAAATATTTGCATCTTGAGAGGGAATTACTCTCAAGCATGGTATAAATATGAATGGAAATGACATACTTACAGCCCAGTGTTGGTATCACCGTGTGAGGAACTGGATAAAGCTCGAGCAAAGTGCTTTCAGAAAAACTCTAATATAAAATGAACTCGATATTGGTATGCGCATTCACACTCACATATACAGATAGATAGATAAATACCTATTTGACGGCTTGGCACATCACTGCTTGTTTGATTTTCTCTGTGTTCCAAAAGAATGGTGCTATCATTTGTTTCACAACCTGCAGCTCACTCTGGTGGCACATTGCACAGCTATGTAATAATTTTTACATTGACTGATTATGCTACTATGACGATACTATGACTGCGTATCAAATCTGTGAAAATCAATGTTGAATTGACATGTATATCAAAAAATTTGGAATACTCTAGCGTTAGCATGTACTGTACTTCGAATATTATTGTCATATATCACTTCACATCAATGGCCCCTTTAAGCTGCATACATGCGCAAATGCGCAGTGCTGACACGGTCTATCCGCACACAAAATCTGAAGTGATGACCATTTTTTTAGTCGTTACGCACTGTTGTCCAAGGGTCTTCGTAGTGAATTCTTGAGTGTGCGCACAGACTAGTCAGAAATGAGAGGGAACATTGCTTCACATCTGTAGCAGTTCACTAACAACTTCATGCCAAGTCATTTCATTTTTCTTTCCGAAACTTCTGGATCTTTATCCACTATGCTGAAATTCGGTGCGCGTGCAGTGAACGGAATATCAATACAATTCTGCACATATTGATCAAAGTTCCATGTAGTCAGCACTATTCTAGTGGTAGCGGTTACACATATTTATGACAATGCTCATAGGGGTGGAGCAAAAATGGATATTGAGGGGAACCCTGCAATCAATCACAGTTGCGTGCAACATTGATTAGGGCAGGGGTGGGCAAACTTTTCAGCTCGCGGGCCGCATTCAACATCTGAATTGATTCGCGGGCCGCATCATCGTAAAATCGTGATTATAAGCCAGAACGCAAGCTTTTATTCGATTATATAATGCTGTGGTTTTTAAACCATTTTGACTGCGGCCCATATCCGAGTTTCAGTGGCAACTCGCGACCCTAGCCTCGCACGTCAAATCGTATGCATTTTAAATATAACTGTGCTACATTTTACGGGCATGTGTATGATATAGAGAACGCGCAGACAGCAGTCGCATACGCAATGCAGCTCTGTGGAACATGTCTGGTAGTGCTGAGCATGGACCGGAGCCGGATTGGATAGCCGGCCGGATTTTCACAATATTGGCCGGACCGGATCAGAGCCGGATCAGTACTTTTTCTGTTATGGCCGGAGCCGGATCACTACTTTTTTGATACGGCCAGAATCTTTTTATGGATAAGCATGACTTTTATAACTAAATAACTACCAACCAACAACACGCAAGTAACCGCCAATCCAGTGCGAACACAAACGAGGTATATTTATCAATTCACGGGACCCCCGTACCGCGTAGGGCCGGATTTCTGGCCGGAATTTTTCATTTTCGTCCGGAGCCGGATCAGTACTTTTTCCTGATACGGCCGGAGCCGGACCAGAGAATTTGTCGATCCGCTCCGCACTAAATGTCTGGCATGCGCGATTTCAAATTTAAGTGCTATATTTGACCACGGGTCGCATTTTTACTGACTTTCTATACTCATATTATTCGGTATATACCAACCATTTCGTCGACCGTACATACCAATATCGAAGGTATAGCCAACCAGCACCAATATCGAAGGTATAGCCAACCAGCAACGGTCATTTTGGTTTTATCGCCGGCAATTTTTCGGCACCATACTTCACCTATCGATATATGCTGGCTATAACATATTGTCTTCATGTATCCTGTCGCGGTAGTGGTCGGCCTCGCAAGTCCTCTCTCTAATACTCCCGCACCCAATCGTTGCACACCCCTACTAAAGCATCCTATCGCTCCCCGACAGTGTTTTTCAGAGAAACCATGGTGGGACAAATCTTATGGTGGATTCAAACCAATACAAAGGTCGGCACATTTTTATGATCAAGCCAAGTTGTTGCGATAACTTTTCTACCCGTCTCGCTGATAGGCCTACAGTAGTTAAAAGAAATTCAACAAATATTACATATTAAAAGATTGCTCAGATGCCATCACGACCCATACTTTCAGGACCCCTGATATAAATTAACCGAAGAGGTGAAGATAATACATATGCATACATATTAGGGTTGTTCAAAATTTGGAAAATGTTTGGAATTCTGCGTGTCCATCGCTTATTCTGTAGATTATTGTTAAAAACAATAATGGGCTTGAAAGAAGCTCGCAGGAAAGCCGGTAATATTTGTCTAAATGCGTTTGAAAGTAGCCGTCGGCGAGTGGGCGGGGAATCGATGAAGTGGGCGGGCAAAGAGAAGCCATTAATCCTGATTGGTTGAAGCCGGTAATAATAAGCTGATGATTGGCTGAAAGACCGACTTTGTGAACACTGCTGGTAACGATTTTTGCGTGCTGTTGTGCAGTCGTTTCTGTTGGTGGCATTACAGACATGATATATTGCCTTTGTTAATGTTGTCATCAAGAGTCCATAGTACAACATTGCAACCGCCTAAGTTAATATCTACCAGCAGAATGTGTATAAGTGCTATGTATTGCACAGGTGCTCTCGCTAGTTGAGATACGAATAAACTAGATGCATGCATCTTGCTACCTTCAACCTTTCCAAAAGTTACAGTGAGTGAAACTCAAAAATTTACCACCAGGAGTCAACATCTCAGTAGTACTTGTTATGACTAGTCAACGTCTCAGCCATAAACGAACGCATATTACACTTTTTATTCACAATTGAATGAAGGCGAAAAGCACTATTTACAAAAGACATTAAAAAAGTATGTTGCAGATCAGTGTTGCATTGTCAGGCACAAGTTGCAGATTACAGGCTTTTGATTAGAGTTGACTTCCTGCTGTCTCCAACTGTCTTCCTATGCTGTTCTACAGCTTGAAGCAGACTGTCTCTTTGTTGTTCATTGTCAGTCAAGATTGCAGCATAGTCTGTGCTTAGCTTTACACCTCGTTCTGCGGCATCATTAAAGACTTTGACAGAACTGATGTAGGAGCTCATTCTGGTGTAGGAATCTGATAAGTGCCAAACATCAACCGGTTGAGCTAGCCACGCCCCAGAGCATTCAAAAACATCAAATATGTACCACGACTGTGGCCCAATAAAATCAGACAAAGTAGTGACCTTGTTGATGTGTACAGTTGCATTCAACGAGGGCGGGCCTCTCCTGTTCATCATGTTCCTTGTAACTCAACATGTCCTGGATGAATCTCAAGTCATTACCGACTGCATCACGACCAATGCTGGAAGCAACCCAGGCAGGGATATAAAAGAGAACTAAAAATAAATTGAAGCGATGCAGCAGTTCCACTTCTTCAGATTTGTAATGTAACTGACCAGCCCACATAAACATCTTCTGAGCATACGGAATTGTGCCCATCCACCTTGCATGGTGTGTTGCACCAGGTTTGTGATGATGTATATCTCCATCTGCACGGAGAAGAGCAAGAGCATTAGTCACACATTGTTTGTAGTCATCCCGTGTGAAGAAATCTTTTCTGGCGAGTAGTAGCTTGAAGTTCTCAACTGTCATTGCTGCTCGTTCTTTGAAGCATATAGGAATAGTCAGAGTCTTGAATTGCTGTTTTCTGTCAAGACTGCTCCAGCTCTTCTTAAGGTGGGCAAACCATGTGTTCTCTGGTCCGGTTGTTGCTTTTCTAAATAAACATTTCCAGACGTCTTTGACTACTAACTCATACACATGGTGCCGACACGCATGCTAAAAAACCTTCTTTCCTAGAAGGTCCTCAAGGATCTTCGCTGCACTCTTCTTCCAGCCGCTGTTGCTTGCTGTGGTGCCAAAAACCAAAGCTGGTACAGCATCCAGTACAGCAACTTGAGTCGTGTGAAACGTTTTTAACAGTTTGATCTGCAATGGCTGCTGTTTTCTTTTTGAGGTCTTTAGCCAGAATTTTGTCTCTTCCCAAAATTATTGACTGGCGAGATTGCCGTTGATCTTCATAAAATGCAATGTCTTCAAGCTTTCTTTCATGTGATAGATAAATGCCATTTTCTATTGTTGTTATGGCATCTCTACTTCCAATATCCCACAGCTTGTCCAAATTATCAATGAATTTTCTTGTCTTACCCTTGGGATCACTTTCCTGTTTCGGATTCTTCTTCAGATCACGCCATCTTTCGTGCAGGTTTTGAAGTGATCGCACCACATGTGATTTCTGCATTGACGCAATTCTCGCCATTTTCCACACTGTCATTACATCATCCACCACCACAGTACATAGTTCATGAGTAGGGGTTGACTGAGGACGATGCTATTTCAGATGCAGCAAGTAACTCATTACTTCTCGTATAGTAGGTAATCTCGAGCCACGGATGTAATCGCAAGTATATCCGACCAAGTACTGCTCAGATTTGGATCTTGTTCTTCGCTGCAGCATGTGTGCACTGTGCAATCTTTCGCCGTTTTGCCTCTGCCATGACTGCACTATTGTTGCTCCAAATCATTAACTACTGCTATCGACTCTGAAGCATTCAAAGAACACGTGTTACAGTACTACTAATGATTCATCAACCCACAACGCGCTTGTACAGAACCACAACCGCTACTAACAGACTCTACCTCAGCAAAACAGACTTTCAATTTAGTAAAGCGAAGCTCCCGAATCCGAGTCAGCTGTTGCAGTAATCAGTGAAGCTTAGCCGATTACCCAATCAAGAACCGTGGTTTCGTGATTGCCCGCCTCTGCTGTCGGTTGCCCGCCCACTCTTCAACAACGACTTTCAAACGCATTTAGACAAATGTTAGCGGCTTTCCTGGGAGCTTCTTTCAAGCCCATTATTGTTTTTTAACAATCTACAGAATAAGCGATGGACACGCATAATTCCAAACATTTTCCAAATTTTGAACAACCCTAATGAGCACCCTTCAGATTTGGGACGCGCTGCAAATATTTTGAGAACTACCGGATTGCCATACGGGTTACAGATGTCATATCAAGGACATCTTAATAGAAATCGTCGATTTCTTTTTTCTGTCATTGGCGAAGTAGTCTTGCCCTCTAGTTGACGTTGGTTTCAGAATATTCCGGTAAAAAGGATCGGAAATAAAACACGTAATAATGCCCACTCCTATATTCATAAATATGCAGGCCACGAGAACAACTACGTGGCCGACCATATTAGTCCTCTCATACAACTCAAAATAGAGCCAGAAACAAAATGGCAAAAGAAAAAATGGAAATGCAACTATCAACTACTAGATGATAACGTGTACAAGGACATTATAGATAACCTCGTCAAAACGGAAGAGGCCGAAATCGCCAAGAGTCACACCCTACAAGAATGGTGGGACGGGCTAAAATCAAAAATCGCAAACGTTAGCAAAAGGTATGGCATAAATAAGAACAAAAACGTAGACAATAACATACGATATCAGAAATCCAACGGAATACTGAAAATGCTAACGCGATGCGATGTTTTTGAAGGGGAAAAGCCAAACCAACGACAATTCTGGCAACAGTTCAAGGAGAGGAAAGAAACAACAGACCTCAACCAAATACAACTGCAAGACGGCTCAACCACTAAAGACCGAGATAAGATTGCTAATCAAATACGATCTTTTTATGCAGACCTCTGGACAAGACGGCCGACCAACAGCCACGCTGCACAAAACGCCTACCTCTCGACATACAACAGCCCAGACACACAGCACCAAGAAGAGCGAGAGATAACACCAATAAGGGGAGAAGAAGTACTGCAAGTACTCAAGGGAATGAATAGAGAGAAATCGCCAGGCCCAGACGGTATCACGGTCTTTGACGTCTTTGACTACTAGCTCTTACACATGGTGCCGACACGCATGGTAAAAAACCTTTCCTAGAAGGTCCTCAATGATCTTCGCTGCACCCTTCTTCCAGCCGCTATCGCTTGCTGTGGTGTCAAAAACCAAAGCTGTTACAGCATCTTGTATATCCCACTTTTTAATTATGTCGAAAGTAGTTTCAGCTTGTGTGTGACCTGCCGCATTTTGTATCTTCTGAATTCAAAGTAGTTTTCCTTCCGAGTATTGAGGTTGACAAGATAGAACAATTGACAAAGCTTCATATCGATTTCCTAATCTATCCTCCGTGAGCTTTCCATCACAATGAATGGCAACATGCTGTGGTCTATTTTCGGCAAATTTTTCCAAAATATCCTGAGATATTTCCAGGCGATTTGTTTCCCTGGCTCTCTTCGTTGAAGATCTTGACCGGGAGAACATGGCTATATCTCCTCCACAAGCCTTAATAAATGCTCCCATCAGCATCGTTGCATCATTGTCAGTTACTTGCAATCGATCCAGAGCTTGGGACACATGCGCATTTTTCATAATATTTTTAGGTGCCATCAGTTTAATGGATTGGGTCGAGGTTCCAAGTCCAACATCAGCATCATAGTCAGAACTTGAACTCAAACTGTCACCCTCTTTTGAAGATGACGATGATGCTAAAACAACATAGTCACAACTTGTGTCGTGTGAAACGTTTTCAACAGTTTGATCTGCAATGGCTGCTGTTATTTTTTTTTTTTTTGAGGTCTTTAGCCAGAATTTTGTCTCTTCCCAACATTATTGACTGGCGAGATTGCCGTTGATCTTCATAAAATGCAATGTCTTCAAGCTTTCTTTCATGTGATAGATAAATGTCATTTTCTATTATTGTTATGGCATCTCCACTTCCAATATCCCACAGCTTGTCCAAATTATCAGTAAATTTTCTCCTCTTACCCTTGGGTTCACTTTCCTGTTTCGGATTCTTCTTCAGATCACGCCATCTTTCGTGCAGGTTTTGAAGTGATCGCACCACATGTGATTTCTGCATTGTCGCAATTCTCGCCATTTTCCACACTGTCATTACATCATCCACCACCACAGTACATAGTTCATGAGTAGGGGTTGACTGAGGACAATGCTCTTTCAGATGCAGCAAGTAACTCATTACTTCTTGTATAATAGGTAATCTCGAGCCACAGATGTAATCGCAAGTATATCCGACCAAGTACTGCTCAGATTTGGATCTTGTTCTTCGCTGCGGCATGTGTGCAATATTTCGCCGTTTTGCCTGTGCCATGACTGCACTATTGTTGCTCCAAATCATAAACTACTGCTATCGACTCTGAAGCATTCAAAGAACATGTGTTACAGTACTACTAATGACTCATCAACCCACAACGCGATTCTACAGAACCACAACCGCTACTAACAGACTCTACCTCAGCAAAACAGACTTTGAATTTAGTAAAGCGAAGCTCCCGAATCCGAGTCAGCTGTTGCAGTAATCAGTGAAGCTTAGCCGATTACCCAATCAAGAACCGTGGTTTCGCGATTGCCCGCCTATGCTGTCGGTTGCCCGCCCACTCTTCAACAACGACTTTCAAACGCATTTAGACAAATGTTAGCGGCTTTCCTGGGAGCTTCTTTCAAGCCCATTATTGTTTTTTAACAATAATCTACAGAGTAAGCGATGGACACGCAGAATTCCAAACATTTTCCAAATTTTGAACAACCCTAATACATATGAATGTATAATAAAACAATTTAAATGTTGATTTGATGATAACACACACGCGTCAGAAACATTACAGAGATTTTATAAACTGTCCATTCTGAATCAATTCGTCAAAACTAGCGATGAAAGAAGGATGGTGTAAATTTGAATATGTGAGCAACGATCGCCTTATAGATATATGTTGATTCTGCGGCTGGTCAAACTTCAGAACACACAGTTCTGACACAAACATTTTACCTTTAAATGAGTTTCAGAATAGAGCTTACTGTATAATGATCTTGCCTTTTTCACGCTATTTTGTGAGTATGACATCCAACACAATTTAGTAGTCTCAAACATAATTCCGTTGATTTATTTTGCACCTCATAATTTGATAAATTAGGCCTATAATTCGTATGTTTGGATTGAAATGGTGTTTTGAATTGCAGCAACGAATTCACTACAATAATGTTATACTATGACAAGTAGGCAAATACAAGTTGCGTTACCATCAACGCCGGAATGGAACTGTGTCCACTTATAACTTGATTCTTTATTGATTGCAGCAGCATTCTTTTTAATCTTTACGTTTTTTATATTGTTTGGACTACTCATTATGGATGAGTTGAGACTGATGTTATGAATGATTTGCAACTAAATGCGCATGTAGAGGACGAATCTACCAAACACACGCACGAATCGTTTTTTCCAAGCACAGCACTGAAAGTTCTGCTCTAAAATCACAATTTTGATCTGAACTCACTCATTTCCGTTTTGATTGTCTTGGATATTTAGCAACCGAAGCGTTTCAAACTGCGTTGGCCCCTAGGTTGGGCTATTCTACTAACAATAAAATAGGAAAATGCAACATTAAGATGATAACTTAATCAATTTATTGATAAAATGTATTTAAAAGAAGTTCAATCAAGTTGCTCTAGTATTTGCTTTTTATTGCACATTTTTATCAATATTTCTATCACGTTCCTCGATGCCTTCGCGGGCCGCACAAAATGTTGTCGCGGGCCGTAGTTTGCCCACCCCTGGATTAGGGTCAACGAAATGAGCATGATACATATTTTTCATTTTCTGATGACGCGTCGTGGGTTCACTTTTTGGCTATAACCACAGCAAAGTTAAACCGTCAAAAACGTCAACATGCCTAAGACGTAACCAGTCGAGAAAACTATAATGATGAGTTGACGTAGACTATCAATAAGGGACCTGTTGATCTGCCGCAACCTAAAATCTCATCTTGGGGCTTCTTCGATACATGCACTATATTAACGGATGTTCCCCATGACCACCGATAAGCATCATTACTTTTACATCATTACCTTTAGCGGATTCATATAGCTGACCTTTGTTTATCAAAATGGGCAGGATTCGCAAGGCCAACGCTATGCACACCTTTACGCCTTACCTCAAATATCACTCCCGGTGTCTCGTAACCATAGTCATATCATATTCGTAACCAAATTAATAGGAGTCAGAGGACGAAGGTTACGGTGGTCATGGGGAACACTATTCGATACAATATGGTGTGGTTATGGGAGAAGTGCTGATGTGACCAGTGCTCAGGGCTCTGTCTATCCATTTTGAATGAGATCTGCGAAGTTATGAAGACCCCTGCTGCATTTCACTGTAAATCCTACGATATAACGGTATATCATATCAGCTTGTCACGTTCATGACAAGGTGGATCATGTTATGTGATAAAACATTGCTCCAAACTGCCTGACAGCCTCACTAAACAATCATTTCATCTGATTTGACAAGCTATTCATCAGAAAAATGGCCAATCTCCTCCAAAAAACAGCACAACAGTTACCATCACGGGAGACTTCAGCCTACCCCCCTACCAGGCTTGGATATCTATCTTAAGGGGATTTCCCTCCCAGCGTGAACTTTGTTAAGACAGATATCCAAGCCTGGTAGGGGGTAGGCTGAAGTCTCCTGTGATGGTACACCCCTCAGTCCTAAGTCAATTTCAAAACTGTGACTTAACATCCCCTGAAGTCACAGTTTTGCAATTGACTTAGGACTGAGGGGTGTAGCTTAAGCCCGACGGGGCTAAGTCGACTATTTGAAACCCACCCTCATTCTCAAATATGGCGAAGGTATCATCAACATATCTTTGATACGTTAATGGTCGATCAATATCATCGAATAACCGTTTCTCGTAATACCCCACAAAAAGGTTGGCCAGAATGGGACCGAGAGGTGATCCCATTGCAACACCATCGGTCTGTTTATAAATGGTGTTATTGAAACCAAATTTAACGAAAGAAAACCTTGAAAATGGACTTTTCTGACACATCTGATTGCAGAATCTGTCCATTGACGGACTGGATTAACATTGTCAAATATAACAATATACTTTTATGGCACAGCTGAAAGATTTAGGGCAGTGGTTCTCAACCGGGGGTCTGCGAAGCAATTTCAGGAGGTCCGCGAGACCTCTTAATCTGCAAAATGATTGTTAACCTATTAATTTGCAAAATGATTGTTAACCTAATTTGTATTTTTTTAATAAGGGAAAGCAAGAGGCAGTTTTCCTCCCCAACTGCTAAAACATCATTACTCACATCATCAGAATAATCGTCTGATATCAAATATCCTGCCATGCAAATTCATTTCCATTGCCAAATTGCCAATAACCTACTGATTCAAACACATTGCTCTTCTGAGACGTTTTGTTGCGGTGTGTGAAAAAATTAAAAATATGGAGATAGTAAGATCAATCAGGGTGACTTCGTAGTCAGTTTCATCAAATTAGTCGAGTCGTTTGAAATAGCAACTCCTGAAGTATTTTTCCTAATTTTTCCCAATGAAGGGATTGAAACCTCGCCACGAAAGCTATTTTATCCTGTGATATACATATACGCTATTCCAGAATAACTTCCAAGATGAGATGCTAGATAAAATAACTAGGCTGGACGTGATATGTTCATTAAAAATATACTTTGTTTCCCCGATAGCAGACAACATGTATAACCGTATGTGTAACCATGTGTAACCGTATATATTCATACAAGTGGACTTTAAAATAGGGTGTGGAAGCTATCAAGGTCTTACATTAAAAATATGTTTCTTCGTTATGGAGCCACAAATGTTGCGATCACACCAAAAGTGTCTTCGCGGAAGCGTTACGCGTTAATATTACATTGACCTCTACCTTTGTGTGTGGTAGGGGATTTTCGCTACTCGTTCATATCACAATCGAAGCTGCAGATGTTCAAGACCACGTAGGTCTACTTCAAGAACTGCAAAGTTAGCTTTGAAATAATAAAGTCTATACAATTTCTACATAAATCGTATGATGTTATTAACAAGAAAAGTCATTTTGTCGCTGTTTATCACAAGCCTACAGATCATATTTGCGCAAGACAGATGACGGTCGCACTATAATTGAGCTAAATTCGAACTAAAACTTGAGGGGGTCCGTGACGGTCCAAAAGGGGTCCGCGAAGCCAAAAGGGTTGAGAACCACTGATTTAGGGCCTTATGCACCGAGAGTTGAGGGTAATAATGATCTAAATCCCCTGATCAGCTTGCACCATTGCCTTACGAGAGGTCAGGAAAGTTCAAATTCTCTCGTATTCGGGTGATATTTGAACCACCACCTAGGTCAGGGGCGGGAAACTTCTCGAGTCGGCGGGCCGGATATAGGAAAATTAAGTACTTGGCGGGCCGGATTGCTGAATCGATACAATATTCGCCCATTTATCCACATTCCACATATACAAGGAATAAATCGCATTTAATGAATACATTTTAACGACAGTAATGTCACTTCGAAGCCATTTCTCGCCGATAATGACGAAGACAATCTGGATTTGAGAATAGCATTGTCATACAGGTGCCGCCATGTCTGCTTCTATCTGATCAATCAACACACGGTGCAATCCTCAATTAAGATTTCAAGGAGTTCGATAACCCCGGTACCCCTAATTTACCAACACATATATTCGTTAGGGTTGAGTAGGTGACGAGATAGCATCGTTGTTCAACTGTGTGGCCTGGGAAATCTCGATTATGAATTCATGCGGTCCGCGACCTCTACGAAATTTGAAAAGTGGCCCGCGACCCGTTTTGAGTTGGCGATCCCTGGTATAAGCAGTGTTTTCGTCTTACAAAAGCCTAGAAGTGTGCCGTGCTACAAGTCGGCGGTTACAGAATGAAAAATAAGAAATATCTGCCTGGTGTAATTGACCATTGTAGTCGACAAACACCATGATTACCACAAACTAAATTAGGGTTGAGTACATCGCAAATGCCGATAATGCAAGTCTTCTCGCTTCGACGAACTTACGCGTAAGCTCCACTCTAGCACGCTGCGCATATACGTATATAATAACATGCACATGCAGTCACTAAAATTTGACGTTGTAAGCAAGTAGTGGGAAATCTCGGTAGACTAGGGCCGCGGGCCACATTATCATGTAAAACGGAAAACTGTCCGCGGGCCGGACAAAATCCCTGTGGGCCGTATGTTGCCCACCCCTGACCTAGGTCAACGCAATAAATTATAAAAATCACGCATTTGCTCGTGGTGGAAATGATCAGGTAGATTAGTAATTATTAATGTAATGAACGATTTAATAAGTGATGGTGTAGTGTGCAGTTAACTCCCGGTTAAGTACGCACCCGTTTAAGTTCGCATCCCAGATAAGTACGCAAAAATTCTTCACAAATTACGGGTTCAACTTTTTCAACAATCATTTCAAGCAGTAAGTATAATCAACTGGATGTCAGGGAAAGTTAAACGTCAACTTAACAATAGGTCACTGCTTGAACATGTCATGCAAAGACATTCCATGCATATTTTTCGTTATTTTTTTGCCTGACTTCCCACGTCACCTGTCTCAGTTTTCGTTGAAAGGATTCAAAAGTGCTTCTGCTTGATCTTGCAAGGCAGGACACAGCAACTGATCATCAACTTCAAGCACTTTGTTGTAAAGTTGTTCAAAGGCATGCAAACGATGCTGTTTTCGACAGGCGCACAATTGTTGCTTGGCCCAGCCTCATCGTCAGTGTTATCATTTTAAGTCCGCATCGTTTCCAACACCTCATTCACGTCACCCAGTCTTCAGGATTACCGGACCACGACCTAACATTGACCTCGCCCTCCGCCACATGCCACCTCATTTTTTCGCTTGCGTCTTTTATTCTCTGCATTACTTTTCATTCAGTGTGCATTGTGCATGCATCTTATTTACTTCGCCTAGGCTAAGGTGGGTGTAGGTAGGTATGAGGGGGTGGTAGTGGGGTTTAGCTACTCGGGTGGGTGTAGGTAGGTATGAGGGGGTGGTAGTGGGGTTTAGCTACTCGGCTTTTTGCCCCAGGACGATATCTGACGAGAATTACTCCTGTACTGTCTGAAGGAATTGCAATTCTTTATATATCCCTGCCACTTGAAATCACGAATTCGATGAGCTAAGGTGGGTGTCTGATCTTAAAGGCTACTCGAAGTTGTTTCGACACCTTCCTGTATTTTCATTGTATCACAGTCTTGTGATGTTTTGAAACGATGAAAATATTATAAAACCTGATTGATTGATTGATTGACCTACAATCGCCTGAGAATCCTCGATTCCGGAGATTTAGGTTTCCCAATCAATGTGCATTGTGCATGGAACTTTGTGTGTTCTTGTGGCATTAGCCCAAACAACCAGAGACAGACGGTATTTAGCTTTCTTCTTCCCTCGGATGTTGCTGAGATATCCGAATGGCATAAGCAAGGTATATGTAGGTAACAGAAGAAAAAACGAATCTGTTTCAACCATGTTAAACACATTTTCAGGATCTTACTGTGCAATTATTCCGTGTATAATCATTTAATGCAGCCGAAATCTTTGTGTCTTGTCCACTTCATCTCCTTCAACATGAAGAAGAAATTTCAGCAATCCTAGACGTGCTCTTAATCGGCTATGACTCTCCCACCACACATGAAATCCTCTTTTGATATTGATAATTGTTGAGCTATTTGTTTGGGTGTGCAGGGGTGGTGAGGAAACGGGAAGACTTGCACGGAGCATGCTATCAATCCAAAGATATAGAATATCTTCCGGCTCGAAACTTTTTGTCTCTTCAGACATCAAAGCAGAACGCTTTCGAATAACTCCCCGGTTTTACAAAATCTTTCGGAAAGCAGCTTCACTCATGCCATACTCTCTTGTCATACTTCTTTTACTCGGAGAGAACGGCACGCACAACTTGGCGATGACTTTCAATGTTTGGGATTCACTTTAACGCTTGCCTTTACCTGACATCATGCGAACGAGAAAATTGTACCAAACAAATTACGCGTGGTGTACTGTACACTAGCAGCAAAGAATGGCATACAAAGCCACACACGAGCAACGCATCTTGAATGACGTAATAAATGCCAAATTTGTGCATTGGGTACCCTAGGTGGCTGTTTAACTGCTAAGTTCGCCCTACCACATAAGTTCGCACAAACTACCCAGGATCAATTGTTGCGTACTTAACCGGGAGGTGACTGTAATTGAGATGCGATTGTGCATCAAATAGGCCGGCATCTTAAATGCATGCATTGACTACCGGTACAGCGGTATAGCAGATCTCATGATTGATATATCCCAAATCCTTTCAATCAATAGGTTCGTAGGCCTATATGATATATATTAACTACACAGCTGAATACGCCACGATCAGAAAACTTCTCTGCAAGAGAAAGGAGATTTTGGTGTCTCTTGTAGATAATTATCGATCAGTCATTGTAAATAAATAAAAAAAACGACAAAGAGCAAGCATTTATAAAAAGAGCAGACTGACGACAGACTCGTAATTGAATTCAACGCCACGTTATAAGAGATAAAAAAACAACAACTAAAAAAACCAGTGGCATAATATTAATTAAGCATGTACAAAACGTAAATACAGCAGTGATTATATTCCATAGATTCTTATGAATTTTTGTTAATAATTTGCCAGGGATATAATTCAGGCCCAAATTGAGCCAAACGACAACCCCTTCGACGACGACGCCATTTTGGACCAGTCATACAATTTTAACCTGCTGATAGTAAGTAGTACGAAAATCACGCCAATTTCTATATGCGGAATTCTGATCGATTCAGACGTTGAAATACGCCTTACCATCACAAGGTAATTATCGCGTTTCTAAGATACGTTTCCAATTCCAACTATCTCTTCATTTATTAGATACTTAAGTCGTCGGGACATCTTCGATTGCGGGCATGATGATATTCGACAAAAAACGCATGAACATTGAAGTAATTATGGTTTGTTGAACTCTGGTAAAATGCTGTTCCACTAAAAGCTGGCGAAGGGCTATGATGGCAGTAGTGCTTCCACCTGACGCAAATCCGGGAATGTCATTCTCGTCTTGCTGATGCGGCACTGATATTGTCGTGTTCACAGTCACATTGTGTAGACATGCTGCCGCGACAATTATTACCAGCGTACTATCGAGTCGCGTCCACATTAGGTTGGACAAGCAAAAGGAACGTTATTGAAGTAGACCGAACCCTCGTTCGATCTTTTTCCGGGTTCCGATTATTGCGTGGTTATACCTCGCTTCAGCCTGATTGGATAGGTTTATTATTGGTGTCATCAAGTTTTGGAGGTAAGGGTAACTAACCACTGTCACGAAGTAACAACCCACCAGTTGTGCACACAGGGTCGAAGAAGAGTAAATTCTTGAATTCTTGACCCCTTTCTATTGCGGTACACCTCTGCATTATCCCAGCCCGGAGATAATATCTTCACATGGGTCCCATCAACAAGTCCGATAACTCCTGGGAATCCATGCTCATTATAAAACTTAATTTTTTGGCCCATTAAGATACTTGGATCCGTTGATTTGCTTGCTACTGGCGCATAGGTTGTCGAATCATTAGTTACAGCAGAAGTTGCAGGGTTTATGACTTAAATAGTAATGAATAGTTTTTGTTAGAAAAATGACGCATTGAGCTCGAACGAAAAATTTTAGTGAGATCGATAGAGACACTTTATAAACTTGTGCTTTTAAATAAAGATGCTAAAACGCAATCCAACTTCGCCAAGAATAAGAGCATTGGGAATTACTTTGCGAAGCGTTCAAATCGGAGGTTTCCGAAAAAAGAAATACGAAGCAATTGAAGACTGCCGAGGATAAGTACGAAGCAATTGAAGGCTGCCAAGGTAAGTACAGTGTACAAAGATTTGAGGTAATAAAAACAGGAGGTGTACCGCCCCGGAACCAGATACTGACAACTGCGAATATGAATGTTTGGTTTGTTGCAATAAATGTCAGTTAGCCTATAGATATTGGTTTTGTCGATATCGGCTCAGAAATACGGTATCGGTCGTGCTCTTATTGTTCTAGTCATGCACACTGCATGAAATGCCCATAAGTGTACATTGTGTTCCAACAAAATATACTATTCGACGATTGATGATCGCGGTTGGCCTGATTGATTTATAATTCCATCCAGCATTACAAAGCAGTTGCGGTCCAATGCTCTTCCATCCATTAGTTGTCAGCGCCCCCTATCGACCAGTTGTACAGCCGAGGCCCCCGGCGCCCACTTTGAGAATCACTGGTCTAGAAGACCGTGACTGTTTTAACAAAATATACTATCCGACAGTTGACGACCCGAGCAACAGCTGCGACTTCACTCGCATCATTATTTGAAGGGACGTACCATCCGTGCGAGCCACGCTATTCACATTATCTATCTCGTTTGCATCATTATTTGCAGAAATATGTGCGGATGCGCTATCCATGTGAGCCACGCTAGTCACAGCAGCGGAGGTCTCATATACTGCGTTTCCATGCACGGCGGATGGGCCCATTTTCGAGAGACTCGGCCGACGAACGAGATAATTTTGTTGCGCAAGCACACCCACGTCGGCCATCGAGTGAATACTTCGGCTAGAGACCGTTCGGCTATGCTTGCACGTGTCTTCGATTAGCTAATTTCTCTTTGCTACTTACAATATACAGTTTTGGTATCAAATCAACCATGGCTGCACTCCGGACGGATCTTGGACGCATTGAGAAAGCGGCAAATTAATTATGATTGCAACGAAAGTTCGTAGTACCGGTACTGCTACGAATTACCCGTACGTTACCCAAATCTTCGTCGCGATCTGCTCACATACGCTGCTGCCACAATCCGATGGTTTGTGATCTGGTGCATGGATACAATACAAACTACCGTTTGACCACAAACCAGGTGAACTCATTCACATTCCCCTGGTAAGCAAATCATCAACAGGACACTCGAAGTTCATGTCTGAATCAGACGACGAAACAGTGGTACCAGTAGACCAGGGGTGGGCAAACTTGAGCTTGCGGGCCGCATTCAACATTTGAATCCATCCATTCGCTGGCTGCACTATATAAAATTGGGATTATAAACCAAAACGCAATATTGGTATTTATATGATTATATAGTGAGGACATGGAGATAATATCTATGCTAATTTAAAACAATCCAAACATTGCTTTGATGATATCGTACCCGCGTCAGAAAGAGTGGCGAGATTTCATAGGCTGGTCGACCTCAGTAACCAATTTGTAACAACTATAGAGATGAAAGTCGGTTGTCCCGATTCTTAGATCAAGATTGAAATTTATATCTGTGAGCAGCGATCTGCTCATAGATTGACTAATTCCACTTTTGGTTCAGTTCGAGGACATACAATGCTGTCAGCATCATTAGCTTTAAACACGTTTCCACTCTATATGTGTGGAAAAAACATGAAAACCATAATTTTACGCATACAGAGAACGAATCTACCTGAGACACGCGCGAATCGTTTTTTATAAGCACATCACTGAAATAATTAAAACTTGGGTGGCCAATTTGAAATCACACTCGTAATCCGAATTATGTAAATATCGATTAGGATTTCTGTGATGTTTAGAAGCTGCAAAACCGCGTGGGCCTTCAGATCGGGCTTTCGTACTAGAAATTAAATAAAAAATAATATAGGAAGTAAGGAAGTATTTATATTAGAACAGTGGTTCTCAAACTTTGCAAGACCCCTCCTCTTATGACGGTAAAAGATTCCGCGCCCCACCCCCCCCCCCCCTATATCGTCACATCACAAAACGCAATCAAGATGCTAGCACGATCGACGGGATGAACCAAATGAACAGCTCCGTTGATGGGTGGCATCGTGGCTTCGTCATACTGATTGGGGGATGCCACGTGAATATTTCAAGTTTTTTAGAATGTATCAAGTAAGTTTATTATCGAATGTTGCTGTCAATTTAAACTAGATAGGTCTGATATTTTTGAAGGAAGGATATCATACAAAATGAATTAGATCTAATTCAATCTTCCTCGGGTCAGAGACCGCGTACAAGAACGAAGAAATACGTTACACTGAGCGAAAATTTGAAGCGAGTCTGTGAGGACACTCTGATAAGAGTGGCCTACATAGTGACATACAATCTTAACTGAATAAATATATAATAGCGATCAAGACAGATTTAGCGTAACATCTTGTCTGTTGAAACAGAATTCAAAAGATTCCGGAGCTCTGGTCTTACCTGTGGTTTCGGAAGGAGCATAGAGCTCTGAAAGCTTTTGAATTTGCTTTCAATTGACCATACTGGACGCTAAATCAGTGGATAGTGTCCTATATGGTGTCGACCCAAGCAAATCTCGCGGCTCAGTGAAATTGTATCACGTCACAATTTCCATTTGGCTACAGGCAATTTGACGGTCATTTATGACCGGCTTGCCGAGTATTAAATTTGGTAAAACGGGTATCAATCGAAAGCTGACTCTGCACTGATGACGAAAATATAAATTTTATTCCGCTTGCGGTCCTGGAACCCCCACAATCAGCCTCGAATTTTTCATTGTTATGGAGGTTGGCATTGGGACGCCACAATGCTTTTTGGACCTTTTTCTCTTGAGCTACACTCTCGTTTCGCCAGACAGCATTGTTGCGTCCCAATGCCAATCTCCATAACAATGAAAAATTCGAGGCTGATTGTGGGAGTTCCAGGGCCACGAGCGGAATAAAATTAATATTTTCGTAATCAGTGTAGAGTCAGCTTTCGATTGATACCCATTTTACCAAATTTAATGCTCGGCAAGCCGGTCAAAAATGACCGTCAAATTGCCTGTAGCCAAATGGAAATTAAGACGTGATACAATTTCACTGAGCCGTGAGATTTGGTTGTGTCGACACCATATAGGACACTATGGTGCAACTGTAAACGCGGAATTTTCTTATTAAATCACGATTCAAGTTCCTCTAGATTCCGGTGACCGTTCGAGTCAGAAATGATACAGCACCGCGACCATGCACTGATATTTGAATTACATTTTTTGTGTAAATAATATATTATCCACATAAACTTCATAAAACGGTCCGGCATTGTCGTTTTCGCTTGTGTGAATATCGCTCAAAGGTGTAGTCGGAAGCGTCAAGCATTAATATTACATTCGCCGCTAGCTACCTTTGTGGAAATGGATTTTCGGCACTTGTTCATATCAAATCGAACGCGTGAATTTTCAAGACACGAACACATATTTCAAGAAATAGGAAACATTTCTACGTATAGTATGATATTATTTTCAAGAACGGTCATTTTGTTGCTGTATATCACTATCCTAGAATTTATATTCGCACAAGACAGATGACTGTAGCACGATAATTGAGCTTAATTGGAACTAAAAACTTGAGGGGGTCGGCGAGGTCCGTCACGGTACAAAAGGGGTCCGCGAAGACAAGAAGGTTGAGAACCACTGTCCTATAGTATGTCAAATGTCAATCTGAGCGATTTGACTTTGGCTACCATTGACAAGGCAAGCCCAGCACAGTTGCGTGATGTCAACGGCACGGAGTGTTGGCAAAGAATATGTGTAACGGAGTGACGACTTTGGTCGAAAATGGGGGCCTTTCGGACGGGTGGAGGTGCTGGGAACGCGAATGCCGGATGGCGACCGAAAGCACGTGCAACTGGAGGAACTACCTGGGAGATATTTATTGCGACTATTTCGTGGACGACCCCTAACAACTCGGAGGTCCAGGAAAGGTAGTTGAGATCGACGAATCCGCGTTTGTACGTCGCAAACACCACGTCGGAAGACGGGGCAATACCCAGTGGGTATTCTGGGGCATCGACGTGGAGTCTAAGAAGGGGTTCCTGGTGGCTGTGGAGCATCAAAATGCTGATACGCTGTTGCCAATCCTCCAAGAATATGTTCGCTCCGGAACGACCGTCGTGTCTGATCTATGTGCGGCATATAACACCATTGGCAATATCGGCTATCATCATTTGACGGTGAGCCGCAGTCTAAACTTTGTAGAGCCCATCACGCACGCCACGTCTATCCACGTGGAGTCCATGTGTGGGCACGCGCCAAAAAGCGAAAGAAACGAGAATGTGGTACTCGACGACACCTCCTTGATACGTACCTGCTTGAGTTTATGTGGCGCATGGAATTTGGAGATGATCGGTTTGAGCATCTGCTCCAACATATTCGGATTGAATATCCCTCCCGTTTGAAAGGCTCTTTTCAGGGCCACCACAAGGCTCTTTCCAGGGCCACCCACAAAAGCCCTTTCCAGGGCCACAAAAAATTGTGTTCTGGGAGTGGTGCGGATTCCATATTTCGAGTAATTCCAAGTTGAACGACTGGTAAAAACTATTTTTTGAAGACCAAAAAAAAAAATCTATACGCATCTCACAGGGAAGACGTTTTCACTAAGACATAAGTTTTACTCTCGGTCTCCTGCGGCATATGAACATGTCACTGCGAGTGAAGTCTTGACTCTTCCTCCACGCCGGAGTATCAGACTTTACAGGTAACAATGACTCGTTTTTCAATAACCAGGCGTGTATTTACTTTGGTTAATTTGATAGGAACGCCATCACCCCACAGCCTGGCATATGCCCCCTTACCGTGAAAGAACTGCAACGAGTTGAAAAAACTGGAGTCAGACTGATGGAATATGCTACCTTGGATGAAATGAAGAGTAAGTTAACACATGTGAATACGATGCACTGCTACTTGTTCATATGAAATGGTGCCGTTGAAGAGAATCTTGTCCTGAAATATGGATAATTGGTTGGGCCGGTTGATGCTGGATGTGGCAACGATGCCGAGCTGGCAAGTTCTATTCTCGGTCAGTGTTGCTAACTCAAATATTATTTTTGGCTTATCCTGAATATTTATTCGAACAGTATTTTATATTCGCACAATCGATCGGAAGATTTCTCAACCTTTTGCCTGGTACTCAACTAAATCAATCATAGCTTGGAAACTGAAACTGGCAAATTTGACATGGAGTGTGGGCGTGTGATCATGGAGTGCGAATCAAACGGCTTTGAGTTCATGCTGTTGTTGCTGACGGCCATCCAAGCAATCGTAAAATGTTCAAAATCATGAGTGGTAGTAAGGAAATTCCAATGGGGAAATTGTTCATTACACCAAACCCAGTTTCTGCTGACAGGAACATTTACTTTTTGTCCGATCCTTCCCACTTACTCAAGGTAAGCTGGGTTGTTTGGCATTCATTCGTAACTCATGAATATGTAGCTTTGTATTCTCCATAGACTGTACGAAACTCTCTCTACAATTCGCGGTCAGGTGGGTCAAAATCTCTGTGTTGGAGTGGACAGCATATCCTATGGACATACGTTGAGGACCTCTTCTATAAAGACGCTGGTTCACTTTTGAGTGAATCGGCGAGTCCCATATTCACCTGACGCCTTACATCAAGGTTGGTTTACCTTCAGCTGACGTCGTATAAAATATTTTATAATATAGTTTATGGCCCTATTGTCATCAGATGAAAGTAGATCTCGCCAGAGGAGTTTTGAATTGGAAAGTCGGAAATTGTCTCTCGAAGATTGCTGGAGCTGAAGGAACTTCAAAGTTTATTCTTCTTTTTTCCAAGTAAATTTCTCTAATTTCAATTTTTCATTTTTCGTTATTTTCATTTTTCGTTATTATTGACTGTATTTGGGTGGTTTTAAATAATCAATTGTGGCTACAAATGTCCGGTAAGAAAAAAAACGGCTGACATGGCTTCAGAATGAGTTTGTGACATCGCTGTTGGATTGGGAAGTAAGTAGCCTGCCTACGTCTTGATGAATTTTTAGCATCATTCCAATCCAAGCATCACAGAGGAGACAGAAAAAGGATAATAGCTCGTCCAACTCTTGAAGGACTCATTTTCACTACATTGAATCTGGTCAAATTAACCGAAATATTTCTCGAAGTAATGCCCTGTTTATGGCTCAAGTCCTTTACTCAGGACATTCTGGCTTGTTTTGGAAATCTGGTCTGTCAATTTTACAGTATGTGGCATAATTTGATCTCTAATGCATCCTCTAACTAGCAGAGAATGCAAGCATATCGATCTCGGCATCCTGATGTTGGCATGTATACTATGGGCTGCAACACCAGACTAAGCGAAAGTCCATAAAAAAGATCAAAGGGTCCAATGCCGGTTCCTCTTCCACGCATGGCACCAGTAACGTTTGGACTACCATCTATGAAGAACCCATCGCCAAGAAGCAGGGCCGTAACTACCGCACCTCAAACCCCCCAATTGGGGGGGGGGCGAGCTCGAATGGGGCCCCAAATTTGTTGGTGAATTAGCATAAATTATAGGTTATATTTTGAAACTTTATGCAACTTTTTCAAAAAATTTTCAAGTTGACAATTGTGTGATTATTGGGTACTCTTCCCCTAAATAGTGAAGTTTTATAGAAATGGGCATATCTGCGTTGGCCATTACCCCGCCACGACGCACCAAGACATATACACTATACAGTTTAGGCCAGTGATTCCCAAGTGCGGCCCCCAGATAGCCTTCTTGCGGCCCCCAAAATATACTAAAAAATCGATTTATGACAAAAAATAAAATTTATATTTATAAAATACTCTTGCTTGGCTTGGCCTCTGTAGTTTTTAATTATAGAATTGCAGGAAAGTTGTGAGTATAGACTGCTAACGTTACGTCACTGCTGTTTCAATGCAATGTGCCTTAACTTTCAAGTTGAACGGGCAGTAGCTATAGATATGAATAGGTATTGATAACTTTCAAAACCGGAGGAAAATCCTGAAAAAATGGTAAATTTTTCCCACTTCGTGGTCGCTTGACTGAAAAAGAAAGAGGCTCAACTCCCGGAAAATACAGTTTTTCTTTCACATTAACAGGTGGTTGACTGAAAAAAGGTCAACTTTCCGGTCCAGCCCCCAAACTAGTTGCCGTAGCGTTCCCTCAGTGCTGACTTAATGTATATCAGTCGAATTAGGCCTTATATGTAACCAATATCCTCAAAAAAGAAGACAAAATCTCAAGAAAGAAGACATTAGGGCGTTGATCGCGTTAAGATTGGTTGAATTAAACAATAACTAGCAATAGGCATACATCCTGAAATGGCCGACAAAAAGGACATACTGAAGCGCCTAGACTCATTGGAGTCTTCAATAACAAAGAGCCTGAAGACTCAACTTAGAAACATGATTGAAGAGCAGATGGAGTCTTTGGAGTCTTCAATAACAAAAAGCCTGAAGACTCAACTTAAAAGCATGATTGAAGAGAGGATGGATATACTTATAACACAAAATAAAGAAATGAAGAAGGAAGTAGAAGAATACAAGAAGAGTATCAAATTTATCAATGCTGAATTCGAGGAAAATAAGTCTAAACTGCAATCAACCCTGGCAAACTTCCAGAACCTGAAAGAGGAAAATAAGGAATTGAAAACTGCTGTCAATACCCTTACCAAGAAGATGACGACATTGGAGCTTGCGAATGATTACCAGGAACAACAACCCCGGAATAAAAACCTCGAGCTCTGTGGGATCCCAGCCTCCAAAGATGAGGACACCACAGCGCTTGTATCAAAAATTGGCAAAGCAATGGGTATCGATGTCTCTGATGAAGATATTGTCTACTCCTACAGAGTCCACTTCAAGAACCCAGACAAAATTTCTCCAGTTGTTGTGAAATTTGCATCAAGACGACCGAGGACGGAATTTCTTAAAAAGAGATCACTGGGGAAAACTGCAAGTGCTACAAATTTCGGAATAACTGGCATGAAAAAACTGTTCATTAGTGAAAATCTAACTAAACTGAGAAGAGATCTCTTCTTCCAAGCACGAAAGCTGCAGAAGAGCATGGATTACCAGTACATATGGACCGCTGATGGAAATATTTTCATCAAGAAGGATAACGACTCAAACAGGATACATATTCGATCCTCCAAAGACCTATCCAAGATCATATAGGCTAGCCTAATATGGAACATGCCTCATGATAACAAATCAAATTTCACCCAATGACCCACAATATCTGTCAAGTACATGACTGTATTAGTGTTGCACCGGGAGATCCAGCTTTGATACCAAAATCTAGAGGATTTCTTTTTGCCCATATAAATACGAGGTCATTACCAGCACACCTGGAAGATATCTCTGCTCTCTTCAAAACATGCAACTGTTCCCCAACGTTCATCGGCATCTCTGAAACGAAGCTGAAGAACAATTATCAAATAAATGTTAATCTCCCTGGATATAACTTCCTACACTGCCCTTCAAAAACTAACGCAGGCGGAGTCGGTCTATATGTTAAAGAAAATCTATCATGTCAAGAAGTACATGAGCTAAACTGCTATACAGATGGCGTCGAAAGTATTTTTGTCAGAATTGCAACACGGAATCAAAAGCCCCTTACCATCGGAGTAATATATAAACATCCCGGAACTAAACAAGAAGCCTTCATGGAAGAATTCTCTAAAACCTTTCACAGCTTAACCGACTCAAATAACCAATTCCTTATTATGGGAGATTTCAATATCGACCTCCTACAGAACACAAGTTTCACCACAAAATATTTTGATATGCTTGAGTCGTACGGGGTGGTCCAGATGGCTACCATACCAACCAGAGTGACTGACCATTCCAGTACTCTCCTGGACCACATGTATACTAACATAAGTAAATATAGACTTGCTCCATTTGTCATTAAGCACTGTATGACTGACCATTATCCTATTATGTGTCATGTCAATCAAATTTTACCTGTTACTACTAGTATTTTTGAATGCAGAATCCCGCTGAATCCTCAGGGGATTGACGACTTCGTTGAAAACATTGGAGATGTTTTTAAGGACCATCAACTTGAGCCACTCACAAGCGAAAACTTTGACTCCCAATTTGACAAGTTTATTCTTGACATATGTCAAGCCATTGACAAAGAATTTCCTATCCGTAAAGTCAATCGTAACGCCCGACGCCTAAAATCTAAGCCCTGGATCAGTCGAGAAATTCTGGCAGCGATCAAAACAAGAGATTGGATACATAAAAGATATTATATTAACGGAACTGAAGATGAGAAAAAGATCTTCAAACGATATGCCAACAAGGTAACAAAAATGAAAGAAAAGGCCAAAAGAGCATTCTACATGAACCGGTTCGAGCAGAGTTTCAAGGATCAAAAGCAAACCTGGAGAACCATTCGTGAAATTGTGAACGCTTCCAATAACAAAAACGAAACACAATTGCAGAACATTGAAATAGCATGTGGCAATACGGTCATCAAAGATCCTGATGTTGTAGCAGCAAAGTTCAACCATCACTTTTGCCAGATTGGTCCAGAGCTAGCATCTTCTATACCTCAAAGCCCGCATGATATCGTATCATTCATGAAGCCTCGCTCCATGAACTCCATCTTTATGGAGCCGACCGACGTAGGAGAGGTAGCAACGATATTATCTGGAATGAAGGACACAAAAGCAGTAGGACCTGACTCAATACCAATCTACTTCATAAAACTAGTATTTAATATTATAGGAGATACAATTTATACGTTGTTCAATGGGTCCATGAACTTGGGTATTTTTCCTAGTGCTCTAAAAACTGCCAGGGTTATTCCAGTTCATAAAAAAGGCTGCAAAAATTCAATGTCTAATTATCGTCCTATATCTATTCTGTCAAACCTTTCCACTCTATACGAGAAATTGCTAGATTATAGGCTCAAGAAATTTTTTGAATTGCAATCCGTATTCACTCCATCCCAATTTGGCTTTAGATCGGGTCATAACAATAACCATGCCACCCTATCAATTGTGACAAATTACTACAAAATTATTAAAGATAAAAGAGTTGGCTGTAGTATCTTTATTGATCTTCGGAAAGCCTTTGATACTGTGAACCACGAGATACTGATACGAAAACTAGAGCATTATGGAATTAGAGGGATTGCCAAGTCCCTGCTCACGAACTACCTTGCAAACCGTAAGCAGTTTGTGAAATTGGGTCTGTCAAAATCGGTAGAAATGGATGTAGAGTGTGGAGTGCCTCAGGGCTCAGTTTTAGGACCGACCCTATTTTTGATCTACATCAATGATATTATTAACTCTTCCTCCTTTTATACTACACTGTTTGCCGATGATACCCATCTTTTTCTTTCATCCGATACTATAAGCAACCTACAAAGTGCTCTGCAGAGTGAACTTACAAAAGTCTCTCAATGGCTTGCTGCTAACAAACTAAATTTAAATACCGATAAAACTGTGATGATGCTCTTTAATACTGCTTCTGATAACCTTACTGTGAATCTAAATAATAACTGTATCTCACTGTGTGACTCAGCAAAATATCTTGGAATCATCATTGACTCTAAATTGTCATGGAAACCGCATATTGCTGATACCATAACACAGCTTTCTAGATGTGTAGGTGTAATGACAAAACTCAAGCACATAGTTCCTAGATCTGTGCTTAGGACAATTTACTATTCGCTTTTTACTCGTATCTACAGTATGGCATAATTGTATGGGGGAATGCTTGTACTTCACATTGCTCAAAAATTCGTACCCTGCAAAACCGTGCCATGCGTTTGATGGCTGGCTTGCCCCATCGAACAAGATTATCCCAGTACTACCGCAAATACAAAATTCTAAAATTTGACGATATTTTTACATTTGAAGTAGCTAAATTTATGCATCAATATTTTTCAAATGAATTGCCTCCTGTGTTTAATGATTTCTTAGTCCTTGCTCAAACTGTTCACTCACACAATACCAGATTTTCTTCCCAGGGCAACATCTATTTTCATCGACCCACCAGTAACCTCACAAAGAAATCGATCGACTATGCCGGTCCTCTCATATGGAATTCTATACCCTCATCAATACGGGACCTCCCATACCACTCCTTCAAAAAGGAATTATTCAGTCACCTCATCTCCCATTACCAATGATCCGCTTGTCTCACTAAAATTTGTAGTTTCTTTAGTATTTTATTTTCATGCTGAGCTGAGTTGATTGATCCCAACCAATGCATCCAAATTTATAACACAATATCTGTATTTGTTAATGCAGGGTGTGATCAGACTAGTTGACCCTACCCATGCAGGGTGTGATCAGACTAGTTGACCCTACCAAGAGTCATATCGGCCATACCCTGTCCTATACCGTAAGTTCATTTATTGTTGTTTCATGTGCTAATGATGTTTTCTTTGCGGTTGGACAAATCAATAAATATCTCTCTCTCTCTCTCTCCGAGGACACTTTTAAACAAATCGAAAAAGAGGACAAATCATCTTGAAAGAGAACGTATGGTAACCCTGTGATGACTAGATGTGCAACACGTGACTTACGGTTGAATACGCAGAGATGCATACTGCTTAGCCTGCTAAAAGCAGCATAATTAGTAGTCCTATAGTCAGGGCCGTAGCTGTCGCACCCCAAATCCCCCAATTGAGGAGGGCGGATCTTGAAGGGGGCCCAAAACTATTTCGTGAGTTAGCATAAATTATAGAGTATTTTTTGAAAATTTATGCAACTTTTTCAAAAATTTTTCGCTATGCGCGATTTCAATTCGCCACATATCTTGATTATTGGGTACTCTTCACCAAGAAGAAATACGCAAGATTTATAGAAATGGGCATATCAGCGTTGGCCATGACCGCACCACAACGCACCAAGACATATGCAGTTTTAGGCCATGTAACATGTGACTCCAAGAAGTGCGTCAGAACGATCGGCAGCGAGAAAGCCTTGCTTTTATGCTGACCAAAAACTTCGAAATAACAAAATATTCGTTATATATACAAAATACATATAGGTTTAATTGTCCATATAGGCGCCTAAATGAATGGCGCCGAATGTTCTTGTCTTGGCAATATGAACCTCACAAGACAAGAAAATTATATTCCAGTGAAGAAATACCAATCTGAAATCATGTGATCTTTCAGTCAAGTAGGTTTGGGCAATTCTACATTTTTTGATATAGCAGGCAGGAGGTCACGAAATAACATCATGCAAGAAGTCATACCTAGGGGTCCGCCCGCCCGAAGATGTTTAATTTTACGGGGTCTGCAGTTTCAAAGACACCTCCCACTCAGCTCTACCAGTAAATCTGATTACGTGGGCAAAGAGGACAACCATGCAATTCCCGATCTTATTCACCGATTTTATCATGAATTATCGAAATATTCGCGCGTCGCGCTGTCTCACTAAACAGTACAACTTAAATTTCGTGGCAAAGGCGAACAACGTGATGCGGGGTCAGTTTATCACCCTATGGGAGCCTGGGGTCCTGACTAAGTGCTGTTACGTTCCTGCCAACGGGTATACCGCCGGAGATGTTTAATTACTATTGAGGGGGCCGATACCTTTTCAAACACACCTCACTCAGCTCTACCGGTAAATCAGTTTACGAGAACAGAGACAGGATGAAAATTGATAGCAATACATGCAATTCCCGATCATATTGACCGATTCAGTCATGAAACTAAAGAAATTCCTCGCGCTTCGCGCGTTTAGGCCAGGAAATCCGATTCACTCAACGGACACCCAATGCAGCAGATAAGTAGCGGTAAACAGTGTACAGTTTTGAAATCTCGTCAGGGCAATAAAACTACTCCGAAATAGCCACGATGACTGTTTGGGTCCGTTTCATAGCCGTAGTATTCGTACGGCCCCGACCGTACTCTGAAATTCTAAATTTGGCCCTCACACCGAAAAAGTTTGGTAACCACTGGTTTAGGCCATGTAACACGCGACTCCAAGAAGTGTGCCAGAAACAGCACGGTAAGCCAGAAACCTTGGGGCCGAAAAGGACTGCCCTTATGGTGACGTAAAACTTCGTTATAGATATGAAATAGCCTAGGTAGGTTGATTTGTCCATAGGCGCTAGAGATGTACAGGATCAGGATTTTGGATTCTAACAGGTCAGGAATCCGGGTGATTTTTTGGCAACCGGATTGGATCCGGATTCCAAATTTCCCTGTTTTGCCGGATCCGGATCAGGACAGGATTTTCATTTTGACGAAAACCTGATCAGAATCATGTCAAGTATATTTGATTCAGAGGTATAACTTATATCGTCGCAGTGGAATCAAAGTATCTTATGTCCATTTTACGAATTTTGGGAAAATCAACTTTGAGTGAAGTTTTCATCTTATTTCAGCCATATATTGGCCCCGATTAACTTAGATACACTGAGACAGATATAGCCATGGCTAAGATATGACGAAAAGAAACACAAAAAACTTCGAAAAGTCGATATTTTTCAAGTTTGAAAAAGGGAGCTTCAAAATTTGAAAACTGGACATAAGATACTTTGATTCCACTGCGACGATATTCTCGGAGTTTATAAAGTATATTTCTTACATGTAAAAGTCGATTATTATCATATATTTTCCGCTTAGGAAATTTCAAGTCGTTACGGCAGAAGTGTCTTGGGCAAAGTCACAGGTCTTGGGTTGCTCTTTCGTCAGGGGTTGCTCTTTCGTCAGATGTCAGATCTTGACATCATTTGGGGTTATTATCTAATTCAGAATGTCAGAGATTTTAGAATTGATAGCTAGCAATGACGTTGTTGCAGCTGACGAAAATACCGTCACAAAAACGAAAAGTGATGTTTGGAGACGGTTCCGGCACTTGCTACACAAGCAAGATGGAAAATATGCTGGGTATGTTTTGTGCTGCCAATGTAACAAGCCAATTAAGCACGATAAAGCCGTCAGTGGGACGACACATCTCCGCAACCATTTGCTGGCATGCAGTGGAAATTCCAAAAAGCGAGCTAGCACAAAATTGACAGGATATTTAAAAAAACTTGATGTCCCCAAAGCTGTCAAAGAAAAGGTCACTGATGCGGCAGTAGCATTTACTGCTATAGACATCCGACCTCTAAAAGCAGTCGAGGGGAAAGGTATTATGATGTTGGCAGATGCATTAATTGAAGTGGGAGCAAAGCATGGTAGATTCGTAGAGTTGATGCCAAAACTGTTATTCCTGATTGAGTATTTCTAACGGCTGGCGAAGTTAGGAAAAGAGTCGTGTCAGAAGTGAGAAATGCAATTTGCAGAAATGGTTTTATTGGAATAACTACAGATATGTGGACTGACATCAAATGCCGTCATTTTGTGTCTCTCACGGTCCATTATTTGACAGATGGTAAACTGAAAAGTAGAACTTTGACAGTGTATGAATTCGAAGGCAAAAAGAGTGGTGAGAATATCAAGCGAAGCATAATTAACACATGCCACCTGTTGTCTCTTCCACTGCATAGTGTCATCTCAAAGATATTTTTCGTGTCGGACAATGGCAGGAATATAAAGGTTGCGTTGGCTGATTTCAATCGTATATCGTGTGCGTGCCACATGCTTGCAACTGTATTCAGTCACACATTGCAATTGCATTCTTTGAGCAAGACTGTTGATGTTGTAACACCAGAGAGTACTGAAATGAGTCATGTAAATCGCATTCGAGAGCTAGTATCATCAGTAAAATCAATAACTGGTTACATCAAGCGTACTGGGTTGAACAACAGTCTACCTAGCAGCCTGAAACAAAATGTTGAAACCAGATGGAATTCTACATTCACTATGTTACAATCATTCAGTGGTGCTCAGAATGATTTAACCACTGTGCTGCAGGGTTCACCTTATGAATCCAAGCTGTTGTCAATTGATTGGGTGTTGTTGGGGACACTAATTGTCTTTTTACAACCATTTTCTGATGCGACAAAGCGTCTGGAGGGTGACTGTAAGCCCACCATACACCGAGTAAACCAATGCTTCCATGCTCTTCAGGTGCCAATGGCTCCTTCAATCACTGACAGCAAAATTTTGAATTTTCTGAAAGAACGTGGGCTACGATGTCTTGAAGCAAAATTTGAGATCTGTGATATACATTTGCTTGCCCACTTTCTTAATCCCATTTACAAGTCGCTGATACCCTTTTCAGCTTCTAAGCAGGATCAGATACACAGTTTGGCACGGAGCTTCCTAAAGGAACTAGAATCGTCTATCGATTATGATCATGATCAAGCTTGTGCATCAGGCAGCTCATCGAATACTGTTCATGAAGACCATGCGTATGAACAGCCAGCTTTCAAGAAAAAACTACACAGCTTCCATGACGAATTTCTCCATTGGCAGGAAGTATCATCTCAAAGTTCAACTGATGAGCTCGAAGACAATATTAAGAGTCCTTTGAGTGACTCAGAGATTGGGGATGGCATCGGCATACTGAAGTATTGGACGAATTCAATCACAATTGCCAGATATCCAAATCTCAGTAGACTTGCTGTTGGGGTAATCAGTATTCCTGCATCAAGTGCATCCAGTGAAAGGGCGTTCAGTTTGTGTGGGAATACTATTGACAAAAAAAGATCATTACGCTCAGCTGATAGTTTAGATGCTTTAGTTGTATTGGAAAGTGCGGGTTTAGATGGTTTAGTTGTATTGAAAAGTGCGGGTGAGGATATTTTCAAGTGAGATCAGGCTGATTGTGTCATGATTTTTTCAGTATGTATGTACTATGTATCTTAACGATTACCATCCTGCAGGTCTTGAATACAATTTCAGTTATCAACTGTTCATCGTTTGTAGTCATGTAAACTATTATTTTGAAGTTCATCTTGCCCTCAACTTCTGTTGATGTTCATCTTTTTCGTGTAGTCACGTAAACTATTATTTTGAAGTTAATCCTGCCCTCAACTTGTGTTGATGTTATTTTTTTTCAGATATCTCCTAGGCCTATGTTAATATAATATTTACCGCTACTCATAGTAACATGGATCATGAAGCAATTTTCGTAAACAGGATTATTTTTGGACTCGGATAATGAAATATGCGATTGAAACAGGATCAGGATCTTGAGATATGCTGAAACAGGATCCCAAAAAACCATGATCCGTACATCTCTAATAGGCGCCTAAATGACTGGCGCCAAATGTTCCTGTCTTGGTAATCTGAACCTCACAAGACAAATACACTCCCGCAGGAAAAAATTATATACCAATGAAGAAATTCCAATTTGAAAACGTGTGATCTTTTTTTAGTTTAGTACGTTTGGGCTATTCTATATTTTTTTGATATAGCAGACAGGAGGCCACGAAATAACATCATGTAACGAAGCCATACCAGCGAGTCCGCCCGTCAGAAGATATGTTTAATTATTACTTACGGGCTCAACAGTTTCAAAGAAGCCTTACTCGGCTCTACCGGTAAATCTGATTACGCGAGTAGAGAGGACAAGAAATTGATAGCAATATATATGCAATTCCCGATCTTATTTAACGATTTTTTCTTGAATTATCGAAAATCATTGGAATGAATACTGGAACTGGAAGTATTGTATGATTTGATCAACTCTGCTCATGGTGGATAGAAGCTGCGACAAAACTGCATTCATCCGCAAAATAGCAATGGACTACCTCGGATTTTGCTGCATGGCTGATTGACAAGAGAACTTTATCCCCTTTCTTTGCAGATGAAGTGCATTTTTTAATGACGTCATCCAGGCAAGTCCTGAAGATTAAAATATGTACCATAACGCGGTATGAACCCGAAAATTAAAGGCAAAAGCATTGTCAATACGAAGCCCCCAGAATTTCGGTTTACCACCCTATGCCCGGCCCAAGACCAACCTTTTGGAGGGGGGGGGGCTGACGAAGTGCTATTACGGCCCTGCCAAGAAGAAAGCGTAGTTCATAATCATTCCAGCACAGGGTGAGATAGTTGTAGACTCATTAATACTAGCATGGATAGAGATATGCACATGCATAAATTTGATCATTTTTAGACCAAGGATGGTCACAGTAGCCATGATAGATGATAATCTTGGATGAAGGTGCAGGGTGCTGTCAATCCAAGGTAGGCCTACTTTCATTTTTATCAACATATATTAGTAAAACTAATCACCACGCCCTATGTTCCATCTAGTTCAACGTTGTCCTATGGCTTGCTCCGATCCTAACCCTTGTCCAGTCCACTGATTTACAACCACACGATATGCTGCCGTAGATATTTATTTTTCAGATGCAGTTAAAAATAGGCAATATTGACAAGCCGCGACACCACGATGGATGATGAAATTGGATGAATATCTTCAAACTGTCACTGACATCAAACCTATTTGCTAGATATGAAAGGGTCACGGGGACCCGGAGATCTTTCATTTTAACCGAGATTACACTTGGTGTCTTCGTGCACCAAGCAGTCACTTCCAGTTGTGTCCCGAAAAGTTTTGCATAACTGGCTAACATCTAGCAACTGGTCGATGATGGTCAATACGCAATACCACAAATAACTGTTGAAATGTGTTCATTTCTTGGAAGGATTGCATGAAGTCAGATATAATAGCAGTTAACAATGCCTTATGACTACATAGCCGGAATGTAGTAATATTATGCCCTCCATTTCGTATGGTAGAGGATTATACGCATCGTCATTGAACCGTCATACTTGTAATAACGTTTCTTGATGACCTGTGTTGTAAAATGTTAGCACCACAGAGAGAGAGAGAGAGAGAGAGAGAGAGTCAGCGGTGCAGCCAGAACGTGTAACCTGAAAAATAATACATAGCGTATTAGAAAGCATAAATGCCACTGGTGCTAATCTTCGATCACGTGACTGGATACGCATAGCAACCACAAATTGGTTAGCAAGCTACTTTCTCGCGCACCTGCTTCAGTGCTAAATATCGCATAGTGTACTGTTGATTTCTGGTTGTAAACGTTTCGGAAATTTGTTGTAGAAGTCATCAGAAATTAACCTGTGCTAGATGTCAATCCTGTACAAAGCACATAGAATGATATCGTCAGAATTACGCAGAAATCCGTCGTTAACGTAGCCGTATTTCAGATGCAGTATATTATCATTTTCGGGCTGTAAACGTTTTATATAAAACGCAAGTGTCATGGAAATGCGCAAGGATTCAAATATGTTGGATGTCTTTGATTCATGAACTATGCAAACTCCTTGCGTCCAAATGATCGACATTGTAGCCGTTATTTGGTAGTCAACTATGATTTTATGACACAAAATTCGACATTGCAGGACATTGACTGCGTGATATTTATTGCAGCATTAAGTTAGGTGTGGATAGTATAGTATACTATACTATAGTTGTATTGTAGTGGTAGTTGGTAATCATTGCAGCATTTTGATGATTGATATCGATTGCAATATATATAGGATACTGCTATTTTTAAGCCTAGAGACAATGACTGCCAGTGCCAGTACGTTGATGTGTTATGAATTCATGCAATGTGCTACATACCATATATATATTAAACATCCTATGCTATTGTATGGCTTCTCAGTTAAACAATTCAAAATATTTAGATCTCTACACCTATATTACAAGTTATTGATCATTCTGTCATGCTGCCAAGTGCCACTACCCGAAGAAAAATGATCATCAGCTCCAATTGAGGGTGCAACAAACTGTCCCGAGGCCTGGATTACTTGATTGATTGCGTGGATTGGATTACTTCACTCTTTGGCACAGTGCAAATATCTTGAGTTTCAAGACATGGCTATACCACATGTATACGAATTAATGATCTGATGGATTATCCCAAGAGATCCGAACATAGGCAACTAAGAAATTGATGCCCTCGTCAAGAATTCAGCCTGACGCCAATTATTATCCCCACATAAAATTCGGTCATGCGGTAGAAGGTGGCGTGGTTTCATGCCAACAGAAAATGTCAACAGATGATCTGACCACTGACTAACAGTCCTGAACTTCATTCCCGATGTTGATGTCTGCTTTGAAAATGATATTTCATTTGTGTACAGCAAGACAAGCGCTCTTCCGTGGATGCTATATGAATATGTCTAGTCAAATGGCTATGGAGGTAGAGGAAAATACATAGGCATAAGAGTCTCGGCAGTGATTGAACGTGATAAGGTTAACATGCATTTTTCTTCAACTATTTCTTGTGCTCTGGGTCTCGAATGCACAAAAATAATTAAATTGCACTTCTTTGCAAGTTTATTTGTAAATTCAATGAATCAAAGAATATCATAATAAGTTCAGAATATTACGGAGTCAATGCAAATGAAACAATGTTGGTCGTCTTTAGAGGATGTTTCTGAGTTGGTTGAACCAATAGACAGATGGGGTCAGCAACGAAGTACTATTTTACCTGAGTACTAGCGTCATTATGAGTTTAGGCTAGTTCCACTTCTACTTGACACTTTTTAGGTAGTACTTTTTTGTCAGGTTTGGGATTTTGTCAACTAGAAAGTAGCTTTGGCGCATGATTGCATCCTCTCAAGCGTGAGGTTGTCATAAAAACTGGGCGAAATAGCCCCAGTACCACGGCAACTAAATTAATTTTTTTAAATTGCACCTATTTGTGGTGTCATCACCTTTTTGCGTTGATCAGGAAGATGCAACATGCAATGTTTACAGTTGTCACATGGCATCAATTTCTAAAACTAAGTGACCCTCAACCAAATCTACTTCATGTAACATATTTCTTGACTACTTTTCAGAAATTCATTTCTACTGCCACTTGAAGTACTTAGGACATGTCCTGGAAGTAATTAGTGCTACTTGTACTGGAGTATAAATGAAGGCATTACTTCTACTCGGTTCCCAACAATGACCACGTTGACCACCTCTGGGTATAGGATGACCGATCTTGTCACTGCGTTTGAGCTGCTCTAAGAGTTTATATTTGATAGTTACTTCCCTCGGTTCGCTAAATAGCGCACATATGTGACATCAACTATTTATCAAAATCGTGTGTGATTTGCCAAATCCACTTCAATCGCAGTTGCGAAGTAGTGGTAATAAAATCGGCATTGTATAAGGCAACAATAAAGTGCCCTGCTTTGCTTAGTCTTGATGGCAGGTTCTTTCAAAAGATACTTTCGATGTGTTCAGCGACATTGTTTTATAGCAGCACGCCAGCACCCAAATCAGCAGACAGTATATCCTGATCCTTGCGTGTCCCGGCTGCTTCAGTCATATCTTCCATCCAAAATCAGGCTCCACATACAGACAAATAGTACTGCTTGAACTAACAAATACTCTTACCAGAATATAAACCAATCGCTTTACTTCAAATGCATAAATTTAAGTACATATATGAGTACCGTAATACGACTACGTTACCGATGGATTTCTGCGTAATTCTGACGATATCATTCTAAATGCTTTGTACAGGATTGACATCTAGCATAGGTGAATCTCTGATGACTTCTACAACAAATTTCCGAAACGTTTACAACCAGAAATCAACAGTACACTATGCGATATTTAGCACTGAAGCAGGTGCGCGAGAAAGTAGCTTGCTAACCAATTTGTGGTTGCTATGCGTATCTAGTCACGTGATCGAAGTCCTGCAAAAGGTCTATTTAGCGTCGTTCATTAGCCATCTTCGTGGGTAAAGTTTTAACGACATGGATAATTTCCGTAGCGGCGAACAACAAAAGGCAGTTATTATTGCTAGTGAACATGGACGGGAATTACGTGATTCTCCACGTCAAATTTCGGCTACATCGTGCGAATAGTTGTATTACAGTTTGAAAGTTTCTGAAAAACCGCCGTTTATTACCCAATTTGGCTGTATCCAAAGCAATTTTCAAGAACGCGAAAGACGAAATGGACTTTGCGAGGGTTGTCAAGCTTTGCTGGCACCCACCTCAGGCATCATTGATATGTAGTGGTGTGCCTCGACCGTTACGATACTTTGCACAGGCACTTTTTGTGGATGCTAAGAAAGCTTCGGAAGTACAAATTGACTTGCGTAAAATCGGCTTGTCAAAAGGAGCTGACGAGCGCTGGCATTAGGGTTGTCCATAATTTGGAAAATCTCAAAATTTATGCGTATCCATGTCTCATTTTATAGATTATAGATGAAAAACGTCAATGAACCTGCAATAAGCTCACAGGAAAGTCGTTAACATTTGTCTAAATGCGTTTGAAAGTAGCTGCCGTAGAGTGGGCGTGTCAGCGACCATAGAACGGCAAGTAGACTAGTAATCACGAAATCACGGCGCTTGATTGGCTAATCTGCTATGCTTCAATGATCACGACGGTGGCGGCTTGTTGATCAGATGGTCAAGGAGTCGGCTAACGGCGGTGATTCTGTAAGCGCATTGTAGGTTGGTCCGCAGATAAGGATTTAAGACTAATTCAGAACATGTTGAGTGACGAAATATATGATGAACAAAGAACAGCTGCTTCACAAAAACTTTAAATACATGACTTGATAGCTTATTGTGAAGGCAACCGTTGTAGCCAGTATGCCTTGTTTTGATCGAGGGAAAGCACAAAAAGACGAGAAGAAATATTGCAAAGGCGCTTATGCAAGTGGTGAACGAACTTCTAGTTTCAGAGGGGATGTTCCATGATCGAATACAAATATAAAACTTGACATTGACACTATACTGTGTCTGATCTTATCCGGTAGTGGTAGCCCATATAATTGAAGTCTTAAAAGCTGTACGGGCTGGATGAATCAGCCATTTATGCTTGGCACTTGTCACATTCTTGCAGCATAATGAATCATACCCGCGAGTGCTGTCTAAGTCCTCAATGATGCACCGGAAGAAGGTCTAAAGGCAAGCATAGACTATGCTGGTAGGGCCAGCAAAGAGACTATTCGCTTGCATTGTTTAGCATGTCCATAATGAATCTGATCATTACCGGCTGCATCACGACTAATGCTTGAATCAAACCAGACATGGACATAAAAAAGAATGTATTGAAGCGGTGCGGTAGTTACATTTCTTTAGAGTCCCAATGCAAGCTACCTGGTCGGCCCACATATCTTCTGAGCATACAGGATTGTGTCCGGAATCCATCTCACATGGTGTGCTGCACCAGTTTGGCGATAATTAATATACTTTACCTGCACTGCACCCAGAAAAGCAGGACCACTTGGCGTAATCTCAATCATATCAGACACGTATTTCTGGGATCTCTAATTTCACAAGCATTCGCTGTTTCACCTCTGTCATGCCTGCAAGAGGGTATTGTTGTTCTGAACCTATCGTTATCTAGTTTTAACACCAAAAATTCAATGACCAAGTGTCTCATTTTAGTATTTAATCACAAACGTACAATGCGCTTACAGAATCATCATTGCCGTTAGCGTACTTCTTGAACTAGTAGAAGCGCATAATCAGCAAGCCGCCGTGGTCGTGATCATTGAAGCATAGCTGATTAACCAATCAAGAGACGTGATTTCCTGATTACTAGTCTTCTCGCTGTTCTGTGGTCGCTAACACGCCCACTCTATGGCAGCTACTTTCAAACGCATTTAGACAAATGTTAACGACTTTCCTGTAGGCTTATTGCAGGTTCAATGACGTTTTTTATCAATAATCTACAGAATGAGACATGGATACGCATATTTTATGAGATTTTCCAAATTTTGGACAACCCTAGCTGGCATATATAAAAAAGTTCGTCAAGTGGTGGATGTTGACGGTTACTATATCATGGCTACTGAGTATTTGGAATGCGCCAGCTATGGGATAAAAGTCGCTGCCTGGAACAATGCCATCCTTCAACAACTGAACATTGAGCATAGAATGGCGGTTCCCTACATTGCTCACCTACAAATATGCGTGCGATTTACGGGTCATAAGAACGCTGCGGGAACGGACCCTGACCAATAGCTCCACAAGACTGTTCGACACCGTATCTGTGCAGCACACAAATAAATTTAATCAATAAGTGACGCATTATATCACGGACTGCGGACATGGCAAAGAGGCTTACGAAGAAGGGATGCTTGAAACTTGCCCGCAGTTTACACAGCCACCCGAGTTCACGCCTGCCCCCACAGCTCAGTGGCTGGTAACTGTGCACGTCCAATATATTTTGTTCCGCCTCGATGAGATCAAGTCATCAATAACATCGACGTTCGGATCCATTATCAAGATGGATTCTACGAAAAAGGTTACCAAAAAGCTTGTCGACGTGGCTCAAATACTTGTGCGTGGGCTACGAATGTTGGTAGCGAGCATGGACAGATTTTGATGTCAGTTTGAACTTGTGCTGAAGGCAATGGTCTCGCACATATATCAGCGGGATTAATGAAACGATATACAGATGCTGACGTTTGTCCACCTGAGGTACTCTATGTGGACCGTGGACGTACGGCAGTGGGCACACGCATCTCTACAAACTTTTCAAAGGATGGCTAAATCTGATTGATTATCCGTCTGTTTGGCATTGTGTAAGACGCCTACAGAATACCACCAGCTCTACGCCGAATTTATGGCTGGACTAACTCAATGCTTCTTCGTGCTATCGGATGAAGATTGGGAGTCTTTTGAGAAAGGCAAAACGAGCCGAGATGTTGGCAGAGCACCTTTCAAGCCCATCTGAGAAAGATGTGATTCGACGACTTTCCAAGGGGGAGATTTGGAGATTTTTCTCCATGGTCGCCGCAGAACTCGTGACCCGGCGACTCTCAGGTCGCTCGTTTACAATTTGCTGAAGATCTTTGCCAGCTCGAGGGGCAACGACACGCCCGGAGTTCCCCTACTGGATTCCCGCAGAATTTGGGAGAACGAACAAAATCATCTGGGCTGCATTAGAGATCCAGGAAATGATTCGTTGTATACCCAGACTGGTACCCTTGTGGAAGGGGGCGTCACATTGCCAATCTACCGCTGGGAGACCATATCACGGCTCTGCGATGTGTATCCCAGCATGAAATCCTACGGTTCGATAGGTAATCGCTGGTCATGTGTTGGAAGCGCGTTTAAAAACATCAGGGGGTGCGTGCTCGCGCGTACAAAAACATCAGGAGGTGCGTGCTCAACAATCGCGCAGTCATGACCGAATCGAGGATACAGCTGCCTGAGCTCAATCAGAAGACAATCCTTGACTGGTACAAGAAATAGCAGACTTGGATGGAAAATTATGTTCTCAAACAAGGGCTTCCGTCAACCAGCAACCATCAAAACCGTACTACCGCCCAAGGAGAAAAGCCTGCAACGCTGCCGACTGCTGCATTCCAGCAAAAGTATATTTACATTTTGCCGCGCAATACAACTGCTACTGCCAAATTTCACTCCGCTACCAACCCTACAGAATCGCCCGTGCCTGCCCGCACGCAATGGTACAGGAAGAGACGGGCTGAGGAAGAAGCGACTGGCTCGGCATGTCGCAGAAAGTATAAGTCGAGAGCGGGACCATCGACCTGCTTCAAATGCAACAAGCCAAAGACGGCGGACACCCACAAGGCTTATGGCAATTCGCTCTGCCTGGCCGCCGCTACCGTCAATCATGCGGTTTGGCTGGAAGCACTGAAGGAGACAAGGGCATCCTCTCGTCACGCAGTTTGGCTGAATACACTGAAGGAGTGAGGATATGGCGCACGCGCGAAGAAAAAGGAACGATCCTTTAATCTTCATACGGCGCTGTAAGTTATTGTTGTACAGTAGTAATTCTCGACTGTTTTATTTGATATGTCTGTAATTCAAAGATTCGGACATGCTACACAATCGATGGTCGGACCGACGTACCGCAACCTGGATGGGAGGATTCCTGAAGCCGGTGAGAGTTCGCTCCATGGTCATAACCAAAGGTGGTCAACGTATTCATTGTTGCTACTAAAGTAGAAGAAGTTTGAAAACTTGAAGAAGTAGCGCAGGGGAGCAAAACCTACTTAAAGTAGTACTTCATTACTGACCACCTCTGGTCATAACTAGGGCTTATAGTAGTGTGGAAAGCTCAAATCTGTATATTTGAAACAACTGAAAGTTTGTTCCATCTTTATAACATATCTTGGTGTTTTTTTCGATTATGAGTATGTCATAGGCTTCCATTGAAATATATCCTAAACTAGCACAGATTGGGCATTGCTGTTGATAAATTAATTTGGCTAATTTTGTTACGGTGATGACACCTCTGTCATATGTTCGACACCTCTGTCATATGTTCAATAATGAGGCTCAAGGTGATTCATTTGTTGAATGACCAACCCTTCCGTTGAGAAAGAAAATGACAATTCGTTACCATTTTCCGATGTCGTGGAGAAGATGGATAACAATTTTGTTACATCTGTGAACATACAATTTATATGATATGTGCTCTCGGCTGTTCTCATTTTCATTCAAAGGTTCTGGAATCGACCATCGTCGAACTGTCACGCCGACCCTTTGTTGCCAGAAAAAACATCTCCATACCCAACTGATACTTCAAACCCACGGAAGACACCGACTAACACACTGATTCTTTCTTTACTGTTTTATACGCATTTTGCTATCCTTTTCGCTTCACTCAATGTTTCAGACCACTTTCTTCGTATGCCGTAGAATTTAGGGAGAAGATCTACTTCGTTGTTGAAGATGTGGAGGAAGAACCACCGAAAATTGATTTGGCGGTGGTGGAGGAAGAACCACCCAAAGACGCAACGGTCAAAAGGTATCCCAATGAATATGTCACTAAAGTCATTATCATTATACAAACATTTATCTATATTGTTCAGGACACCAATCGTCTGGGACCTCCCTCCCCTAACAAAAGATAACAATGAACAAGGTAGAGAGGTCGACACAACTGCAGTGTATGTTGATCAAATGTGTAAGAGTAAAGAATTTCTCAAATTCATTCATCTTATACAGTGTTCATTCATCTTAAACAGTGTTAATCCATCAAACACCCGTCCACGGCGCAGACGTCGTCGCCACCGCTGCTGTCGTAGAGCGGGGGTCATGGTGACGGTGCCATTCCGGGAAAAAAGAAAAAATCGATTACCCTGGAGTTAAAATCCGAATCGGTACGTTTATAATACCTCGTTCGCAGATATTAAGCCCACATTTTGCTTTCAGATCACCCTCAATTACGTCGAGGGCGACGTTAAATCTATTACCCTTAATTAATTGTGTTACCCTTAATTAATTGTGTTTTTATTTTTTCATGTTTTAATATAAAAATCATTCAAAACCCTGCGTTTCTCATAACTGAAGCTGGTGAAAACGAAAGTTCAGCATTTTGGTACGAGATAGTACAGCGCGGTACTTCGTGTGATCCCAGAAATGGTTGATGTAAAGCAGGGGTTCTCAACCCGCGGCCCGCATGCGGCCCTCAGACGTTTAATTTGCGGCCCGCGACATCCTTCATTATGAACGCAATTACTACTGGCACTATATTGTTTGATATTAATTGACCTACTTAGCTCTCTTATCGCACCGTCTATGCTTCGCTTGATTACTCATTCTTTGATGTGTTCTAGTTTCTTAATATATTCTCGAGTTCACATTATTATTGTTGTTAATCGGTATATTCTGCTGAACTCTGGTTCAAGAGAATCCCGCAGCGTAGTACACTTTTGAAGAGCTTTTCCCTCACCGTGAAGGATTTAAATAGAAACAAGAATATGGGACGGGAAATTTAATCGCGGGAACTCATTGGTTTGTGACTCTGCGTGGGCCAATCAATTTGCTTTCTCAGATATAAATGGAAAACCGATGTGACATAGTTGTCGGAGAACAATTTTCGTAACGAAGCATAGAAGCTTAAAATGATACCACGATACTTTCTTCTGGGGTTATAGGCCTACATATCGCCTGATCTTAGAAAAAACGCCAGCTGACTTTAAGATATCAAGCCAATCAATCGATAATTCGAGGCTGTGCTGATATTGCCGTCGATTTTACAGACGCATGGTTCGAAATTGCTTGGAATATCGCTAAGCCCAATAAATCTGCCAGAGAAAGTGTGATTTGAATAGAACTTTAACTACTGTCAGAATATTCGCTGTTTCCGGATCTTAGCAGCAAGGACAGCATCACCTGATAAATTTTGAAGCTACAGTCGTCTGATTCAACCGTCAACAGGATGTCAGTCGATCTTTTCTCACATGTTCAGAAACACGTTGCTGCTAAGACTACTTTGGCCTAGCATTGGACGTATCCACTGACTCCACAGACATTAACATAGCTAATGATTTGTATGCGTTTTATCAGAGTGGACATATTTACAGAGGAAATGCTGGCAGGATAAACGTGGGTAGAGGACCAGCGAAAAACATCAACTTGAGAAAGATGACTGTTGTCGCAGAATTCCACCTTCGCTATGGACCAATGGACCATTATTTGGTCAGTTGTGTAATCGCTGGGAATTTGGATCATTAAAAACCGTACTTCACCCAAGAAGACGCGTGTTGAAGTTTCAACCGGAGCGAAGACAGCTGACAGTGCTACGTCGTGTACCCAGATTAGGCCTGAAATTTCTGCGGTTACAATGACTTCTCTTCTATCTGTATAACTATTGGTGCTTGGCTCTAGCCATGGAAGCAAACGAGAAGGGTTGATTGGTTCGTTCAGAAATGACCCGAGTGTCAGAATTATTCTGATATCACTGAGAGCTCAAAGTGATAATATAATGGCTTTGTAACGAAAAAGTTACCGTAATTTTAATACTTGCTCGCTCACGCACCGTAATTTTAATACTTGCTCGCTCACGCATAGACACAGAGTTTGGTTCTTTGGTCGACGGGTTTGAAGGTTCAAATACCGACTTGGCAACGAATACAATGCACTCTCCGTGAAGTGATTTGCTTGCGCCGTTGGAAGATAATATTCTCACAAAAACAGGAACTGCAAACTTACGAACGCTGTCCATTAATGCTTTAGAATGCATAAACTTGTACTAAATGCCCGTATACAACTGGCAAATATAGGCTACAGTCGCCTAATTTTTTTGGTAGTAGCCCACAAATACATGAAAATAATGTTCTGCGGCCCGCAGCGCATTTTGCTGTTGTAATGCGGCCCGTTATACAAGTGAAGTTGAGAACCCCTGATCTAAATAAAGCCAGGTTGGAATGCTTCATCTAGTAGGGAAGGAAGGGGTCGGGTTGGCAGCAACCGCGTGATCCCAGAAATGGTGGATCCGAAAACGCACTAGGTAGAAATGGTTCCAGCGGACAAGGAAAGGATCGTAGGCAGCCACTGCGTGATCCCAGAAATGGTTGATGCAAAAACGCACTAGGTTGAAATTCGTGAGAGGATATAAGCGCCCTATTCAGTGTGATCCCAGATGTAGTTGAAGCATTCCAGGTTGAAATGCTTCATTTGGTAGCGCAGGCAAGTATCATGTAGACCAGTGCTTCCCAACCTTTTTCGGCTCATCGCCCCCTTTTCAAGGTCAACACCCCAAATTTTTTGTACCGAAAATTGGGCATATAAACTGTAATCACCGGCGGGTTGACTAAAAAATAGGTCAAATTCACTTTTGTAACTAAATTTCCGGGGTTGACTAAAAAAAAAAGGTCAGCTGTCTTTAAAAAAAAAAAGGTCAGCCGTCTTGACGCGTCTTCGCCATTATCGCCCCCTTTGTCCATTTTCGCCCCCTACACCGCCAAATCGCCCCCTGGGGAGCGATATCGCCCACGTTGGGAACCACTGATGTAGACAGAAACTGCGTGTGAAATGTTTCCATGTTCTAGTTTTAAATCCAATCTATTTTCTGGCTTCCTGACGATGCTACAAGACAATCGGATAGTACAAAGCGAGCGGAGCGTCCTGTACATAGGTACAGGTATGTTTTGTAGATTTAGACTACCGTAACTTCTTGGATTCCTTTGCCTATTATTTTCGATGTCCACATTTACTAGACGACTGAGTGGGGGATTACACCTTGCATTTCCACATGAAAGAAGCCTGTGCTCTGCCAACATCTCGGCTCGTTTTGCCTTTCTCAAGACTCCAATCTTCATCCGATAGTACGAAGAATCATTGAGATAGCCACTGCCATTTCTACAAGACCGTCGGCTTCAGCACATGTTAAAACAGACATTAAGAGCCTGCCCGTGTTCGTTACTGACACTTACAGATAGACAGCACTATCCCAGGCAGCGACTTATGCTCTACAGCCGATGCATTCCAGTTCAGAGCCGATGCATTCCAGATATTTTGGTAGCCAAGTTGTATTACCTGTCAATGTCTAGCACTTGTCGTACTGTTTTGTGCTGGTGACAACAAATTGCCATAAAATTATTTATGGCCGTCAGCCGTCATGGCCTTTCCGGATTTATTACATAGGGACATCCTGGTTCTGGGTTTGTATTTCGTGCGACGGGCAAGGCTGTGCAGTAGGGCTGTTCAAAAATAACCTTTTTTCCTCAATCTTGTGGGCTACGTGATTAAATCGTTAGGTTGCCTTAAAAAACGACGCACACCAAATTCGAATTCATTCCAACCAATATTCGCGGTTTACGTAGGGTTAGAAAATTTTGAATTTGCCCAGAAACGCCCAAACATTTTTTTTTCAAATTTTTTTGCAAAACCCCATGAACTTGTTGGGCTGTCTTCAAAGACTATGCAAAACAAATTTTACTCAATTCCAAGCCGTAGAAGCGGAGTTATTCCAGTTTTTTGATGAAAATTCTTGGATTATCACCTACCTTGGTGTTGAAGAGTACCGGTATCACTTTTCAGACATGTTCTGACGTAGCGGGCCCAATGATTTCTAATGAGCGAGAGCGTGAAAGCCTATTTGCAACGCACCTCCACTGATTGGAAAACGTGGATTGGATTTACTGTTACATTGGATTGGATATACTTGCGAGGTATAATCTGTCAAGATGTTACCCAGATTTACGAGAATACAGAATATAGAATTACGCCTCGTTGATTCCAGGGAGTCTAAGACGATCTTTGCTCAAAGGACGCAATCAACTAGTATGTGCCCCCCACCTCAGGAGGTGAAAAAATGCCATGAAAGCTGTCGCTGATGCAGGGGGCAATGTATCAGATATGAGACAGTAAATGGGTCAGTACAGCATGCAGTTCGGAATGTTCAAGGGAAAATCTTTCGGGTGGACAGTTGAGAATGCCCTGGGCTACTCAGCTCACCTGGTCAGAGTCCTGGTCGTCGTCGTATGCCCCGCAGTGGGGTGGCCTTCCACGTGACTGTGCCGAGTAAGAGAAGGTCCATTAAATTGGAACTACGATCAGAATCGGTTCGCTTATTTTACCTCGTTCGCAGACCCAACTTATCCCACATTTTACTTTCAGATCACCCTCAATTACGCCGAGGGCGACGTCAAGACCATTACTGTTGATTAATATATTTCTGTTTTCATTTCTTCATTGTTATTTTGATAGAAAAATCATTCAAAAATTGCGTCATTCATAACCTTCGTTTCTCATAACTGAAGCTGGTGTTTCTGAAAACGAAAGTTCAGCATTTTGCTACGAGACAGTACAGCGCGGTATTTCGTGTTATCCCAGAAATGGTTGATCTAAAGCCAGGTTGTAGTGCTTCATCTAGTAGGGAATGGAGGGATGGGGTAGGCAGCAACTGCGTGATCCCAGAAATGGTTGATCCGAAAGCGCACTCATTAATGCTTCATCTAGCAGGGAAGGAAGAAATGCTTTATCTAGCAGGGCATAGGCAGACCTGCGTGATCCCGGAAATGGTCGATGCAAAAACGCACTAGGTTGAAATTCGTGATAGGGTATAGAATAGCGTCTTATTTCGTGTGATCCCAGAAGTGGTTGATCTAAAACCAGGTTGAAATACTTCATATAGTAGGGTAGGCAAGTATCACGTGGGCAGAAACTGCTTGTGAAATGTTTCCATGTTCTAGTTCTCTGATCTAGTTTTCAATCTAGCCTAATTTCTCGCTTCTTGATATTAAAATGCTACAGGGGAATTGGTTAGTGCGAAACGAGCCAAGCTTCCTGTACACACGTATATGTGTAGCTATAAGTGTAATTCTAATCTAATTTCGATAACTATGTAGTTATAATTCTAAATCGAGCCTAATCTGAGAAATATGTGTAGCATCAGTTCAAATTTTAATCTGATTTGGAAAATAATAATTTAAAAATTTTCTAGTGGTCCTAGTTTGTTTGGGACAGCGTCCTGGTATAGATATCGGCAGGACAACCTAGTCGTTTTGAAGTCCATGGTTGCGTGCGCAGTCAAGCAAAATTGGTAACCCGACAGAGATTATCCGCAGGTATCCTTTGGATAACTCTACGTTAGTACAACGCTGTGCTCTCTAACACTGGCGACGGACATACCACAAAAAATATCATGATCATCAGTTCCGTATTAATTTCCATTCTATATGAAACTATGAGCTGTGCATGATGCCTGAAACACTCCTCAGCAACTAAAGAAGGGTCACTCACCTTTTAGCTATTCACGGTCACATTTAGATTACTAACTAATGTCGCCTACGGTCCGACATACCAGTTGTAACGGCCCGGTCTTAGGATTGGTAATGCTGTATTACGGAGCTCCACACGCAAACTGCAACTTATTGACACCACAACAGAACGGCCTTGAGCCTGCGCTTACACGACCGACCACTACGACGTCCAAACCACAAAGGGAGCGATTGTCACAGTGTTGTCAACTCCTGACGAACAAAAATCGCTAAAATTGATTTTGAAAATCGCTAGATGTCGCTAAATTTTGGAAAAAAGTCGCTAAATCTGATGGCTTAATTCCAAGGCTGTTAAATTGAGACAGAATATCCAGTGGTACCACTCCTAGTGTTTTAACACTAGATCTAGTGTTTTTTTCGGCCGTCCTAGTGTTTTTTTTCGCACAATTTTGCTAATCTAGTGTTTTTCTGCAATTGTGCGAACAAGGAATATCCTGACATTAGACTACTAAATTATACGCCAAATTTATCGCTAATAAGACGATTTGGTGTTTCTGGCTGTGTTTGCTTTCAACAATTCTATGTGGTGGTGCAGAAACAAGCAATTATTACGCAACTGGGTGCGTTGTGAATCCGTGCTCATGAGCGAAAGTCTCGATTAAAATGAAGAGCGACTTCGCTCTGATTATAGAGGATGTAGGATGGAGTGACGACTAGGGCTGGGCAAAATCGAGTACCGAGGTGATTCGATTCTGAATCACGTAAAATGCTTCGAGTCGAGTCGAGTATTCGAGTATCACTCATTATGACGTCACAACTGATTGTACTATGTCAAAGTTCAAATATGTACCTTTTATGCCACCACGACGAACATACTGCCTTTTATCCGTCACATTAAAGATACTTTGGTATTTTTTCGACCATCCCGATTTCATCGCACTTCTTGACAATATTGTGTGATGATCATGACTTCGGAAATGTGTTATTTCCAGTAACGTTCCTAGCTTCGTACTATGTCTCGTATGCTGCGATACCGCCAATCAAGGTTTCAAGGCTACCTCATTGGAAAATAGTATCAAAGCTATAACTTTCGTTAGTAAATTAACTTTCAGTTGTGGGGAGCGTATAATTTCAGTACTCGAAAAAATCGTCTTTTACTACTCGACTCGAATCATCAAAATTAATACTCGATTCAGATTCGAGTACTCGAATCATGGTGCCCAGCCCTAGTGACGACCCATTGTTCTCCGTTTAGGCTGGCTACGCTTGAGTGATTAGGGACCACGCGCGTCGCTAAGGTAAATAATATCAGCTGCAGCACTTGTGGAATGGCATTTTATTGTGCTGTTAGACGATTTTCTCGCGATTTAGTTATTCGCCAGGTCTGTTCTCATAACAGGTGCAGTTGAACAGTTAGTGTACGGAATATGGCGACTCATTGCGCGATTTAAGGCTGCAGTTACTCTAATAAACGGGCTAGTAAAGAACAAAAAATATTATTCTTCAGGATTCGTAGACCTGATTTAGTGCCGGAAGCAGATGAGAGGAAGCATCATGAATATCTTATCCATTAGAAGCTGCCTAATGGTCCCAGTGAACCTGATACTCGAATTTACCGAAGGAGGTAGAAAAATGACCCGCAGTTCGGGAGCAACTTCCAGAGAAACTCCAACACATAGAAATCAAGGATGTTGTCCTCTCATAACAAAAATTAAGTAAATCATACATGGGTAAGTAATCATATATCGAGTGATTGCAGTTTTAAACATGATTCACATATACCCTTATATTTTATGCAGACGTCTGGAGCTTCAGTAAGAGAAATGGTAACTTGTTCATCGAAGAATGAGGATATGATGAAGAAATCGCCAAGTTTATGTATCAGTTCCACTGCGGTCGTTGCCCCGAATATTTCAATGACTTCTTTAGCTCGGAATCAAAAGCGCACAAGTACAACACATGCGCATCCACGTCGTCCAAATATCATATGATTGACCGAAAAGATCATCGCTCTATCAAATATGCCGGACCTGATGTGTGGAACAGTATCCCGCCGGCCATCCGACAGTCGACAAGCATGTCGACATTCAAGTCGAAATACAAGCAATTACTACTAAATAAATACAGTCCATCCTCAAGATTACCGGACCACGACTGACCTATCGATCTCGCTTTCCATGACATGCCGCCCTATTCTTTGTCGCTTTCTTTTTCTATACTATCTTCTTTACTTTCATTCAGTATGCATGCCTCCTCTTGACATCGCCTAGGCCAAGGTGGGTGTCAGATTCCATAGACTACTCCTAGTCGCTTCGACATCTTCCTGTCTTTTCATTGTATCACATTTTTTGTGGTTTATTGAACTGATAAAATTGTACTAATCTTGAGGTTGCCTACATCATAAATTGAATGAATTATGGGTGATCAATTCATATTATGTTACCATGAAACTAATTTTCAGGTTTTTTCTTTCAAGCAGTCTGATTATTGACTCAGCTGCATTTCATGGATAGAAAAGTTCAGCAAACTGATTCAGAATTGTGATTTGAAATTTTCAACTCTTCAGCAATTTTTGAATATATATATGCAATTGCTAATGTCTGTTACTTTTTGAAATTTGGCGTATCCAATGTATAGGTTGGGAATGAGACTTTGTGTTGGTGTACAGAGCTCCACAGTGTGAAGTTGTAAGTTCGTAACCGATTTTTTTTCATGACGCTCTTGAGCAACATTGACGAATGTGCTAATTTGATACCATTGGTATATCTGTTCTCAGTATGGAACGATTCTACGGCATACACAGTCTGCAGAAAATATGATCTGAAAACAAGGTACAACAGAAAATATCCAAACAGACAAAGTACTCCATGTGGTTCAGATGATGATTGTTCAACTGTCCAGGACGATCTTCATTTAAATTAAAATAAACCCGAATATTTTCAGCTGACACTCATCAGGCGTGATCGTCAGCAACTAGTAGAGAATTGTTGTTGCTAGCAATTTTCCCCGATGAGTGTCAGTCGAAAATATTGGGGTTTATTTCAATATGATTTTATTGTATGTTTGAGCTCTGTACCTTCAAGAGTCTATTCAGTTTTCAACAAACATCTTTTAATTTACAAGTGATTTGCATTGAGAGACGCTGCCGGTCGGTATTAGTGTAAAAAGCCAACACACCACGTCAAGGTTCCAACCTTTGCATTGGTTTCCTTGGCGACAGAAGGAACCCCTATTGGAATAGGCAGCACTCGTCCCATAGGGAAAAAAACTGTTTGGAGAAAGGGTAATTTTCACCTACTTTAGATACCTCCTTCAATCCATCACGTAACCCTTTTGAATATTTAGAAATTTTGGCTTGCTTTTTTTGAAAGGCATAGCGAACAAAACTATGTTACTAAAAAAAAACTATATCGGCTACTTAGAAAATGTAGAAGCAGGGCCTACTTTGTTACTGACCACCTCAGGAATTATTACGCATCTTGAGGGCCTAAATTAATGAATACCATATTTACGTCATAAGTGAATATCAAACCATCTACTATTTTGACAATATTTTGCAAATGATAATTCCTTACCGGACTCATGCCGATTGACACCAAAAGCAGAAGTAATAGGCTCCTCCTCTTACACGCACCAACTCATCGAAAACCTTTAGCAAAACCATTGCAGCACCTAATTGTGGAAAGCCAAACAACGAAGAAGCTTGGTGGCAAATGTTAGAATAATATTGGTAAAACTGGTTCAATCACGCCAACTCCACAATATCTGGAATTAAGCTCCTCTATGAATGATGAAATAGAATCTGGATTAAGCTGCTCGAATGGTGGAACTGATTTTATCAAGCAGTTGGCTGACTCACATGCAGTCCTCAGTATGGAGATCGCTCTATTATCATCCATGTTGCTGTCGGGAGTTGGATGATCATGGGATTTGGCGTGTTTTTAAGCTCCTTTATTGTGGGAAAGTTGGCAGAACATTCTGCACACGAAGCTCCTCTCCAGTTATCCAAGCCTCCGAAGAAATATATAATTTCTTCAGTCACTCCCTCCCAATCCTCCCATATCATTTCTTCATCCATACCAATCAGTCCACCAGACTTATAGACATATACAAGTAACAAAATGACAGCGCAGTACTCACCTACGGGCTACTTACCGTACACAGTTTTGATTCGCAACAGAGCATCGGTCCCTAAGCACTAGACCATGACCTATCTAAAGCGTCATAATGCATTCAATTGAAGAGAACAATGGGTCGTCACTCCATCCTACATCCTCTATACTCTGATGCTGTGTCGCTTCTTGTTGAACTCACTGTGCAGATTCCGGCAAGATCTTCATTTGCCGAGGACAGCATACTTTCGTACGTAGTGTATTAAATCCGTTAACAGCCTTATCAACATAAAGAAAAGTAAAATCAATCATCCCTCTCGATGTGCAATTCCCTGTTATATTTTTGATAAACTTCATGATTGGTCGGAAGAATGGGCTGCTTTGGCAAATTCGCAGAATGAGCTGCAGGTTATCAGTCAATGCCCTCCAACAGAATTTTGGCAAAAATCGAAATCTGTCAACAAAAGATTCTGTGAATCTGAATTCCCTATGCTGGGGAAACTCATGACGAATCTCTTGGCATTGCCACATTCCACACTGCATGCGTCATGCGTCGTAATTAAGTATGCTATGCGCATGGACACCTCCCCATTGTTTGGTTGTAGATGCACGGTAGTGAGCAAGATACCACACGAAAGATACTTATGTTTGATGGATGGTGTACAATCGAAAGATAATTTTCAAGATGCCATACAATCCGAAAGCGACAATATTTGACTTTTTTCTTACTCTGTTGAATTCGTTTTATTAATTTTCGTTGAATAATCATGCAGTATATCATACATATGTATCGAATTCATGTGTGGAACACTTCTTATCGATGGATTTGTACCTTGGTCATCATGATTACTTGGCAACGGCAAATTTTTCTTGCAATTTACTAATCTAGTGTTTTTTTCGCCAATCTAGTGTTTTTTCACGACATAATCTACTGTTTTTCCAGGAACCTAGAGTGGCAACACTGAGAATATCCAAACATTTATTGACAGTTGCTTTATTCGACTGTGTCAAACGTCACTAATTATAATTTTAGTTCAATAGGTGTAACACAAATTGCTGTTGAAATGGAATATGAGGTGGCACATGGCAGGCATCTATGGCGCGCGTCCTCCTATGCAAGGCGACGTCGGTGAATAAAGTTGGCCTGAACATTATCCTTCCAAAACATAAAACATCGGCATTTTTCAAATAAGGCTTCGCGCATAGTTGCGTCGGTAAAAGCGCACACGCATCGGACGACGGTCTAAATCAGTGGTTCCCAACCTTTTTCGACCCATCGCCCCCTTTTCAAGGTCAACACCGATCATCGCCCCCCAAAATTTTGTGCACCGATAATTGGGCATACAGACTGTAATCACCGGCGGGTTGACTAAAAAAAAAAAAAAAAAGGTCATCTTCTTTCTCCGCTCAGAGCTGAAAATAACGTTTTTTCTCTCCGAATTGCTAGGTGGATGACTAAAAAAAAAAAAAGGTCAGCCGTTTTGACGCGTCATCGCCCCCTTCGCTATTTTCGCCCCCCGTCGCCCCCTTTGTCCATTTTCGCCCCCCTATCGCCCCCTTCGTCATTTTCGCCCCCCTAGATTGCCAAATTGCCCCCTGGGGGGCGATATCGCCCACGTTGGGAACCACTGGTCTAAATTCTAAAACAACGTTGCAGGCTACGATTGCATGTGATTGGTGATAGGTGTTGACATAGCCTACCTCCTAGATCTTGCCTTGATCGATCTCCGTCCGTGAATACATACTGTGATCCGACGATGGCTGCTTGAAGGCGATTGCCTTCTCTCAGTAATGTTGGAGTACTTTAATGCGGCATGACATGTCCCGCGATTTCCGTTCGCTAATCAGCGGACGAAGTACTCAATGCTAATCGCTACTTACAGTGACAGCTCATCCAGTTATATTTTTATTTTCCTGCCAATAGTTCCGATCTAATATTCTATAATACATAACATCATTTTATATACTATTATTTATTACATCTATTCGTCGGTTGCCTGTTAATACTTTCAACTTCACAAGGCTGAGGCCTATAAATGACTATACAAGATGATCACCATACCACTTATCTATTACTCTACCTCATTCCGTCCCACGTACCTATTTTTCAATATAAACTGCAATAAGGTTCTCGGGTCAGTACCCGCACAATACATTTCTCTTACCCACGCCAGTGGAACGAATTTTCGAAAATGCAATCATGCAGTTTACAGATATCTGGAACTATTTATCTAGAATCCTGGTAAAGTCTGAACCTGCGATGGAAGAGCATGCAGGCTCATCTCCTGGGTTTGACCTACTCGAGTACGTGGCCATGGTGCCAATCAACTCGGACAACTTTCGGGGGTAGGAGGTAGCTCATACATTTTTCATGTCTACTGGGACCAAATTTTATCGTCAATATTGACGAGAGCATGTCAAGTTCCAATTTACTGCGGCGCTTTGATTCGATTTCATTCACACTGCTGAACACTCTCGATATCGGCATTTGAGTGCGGTAGCACCAAGGCGCGGATTGCAAATTCTGCTATATATTGGAATGGATTAGACCCCGATGAATCTTGGCAATCCAGTACCTCGGACCAAAATCTTTCAGTGTCGTCTGTGTAACGCCAACTGTTTAGGTGTATGCTTTGATACTGCATCTCTGCAATTGATATCATTTGATCAGACATTCCCATCAAATGCATCAAAGGAGCAATCGGGGATGCAGTATTGACCGATAATAACGTGATGTTTTGAAGCATCTCTAAATTCTGCGGTAGTCGCTATCGCCAAGGAAACCAATACAAAGGTTGGAACTTTGACGTGGTGTGTTGGCTAGTACACTAATACCGACCGGCAGCATCTCTTAATACAAATCACTTATAAATTAAATGATCTTTATTGAAAACTGAATATTAAATGATCTTTATTGAAAACTGAATAGACTTTGGACGTACAGAACTCAAGCATACAATAAAGTCATATTGAAATAGACCCGAATATGTTTGGCTGACACTCGGTTACAAACTTACAACTTCACACCGTGGAGCTCTGTACACCGACACAAAGTCTCATTCCCCCCAGATAACCTATACATTGGATATTTTTATTACAGCATCCATTTCGCTGTGGCAAGCGGAGGCGTGGCCATAGAGCGGTTTCGGAGTGTCTGCGGGCGGATACGATGAAAGATGATGCATCTTCCGTGGGCGAAGGATCAGGGGTCGCATGAAGTCTGTGGAAGGATTTGGTACAGTTAGACTCACATCCGAATTCATTAAAGATTGTCGTGTTCCGGTTATTTATGTTACTTTATCACGCGATAAGAATGTTCACATTTGTACCTCCTACTTCGCGAACCGGTGTGATGGATGGGTTCCTCTACCACTGACAACACTGCGTATACACATTATACATACAGTGGCCGCTTACATCGGTCGGCACAGCGCTATACCTTCAAAAATCATGCATCATTATAGCATGGCCTACCACAGTTACGATTGCACGCGCTACTTCGAGTCATCTTCAGGATTAATTAGACGCGTGACACCCTAAATTATCACATGTGGCGAGATTTGTCCTCCAGACGCGACACAAACCGCGCACAACGCATTTGTCACTCGCATCATTTCAGTACACCACTCATCATCGATCGATCCGAATCGGGCGAACCGACGGGCCATAGCATCCTGGGCACTGCCTTCACTCCCGTTTATTACATACCACCGCCTGGTTTGTGGTTATTGGGCTATGGTAATTGAATTGTTTTACTTTCCGTATGTTCTGTACTTCGTCTAGGCTTAGTAATCGTGACTGTTTTTTTTATCACATTATGCTGGCGCCTAGCTTGTTTTCAGCCTGCCCGCGCAATTTATACCCACATGGACGACGGTACGCTGCTGATTTGAGGATGAATCCGGATGCTCTGGCCACCGGGACATTGAACTGCGATAAGTCAATTCTGACTGCCACTCGTGCGGCGTAATGGATGACCACAACTCCGCTGATAGAATCTCGCGCTCCACAGCCGAACGACACACAGTTCACGGCTCAAGATGCAACTATCCAACAACCAACTTCATAATCAACGTCGATGTCGAACGCAACCGACACGTCACGCATCAACACTGCAAGCATCGCATCTTATACGAATGCAATCGCACGACATCGGGCAACGCGTCCAGTGCCTCATCTGCATTCCTTCGCGCGAATCGCCACGGTTTGATACCGCGGTCCGAGATTTACGCCGGGTTTCCTCGGTCATCCACAGCACGCATTTTCCAACACCACCACGCCCGTAGTTGGTAACGGCACTCCGCGAGCGAATTAATTCCGGCACCCCAGCACGTACCGTCGAGGGTATCGTACCCCAGCACGTACCGTCGAGGGTATCGTATTCCTTAATTGATTGCACCAAATATGGTGATTTTGTACCAAATATGGTGATGTTGTAAGAACCTTGCCGCCACGCGCGGCGCGATCGATTTGACTATCGCATTGCCACCCCTGCGTGGGTGATTTGCTTGTTATGATTTTATAAGAACCTTGCCCCCACGCGCGGGCCGATCGATTTGACTATCGCATTGCCACGCCTGCGTGGTTGATTTGCTTGTTATGATTTTATAAGAACCTTGCCCAACGCGCGGCGCGATTGGATTGATTGTCGATCGATTAATTACCCTGCGTGGGTGATTACCGCTTTTCGTTATTTTTGCATAGGCTATTTTTTAGGCTAGTAGTGTGTTTGCAATAATATAAAATTCACTCGGTACATCGTCCATCAATCATTGATATAACTGCATGCTTTTGCATTTGTTGTTCATCTTTAAATCCATGCATTTGTCATTTCCTTCATGGTAGATACCTACGACGATTATTCTTTACATTGACTCTTCCACGTCACCTAGTTCCGCTCCCTCTCAAAGGGAGGTCGGTGTAGCAGAGCGCTGCTCCTTTTAATTCATAACAGTTACCAGGCGTTAGCTAGGGACATTGAAGTAGGCTTACCATATTATGGAAATCTAAAAAGAGGACACTTTTTCATAAATTTCCAACTTTCAAAACCGGAGTAGAATTCTCAAAAACCGGTTAATTTTTCCCACTTTGTGACTGGTTAACTAAAAAAAGATCATCTCTTCCGCTCAGAACTCAAAATACCGTTTTTCTCCCCACATTGCTAGGTGGATGACTAAAAAAAAAGGTCATCTTTTCGCTCAGAGCTAAATTCACCGTTTTTCACCCGTCGGAGCTTCACGTCTGTGCTAATATATGGCATATCACTCGCAATTTGCTCTAAATCTGCTCTAAATCCTAAAAAAGAGGACAAAATCTCAAAAAAGAGGACAAAAGGGCGTCCTCCGAGGACACTTTCAAAAAAATCAAAAAAGAGGACAAATCCTCTTAAAAGAGGACGTATGGAAAGCCTACATTGAAGGAAATATACTGTGCTCTTATTTGAATTTCACTATATCATGACAACTACTATCTCTTCTAGATTGCTCAAGCTCCGTAAGCATTGTTACGCCAATTATTCCTAGCTGTCGTGCCGCCTTTTTCCTGTGCTAGAACTTTATTAACCCGTTCGTTCTCATTGGCTAAGGCTTTACAATCACTTGAATTGTTACGCAGTTTCTTTTAACGGTATAAAAACCCACGTTTTCTCTCATAAGGGTATAAAAACCCACGTTTTCTCTCATATCTCCCCTTGAGACTGGAGACTCATCTACGCAACATCGACGTACGCCTCTCCGAAATATATCTGTAACGAGTGCATCTGCCCGGTTAAAAATACTCACAACGACAGAACAACAAGTCGCCATCAGCTACGCATTGCTTCAGTCCACTGTTACAGTACTCTAGTCATAATTCGAACTCGCATATCTCTATTCTTTCTTGCCAAAAAAAAAATTCAATTTATTATTCGGAACGTAAGTGGACCACCATATCTCTATCTTCAACAGAACTAGTTCCAGAATAGGTATAATCCACAACATTGGAGGAAGAAAGTTGACACGGCATGGAGTTCAGGGTCCGCCTTTTTGCAGTGCGCGTATCTTGTGCTTCACAATGGAGATTGTGACCGGGAATAGCACCTCTCTTTAGACGTGATTTTCTAAACTGTGTTATTTAGACGTGATTTTCTAAACTGTATTATTGTATCTAATGCACTAGCAGCAAAATCCTGTCTTTAGGCGTGATTTTCTAAACTGCATTATTGTATCTAATGCACTAGCAGCAAAATCCTCCTTGCAAAAGTAGTAGGAGCAAATGATGCTTGTGGAATTAGGCTTGAAGTCATGCCTAACTACTCTGCATTGCCAATCCTTCCTGTACTTTGAGTTGGAAGTAAAGGAATGGAAGGATCTGTTCTTCCCCAGTTCATTGCCATTGGTGGCACTGCATTTATAAACACGGCAGTATTTCGGCATTATATTTTAGTAGGTGTTACTGAATATTTTATTTATTTTCCTAATTCTATTATTGATGGAGAAATAAACATTTTACAGTAATCTTGTCGGTTTTATACAGTCTACACGTACACGGCTATAGAAATACATCGAAAAATGCAGCCGTCCTCCGTTGCTGCGCCGTTTCTATGGCCATTGTCTCTCGACCAATCAACGTAAAGTTTGGTTTACGGCCGTATTGCTATTATGACGGATTGAGGGAATGATTGATTAATTTATGCATTGATATTGAAGTGGGGCCGCCACCGGTAGTCGATCTTTACAACCAGGTAAGTTGAATAGCGCTAATTAATTCGATGCGTGATCAGATTTTAACTGAAAATTTTGCTTGCAGGAAGATACCGTTGAGATTTACGTGGGATGTTACCGGTAGCCGATCTTACCAACCAGGTAATTTAAATAGTGCTGATAAATTCGATATGAGTGATCAGATTTTAACCTAATTTTGTTTGCAGGAAGATGATCTCATTTGAGTCGTCGTTATTTTATGTGTTCGCTGCTCAGGTCAGCTCTGAAATGTCATGTTCGGACGAGTCAACCAATAAAATATTGGAGGGTGTATCGCCAAGAGGATGCGATATGCTGTTTGACGACCAAGGTGATCGTTCTTACACCCGGAAGAAGAAGAAAATGCCTCAATTCTTTGGAGATGCAAGATTCGCGCAGAATATATATATTTTATTTATTAGTTTCAGTTATTGATAAGTTCAACTGTTAGGTTTATTAGAGATTTTATTTTATAGATTTATTAGAGATTTTAATAAGTTCAATACAACACAACAATACTGATTTTGTATTAGCTGATTACTTATAGGAAGGTGTGATTTTGTCAAAGGTATCTTGTCAGGAGCAGGTCGAAGGGTGTCATTAGGGGAACATCCTGCTAACAAAATATATAGTTGAAGGGTGATATTTAATCTATAATACCCGTTTCTTCGAGCGCAAAAATAATTATTCAAGTTTCGATGTGTTCATGGGAAAGCTTTATTAGTGTCACGGGGAAGAGAGTATTGTCATAAACGTAAGTAAAACAATAGACAGCACTAAGCATCTATGGTCAAACCAAGTGCCGAGTTCACTGGTAACCTTCCAAGACGTCACTCGCTGTTTGAACAGGTACGCGGTTATATACTCTGCTGTGTGTGTTGGGCTGGTGTTTGTCAAGTGTAAGAAATAAGAATCTCAAGCCACGGGTAGAACGGGTAGAAATAAGAAATAAGAATCTCAAGCCACGGGTACGAACGGGTAGATTTTAAGTTACATCAGCTATAACCCTAAATTGTGGTATGCGATAGCTAAACTTGCATGGCCTGCGTTGTCGTTGTTTGTGGTCGTTATAGTGTTTTCGGCTGCAATAGTTATTTACACCAGGTCTATATTCTCAGGTCTATATTCTATGTTTTGATTCCATATTTGTATTTGCCGACTTGTATCACGGCCCACTTTTCTAAGACACCGCTTACACGGAACCGATGAGGAGGAATAGCATAGATATCATGGATGTGAAGATTGCTTATGTGATTAGCAACAGGTCGCCAACTCAATCAGCTAGCCGCAACTAAAAGGTTTGCTTCAAAATATGGGAAAGAAGAAAATGCGTACGTTACATTCGGAGTGGTATATCTGAAAAGAATGGCTGTGTGGCTGCGCTTCGAAAAATCGTCTTTACTGCATTTTGTTTTCAACTTGTAACAAACAATGTCTGGACTACTACGGAATATTGTGACTTGACTCAGCAAACATGAGAGATCGGCAACTCACATTTAAAGTAAGATCGCTGCAAAATATTTTGGAAACTCCAGTATCGATTTTGCTTTGAACGAACAGCGGAGACTCGATATTAGCACCAACAATGCAAAGGAAACGGAAAACCGAGATATTTTAAAAGACCTGATTAATGCAACCCGCTTTTTAGGTAAACAGGAGCTAGCATTTCGAAGGTAAACAGGAGCTAGCATTTCGAGGTAACAATGAAAAGGCAAGCTCTACTAATCGCGGCAATTATATAGAACTGTTACATGCTTTTGCGGAGAAAGATGAAAGGTTGGCAAGACAGTTGGAGACATCCAGGTGTTTTCTGGCTTGTCAAATCGAATAGTCGTGAATGTTGCCAATTTTTTTACAATATAGGTAGACGAGACAACGGATGTCACAAATAAAGCACAGATCTCTGCTATTTTACGCTATGTAGCAAAAAGAGGAATTGACTGTGAAGTCGAGGAGGCCTTTTAAAGATTTAATGACGTTAGTTAGGACAGACGAGCTTCTGCGGTAGCTTCGTATGTCTTGGGAGTATTGGATAAATACAGCTGTGTCGAGAAGCTAGTAGCTCAAACATGTGATGGGGCTGCTGTGATGGCATCAGAGCTTAATGGAGTGCAGGCTAAAATTGAAGAAAAAGTACCAGAGGCCATGTATACACACTGTTATGCACACAAACTCAATCTTGTGCTCCAGCATTCAGCAGAATGTATATGCCTGAGAGTAGAACGTTTAACACTTGAGGGGCTATGGTCATTTTTTAGCAAATCTTCGAGGCGCACCCGCTTACTGGATGAACGGCGCTTACCAAGATCAGCATCCAAAAGATGGAGTTCAAATTCGCGCCTGCTGCTGACACGCGAATTGGATGATATCCACTTGATTCTCTTCAAAAATGGCTATCCAGACCACATTAAAATGCTCCATCACTGAGGTATTGAAAGAATCGGATATAGCTCCCAAATATGGTCCAGAAAAATGCCCGACATTCTTACACCTACCTTGGCTAGGTAACGTGTCTAACCGTTTTGTAAAACTTATTAAATCGGCTGTTCAACGTTATTATTATTATTTCAGCGTTAACACGCGTGTGGTGAACACGACGAAACCCTTGTTGCCTAACTCTCGAAAAGGTGTACTTCCTGACTTTATTGCAAGTAATGTTTTTTTACCAATAAAAGTGCCCCTGTGATAGTAGGTACGTAGGACGTAAATCTCAAAGATTGTTTGAGCGTATTAAGCAGCATATCCCCAAATTGATTCGGTCAAAAACATGCGCAAATGATCGCACGGACCTCGCACGTCAGTACAAATTGGCTGCCAAAACAGACTACTATGACGATTACCAAGCATATGCTTCGTCAATTGGTCATCATCTGATTGAAAACCTCGCCTGTGCACAGCACTATAATGACATTATTTATGTTCACTGTCATTGCTCGTGGCAAATTTTTGTTTCATTTAAAAGTGTTGGAGTCTACTTCAATTCATTTCAACAGAATTCATTTCAACAGACCTATTTTATGCAGACAGAAAGATTTCCTCTATAACCTACAAATTTTTCATTAGTGCGTGTAACTGTTTATATACAAATTGCGTTGCTACTATAGTACCGTATGTCCGTGTACTTCTAGTTTGTTATTGTTGCCATTGGTACAATGCGAATTTCACGGTCTGTGATTTTGACTGCTACGTCATACTTTGCCTTTTTGGTTTTTGCATTTGGATCTGTTTAAATCCCTTTAGGGGCCCGTTAACTCTTGAAAAGAGGCACCCGAAAAGTCTCCGAGTTCAATAAATATTATCTTACAATGGATGTAGTATGGAAAGTTATATTCAAGTTCTGTACGACGAACCAGCTATTCAAGACAACAAGCATGTACCAATCTGTGCTTGGTGTCGTATTTCGTTCGCATCATGACTGAAAATCCTGACAGTGGGGATAATGAAACTCAAATGATGGCCGCTGGATATTTTCGTTGACTGTCAAAAGCAACAACATGCTTTTTAATTATGGCATATGAAGATGTTTTTTGTGAAACCGATATGTTGCAAAACAGGGTCATGGACATTGGCTATTGACGTTGGTTCCTGGTGGCTGTGGAGCATCGAAATGCCGATACGCTGTTGCCAATCCTCCAAGAATATGTTCGCTCCGGAGCGACCATCGTGACTGATCTATGGGCGGCATACACATTTGGTAATATCGGCTATCAGCATTTGACGGTGAACCACAATCTAAACCAGAGGTTTCAAACACGCGGCCCGAGTATATTTTGCGCGGCCCGCGACGGCATTTTGGATTTTCAAGTATTCGACAATTTATTCAACTGCCACATATCTTTGATCGATTTGAGAACTTAGAGTTCACTCTGAAACTACTCCAAAAACCGGAAACCAAAAATCTCATCTGACTTCACTATCACATCACTCTCAGAAGCTATTATGCGGTGGAAGATCAGCTATTAGGTCACATTTCTAGTCCATGATGATAAAACACGACCATTGATGATTCGCGGCTGAAAATTGTGATTGAGACTTGAGGACAACATTTCGTAAAATAACTCGAATTCGGACTGACTGGATTATAAAATATCTGACTCGAGTTTAGTTAAACGTTAAAATCACAGAAGGACTTGTGACTGGGAACGCCGTGACTAATTGGTACGACCAGTTATGCAACAAAGTATTAAACTATCATGGGAAATAGTAGACTAATATATCAAAATGTCGTTACTTGCGTTACGTAGCATATATAGCAATCTAATCAAGTCAACATGGAATCCATTGGCATTCAGTCACCCCCGTTATGTATAGTTAGTTATACATTCTGGGTGATCTTTGGTCTCTTTATCCATATTATTATTGGCGGTGGCGAGTAAGGTAGTGGTACGCTCCACAGCTGTAACACCAATGGATTATTCGGTGATTGGATGTTTCTATTCTAGGGGTCCTTAATCAAGGGTCTGTGGACCCCTTCGGGGTACGAAGCACCACATCAGGGGATGCGAGATGAAATATGGAAATATAGGCCTATATGCTATCTAGAACTTGAAATTATGCTGCAAACCAACCAAAAGTGGAATCTTTTCTGGGCTAATTTATTCAACTGATAAATATTCTTCGCATCATGCACGATTTTACGAGAATAGGCCTTTTGATCCCGTCCCGTCAAATAAAGCCTACTTGGTAATTATACATTGAATACCCCTATTATTGATAGTGCGGCCCGCGGCGTCACCAAAACTAGGAAATTGGCCCGCGAACCCATTTGAGTTTGAGACCTCTGATCTAAACTTTGTAGAGCCCATCACGCACGCCACGGTCACCCACGTGGAGTTCATGTGGGCAAGCGCTAAACAGCGCAATAAACCAGAATGTGGTATTCGTCGACACCTCCTTGATACGTACCTGTTTGAGTTTGTGGCGCATGGAATTTGGAGATATTCCGTTTAAGCATCTGCTCCAACATATTCGGATCGAATATCCCGTTTAATAGACATTTTTCAGGGCCACTCACGGATGTTCTTTTCAGGGCCACCGAAAATTGTGTTTCGATTCCATATTCCGAGTATTAATTACGCTAAACTTGATTGATACACACCTAAACTACCATAAACCGATGTTGGCATTATGAACAATTGCTATTAGATTTAATATTACAACAAATTTCAAATAGCTGACATCACTTTACAAAGTGCTCTGCAGCAGCCTTTAGTTCCATGTGACACAAATTCAACCAACCAAGCATAACATACGCTAATAGCTACGAGCCACATTCTTTGAACACATCAAACAATACATTATGACGTCACAGACCATATTATTCAGCCGTCAACAACTACGATAAACGTAACATTTGCAAATTCAAAAAAATCACTATACTTCTACTTGTCATCGCCAGCAGCTTCGAGTTACAACTACCCGCAACAATTAACACCATCTTAACTTTCGCATCAGCATATCCAAGGTTCGTTATTTTTCACATTATCCAACTATTTAAATGACTTCATCCAACTATTTAAATGACTTTACGTTATTATATTTTATTTGCATATGTGCTTGATGTTAATATGCACTTTACTATCTTATTATTTTATCTCCGCGGCACTGTCGATATTACTTCAAAATTATTCAAAAAATATGCAACAGCTCCTTCGGGAGAAAGCATTGCCGGTATTTGCTACAGAAAAGGTGAGGCTAAGGCCATACCCACGCCTTTACTACCCCTGACGACGTGAGGTGCTACGGTAGAGTTGCTTTAGACTGAGTCAATATATATTTTACTATATTACTTCCCTCTGCTTATATTATGTTTTCACGAATTTCTATATGTTTTGCCACATAATTTATATATTTGTTAATTATCTACTATGCGCACACAACTATACTACAACTCCTTCACTTAATTACGTCTTATCCACTACTTCTCCAGATTTTATGTTACATTATATGTACCCAAAATACCAATCTTTGAATTTTTGTCGGTAGGTTCAAGCCCGCTTATGACAGCTTACGGAGAAGATCCTTTGGCTAAAACACCATGTCTTGTTTTTCGCTTGGCTAAATCACCATGTCTTGTTTTTCGCTATATTTTTTACGGCATATCTATAATTAGAGCTCCAACAAGAAATTTGGTGGATCTATCGCGCTTTTTCTATACTACGCCCTTGCGGGCGCAGCTCATAGTTTTTGTTGCTACACTGTGAATCAATTCGGATCACTGCTCTAAATCATAAACTATTGCTCGATGGTAATATTTTTGCTCCAAAATTTGCTACATTCTGAGGCTTACCGGTATCGTTTCATAATACGTTTCATGTTCAATTATGGGCGATTGTCGTGCGTACTGGCGTGGTTGTAGGTCTTGTGTACTCGAAGAAGCAAATAGCTGCTCCGTAATGACAACGTTTAAAAGGAAATACAACGATAGTTTCGGGTGGTTGTGAGAATGAAGACTCGGAATAAATATCAAGTGGGGAATGGCGACAAAAGATTGGGAACCTCTACACTCACTTCCAATGCAACCTTAACTATGTTACTTTCAGTTTGTTCAATTTCTGAATACCACCGCAAGATGCACAACCTTTCCCCCAGTTTTTACACCTTCACGACATACACAACCATGATAACATGCAATATAACACAACGTACCACCACTCAAGTCTTTCTCGTACTACAGATGATCCACAGCAACGATCAAGAACTCTTTTTGGACCATGACACCTACACAACTCGTTTCGTACCTAAAGACGGCTCTTGCTCTTTACCACGCCATAATTGACCAACTAGAATCCAGACAAATTACCAGTCTTTACAATTCGAAATCTATTAGAAACCACGCTTGTAACGAAATTACCTAAAACTAGAACAACATTAAAAAGAATTGATCGAAAAAAAAACGAAAGGGGGGAATACTTGTAGAAGATCGAAGAAGAAGAATTCTACGCCGACCACTTCTTGATCCAAGCAACTTCTGATACGCTGAAACTTAACATAAAAATTGACCAAATTACGGATTCATGCACTCAAAATTACATATTTGGCAACTACACCGATGTACCAACTTGTGGAGCTAACACCCATTCAAAACCCTGCGCCATAGCGCCACCAACACCCTACCAGCAATTGCAATAACGAAACTGCCCCGCTTCTCACTGGTCAACCAAGCCGATCAATCCCAGACCCTCCCGCATCCACACTTACCGCGTACTGGAGTTATGGCAAACCATAACTTTTCCATCTTCTTCCCTCTGATTCCACGAATTTCGATAAGAAAACCTACAATAAATTACTCCACTCTATACATACCCACCTACTTCAATTCTCTTCACTACTCCTCGCCTTTTCTAATTCCAACATTACTATCACCCACCAACATAATACCTTCGAAACCACCTCCTCCCATTTTCATTCTATTACAACCCTAAATAACGTCCCGAATTTGGCTCGTGAAAAATATAATACCCGAATTTGGCTCGTGAAAAATATAATACCATAAAACAGTGCTTTTCAACCTTTTTGAGCTTCATTCGCACTTTTTTTGTAAAATAAATTTCATTCGCAAAAACTAACCGAATATTGATGTACAAAAAGAAGATGAAAATACAACATTTATTTGCTCAGATGTGCAACAAATTGGCTACTATGTATCTTAAGCAATCAAGTGTCTCATGAAAAATGCTACTATTTTCGCTCGTTTTGATTTCAGCTATTTCACTAAAACCCTTTTACTAGTTAACTAGTGCTTGGATGGTCATGTCTTAAAGCAGGGGTCACCAGCACGCGGCCCGCGATGTCATATTTTGCGGCCCGGGATCTGTTTTCAGAAGAACGCCCAGTTCTGAAATTCATTTCTGTTTAAAAATATTGTCGACGTTTTTCAAAATGTGCTATTCTCCATTTAGAAACGCGAAACCCCACTCCTTAAACGTGAAACGCCATCCTTTTGAAATGGCCCTTCAGACCCTAATACTCGGTTGCAATTCAATAAGTCGTATTATCAGTGTTGCGCGCAGCCAAATAACGAAAGGCGTGATACCAGCTAGCGAGATTCGTCATTGCGCATTGCATTGCAAATGTAACGTGACACGAGCGACACGATCTCCCGCTGAGATATTTGCGAAATCAGGTCATTTATTGCCGCGCGCTGGGCAATCGTTGCTAGCCTGATTTATCGCGTCTCCAACAAGCCTAGCTCCGCTGGCTTGAATAATCGCATCTGCAATTGGCCGTGTGTGCACGATATCATCGCTGGTCTACAGTCTACACAATCGCATCTGCATATCATCGCTGGCCTGCCCAATCGCATCGGCAATACGCCTAGTATAGGAAAGATATCGCTAGCCTAACTACCGCGTCTTGGGCCTACCACACTTTGGCCGGGGCTACGTAAGACGCACTGGTCAGCGCGCGTATTTTATTGTTCGATGCCTTGATAAGCGCGGGTATTCAATTGTTCACGACAGATCAGGGAGTCGCTAATTAACAGCTCTTTCGGACTCGTCGACAAGCTTATCATACGCGTATAATCGTGAACACGAGGATGTTGTATAATCGTTATTTACGCATGTACTTAACCCTAATGAATCGATGCTATATTACCAGGGCCGTAACTGCCGCACCCCAAACCCAATTTATGCAATATTTTCAAAAATATTTCGCGCTAGGCGCAATTTCAAGTCGTCAAATATCTTGATTATTGGGTGCTCTTCCCCCAAGAAAAAATACGCAAGAATTATAGAAATGGGCATATCGGCGTTGGCCCTTACTGCGGCACGAAGCTCAAAGATATATAACGTTTTGGGCCATAAAACATGCGACTCCAAGAAGTGTGCCAGAACGATCGCAGCGAGACAAACACACAAGACAAATACCATCATGCAGGAAAAAATTATATGCCAGTGAAGAAATACCAATCCGAAACCATGGGATCTTTCAGTCTAGTATGTTTGAGCGATTCTATATTTTTGATATAGCAGACAGGAGGTCACGAAATAACATCATGTAACGAAGTCATGCCAACGGGTCCGCCCGCCCGAAGATGTTCAATCATTATTTACGGACTGTACAGTGTACTTGTACAGTTTCAAAGACATCCTCCCTCAGCTCTACCGGTAAAACTCATTACGTGAGCAGAGAGGACAAGACATTGATAGCAATACATATCCAATTCCCGATCTTATTGACCGATTTTATCATGAATCATCGAAAATTTTCGCGCTTAGCGCAGGCTCACTGAAGTTCGGTTTATCACCATATGGGGGCCCAGGACCAACGTTTTGGGGGCTGACGAAGTGCTGTTACGGCCCTGTATATTATTAAATTCGGTAAAAATCGAACCCGGCCTTTTATTTCCACCACCCTCCCCCTTTTTTCGGCTGGCTACGCCGAACAGACAGATAGTCCTGGCACCCCTGGCACCGTGTCGACCCAAAATTATACCCTTTGCGGTCTATACTTTAATAACCCCTGAAAGGGTAAAATTTGCGTCACTGTAACTTGCAAATGGCAGTCTGTAATGATAGTATTTACTACTGTCCTCGTGCCTAGCACTAATCGAACAGGTATTACGGAAGTATTGATGATTGTTTATCGAAAGTAAGCAGAAAGTGAATTTAACGTCATTTTCCCAGCCTCTGACGGGCTGCTATATGTCTGTCACTACACCAGCTTCCAAACCAGGGTTTATGTTACGTAATAATTACAGTGCGAAAGCCGAAAATATCAATTCACTACGGCTTGTGAGAGCTACGACTAGTGGTGCGTCGTAAGTTAAACAAGTTTTTACAATTTAGTCGCAACAACTAAAGTTACACTGCCCTTGAATTTCGTATTATGTTTATTTGAAAAGCAATTATCATTCACGATTTTCATTCGCACTCATGCGGGATTTTCATTCGCACTGCAAATTTTTTCATTCGCACAAGTGCGAACCGTCACACAGGTTGAAAAGCACTGCCATAAAAGATTTTAAATATAAGAATTCTAAATTAACCAAGACCATTACCGAAATTATCAACCTATATTATCAACACATACATGACCTCTTCATCACCACACAACATAATTTAATTAGTAAGAATGCTACTGAAGAATTTATAAGCCTAAAACCCCATTTCACAACACATGCCCTGGATTCCACTTTGTCAGATATTTTAGGTTTGGGCCCCTCCTTCATACCCACCCAACAATTTCGATCCCCAAGAAAAATCAAAAACGAGGTAACCCATTCTGTTCTTACCAAACTTTTAAAAAACGAAGTCCCATAACTTTTAAAAAACGAAGTCCCATAGAGACCAAATTTAAAAAAAACTCCCTGAAACCCACTCAGCTTCCACTTCAAAAAATATACAATTCGGTCATAGCAAAAGCACATTCGCAGTATACTCCAAGTCGTGTTAGGGTCCCTAGCTTTTAGGGAATCTAAATTAAATACCATTACCAAACTAAACCAACATTTTCCAATTATCAACTAAACCACATTAGAAAGAACAAAAATAGGAAGGACTTAATTATCAACATTTCAGATAAAAATTTAGGTTTCTGCATGAATTCGACTAATTGATATATCAACGAATCTATTAGGCAACTAGAACAATACATTCACTAACTCACTGTAACTTAAATTTGGAAACTATAATAAATATAGGGCACTCTGTGATAAGATCACTAGATGCGCTGAAAGTTTATATCTACCATGTAGTTCGTCTTTTCAACATCAAATCATCGGCCCTGGCTGAGGAGACTTTGCAATGGTGAAGAATAAGGTGGATATATCTTACGCATCTCTTCCTGAATCCGTTCCTAGTCACGTTCATGCTGACGTGTCGGATGATGTGTTTGAGGAGCAGGTGGATGTCAAAAATCCATTCACAGTCCTATTCAATCAATGTATGAGAGCAATGCATTGGTGTCAATAGTTGGCGATACGGACATTGTGACAAATGCTTTTTATTGTCCGGAATTGGTGAATGAATTTCTCCAAAAGCAGTTTTAGAAAATTTCGTTATGGACCAGTTTGATGACCGAATACCTTGCCGTTTATGCTGCATATTCATCGCAATACAATAAACTTGCATATTCGAAATTTCAAAATATCACCAACAACAAAACGCAAGAAAAATCAACAGGAATTGAAAAGAGCCCGCTTGGAAAACCGTCGCTACCAACGTCTTGACGAGATTGCTACCAAATATCACTCTCTCAACGAGACATTGTTGAGAGAATTCAAAGTGAGTTTGATGTGTCCAAAACGAAGATTCAAAAAAGATCTGACCGAAAAATGGCAAACGAGGCACCGACATTCGTTGCCAAGCAAGATGATTGTGAAATACTCTCAGAAACCCACGAAGCGCGCAGGGGTCCGTGCAGAACAAGTATTGCCAGCAGGAAAGCTTGTACAAACGAAATTCAAATAACGGGATGTGTTGCCCCACTGAGTCTGGCAGCAAGATTCGGGATCTTGAATAAAACGCTCATAATACCAAGTATGTTGCAAGAAGACTTCGAAATTTTGACAGGCAAAGGGAATTGGCTCTGCACAATTCACATCGACTCATCCATGCGAATCTTGAAACAGATGTATCCACTATCCAGACATTGATGGTTTCCAGAGTTCCAGCGCTTACAATACAACGGAGTGTGCTGTTTACACACCAAATCAAACATTTATTCAAATCGTCAACGTGCATCACAATCACTGGGTCACGGTTTCCTACATATTTTCACAAAAAACAGGATGCCAGAAGATGTTCAAGCAGCCGTTTGGAAATGCGAGGACTGTACAGACCAATGACACTGATGACATTTTGTTTCTATAAGTGCGATTCTTGTGATTCAATATTTGTGTTTTTTTCTTTGTTAATATGTTCAATAGAATTGATTACACGGTGTGTAAACATCGTTATCAAAGTATTTACCCTTGTAAAGGTACACGCTATAGCCACTACGACCTGACCCAACTAATTATAACAGATGCACGAATATAGCTGCCAATCACCGCTGTCATGCCGTGTACGGGCCTGTCATCCCTGGCAGAAGCATGGTGGCGGCGGCCGCAGACGCCCCCTTCAAAGCCTGCTTGTGCCAACTCACCGGAACCAACTAGGCCGGTTTTTCACCAGGCGCTCCGGTTTTCCCCGTAAAACCCCTGTTGGCCGCACCCCAAACTGAGAGAAACTATAACGGAAAAAAAGAAAACTGGTAGTAACCGTGGGTTATATGAGTCCAATGACTCATAATAACTCTATTACACCTGGGGTGGCTGAGTGCAAAACTGCAAAACCTCAGCTGTAGTCACACTTACCCCACAGGAGGAGGTTGACTGCGGTCCATCATCAAGACCCTTCAAAATGCAGTGTTTTAGTTGGACTCTTTGTCTTGGTGTCAGAACATGCGGCATCGATATCCCAGATGGCAAGAATCTTTGAAAAATATGACAGTAAATGGTGTGAAACTGTGACTACCATAGCAGATGAAGATTTTACAGAGCGTCAAGTCTTCAGAGCAGAATTCCCGTATGATAAACTTTTGAAATGTTCATTTCATGTGCTGATGACATTCCGAAGAGAGTTGACTTGCAATAAATTGGGAATAACTGTGACTTGCAATAAATTGGGAATAACTGTAACGGAACAAAGTTATATTATGAATATTGTGCAAGAAATGGCCTATGAACGGTCTCACCTGCCTTACAAAGAAATATACCAAAAAACTGATAGACAGTGGACTGGCAAATGTCGTATCATACTTCAACAAAAACTGGAATGACATCAAGGGAGAGTGGGTGTACGTACGTCTATAAAAATACTGGTGTGACATTTCAAAATCAAACAAACAATGGAGTTGAGTGTATCAACCAAAAATTGAAGGACGCTATTACCAAGTACTCTAGTTTGCAGCAGTTTTTTTTATGATAAAGTGCTTGCCATGAAGTCTCGTACGTAACTATCCCATCGGGTAGTCCAGAGCACCAATACGGACAGATCCTCACACCATATGCTCTTAAAAAGGTCTTCACTCAGCTCAAAACCCCTACTAAAGAGAATGGTGAACTTCAGCCGTCTGCGCATGACTGCGACTGCACTTTCCGCCAGTCAATGAAATTACCATGTCGTCACATTTTCCATGTCTCGTAAAAATTATCAAAGCTAGAACTATGTGCAATATGATGGCCCTTAGCATAGTACAAGAAGGTCAAAGAAGTTATGTCGGATCACGAACTCATTTTACACCACGTACCGATTGGTAGCAATGTTGCCAAAACGAAGAAGCCAAACACGTTACAATTCAAAAAAGCCAATACTATTACACAAAAATTGTCGTCATTTGTCCATGTATCCTCCATGCGCGAATTCGAGAACAAGATTGAAATGCCGGAGATGCTTGAGGTGTGGGGTAGTGGATGTGAAGTGGTATGGAATGCAAGCAGAAAAATATGCATTGCATGACAGTGACTTTTTATAGATACTGGGATTAAAAGGTTGTGTTACAATGTGCAACGGATGCCAACAACTGCACAACATCAACAGGAGTGTTTTCTCTGACTGCTTGCGCTTGATATTTCTCTGTATCCGCCCCGTTCTTTGCAGGTCACCACCAAACTTTGGACGATACGACGCACAGTTCTGAGCAGATAAAGACAGTCCTCGATGTTGAGATGACTGGTTAGTAGGGTTGTTCAAAATTTGGAAAATGTTTGGAATACTGCGTATCCATGACTTGTTCTGTAGATTATTGTTAAAAAACATTGATGGGTCTGGAAGAAGCTCGCAGGAAAGCCGGTGAGATTTGTCTAAATGCGATTGAAAGTCGTTGTTGAAGAGTGGGCGGCCCACCGACAGCACAGGCGGGCAATCACGAAAGCACGGTTCTTGATTGGGTGATCGGCTAAGCTTCAATGATTACTGCAACAGCTGACTGGGATTCGGGTGCTTCGCTTCACTACATTGTAAGTCTGTTTTGCTGAGGTCGAGTCCGTTAGTAGCGGCTGTGGTTCTGTACAAGTGTGTTGTGGGTTGACGAGTTATTAGTAGTACTGTGGTAGTACACGTGTCGTTACAATGCTTTAGAGTCGATAGCAGTAGTTTATGATTCGGAGCAACAATATTACCATCGATAGCAATAGTTTATCACTTAGAGCAGTGGTTCCCAACCTTTTTCGACTCATCGCCCACTTTTCAAGTTCCAGACCGATCATCACCCCCAAATTTTGTGAACTGAATAGTGAGCATACAAACTAATAACCGGTTGGTTGACTAAGAAAAAAAAGGTTAACTTTGCGGCTCGATGTCCAACTCAGGGGCGTAGCCAGGGGGTGTTTCGGGTGACCAAACACCCCCCTTTTCAAGTCTCAAATCTCCACCCGTAAATCGTGTTAACGTCTGTAAATCTTATTTTTCTTCCATTATGGTGCTTTAAGCGTTTGTAGTATCCGACAACGCGAATTGCGATGATGCCTTCTTTTCTCGTGTCCCTCTGTCGTCTATGAAAGAGTTTTATGAATGAGCAAACAATGCGAATACGCGATGCCTTTTTCTTTCTCTCGTCTATTAAAGGGAGAAAAAATCGTTGTCTCATTTTCCCTCATCTATTCTGCATATCTAAATGCACTCTCCGAGAAATGCATTCGCTAACGACATTCAATTTAGATCACTCCCTATCCGCGATTCGGATCTAGCAGTCCGAAAAGGGTGTGAGTGTTCCAGAATCTACGATGACGTCTCGAAAACGACGAGACACTGACAATTCGTGGGTTACTTTTGTTCCACAATCTCATCGATTACATAATTTATCTAATGCTATTTTGCGTGAGCGTTAGCTTGAGTATACGTGCAGCTTGGTTCACAATTCAACAGTTTATTTCTAACGAAAATGCAACAAGATAAAACAACTGTGGTGAACAAATATCACGCTCACATACAAATGTATAATTGTCGGGCACACTTACCCACGAATTCCTGCATAACTTCATACTTCGACAATGGAATATCCCTGTGGATATGCATTAAAGCCATGTCGTTCAGTCATTTTGCTTCGAAGGTAGTTTTTTACTAATCGTAAGGTGGAAAACGATCGTTCCGCCGTAGCCGTTGTAATTGGCAACGTCGCCAAGGTCTAAAATTTGATAGATATGATTGAATGATCTAGACGGGCGTTTTGATTGAAAATTATAGTCTGCCTACCTGCAGCAATCGTCAGTCGTTTGGAAAAAATATGATCCGGAGCGGAATGCATTCGTAGGTAGGCCTATCAATGCGCATCGATCAGCGTTTCTCCATTTCCGTGCTTCCAATTCAGGTTTTACGATAGCCCAGCTATCGAGGTCGTCCTCGTACAATAGGGTCCATCAAACCACTAGATGTCGCCAGACTTTAGGTGGTAACCGCCTTTGTTACGTATGCGGTTGCCGTATTCAGAAACCTGTTGTAGGTTACTTTCTCGATTGTGTAAGGGCATTTTATATGGAAAAAATTGGCTACAACATATTCTACGGGGACCGTGAGGTCGCTATAAAATGAACTAAAACTTCGGAAAGCTTCTACGGAAGGAAATTGTCAACTAAATGTCGGCTACCAGCTCAGCACCAGAAGTTTTCGAAGTTTTTGTTCATATTATAGCGAGCTCACGGTCCACGTAGAATATTTTGTAGCCATTATTTCCATATAAAATACCCTTACACAATCGAGAAAGTAACCTAGAGGTTTCTGATTACGGCAACCGCGTACGTAACAACGGCGGTTACCACCTAAAGTCTGGCGACACCTAGTGGTTTGATGGACCCTATTGAAACAAGTCTGAATCGGTTGTTCTTGCACGTGAGCCTAATGAAATAATTTGATACAATATAATTCGACACGTGAAATTATTTATTTATCGTGTCTTCTTTGTAGTACCTGCATTTGTCTTCGAGGGCATTATCGCGAAACATTGCGACGCACGCTCAAATGTATTCCCAAATATTTCTTCGAGCTCTTCAATAATATTTTGAAGAAAAGGCCAAAATGTATTCTCTAAAGCAGGGGTTCTCAACCTGGGGGGCGCAGGAAGCTCTGAGGGGGCGCGAGAAATTAACCACGTCTGTATGAATTCTGACTAAAAATGTGCATCACAATCATTCTGAGAAGACGAATGTTAAAGATGAAACTTATTTCGTATTCAAGAAATCTCGCCAAATTTCAACTCCAGCATCCGCGCTCAACGGAGTATAGGCTGATTTCAGCATCATTTGAGCAAATTTTTGATGAGCAAATTTTTGATATTCTTTGAAAATGTGGAGCAATTCCCACGTGTAAGTCATTCATAGCTTTGCAGTAAGCCTAAAGTTCGGTGCGTTGGATAGCTGCTGTTAATAATTGGCGAACTGCACTGCCTAATTGGCGAACTGCACTGCCTAAGACAGATTTAGATGTGATATAAGTTGTCCGGTTTTGCCCTCAATTAAGCTACCCTAAATAAACACAATTTATTCAATTCCAAAACCGATCGAATATTGAATGTCGACTGATTGCCCACATTTGGCGCTAGTGAGCTCATGAGGCCTTGGCAAGGGGACGCCGAATCACTTTACCACGTATTTACTACGGGTAATTTCGCTCTCTAATTGGTATAGTGTCTGTGAAATCTTGCAAAGATGGTTTTTTACTGCTGTGTGCCAATGTGTAAAAACCGAAAAGGTGGCCACAAGTTCCCGAAGGACCAAGAACTCCGTAAGAAGTGGCAAATCGCCATAAAACGGGAAGGGGCACTCAGGAAGCTCTGGACCTCGAGTGAAAACTCACGGGTCTGTGAAAGTCATTTCCAATCGAAAGACTACGTACCGCACTGTAAATTGATTGTCTCGTTGACACACATCCTACTGTTTTCTAAGATTGTTTTATAAACAGGTCTCCGAAAAACCGTTGTTCCTTCAGTCTTCCCTTATCGAAGCAAACAACATAGTAGACGTACCAGGAACAGTGGAAAAATATGCATCGCGTTCAACTCGTCTCCGATTACAACCTCAATTCATATTAAGGATGATGCCGTGCCGAAAGCTCAATGCACAGTTGAAGTAAAATCGGCAGATTTTGATGACGGTCCGATGACGATTCATGACCCTAGTGGTTCCATGACAGAAACGCATCCGACTATGTCATCCAATGCTCAAATTCCGATCCAAATTTCAAATGGGGCTACCGATATAGGCCGCATATTTGCAGAGGGCCATTTAATGAAATATTACACGAGGTTTTATAATTATGATCGTTTCATGCTAATTTTTAATATTTTAGGGCCGTCGTGCCATTTCCTCAATTGCTTCGAAGAGAATTCATGTGGAGAGAGTGATTGGTCACGCGAAACGTTTTAAGATCCTACAAAATGAAATGCGACATTCAAAGCGAATTTTATCTGGACGGATCATTTTCATTTGTTTCAGTCTAATCAACCTGTTTCCCGCTATAGTCGACGAATCGTCGTAACGTTTCAACCAGTATTTAACTTATCTTTGTTTAGCATTCGATAGGCCTATATGCTTTTGCACAAAACGATATTAATATTTCATTATTGTTTCATTATCTATATTTATGTTTTCATCACAACAATTTTATTGGTTACAGCATTTTATTGTTCAGTTATACAGCTATATACGAAATAAAAAATTACACACATATACATTAGTAATTATATCCAAAGTAAAATTAACTCGAAAAAGAACAATAAGCATAAAATGTATCTTTAGAGGCTCTTGAGCGTAGTGCACATTTGCGTAATTCGTAAGCGCGTACAGGGCGCGTAGAGTATTTTTGTAGTTTCTTTCCTTTCTCTGCTCTTCTCTCGTTTGCTCGTCGCGTAAAGAGCCTCTTTTCTCTCGTTTTTTACGCGGACATTACGCAGACCTTACGCGGAGAGAGCGATTCGTACGCGCGTATGGTTGACTTGCCAAGCTCCCAATCAGATATAGCTCCCAAATATGGTCCAGAAAAATGCCCGGCATTTTTTCACATACCTTGGCTAGGTAACGTGTCTAACCGTTTTAAAAAGCTTATTGAATCGGCTGTTCAGCGTTAACATTTAACACCCATGTGGCGTACACGAAGAAATCCTTGTTGCCCAACTCTCGAAAATATGTACTTCCTGCCTTTGATGTAAGCAATGTTGTCTACCAATACAAGTGCCACTGTGATAGTAGGTATGTAGGACGTACATCTCAAAGATTGTTTGAGGGTATTAAGCAGCATATCCCTTAACTGATTCGGTCAAAAACATGCGCAAATGATCGCACGGAGCTCGCACGTCAGTGCAAATTGGCTGCCAAAACAGACTGCTATGACGATTACCCCGCATATGCTTCGTCAATTGGTCAGCATCTGAGTAAAAACCTCGCCAGTGCACAGCACTATAATGGCAATATCTTTACTGTCATTGCGCGTGGCAGATCTTTGTTTCATTTAAAAGTGTTGAAGTCTACTATAATTCAGTTGAAGAAGCCTCTTTATGCAGACGAAAAGATTTCCTTGATAACCTACATTTTTCTCATGAGTGCGTGTCACTATAGAGGATGTAGGATGGAGTGACGACCCATTGTTCTCTTCAATTGAATGCATTATGACGCTTTAGATAGGTCATGGTCTAGTGCTTAGGGACCGATGTTCTGTTGCGAATCAAAACTGTGTGCGGTAAGTAGCCCGTAGGTGAGTACTGCGCTGTCATTTTGTTACTTGTATATGTCTATAAGTCTGGTGGACTGATTGGTATGGATGAAGAAATGATATGGGAGGATTGGGAGGGAGTGACGGAAGAAATTATATCTTTCTTCGGAGGCTTGGATAACTGGAGAGGAGCTTCGTGTGCAGAATGTTCTGCCAACTTTCCCACAATAAAGGAGCTTAAAAACACGCCAAATCCCATGATCATCCAACTGCCGACAGCAACATGGATGATAATAGAGCGATCTCCATACTGAGGACTGCATGTGAGTCAGCCAACTGCTTGATAAAATCAGTTCCACCATTCGAGCAGCTTAATCTAGATTCTATTTCATCATTCATAGAGGAGCTTAATTCCAGATATTGTGGAGTTGGCGTGATTGAACCAGTTTTACCAATATTATTCTAACATTTGCCACCAAGCTTCTTCGATGTTTGGCTTTCCACAATTAGGTGCTGCAATGGTTTTGCTAAAGGTTTTCGATGACTTGGTGCGTGTAAGAGGAGGAGCCTATTACTTCTGCTTTTGGTGTCAATCGGCATGAGTCCGGTAAGGAATTATCATTTGCAAAATTTTGTCAAAATAGTAGATGGTTTGATATTCACTTATGACGTAAATATGGTATTCATTAATTTAGGCTCTCGAGATGCGTAATAATTCCTGGGGTGGTCAGTAACAAAGTATAGGCCCTGCTTCTACATTTTCTAAGTAGCCGATATAGGCTTACTCTAGCAGATTTTACCCACTTACATGTACTACCGGTGGTTATTATTTTTCACTACCTGTTAACTTACAGTAAAGGTGAGGCAAAAGTATTTACTTTTTGCACTCTCAATTTTGTAAAGTAAGATTTTAGTTAGGGATTATAGCCATCATGTGTATGATTTAAAATGCCATAAAGAGGGATTGCAACAGTAACTACTTGAGTACATTTCAAATATTATACATCCTCCTGAAGTGGTTTTTACATGCCGTGCTGGCAAATTTTTCCAGATAATGGAGAGAAAGAAATACCGCCTAAAATATCCGTCAGGTAAGTTGACTGGTATTCTATTCAGATTTTCATTCTCCATGGAAAGGAAGCATCAAAACAAACAGTAAACAGTATCCTCGGATAAATTCGTCAAGACCACTGATATCAAAAGTTGGTTGATTCAATAGTTTTACAGACTTATGAAAGTGTGGAGATCGTGGAGGATGTACTGGACAAGTCCGTGACGCACTTTAATAGGATTTTTTAACATAGTTTTGTTCGCTATGCCTTTCAGAAAAAGCAAGCCAAAATTTCTAAATATTCAAAAGGGTTACGTGATGGATTGAAGGAGGTATCTAAAGTAGGTGAAAATTAGCCTTTCTCGAAACAGTTTTTTCCCTATGGGACGAGTGCTGCCTATTCCCATAGGGGTTCCTTCTGTCGCCAAGGAAACCAATGCAAAGGTTGGAACCTTGACGTGGTGTGTTGGCTTTTTACACTAATACCGACCGGCAGTGTCTCTCAATACAAATCACTTGTAAATTAAATGATCTTTATTGAAGACTAAATAAATAGACTCTTGAAGGTACAGAGCTCAAACATACAATAAAATCATATTGAAATAAACCCCAATGTTTTCGGCTGACACTCATCGGGGATAATTGCTAGCAACAACAATTCTCTACTAGTTGCTGACGATCACGCCTGATGAGTGTCAGCTGAAAATATTCGGGTTTATTTTAATTTAAATGAAGATCGTCCTGCACAGTTGAACAATCATCATCTGAACCACATGGAGTACTTTGTCTGTTTGGATATTTTCTGTTGTACCTTGTTTTCAGATCATATTTTCTGCAGACTGTGTATGCCGTAGAATCATTCCATACTGAGAACAGATATACCAATGGTATCAAATTAGCACATTCGTCAACGTTGCTCAACAGCGTCATAAAAAAAATCGGTTACGAACTTACAACTTCACACTGTGGAGCTCTGTACACCAACACAAAGTCTCATTCCCAACCTATACATTGGATACGCCAAATTTCAAAAAGTAACAGACATTAGCAATTGCCTATATATATTCAAAAATTGCTGAAGAGTTGAAAATTTCAAATCACAATTCTGAATCAGTTGGCTGAACTTTTCTATCCATGATATGCAGCTGAGTCAATCATCAGACTGCTTGAAAGAAAAATCCTGAAAAATAGTTTCATGGTAACATAATATGAATTGATCACCCATAATTCATTCAATTTATAATGTAGGCAACCTCAAGATTGGTACAATTTTATCAGTTCAATACACCACAAAAAATGTGATACAATGAAAAGACAGGAAGATGTCGAAGCGACTAGGAGTAGTCTATGGAATCTGACACCCACCTTGGGCTAGGCGATGTCAAGAGGAGGCATGCACACTGAATGAAAGCGACAAGGAATAGGGCGGCATGTCATGGAAAGCGAGATCGATAGGTCAGTCGTGGTCCGGTAATCTTGAGGATGGACTGTATTTATTTAGTAGTAATTGCTTGTATTTCGACTTGAATGTGGACATGCTTGTCGACTGTCGGATGGCCGGCGGGATACTGTTCCACACATCAGGTCCGGCATGTTAGATAGAGCGATAATCTTTTCGGTCGATCATATGATATTTGGAAGACGTGGACGCGCGTGTGTTGTACTTGTGCGCTTTTGATTCCGAGCTAAAGAAGTCATCGAAATATCCGGGGCAACGACCGCAGTGGAACTGATACATAGGCGATTTCTTCATTATATCCTCATTCTTCGATGAACAAGTTACTATTTCTCTTACTGAAGCTCCAGACGTCTGCATAAAATATAAGGGTATATGTGAATCATGTTTAAAACTGCAATCACTCGATATATGATTACTTACCCCTGTATGATTTACTTAATTTTTGTTATAAGAGGACAACATCCTTGATTTCTATGTGTTGGAGTTTCTCTGGAAGTTGCTCCCGAACTGCAGGTCATTTTTCTACCTCCTTCGGCAAATTCGAGTATCAGGTTCACTGGGACCATTAGGCAGCTTCTAATGGATAAGATATTCATGATGCTTCCTCTCATCTGCTTCCGGCACTAAATCAGGTCTACGAATCCTGAAGAATGATCTTTTTTTGTTCTTTACTAGTCCGTTTATTAGAGTAACTGCTGCCTTAAATCGCGCAATGAGTCGCCATATTCCGTACACTAACTGTTCAACTGCACCTGTTATGAGAACAGACTTGGCGAATAACTAAATCGCGAGAAAATCGCCTTACAGCAGATAAAATGCCATTCCACAAGCGCTGCAGCTGATATTATTTACCTTAGCGATGCGAGTTGTCCCTAATCACTCAAGCGTAGCCAGCCTAAACGGAGAACAATGGGTCGTCACTCCATCCTACATCCTCTATAGTGTCACTGTTTACTTACAAATTGCGTTGCTACCATAGTACCGTATACTTCAAAGTTTGTTACTGTTGCCATTGGTACAATACGAATTTCATGGTCTGTGATTTTGATTGTTGCGTTGCTGACACTCGGCAGCGACAACATGCGGCACAGCGCTAAATTTATTCTCACTTTTCGTTCAGCGATGACGTAATCTCTCGTTTTGGCCAACTTAGTTAGATAGTGAAAATCGTACGCGCGTACGATTTACGCAAATGTGCTCTACGCTTTAGCGATATGTACACGGTACATTTCGTAAAATTACACAGTTTCGGTAACAATTTATTCTCCCAAAACGTCTCATCGAAAGATATTTTTTTTCAATAAACACGTCGTGAGGAGAAAAAACAACAAAAAACGAGGTGTGGATTCCTGTGATGGCCATCTGCCCCATAACTTGGCAAAAATAATTACACCCGTATTTTAACATCATGCCGCCCTTGGTCGTCTCGGACAAGATATGGCATTTTTTGCGGCATTATTTTGCAATCTCTGCACGACCACGGGCAATTAACTTCCACTAACACCGTCCCGTTGTCAGTGGTGCCGTCAGGCGTTGCTCCCAAGAAATTGAACTGTTTGTGTACGAACAGTTCGCACGGTTCCACCGATCGGCGAGTGATGTTCTCAAATGTTTCAATGGCAGAATTCTCCATTGTCTTACCATACAACACTGGCTCGGTGTGTAATTCTGTTAAATTCGATGTAAATCAAAGTTTACCTCTCCAACATGCATATCTAAAGAAATGATATTAAAGTATAAATTTATATGGCACCGCATCACTTCTGCAGACATACTCGCTTACCCGTCGGATTTAACAGCTTTTCCATAAAGCTGTTCATGTTTTTTCTTTCTGTTACATGGAATATTGCACCAAAATTGGACGAGGTTAATCGCCATTTCCGTTGGTGCTTCCAAAACCGGACTTGGTTTTGATGCCTGGAATTTTTCTCGATTTCCTTTATATCATCTTCGGAAACCTTGAAGGATATTTGTTGTTGGCGTATCGCAAGTAAAAATATAATTTCATATGGCGTGCATACCAATAGGGCGGAATCAACCCAAAATTCGGTGAATGGCTTCTTGAGGTAGTCGTGGTCATTTACAGCTGCCTGTAAGTCAGCCTTGTCGTAGTTATATCGCATAAACAGATCCATCGATGTAGCTCCACAAAAATTTATTATCTGGCTTCTGACGTAGGCATTATTGCTCTGGTTGTTGCGGAAACGGAATGGTCTTGGATCGTCGTGGGTTTTTAGTTAAAATTGAATTTGTTCATCTCCGAGCATTTCACAGGGGATACTGAAGCGAGCAAAGAATTCGAATTAAACGATATAAACGAAAATGTTTAATACGTAATAAAGCATAGGCCTACCGGTCTTGAGAATCGGTCGATGGAACATCTGGATTGTAGAGGTGCAGCTTTCCGTACCAATTAATTCACCCGAGTGTAAAAAGTGGCTCAACATGTGGGCGAAACATGCTAAGTGCTTGCAAGAGCCATTGCCGCTTCCAGCTGGACAGTCGCAGTCGACGAGAAGCCTTATGCGGTATTAGCCTAAACCTACAACAAATGACATCCCAGCTATAACGATGACAATCTTTGAGAATAGACTGAATCTTAATTCTCAACACCTTCTTTTTCATCGTAGCTCCAACTACACCAGTGAAGAAAACTTTGGACTGTGCACCGATACTATAACTGGCTGCGAGGACTCTTTTGGATCGGAACAAATTATAGCCGTTGTCTAGAACCGATCTGTATAGTCGCTACTACCGCCGACAGCCGTAACAAAATACAGCTCGATGCACAAAAACGTAACGATTTTTCTTAGGATTTCAAGACACGACATAGATATTTCCCTAAAACCAGTTTTTCGCCACTCAATGGAAGAGTGTTTCGTTACTGGCCGCGACGTGATGTCCTCCCTGAAATCATTATTCCAGTCATACGCTTCCAATCTGAAAATAAAATTGAATGTCATCGGAGTAATGTAGAATCTCAATAAAATATATTCAGACCGTTCAATAAGATCGGACTTTCTTCCCCTTGTCGAAGCTCCCCTTCCGCTCAATCGTTGCTTTAGTTGATACACACTTAAACTACCATAAACCGACATCCTGGCATTACAAACAGTTGCTATTATCTTTATTATTACAAAAAAATTGCAAAAAGCCGACATACAGTTATTTTCACTAATTCACGTGCTGGAATATTGTTACAACCGTTGGATAGATGAGGTATCATATACTATAGTAAAGCAAATATAACCCGGCGTCCCGTTGCCAAGGCCTCATGAGCTCACTAGCGCCAAATGTGGGCAAGCAGTCGACATTCTCTATTTAGCATGTCAGTACATAACGATGCCGTGCTTTATGTAGTCACTACCAGCATTAGGATTTCTCAGTACAACCTACCTTGAAATAATTTGATGTCCTGTTCAATGTTTTTCAAACAAGTTTGGGGAAATTTGTCAGAAATGTTAAAGACTCAACAAGTGGAATGCGGATTCAAACATGGCGTAAGACATACCATATGTATACTATTAGATGAGGGAAGGGCAACCTGTTGCTGTAGATGGGAATTTGTGCGGCCGTCGACACCTAATTCAATTAGTATGTGTTGGCATCCGTCGACATGCAAATTGAAATTACGAATTCACTCCAAAATTTTTGAGAGATTTTAATGAGAGGGTAAACTGCGGTCACCACTTGGTAGAGTCGAGAGCTACTGGTCTTTTCAGTCGCGTTGCAGTTGCGTGTGACTCTTTACATCAGCAGTACCCGAGCAGTGGTGCCACTCCTAGTGTTTTAACACTAGATCTAGTGTTTTTTCGGTCGTCCTAGTGTTCTAGGTTTTTTTTCCGCACAATTTTGCTAATCTAGTGTTTTTCTGCAATTGTGCGAACAATGAATATTCTAACATTAGAATACTAAATTACACGCTAAATTTATCGCTAATAAGGCGAATTGGTGTCTCTGGCTGTGTTTGTTTTCAACGATTCTATGTGGTGGTGCGGTAACAAGCAATTATTACGTAACAGGGTGCGCTGTAAATGCGATTTCGCTCTGTTGCTCTGTCGTTTCTTGTTGAACTCACTCTGCTGATTCGGGCAAGGTTTTCATTTGCCGAGTACAGCATACTTTCGTACTTGAGTGCATTGAATCTGTTAACAGTCTTAGCAACACAGCGTAGCAACACAACGAAAAGTAAAATCAATCACTCCTCTAGCTGTGCAATTTCCCTCAATGATATTATTTGATGAACTTGATGATTTGTTGGGAGAACGGGTTGCTTTGGTAAATTTGCAAAATGAGCTGCAGATTATCAGTCAATGCCCTCCAACAGAATTTTGGCAAAAATTGAAATCTGTACACAATGGATTCGGTGAATCAAAATTCCCCTTACTGGGGAAGCTCATGACGATTCTCTTGGCATTTCACATTCCATTATGCCACCTCATTCTGTCGCTTGCGTCTTATATTCTCTACATTACGTTTCATTCGGTATGCATGTCTCTTCTTTACTCCGCCTAAGCCAAAGTGGGTGTCTCATCTTTAAAACTACTCCAATTTGTTTCGACACCTTCCTATCTTTTCATTGTATCGCAGTTTTGTGGTGTTTTGAAACGATGAAAATATTAATAAAACTGATTGATTCCACTGTATGTGTGGAAATGAAGTATGCTGTACATGGACCTGGACACCTCCCCATTGTTAGGTTGAAGATGTACGGTAGTGAGCAAGATGCCACACAAAAGATACTTGTTTGATGGATGGTGTGCAATCGAAAGATAATTTTTATGATGCCGTACAATTCGAAAGCGACAATATTTGATTTTTTCTTATTCTGTTGAATTCGTTTCTTTAATTTTCATTGAATAATCACGCAGAATATCAAGCATATGTATCGAATTCATGTGTGGAACACTTCTTATCTATGGATTTGTACCTTGGTCATCATGATTACTTGGCAACGGCAAATTTTTACTGCAATTTTCTAATCTAGTGTTTTTTCCGCCAATCTAGTGTTTTTTCATGACATAATCTAGTGTTTTTCCAGGAACCTAGAGTGGCAACACTGTACCCGAGCGACGTTCGCAGTTCTTGTATGACTTTGTAATGGGTAATGAAGGTGATGGAATTGCTACAAGAACTCTGTAAAGAATTGAAAAAACGTGGAGCGAAGACATCTGGCCGGAAAAGTCAACTATTGGAAAGGTAATTAGGGCGTGTTGCTGCGGTATGCGCACCACTATAATTAAGCTGGGTTTTATAAACAATTGCAAGGCAGTCGGCTATCTGTCCATCTGTGTGTCTGTCTCGTAGCAAATTTATGAGCTACTCCATTGTTGTAACATAGACTCGAAGCTTATGACCGAAACAAAGATTTCGGGTGACCTCAAATTGTCTTGCCAGCACCATACCCTGTGGAGTGGCCAAAAGAAGGATTTGGCCAAATATGTGAGGATCACCAGCACTCAGTACGTCCAGTGAATAAGGATTTGATCGACGGATACTTCCGGTACAGACTAGTTTCAGACAAATCATGCTGCGCAGATCTCAAAGGCATTGAGAAAGGGACAAATCTTTTAGAAAGTGAAAGAGTAGTGGTGGCCAGCTTCGTTGAGAACAACCGCAAGTTTTTTTTGTCTCGGGCTTGGTGTGCGCAACCATGCGTAGTGATGTTAGTCATTGTGTTGGAATACTAATGAAGGGCCAAGAATACTTAGGTCTGTTTTTCGGCACTTCTTCGTTATTCCCCACACATCGAGGAATGTTCCCCATGAACATCACGGATTAGTGTTCCCCATGAATATGTAAAAATTGATAGTGTTTCACGTGTAAAACAACCGTGTTCACCATTTACACTTATTTTCTCTTATTTATGTCTCTCTCAATCAATACGTCACTATCCGGCGTTTATCTTGCCGGCTTTTGGTTTGGAGCATCCAATGCACCTGTAAAACAATACAGCACCAAAACAAAAATACGATGGTGCCGGATATATAGCATTTGCGTTCTCGCACGAGTCATGGTATTGTGAACTGGACAAGGGGGAGTTGCCTCGCGGTGAATTCGACGCATGAAACATCAGTTCGATTCTTGGCATTATCACGTTCTGGAGTCGGTTGCATAATTGCGTGTGTTGGGTTTATATTGGTTTCGCCATACGTTGCTATTTTACAGTGTCTTTCAAACATATCTCCGTAGTGGCCGAATGCAAGGGAAGGACATCTAACTAGAAGACACCCGAATATATCTTGATCAGACAATGTTACATCGGACTTGTTTGTTTCAATATCGTCCTATCTGTTCATTGTGTCTCACTTTGTCTGGTGTATCGTGCCGCACATTGAAAGTATGAAACTAATAATAATAATAAACTGAATTTGGCTCTTCTTCGCCAGCTGCTCCGCATAAGCGGTGTCTTACGAAAGTGTAGATATTGGGCGTGCTACAAGTCTTGGATGGGGAATGATAATCTAGATCGTAATATTTTGGCCTGGTGCCATAAATGCAGGCTATGTATGTATAGCTGTTACATATCTCTATTTAGGACGGGTATGAAGGGAAAATACATCAGTAAGGGATTGTACTCAGCAGTGTTGGGATGACTCGAGTCATGAAATTTGAGAAGTGACCCGAGACCCGTTTTGAGTTGGCAAAGACTGGCATAAGCGGTGTCTTACAAGCCTAGAAGTGTGTCGTGCTACATGTCGGCAGTTACGGAATCAAAAATAAGAGCCTGGTGTAAATGACCACTGTAGTCGAAAAACACTATGATTACCACAAACGACATTAGGGTTGAGTACTTGGTAAATGCGGATAATGCAAGTCTTCTCGCTTGTACGAACTTACGCGTAAGCTCCACTCTCGCACGCTGCGCATGCGCATACAATACACGTATATAATAACATACAGTCACTAAAATTGGACCTGGTACGACAGGGGTGGGCAAACTTTTGAGCTCGCGGGCCGCATTCAACATCTGAATTCATTCGCGGGCCGCACTATATAATGAGGTCATGCAGACAATATATTTGCTTATTTAAAACAAGCCAAATGTTGCTTCAATGATATCGTACACGCGTCGGAAACATATAGTGGCGAGATTTCATAGGCTGGCGGACCTCAATACCCAATTTGTCAAAACTATAGAGATGAAAGTAGGTTGGCCCGATTCCTAGAACAGGATTTGAATATAAATCTGTGAGCAGCGATCTATTCATAGATTTAGTAATTCAATTTTCGGCTCAGTTCCAGGACACATAATGCTGACAGCATCATAACCATGTTAGCTTCAAAAACCCTTCTACTATGTAATTCTACTAAATACATATCAATAACTATGAATGGGATGAAAAACCCTGCATCAATTCGATTTTTAGTGCGCATTTTATCAAAAAATTTTAAATGTTTCTTTAGACTCTCGCGGGCCGTAGTTTGCCCACCCCTGTAGTAAGCGAATAGTGGGGAGTCTCGACAGACTGGGGCCGCGGCCACATTATCATGTAAGACGAAAAACAGTCCGCGGGCCGGAGAAAATCCCTTCACGGGCCGTATGTTGCCTGTCCAAGTGCCCATGACATAAGAGATATGTTTGGATTTTTGAATTCCCACGCGCTGCTGCAAAGCGAAAGTCATAATTTATTCACCAGCGCTTTTGAAAGCACTTATGACGACGAGGTCGACTTTTTGGAGTTAGCTGCGAATATTGTCATGCCTTATGGCTGGCTTATACCTTCAAATTAGGAATCATATATATCAGAAGATTGCTAGCTTTTCGTACAAACCAATATGAGGCCTCTAGGGCGTACACAAATTAAGTAATGATCATGTGAAGTTGTTCAACTTCAGATTTTGAAAGGGTCAAGAGGCTGGTGCGGAGCAGTGAAAGCACGTTTGATCGTAATGCAACAGCGTTTGATGTTTTACTGTAGTTAGTTAATGTGTGTGTCACACTAAAGTTTGCGGATTTATCGCCACTAATCTACACTGAATCAAACGTTAACCGAAATCTTATAAATGTGTTGTTGCGTAGAAATCCCTGGCGCCAAAATGCCGGCTCCTAGGCTAATTGTAGCGTACCCCGACGGCCTTATACGATATCATAATCGGTCGAGATCTACTTCGTATGTCTTGGTATACGGAGACTCTACAAATTCCTGTCCAGGTATAACTTAACTTGAAAAATGTCTAATATACAATACCATACATTTCAATACACCTTATGAGATGATCGCATAAATGTCTGGCTGAGGAATTCTAGAGACGACTCAATCAACGCGGTGCTTTGTTCACCAATATGTGTATATAACGAATACTGTCAACGAAAAACTGCAAACAAGAAAGAACTGCAACAACAACTCAACAAATTTAAACGGGATAGTCGATACGTATTCCACGTAATAAATGTTCGAACGGATCGTTCCCGAATTTAAGACGCCACATAAATTCAAATAAATAGCTCTCAAGAACGGTTCTATGCGTGCCGCCTTCGCGTTTATTGCGCTGTTTGGCGCGGGCCCACATCGATTCGAGATGGTTTGTCGTGGCGTGGGTGACGGGGTCCACAAAGGTGAGCTGGTGGTTTACGGTAAGATGCTGGTACCCCAAGTTGCCAACCGTGTTGTAAGCGGCCCATAAATCTGAAATCACAGTCGTACCAGGCCGAACATACTGTTGTATGATTGGTAAAAGGGTACCAGCATCTCTTCGGTCAACCTCCACCAGAAAGCCATCTTTCGACTCAACGTCGACACCCCCGAACACCCATTGCGTCTTCACCCGCCTTCCGACATGATGCTTCCGTCTCGTAAACGCCGATTCATCGATCTCCACTATTCTTCCAGTGCCGCCGATCTGCATAGGGTTGTCGAGGAAATTGGAGGAATTAGAATAGATGTCCCGGATGTAATTCCTCCAGTTACAAATTGTCTCATCAGCCATCTTGCATTCTCGTCGAACATTCTTTTAGGTCGCCATTTCGTAAGAATAGAGGTAAAGTAGCTCAACGACGTCTTGCAGTTCCAAGTTGGCACCGAAAAAAAACTGCCATACCGTATTGGCAATTCTTTTTTGCAGGCGCGGGCCCGACATCTCCAGCGGAATCCGTCGCTGACTTTTGTCGACTTGAATTCCGCCATTTCTCCATTACAGTCTGGGCATGCCATCCGACTCGCAAGCAGTCCATATTGTCGGCACCAAGAAATCGTGCTGACTTTATTGCTTGTCGCCAAAGTTAGCTCCCTCCAATTTATGTGCGACGCACTGGGATATGCGTTCGCTGCCGCCATCATAAAGTCAATGTTACTCGGTCGGCGCAGCGTGGTATTTATGAATATAGGAGTGGGCATTATTACGTGTTTTATTTCCGATCCTTTTTACCGGAATATTCTGAAACCAACGTCAACTAGAGGGCAAGACTACTTCGCCAATGACAGAAAAAAGAAATCGACGATTTCTATTAAGATGTCCTTGATATGACATCTGTAACCCGTATGGCAATCCGGTAGTTCTCAAAATATTTGCAGCGCGTCCCAAATCTGAAGGGTGCTCATTAGGGTTGTTCAAAATTTGGAAAATGTTTGGAATTATGCGTGTCCATCGCTTATTCTGTAGATTGTTAAAAAACAATAATGGGCTTGAAAGAAGCTCCCAGGAAAGCCGCTAACATTTGTCTAAATGCGTTTGAAAGTCGTTGTTGAAGAGTGGGCGGGCAACCGACAGCAGAGGCGGGCAATCACGAAACCACGGTTCTTGATTGGGTAATCGGCTAAGCTTCACTGATTACTGCAACAGCTGACTCGGATTCGGGAGCTTCGCTTTACTAAATTGAAAGTCTGTTTTGCTGAGGTAGAGTCTGTTAGTAGCGGTTGTGGTTCTGTACAAGCGCGTTGTGGGTTGATGAATCATTAGTAGTACTGTAACACGTGTTCTTTGAATGCTTCAGAGTCGATAGCAGTAGTTAATGATTTGGAGCAACAATAGTGCAGTCATGGCAGAGGCAAAACGGCGAAAGATTGCACAGTGCACACATGCTGCAGCGAAGAACAAGATCCAAATCTGAGCAGTACTTGGTCGGATATACTTGCGATTACATCCGTGGCTCGAGATTACCTACTATACGAGAAGTAATGAGTTACTTGCTGCATCTGAAATAGCATCGTCCTCAGTCAACCCCTACTCATGAACTATGTACTGTGGTGGTGGATGATGTAATGACAGTGTGGAAAATGGCGAGAATTGCGTCAATGCAGAAATCACATGTGGTGCGATCACTTCAAAACCTGCACGAAAGATGGCGTGATCTGAAGAAGAATCCGAAACAGGAAAGTGATCCCAAGGGTAAGACAAGAAAATTCATTGATAATTTGGACAAGCTGTGGGATATTGGAAGTAGAGATGCCATAACAACAATAGAAAATGGCATTTATCTATCACATGAAAGAAAGCTTGAAGACATTGCATTTTATGAAGATCAACGGCAATCTCGCCAGTCAATAATTTTGGGAAGAGACAAAATTCTGGCTAAAGACCTCAAAAAGAAAACAGCAGCCATTGCAGATCAAACTGTTAAAAACGTTTCACACGACTCAAGTTGCTGTACTGGATGCTGTACCAGCTTTGGTTTTTGGCACCACAGCAAGCAACAGCGGCTGGAAGAAGAGTGCAGCGAAGATCCTTGAGGACCTTCTAGGAAAGAAGGTTTTTTAGCATGCGTGTCGGCACCATGTGTATGAGTTAGTAGTCAAAGACGTCTGGAAATGTTTATTTAGAAAAGCAACAACCGGACCAGAGAACACATGGTTTGCCCACCTTAAGAAGAGCTGGAGCAGTCTTGACAGAAAACAGCAATTCAAGACTCTGACTATTCCTATATGCTTTAAAGAACGAGCAGCAATGACCGTTGAGAACTTCAAGCTACTACTCGCCAGAAAAGATTTCTTCACACGGGATGACTACAAACAATGTGTGACTAATGCTCTTGCTCTTCTCGGTGCAGATGGAGATATACATCATCACAAACCTGGTGCAACACACCATGCAAGGTGGATAGGCACAATTCTGTATGCTCGGAAGATGTTCATGTTGGCTGATCAGTTACATTACAAATCTGAAGAAGTGGAACTGCTGCATCGCTTCAATTTATTTTTAGTTCTCTTTTATATCCCTGCCTGGGTTGCTTCCAGCATCGGTCGTTATGCAGCCGGTAATGACTTGAGATTCATCCAGGACATGTTGAGTTACAAGGAACATGATGAACAAGTTTCCAAAGCTGCTTCACAAAAGCTTTTAAAGCATGACTGGTATATCGTGGAGGAAACCGCTGTATATGCCTTGTTTTCGCCGATTGAAAGCAATGAAACCCGAGAAAATATGGCAAAGACGCTCCTGCAGGTAGAGGGAACTTCAAGTTTCAGGAGAGGCCCGCCCTCGTTGAATGCAACTGTACACATCAACAAGGACACTACTTTGTCTGATTTTATTGGGCCACAGTCGTGGTACATATTTGATGTTTTTGAATGCTCTGGGGCGTGGCTAGCTCAACCGGTTGATGTTTGGCACTTATCAGATTTCTGCACCAGAATGAGCTCCTACATCAGTTCTGTCAAAGTCGTTAATGATGCCGCAGAACGAGGTTTAAAGCTAAGCACAGACTATGCTGCAATCTTGACTGACAATGAACAACAAAGAGACCGTCTGCTTCAAGCTGTGGAACAGCATAGGAAGACAGTTGGAGACAGCAGGAAGTCAACTCTAATCAAAAGCCTGTAATCTGCAACTTGTGCCTGACAATGCAACACTGATCTGCAACTTACTTTTTTTAATGCCTTTTGTATATAGTGCTTTTCGCCTTCATTCAATTGTGAATAAAAAGTGTAATATGCGTTCGTTTATGGGTGAGACGTCGACTAGTCATAACAAGTACTACTGAGATGTTGACTCCTGGTGGTAAATTTTTGAGTTTCACTCACTGTCAGTAACTTTTGGAAAGGTTGAAGGTAGCAAGATGCATGCATCTAGTTTATTCGTATCTCAACTAGCGAGAGCACCTGTGCAATACATAGCACTTGACACATTCTTCAGGTAGATATTAACTTAGGCGGTTGCAATGTTGTACTATGGACTCTTGATGACAACATTAACAAAGGCAATATATCATGTCTGTAATGCCACCAACAGAAACGACTGCACAACAGCACGCAAAAATCGTTACCAGCAGTGTTCACAAAGTCGGTCTTTCAGCCAATCATTAGCTTATTATTACCGGCTTCAACCAATCAGGATTAATGGCTTCTCTTTGCCCGCCCACTTCATCGATTCCCCGCCCACTCGCCGACGGCTACTTTCAAACGCATTTAGACAAATATTACCGGCTTTCCTGCGAGCTTCTTTCAAGCCCATTATTGTTTTTTAACAATAATCTACAGAATAAGCGATGGACACGCAGAATTCCAAACATTTTCCAAATTTTGAACAACCCTAGTGTTCATACTGTTCATATCACTATATTTCTATTTTTGTAGTCAAGTCAGCTATACCCATTCCGACTACTTGCACTGCCTACGCAAGTGGTTGTATTTTGACTACTTTCACTTCTACTGAACAATTTTGTTGGCAGAATTACATACTTTATAGAAGTTATATTTTGGTAAGTATCAAGTATCAAGTTTTTGGATAGTTCGCCATTTGCATTTCAACTTTGGAACACTCTGAATATGAAGCAGCATGAAAAGAAATTCAGCACTATAATCCACAGCTGCAACACCTGTCCAACGGGACCGCGGTCGATTCCAGAATGCCTACATAAGTGTTGAAGGTTTATCCAGGCTCCTCCTCGTCCTCTCATCCGTGTAAGCGGTGTCTTAAAATAATTAGCATAGAAGTTGGCTCTGCTACATATCGGCAGCTACGAAATGAGAATGCACAAAATTGGCCTGGTGTAAATGACCGTAGTAGTTGACAAATATCGTGGATACCACAAACAAACAAACTAAAACGAGCATTAAGCTTGCCGATTACAAAAAATATTTACTCGAAAGCTTGCTCGATATATCAAGGTTTCAGTATGTCAATATTTTGTGGTGGCTGTTGGGGTGGGCGACGTAGGCTATGTGAACCGCCCCTGACTCCGTGACGCTGTGATGTAAGCTTTGCCCACAATCGATAGCAAGATCAAAATACACCACATAAGTAGTCAGCTTATCCAACAATGAGTTACCTACATCAACGAAATTGGTATCAAGAATGCATCCTTGTCTAATATAAAGCAATCTATTACACGTACGGGATATATCATGATTTAATATGTGTATCATATCATAAAAACCAAATCTTTCGGACTGGAGTGTTGGCTACGGCTACATGTACTTGTACAACTTGTTTTTAAAGTAATATATGCCGACCTGTGCTTCTACATCGTGGCATCATGTGGCCAGAGTCGTAGCTAGGTATAATGTACAGTACATTAAGAAAACTATAGTCGTGACAAGAATTCGTGTCACATAGGTCTATAGGACGACTATAGGTCAACAGCATTACATGAAGCTAAGGTATTGCGAAATCGATAGTGACGCAAGAGAGTCAACCAGAGGACAGCGCAGTTGTCTCAGTATGATACAAAAAGGCATCTGTCGACTTTGGTATCGGTGACCCTGAATTAGATTAATTACAGTATAGAGTCAGAATTCCAAATATTTCGTCATTCCATTGTCATTTGAATGTTATGCCTTTCCAATCTTAACATATCCCTGCGATTTGCGAATATAGCTACTAGAGATGAGCATGGATTAGGATTAGGTTTTGAAAAAACAGGATTTGTGAAATTTTGTCGGATTTGGATTAGACATTTTTCTCAGAACGGATTAGGATTTGGATTGGATTTACCTATTTTCTGGGAGAGAGAGAGAGAGAGAGAGAGATTGAAATGTCGTGTGACGAATGGCGACAAACTTTATTCGGATCAGTTATTAATGTACTTATGGTTACTAAGTTATCTTGAATCAAGTGAATCGTTGGTTGTGAAAGAAAATTTTCGAATCCCTCCATTGCATAAATAAGTATTTTTTCTGAATCTCCAGTTGGAATCGGACTAGGATTGGACATGGACTTGAATATGAGAAAGTTATGGATTAGGATTTGGATTTGGAGGTTCGGATTTGGATTGGATTAGGACATAGAAATTTCAAATCCGCTCATCTCTGATAGCTACCCCATCTACAGCGTGTAACTGTAAGTATACGTGTATTGGGAATATAATTCGACATACACATACGTATCAATTTAGAGGCCCATAATTTTATACACATATATACTAAGCAACGCCCTCGTTTATTGTGAGTTCTCCTGAATAAGCCTACTCCAGCATTTACCAACATAAGCAAAACTAAATGAAATTAGCCTGGCAGAGCCGGCATCCAGCATATAACAAATAGGTCAGATCGAATACATTTTGATTCTTCGATATATACTGTATCGCCGTGTCTCAGTGTGTCACATGTGGTTCAAAGTGCTGTCTGAGATTTCGCTCCAACATTGCATGTCGGAAAGCTATATATCCTCACGACGCAAGCCTGTAGCGCTGATTTGATATGGCAGTATTTTCATATCGCGGGCCATGACGAATGTGTGGAATTTACCTCACCTATATATTGACAGGGTCCTATTAATCAATCAAATATGTTTGTGATCGCGGTGCAGTAGGAACCACTAATAATTTAATCGGCGGTTCTATTATTTTTACCCGCGGCTCAAGTCAAGACAGACAATGCAAGGATGCCACTGGGATATATCGTAAAAATCCAGATGTTGACACTATCAATAAACCCGTAAAAACCCATATCCTATACAGGGATATCTAGAACTAGATATTCCTGTCCTATATTTCACTCAATTACTATGCGATCGCTGTGAAACTTGAAACTGACAGTCAGTTACAGTCATATAAAAAAGTTTTAGAACTTGAAATCTCCACGGTTCAAACAATAAATTTGGGTTGGTCAACACTACAAATCCCACAAAGATATGATGTTTTCCACGACGCGTTGCTATGAAACAATTAGTGCGTAGCGTCCATATGTGGGAAAATGTGACTGTCAATCATGAACTTCAGGGTATAGATAGGCTATAGCCTATAGGCTATATTCGAATGTGCTTTTGTAGGTTCATATATTTAAATTCTCCCCGTCATTATAACATCTTTGTTGATATTCTTCTCATTTCAACGTCGGGCTATTATATGCATGGCGCTAGCAGCATAAACATCAACCCTATAACGAGCATGCATATTGACAATCTCAAAAATTTTACTTGCTTTATTACAGAAGATTGCTCGAAAGATCCAGTTTTCCGTTTGTGAATGTTTAGGGACTTTTGCTGTGAGCTTGACCTGCGATCACATAACATCAAGAGCGAACTACCATAGGGCAGATGCGGTACCGATGGATCCAAAATTGCAAAATGATCTCTGACCCTCAAATCTTCTGCCGAGAATAGCAGCTCTTTTGCTGTCTCAACACTTTGATACGAGCTCTACCTATCGCGGACATTTACATCGAATCCTCCTTTTCAAAAAATATTTATGAACGTTTAAAATTTGTTGCCCGGTGGGACCAATGGCACACGACCACGGGCCCTATGAGATATACGCTCAAAACTCACATTTTTCAACTTGTTTTGTGTATTGTAATAATCTAAGCAAGTGGTTCTCAACCGACGGTCCGCGACTACATTCCTGCCGGTCCGCGAGGAATATTACAATTTTATACTTTAATTTCAAGATGAATTCTAAACTGATTCAAAACTTCTTGAGGTAACATTAGGGCTAGAAACATGTTCGATTCGACATAAAGTACAAAACGTTTCATTTGACGACATGCGAGCGACAAATACAGAACAGATACGAGCTCACTCATCGCTAAGCAGCGCAGTTTGATTATTCATTTTCGATTCATTTATTTTGTGCAGGACCGTAACTGGGGAACCTCAAACCGCCCAATTGGAGAGGGGCCGAGCTTGAAAAGGGCCCAAAATTTTTTCGAAAATGAATATAACTCTTAGCGTTTTATTTGAAACTTTTTCCAACATTTTTCAATTTCTTTTCGGGCTTTGCACGATATAGTGTCCCTGAATGTCTTGCTTATTAGGTGCCCTTCTAGAAATACGCATGATTTATAGGCATTTCGGCGTCAGTCATTGCCGCACCACGACGTATCCACACATAATGAAGTTAAGGTTAACATATATGGGACTCCGAAATTTGGGCCTAAAATTCGACCGCGAGAAAAGCGCTTCAGTCGTGAATGATCGAAAATTGTCGCCATTGTCGCGATAAGCTACGTAAACTCTCTACTTACGGTGATCAAGTGCAGGTGAAAATATCCACCCAAGTGTAGGGTCTTGGGGCCTTCGCCCCCGGAAGTTTGGCTTATCACCCTGTGGGGCCCCCAAGATCAACGTTTTGGGGGTGGGCTGACGAAGTGCTTTTTCGGACCGGATTTGCGGATAGCCGGTATAGCTGCTGTAATGTGTTTTCTTGCGGCACGCACTGTATTCGCAGTTGCCGGAGTAGCCTGCGTCTGGTGGCAGTGGGCAATTAGCAAGGTAGCACGACAAGGTACTTGGTTCGACTCCGATAGACTACGCTTCTTTTCTTGATATTGTCGGTCGGTATTGAGTTGGCGTGGCCGTTTAAACCCACGGCCTTTGGCGCGAAAAGCTGTAACCGACTCTCAGCGGTAGCACGTTTATCTGGACAAGGCAATTTTACCTCGACTTGGCAGACTCACTACCATAAAATCACATGGATGCCATCATGAATATTATTAAATACGATCAAAACCCTCCAAATGTCACTCTCTAGCATCATATAATTGCGAAAAACGGTTGCATACTTTACATTTTGGCTTCATTTCAATTTTTACAGTTCATCGGTCCGCCAGACGTTTTTTGAAATTTTACCGGTCCGCGAGGCGAAAAAGGTTGAGAACCACTGATCTAAGCTACAGCAAGTCAATGAAGAATGTTTCGTCGCCACCTTCAAGAATAAAATAGATTTTATATCAACTCAAATGTGGCGATAAAATCACGTTTTGATTTCTGTCGAAATTAACTTGCAAAATCAATGCCACATAATATTTCCCGGAAATCGACATTTTGACTTTCAAATACCTTGCAATAGCGATAAAACACCGCAGATAACTATGATTAACTGCCTCTATATATGTAAGCGTGTTTCCGTTGTTAGGTAATTAGTTGGTCCAACTATTTCGCTTGATTTAGGCTACGGTACCATATTGGTCCCCCACCCTATAAATATTGTAATTGAATAGAAAATTGTCCACTCGAGGATGGTATTGATTCGAAAAATATATGTCATTATATACCCTGATACAAGCCCTATACTTCACACCAAAAATAATTGCCAGTTAGTCTGGAAGGTGATATAGAAAAATGTCTTATGTTGATCCAAATTTATTTTACACCCCCTAAAACGTAAATCATTTAATTGTCACAGAGCCCACAACTCACGCAGGCCATTGACAAAATTTATTAGGTTCCAAACCCCAGCAGCCAATGTAGACGTGGAACTGAATATCACTGTGACATCATTCTCGTTGCGATTTGACCTGATGCAAACTTGTGGGCGAGCCAGGGGTAGGTCAAACGGAACTCAGTCACGACGAGTTCTACTTCAGAACATAGTTGGATACAAGAAACAACTGACAATCGTATAGCTAATTTGGTTACACCATAGCCATTATATTATAAGGCTATGGCTACAGGGTTGGTCTCGGCGATTAGATTTGTTGTCCCAGATAGGGCTGATAAGTTAGGAAATCAGTTTAGGATACATCAATTTATTCCTGCAACTACAGATACCAACACCGCAGGCTCAGTTGATCGTTGTTGGCACCAAGCTGATATATTACAATCTAGATTATCATTCCCTATGCAAGACTTGTAGCACGCCCCATATCTACGCTTTCGTAAGACACGGCTTATGCGGATCAGCTGGCGATGAGGAGCCAAATTCAATTTATTATTATTAGTTTCATACTTTCAATGTGCGGCGCGATACACAAGACAAAGTGAGACACAATGAGCAGATAGGAAGATACTGAAACAAACAAGTCCGATGTAAAATTGTGCGATCTTGATATATTCGGGTCATTACGGAGATATGTTTGAAAGACACTGTAAAATAAACGCAAGACACGCAATTTTGCAACCGACTCCAGAACGTGATACTGCCAAGAATCGAATTGATGTTCCATGCGTCGAATTCACCGCAAGGCAACTCCCCCATGCCCAGTTCACAATACCATCCCCATGCCCAGTTCACAATACCATGACTCGTGTGAAAACGCAAATGCTATATATCCGGCACCATCGTATTTTTGTTTTGGTGCTGTATTGTTTTACAGGTGCATTGGATGCTCGAAACCAAAAGCCGGGAAGATAAACGCCGGATAGTGACATATTGCTTGAGAGAGACATCATAAATAAGAGAAAATAAGTGTAAATGGTGAACACGGTTGGTTGTTTTACACGTGAAACACTATTAATTTTTACATATTCATGGGGAACATTCCTCGATGTGTGGGGAATAACGAAGATGTGCCTGTTTTTCAGCTCGCCTATAATGTGAAAGTTGCGTTACTGCCAAGTGGTGAAATCCAGAATAGTGCGTGTGAATGCCCAGCAGATGCCGGTCTTCACAGTACGTGCAAGCATATTGCAGCTATTCTCTTATTGCTTGCATGTTTCAAGGAGTCAGGCGCACTTAAGGTTGCAAACGGCTGTACTGACGCTCTTCAGACTTTTCACAGGCCTCGCAAGTTTCGTTTAGGTAAGACAAGGATGATCAAAAACAGGTTTATTATCTAAGATTCAGAGTAGGTTATTTATATATATATATATATATATATATATATATAATTTGATCAAAACTTGATGTAACAATTCTTGGATTTACAGCTTCTCCGGTTAAATGCCAAGACCTGTTTGTCCAAAAGAACGATGAGGATCCATGACCTTCAAAATTTCAAAACTGGCCTGGCTATAATGATTATGTCAGAAATCAAGTCATTGGTTTCAGCTTTTCTTCTGGCAAAGACCTTCCGATGCGGCATATGTACGAAAAAGCAAATTTGTTTTAAGCCACTTATGATCATAATTATTTTGGTATTGACTGGAGACAGTACTGGGTAGACTATTCTTTAAAGGTGCGATGCTTCTTTTCCTAGTCGGCCTAGTGGTAGTTATTCGTAACCATTAGGGTGGTTCAAAAATAACTTTTTTGGTCAAATCTTGCGGGTTACTCGATTAAATCGTCAGGTTGCCTGAAAAAACAATGTATACCAAATTTCAATCAATTCCAACCGGTAATCGCCGATTTCGTAGTGTTTTAAAAAAGTCAAAACTATCCCTATGATACAGTGCAACTGAAATAGCAACGGTACCGACGGCAATCATGTATATGACGGTGCCAGCGAAGCCAATGAGGTAACTGAAATATTATTCATATAATGTAGCTTTCTATATCATATTTATGAGACATTCTTAGTCTTCTGTATTTCATACACATTCTGGAATTATCTTTTGGTATGATGGAGAACAGTGAGATACATTTTGGAATTTGGCAAGCACTGGATTCATTTACCCTACATCGATATGATGAAAATCCAAAAGATGGCAAGATTTCATCATATGTTGAAAACATAATTACTAATCACAACCACCACCACCACCAATATTAACGAATGATTCCGAATAAATTGACATTCTAACATTTTCAACAACTACCCTTTGAGGAGAGTTTATTATGGGGGATTATCACCATATTCAGTATCCATCCATTGCCATGATGCGGTCTCAGAGAGCCTCGAGTGAACTTATCGACGAAGAATCGATCTGTGTCTCTTCACGGGATATTTTACTGCGCTTCGATCCAGCTTCATCTGACTCGTGGTTATGGCTTTGTCGTTTTCTAGTGTTAGATGTGTTTTGACAAGGTCGAAGGCGATTCTTCCCATAGCTCGGCTCTGCTCCAGCCTTCTTCATTTTATGTTTAGAGCTTCGCCACTTACATAGACCAGGATCTTTAACGCGAAATGCGTATTCACGTGGTCGACGCTGACGTTCCAAAAATATACAATCGTCTTCATTTAATCGCTTCATTACACCTGCTGTCGAAATGTCAAACAAATTGGTCAACATAATTTTAAAATATTTCTCCTCATCAATCGTCCTTTGGGATACGTGTTCACCGGGACGGGTTTTACGCATAATTCTACAATATCTTCTCCATAGCTGATTCACTTTGTATGTTACTGACTTCCTACTTTTACAACATGGTAAACCCGGTGTTGTGGTTTCAAGAAGACTGCTCCAGATAGCTTCCAGCTCTTTCCAGATACGTATTGCCACCTGATTTTTAGTCAGCCGCTGTACTTTCAAGTGAAATACATATCTTTGCATCACTTCATGAGTAGAAGGGAGTCTCACAGAAGAAAATGTTTCACTTCTTGCCTTCCCTATAAGAGGCACGTAAACATCGTTGGATCGACGCTCCATATATTCCACAGGCTCTCTAATTCAATTCTGTAATAAAACTAAAACAAGAGGAAATAGGCACTGGTTTCTACTCCCTACACTACTAAATCAATTCAGCGTATACCAGCCACGCCTGAAGCGTCATTTGTTATGGTTTCTCCAAAGTACTCCTGAAGTGGCGACGGCTCGAGGTATCACCGTTGCGGCAACATTGACACGCTCATGTTTTAGTGGGTTATGTGACATGTTTTCACAGTATGATACTCAGAATGGTGTGATATATATTTTATTACTCATGTCAAGACTAAGAATGTCTCATAAATATGATATAGAAAGCTACATTATATGAATAATATTTCAGTTACCTCATTGGCTTCGCTGGCACCGTCATATGCATGATTGCCGTCGGTACCGTTGCTATTTCAGTTGCACTGTATCATAGGGATAGTTTCGACTTTTTTAAAACACTACGAAATCGGCGATTACCGGTTGGAATTGATTGAAATTTGGTATACATTGTTTTTTCAGGCAACCTGACGATTTAATCGAGTAAGCCGCAAGATTTGACCAAAAAAGTTATTTTTGAACCACCCTAGTAACCATGTACTTCCATTGCACCTCATCATCACTCTGCACCACTGTAGAATGTTTCTTTTAAATGAAATTGTCTATTTTGTTCCCAGATTACAGAAAAAGAAGCCGGACAGATTCAGTCTGCTACAAGACAACAAAGCCACAGCAGTTTGTGGATTCGTCACAGAGAATGCCGATTAACAGCAAGTCACTTCGGCACCATTTTCCATCTCACAGCCCGACGTGATTTCCATTCTCTGTGTAACACCATCCTTAATCCCCAAAAACTCAATGTTCAGCCAATTATTCATGGAAAGACACCTATGAGCCAATAGCGAGGCGGGCATTTGAGGAGGAGATGTGTGTTTACTGTAGACTCGTCGGGTCTCTGGATATTGCCGTCGTTTCCCTACCTTATGGCTACTCCAGATGGGTTAGTGGGGTCTACCCACACCATAGACATTAAATGCTCATACACTGCCCGTGAAAACCATATTGCACCAGGGAAAGACTTCTCATTCCTCGAGTTCAGGTCTGATGGGAGAATGGCATTACGTAGGTCGCACCCATACTGCTTGGCATTACGTAGGTCGCACCCATACTGCTTGGCATTACGTAGGTCGCACCCATACTACTCTCAGATACAAGGAGGCCTGGCACTAAGCAAGAGGGATGCTTGCTACTTCATTGTGTACACCCCTGTAATGGAAAACCGTGCATATTGATCGAGGAGGTGCAGTATGATGACAAATTTTGAAAGGAGTACCTTTTGCCTAAGCTCAACCACTATCGGGGATACATTGCTGCAAACGCTGCAGCACTGAATTAGTGCCATATTTCATCTACTTCCAATGCTAATTGTTCTTTGTATAAAAGTTTTTGTAATTATACAGCAAATTCTCAGGCCTCAACTCTAGACACAGTATGACTATAGTAATTGCGGTAACTTGATCAGGAGTGGGCTGGCATATACAACTGTAAGGGCTTCGGCGTAATCGGCACAACCTGGAGAGCATAATCATATATAATATAGCCTGGACTTTCTTGCGCGCATTCATACTCCCAAGGTATCAAAAATTCATTTTTTTTCTGCAAGGAGGGTATCAAAATACAGAAGTACACAGTCATACCACAATGGCTCACCTCGGTTAGTCCTGAAAAATTGAGGTAAATATGTAACCATAAGCTACATACCATCAAGTAGTAGAAGAAACTTCCGTCATGACAAAACACAGCCAACTGTGAAGCACGTTCAAGAGTATATCTAATATTTATAAATCTATGCGTATTTGTCAACGTATACGCCTACGGAAGTTGGTTAGCCATGAAGCACACAAAAATCAGTTTGTGTCCGATGGCAACTTTGTTCCATTGAAGTTCATTCTTTAAAATTTTGAAGGTCTTACTTCTACCTATGATACGCTCGATGTGTATCCTTTTCGAGGCAACTCGGCGGTCGTGAAATAATACTTCCTCATCAAATTGGTTTTTGTCCCCAAGCAAAAGTGGAGTATTTACAAAGTATTTGCAAATAAATCCTGCACCAATAATCCGCGATCAGCCATGATGCTGTCCCGTCGCTGGAGCTTGCTTTTATCTGTTATTAGCACAGATCTCTCCATAATTTGTCTATCGGTCGTCCTACCACCATAAGTATCGGACACATAAGAGACAAGGCCAGAGGGAGAACAGCCGATGATGGTTTTCAAGGTGTTGTGAGGGCTTTTCAATGGGAACTTCGGTCGCATCTAATATTACTCTGGTAGAAGGAAATTCTTGCTGAAATCTTGTGGCATGTGTTCTTGTGTCAGCTCAGACGATGGCCAGGTGTTCGACTCTTTCAACTGGTGGTACATGAAATTGACCCACATGTTGAACAACTGACCTACTCGAACTTTGCTGATGTTGAATGAGTCGTCTTTTGCCTGGCGAAGTTTCATGAGAGTTGGATAGAGTTGCTCTCGGGGAGACAGACGGCTGCATTGACTTTTTAATTAATGGGCAGCTGGACCAAGAACATTAGAAAAAAAATCAAAGTGATGGTAATCATCAAATCCAGTGTAATATTTCACAGCTTCGGGTTTGTCTTTCAAGCTGTCCAATCTCAATCCATGTGATGGCATCAAACAACATTGAGTCGTTTCGTCAACATGTCCATCGTTTACAGACATATTCAATTGATTACTGCACCCCTCATTATCATTATCGATTACGACCTCTTCGCTAAACCCTATTACTGGGTTTAAATTCGAGTGGATGTTGTCAGGACAAATACCTTCAAATGGATCATGATGCCTGCGCTTTGCTCTTCCTACCCTTCCTTTGCAGACCGTCCAAATGGGAAAATAGAAGGCACTGCACCGTCGCGCAATAATTTCCTCTCAGCTGTAAACAGAAAAACGAAAATGAATGAATGAATTTCTGGTATTGAGACAGATAAAACGAGGGACTTGTTCAACCAAATATACAGCTGTTCAATAACTCCTGGCTTATATACTACCTAACGGAAAGCAACATGTACCAGCTGGGCTGGAGCATTCGATGCCCAACGGCAATCAAGAAATTTCATCCTTACCATTTCCATCGTCACGATAGTCGACCTCCACAAAATGTGCGCTACAAACACGAGCGCTTGGGCCCGGCTGCCCCAGTTCTTGGTCAAGCCTTCGTATCACCACTATCCACTTCTTTCTGGTGTCTTCGCGAGTCGGAAATCGGTGACCGCCGGCATTTGAGCAACGGGGAACAGAACAACACGGCATCACTACTACCTCTATTACTACTCTACTACTATAACTACTCCACTACTACTACTACCACTCCAATACTACTTCTACTTATAGATAACTAACCTACGGATAGATACCCAACACCGTCGTCACGCTTGCCTGCTCGGAGGAAAATACCGCTCAGCAATCTGAACGCAACGTAATTGCGAATCCCATAGCTGACGACCCGAGCGCTCAAATTGAATAAAGTTGATCTTATTTGAACGCTATTGTCGCACTGATTCCGAAAATATACATCAAAACCCGATCGGGCCAATGGAACCGCCTCGAAATACACCTCACAGTCTGAAAATTAGCATTGTTCTGAACAATCGAAGACACGCAAGGGTTATTGTTGTTCTGAACAATCGAAGACACGCAAGGGTTATTGTTATGGTCATTGTGGTGCGTCGATGCGATTGTCTGGAACAATGCCGATTTTCAGACTTTGAACGCTATTTCGGGCTGGTTCTTTTGCCTTGATGAAAGTTTAATGCAGGGGTTCTCAACTTCCCTTGTATAACGGGCCGCATTTTACCAGCAGAAGACGGTGCGGGCCGCAGAAAACTATTTACATGTATTTGTGGGCTACTGTTAAACTTGGGCTAATGTAGCCTATTTACTAGTCGTATACGACCATGTAGTACGTTTTATGCAGTCGAAAGCATTAATGGACAACGTTCGTAAGTTTGCAGCGGCCACTTGTTGTGAGACTATGTATCTTTTTGCGACGCAAGTAAATCCCTTCATTGTATTCGATACCAAGTCGGTATATTCAACTTCAAACCCTTCCACCAGAGAACCAAACTCTCTGTTTGAATGCGTGACAGGGCATGTTTAGAATTACTGTAACTTTTGCGTTACGGAGGCCATTATCACATTGAGCTTTGAGCGAGCGATATGAGAAGACGTCTGGTGATCGGGGCCTTTTCTGAGGAAACCATCAATCAACCCTTTTTCTTTCCTTCCAAGCCTGGGGCACTGCAGCTCTCAGTGATAAGATAAGAAGTCTGGCGTTTGTGGTCATTTCTGAGCAATTAACCCTTCCTTCCTTTCATGGATGGGGCAGCAACTGGAGTCAGCTTTGTCAAGTTGATATTATGCTGGTCACCTCCCCACGTTTGCCCAGCCTGCATTTCCTCTGCATATAAGTCCACTCTGCATAACTAATCATCTGGTTGAATTTTATGAATGTCGGTGGATTCGTCTGAGGCTGGGTTAAAGTAGTCTACGCGGCAACTTGTTTCGGAGCATGCGATTAAAGATCAATTGACATTGATGTTTTTCGTCTGGTCACGATTGAAGCAGACGACTGTATCTTTGCAATTCGTCGGGTGATGTTGTCCTTGCTACTAAGTTCCGGAAACAGCAAATATTCGCACATAATGTTGAGGTTTTATTGAAATACCGCCTTCTCTAGCAGATTTCTTGGGTTTAGCGATATTTCAATCAATTTTGAACGATGCATCTGTAACGTCGTCGGCAATCTCAACAACCGTTCGCAGTGACTCTAACACTCTTTAAAATGTAGGCCTACTACGTAGCGGAATTCTTTTGAACTAGAGTCCAGTCGAATACTGATTCAAAACAATAACTATCTGAAGTCAAGCATATATCAAGAAACGAGATCACATTAAAGCAGTGGTTCTCAAACTATTTTGGCAGGCCCCCGTTTTTGATAGGGTGCCCCCTCATCGTCATATAACAAAATTTGAGTCTGGTTGCGTTTTGTTATATGACGATGAGGGGGGCACCATGGTTGCATTTTGTTATATGACGATGAGGGGGCACCCTGACTGCTAGCAACACAAACGGCTAGTTCAATGGCATGGAAGGTCAAGGCTGTTGATGAGATAATTCTCAAATATGAAATTCTGACTATATACACCGAGAAATAACTAGGAATCGGAGATAAATTGCGCCCAGCGCAATTTTTTTTCAGTTGACCGCAGCTTCACGCCCCCGCCGCCCCCTTCAGATGCTTTCAGGCCCCCAAGCAGCGCGTCCTCCCGTTTGAGAACCACTGCTTTCAAGAATGAGTAATCTAACGAAAGAGAGACGGTGCGATAAGAGAACTAAGTATCTAAATTAATTTGTAAAATTACTGTGTCTTAGTAATTGCGTTTATAATGAAACATGTCGCGGGCCGCAAAATAACGGTCTGCGGGCCGTGGGTTGAGAACCCCTGGTTTACTGTATATTTTCGGAATCAGTGCGACAGTAGCTTTCTAATAAGATCAACTTTATTTAATTTGAGTGCTCGGGTCGTCAGCTATGGGATTGGCAATTACGTTGAGTTCAGATTGCTGAGCAGTATTTTCCTCCGAGCAAGCAAGCGTGACGACGGGTGTTGGGTATCTATCCGTAAGTTACAGGGTTGCCAGACAGCTTTTGAGGAAAAGGGCCAAACCATTTCAAAAAAAGGGCCAAACTGGTTTAAAACACCCAAATTGGTCAATAACGTTGTTAAACGATGCATAATAACGTTAACAACGACATTAACGTTGCAATATCACCCATAGACCTTTTGCCAATTACAGGAATTTCCTGATTTATATTGCTAATACTGTTGCAGGACACTAAATCCACTACACCGGTTGATAGCATTGTAGGACACCGAATCGTAACTAGAATAACTGCTATTATGTCAAGCCTTTTCCAACTGAATATTGTCAAATAAAACTTCTTGTGTTTCAATATTGGTCTGTTTTAACCATTCAAACACAGTCCACATTCTATAAGAACAATGCCAAATCTTCGTCTTCAACAGTGTTTCCACTCGAATCTTTGGCATAAACGATATCTGCCGTGAAATTTTGCAGCATTTTTGGTGTTGCTTGAAAGTTCTCACAGCACTTGTTTGAAAGCATAAGATTTGCTCTTATCCTTACAATAGCATCCAGAAGTTTTAGCTGCATGCGGTTTCTTGCTTTTGTTTTGACCGATGTAACAAGGGAGAATATTCTCTCCACAACAGCATTGCTCGCTGGAGTTACAAGGCATTTTAATGCATACATTGCAAGCTCCTTGAATGAATCATCATAAAGCACTCCGACCCAAAATTATTCACTGTCGTGTGGAATTCCATGTGCCTTGAATGGTGCCGCTATGAAGATAACCTTTCTGTATTGTTCCTCAATCATACCGATATTATCCCCTGCTAAGTGCAAAGTGGCAGTTTTGCAAAAGCCGGTCTTGATGCTTGGTTGAGAAGAACCACAGGATTCAATAATGACAAATTCTTGAAAGTATCTTTGACAGGGGGAAGTCTCTTGGAAACTTGACAATCTGCTTCCTCAAGCATAGATAGACACCTTGTCTTAACATTGTTTACTTCTTGGAGTGCTTTGACATTCTTTTTTTGGACATGGTTACATTCTGTTATAAATTTGACTCCGAAATCAACATCATGTATGTTTCTTTTCCTGGTACAAGATGTGTGGATCCGCTCTTGTTTGCTGAAAAAGACTGTTCACGCTTTCAAATTCTTGCACAATTGGTGTTGCAAACACAAAAATATAAGTAATTGCTGTCATCAGATAGCATTTCCTTTAGAAGTCGAGCCTTGTACTTTCCATCCATCTTCTTTGTAGCTAATTCTGCACTGGTAAAGTAGGCCTTGAGCTCCTGCCAATTCATTGAAATGTTAAACATCACCTTCCCCCTTACTAACAATCTGGTCGATGATAGTTTTTCAAATGGCAGTGGAATACTTGACATCGGCTCAACAGCTGTTGTGGCATTCATGACAAGAAATAGCTCCTTATATGCCTCCCTCCTTAACTCACTGTTACAAAACCATCGTGGTATTTCTGAAAGCATAAATCCAATGTTTGATGGCAGTTTTGAAAATGCATACTGAATGCATAATGCAAGTGAGTGACAGGTACATTTGAGTTGCACACATTGTGGGGACACTTTCTCCAACCTAGACCACACAGAATTGTTGCAACCAAGCATCGCTGAAGCTCCATTTGAGGCAAAACCAGTCCAGTTTGCTAGACTTTGATTGATGCTTGTAATTTCTGCATCAATCAAATTGAAAAGATTTTCTCCTGTTGCTTCAAGTACAGGAATTAAACCCAGAAATGCAGTGATTATTTCATTCCTTTTTTCACTTAAGTAGCAAAAAGGAGATACACAAATGCTTTTGGATAGAGATGTCAGTTGATTCATCGACAATAATGGCATATTTCTTATCTTTTAAATCAATTAAATCCGACTTCATGGAAGGTGAAATGATGTTCTTTATTAAGCATGTACACTTAGTTCTATGCATCTTGATTTCTTCCAAAGTGCTACCTTTTCCATGTGTTACCATGATTTCTCCAAGGTGGTCAATCGAACGAATAGCACTGTGACAGGTTACGCTTACGGCAATCTGAAGTTCAGCCATTTTGAGTTCATCATTTTGGCTGCTTGAACTCTTAACAACTTTTAGCGAAGTTTGCCCTTTCAATGGAACTCTCCTCATATGTTTATCGGACTTCTCATGCCTCATCATGGTAGTATGGCATAACCTGCAATATGCATCTTCTGAACCATCACTCGCCTTCTTTAACCAAACAAATTTCTTTTCCCATTTACTATTATACTTCCGCCCTTTATCATAACTGCTCTTCCACTGGCCCTTTGCTGATGATGCCATACTCAAATTGACTTAGCTAGCTAGCTTATGGTAAAAAAACTACAAAACTGAATAGGGTTGCTAGATAACTTTTGATAGAATACATCAAGCACTGAATACATCAAGCACTGTCTGTAACCGCAGTAACGTTCTATTCTCAGTACACGACCTCGTTGCGCTGTCGGCAGACTAATTTTGACTATGCATGTTGTAAATCAGATGCGTCTTCTTGAGTGAAATAATACTATAGATACCACAAATTCCCATTAACAAACAAACACAAATTCCCATCAACAAACGGAGCAAATTAATATAATGCCAAATCTTTATGAATTGATGACAGATTAATTACACATTGAAGTCTAATATGATACCTAAGTAGCCTAAGTGCCTTACTAAACTATATTCAACCCTATACAACGGAAAACTAAACATTCCCTTTAGCACAGCGCACGGTTCCTGATCAATCAAGCAAAGCACGTACAGTACAACTGGTAAGACCCAATACAAGCATTCAAGCGTCATCAGGAGGAAGCACTCTGCGCAAACAATGTCTAAAACGATACCGCTTTTCACGTTTGGTTTCTGGAATTATATTCATTTAAATAGCTAGTTTGATTATAGATAACTAACCTACGGAGTTATCTATAGTTTGATAATATGTGCCAACTGCTTCCAAATAGGCCAAATATCGAAAAAAGGGGGCCCAAGGACCAAAGATTTTTTTGGGGACTAACTGCCTCTAAAAAGGGCCAATCTGGCAACACTGGTAGGTTAGTTATCTATATTCTACTACACTTCCTGCGTCGTCGTCGTAGTTACGTAAACAAAGGACCAGTCGCACGCGCGCCCTCTAGTGACCGCAACTTCGGTTACCCTCTCATTAATCTTGAAATTTTCTTCACACTCCGCGGAATTCAACATAACCTAATTTCTCGATTTTAATATAGTAGCGCCCTTCTCACTCTTAGCCGGAATCGTGCGTTGCGCACGAAAGAAATTTGTTTATGGTACATTTGGACGATTTTAATATATTTCCACTACCGATACAATCGACTATCCTGATCGGGGGTCAAGAAAATAACAGCATGCAACCAAGTGGCCCACCCGAAGATGCATTATCATTTATAACTTGCCCTAAATTTTCAAAAGCACTCTCTCAATGAACCCTACCGGTGTATCTGATCACATGGGATAAGAGAGGATAAATATTTGATAATAATATGTGATACTGCTACTATTAATTACGGAATTCATTCGTGAATATGAAAAATTTTCGCGCTCGGCACGACAATATGCAATCCCAGCATCTATTCATAACATTGCGACTCGCGATTTCGATACGTACGAAAAAGGCTTTTGTTAAAAGTATAATCGTCCGGACTCCGTAGTTCACCGGCAATGGATGTGGACAGATTACCATAGGTATTTCGCGTCCAGTTAGTTCATTACGGCTATGCCCGGGAATGCGGCCTCAGGCTACATGAGTAATCGAACTGCGCCGTGTTTAGCAAAAAGGTAGCCTACCTCTGTATTAGATGATGTTCTCTTTTTGACATGACGAAAAGTGTAGGGGGGTCAGGGAGCGCAATATTTTCAACCATCCCCAAGGGGGGCGCATGTCCAGAAAGGTTGAGAACCGCTGCTCTAAAGCATGGTTCTTTACGGCAGCTTCACTGTCACTTCGCAGCCCCCTCACTAGAATTGGGATATCATATTTACGAACAACAATTAAGACAGTTTCGAAAATAGATGAAAATTTGTTTTCTACGTTGGCCATCATATCTTTAAAAGTGTCTAAAACATTTAGACACCGTTTCCGCGCATTTTATGATATCCTAGACACCATTTCCGCGTATTTTATGATAAATGTAACGCCCTGGTGATCACATTGTGTTGTCATTGAGCTGTTTCTAGAATGTTCGGTAGGAGAGTTGCACGTGGAAGTCTGGGAGAAGGAGAAGTGCTTGGTCTGGCTGGGAGTGCTGGTTGTGAGCGAGTATGTTGGGTTTGAAGTTGAAGTAGTAGTTTAAGTGGGGTACGTAGTACAGTAGGAAGTGTCTAGGGTTGACAAGGCTACTGGGGTTTGTGTAGTGATTATGTGTGTAACGTAGTTAGTTGAGTAGTGTGCCAATGTGTATGTTTTGCGGTGTTATGTCGTTGTATGAATATATGCGTATGAAGCAATATGGATTTGTGTTACCGGTGCGTCCGATCACGAAAAGGCGAGGTCCCGAGCCCACGAACACGACGAAGTCCCTGTTAGGTTTTGCATGCCGTATCAGGGACGCCACAATAACCATATTTTTGACTTGTAGTGCAACGGAAAGAGTATGTGTTGTTCCGAAAACTGTAACCAGCATGTTCAAGCACGATAAGAAATCCAATGTCCGTAGTATTCTCTGCTGACATTCTACTGCCGATTCTCTCGTAGAGGCATTGTCGTTGCCATTTTCGATCTCGCCTAGAGAATGGACGACAGCAGAATACAATTTCCAAAAGAGAATGACAGCTTCATGGCGCTCCACCCAACGCGTATCGCAAAGCGATACCACTTTATTCCTCCGTGATTCCGGGAAAATAGCAGTAATAGCCGCATGTAATATTTTATTCATCTTCGGGCTGTTGGAGAAAAAAACAATGACTTCACGGACGCTTTCAAGCGTTCTTTTTATGGATGCATTGCCACATGCATGCAACAGGACGAGGTTAAGGCAGTGGGAACTGCAACGTGTATAGGTCTCTGCAGGGTAGTCTTGACGCACAAGAGCTTGCACGCCATTGAAGCAGCCACGCATATTCGCCGCTCCGTCATAACCCTTTCCTCGCATGTTTCTCGGCTCAATGTTCCACGAAGTCAAGGTTTGTATTAAAAGGTTCGCCAACGCTCTACCTGTAAGATCCTTGACTTCGACGAACCCAAGTAAATCTTCGCGAAGCATTCCGTCCATATTTTTGTCAAAGTCTACATATCTAACACTCAACGAAAATTGCACAAGCTGAGCGACGTCACTCGTCTCGTCAGCGAGAATAGAAAAATATTTCGCGGCAGCAACTCTCTCCACGATTTGTTTTCTAATCAGATTGCCAGAGATATCAACTATCTCATTCTGAATCATGGCGCCAGAGATATCAACCATCTCATTCTGAATCATGGCGCTTGTATATTTGGCATTGCTGGGACAAGTGGCAAAATGGTCGGACAATTATTTATTGCCCGAGCTCATGGAGAATCGCAGAAGCGCACGAAAATGCCCTTCATTGTACGACTGTAATTGATCATCCGCATCACTAACTATAGCGCCAGAATCGCGGTGACCACCAGTGGTGCCACTCCTAGTGTTTTGACACTAGATCTAGTATTTTTTTCGGTCGTTCTAGTGTTTTTTTAGCAAAAATTCGCTAATCTAGTGTTTTTCTGCAAACTGAATGACCACTAAGAACTTTGAATAGACCAGAAATGGGAAAACTATTTTGTCCTGTCCACGAAAGCAGAAACGTTATAAAAATATTGACTTGACTGACATAATATTGAGGGCGCTTTTCATCTTTGACGTTGAAGACGACGCACTGTGAGGGATTAGGGTTGCTAAACATTCCAGAAAGTCAAAAGAACAACTTTTTCAAAAAATTTATAGAAAAGGGAATACCGGCGTGGGCCATTTCCACGCCACGATGCACCAAGAAATATAAAGTTTCAGGCCATGTAACATGCGACTCCAAGAAGTGTGCCAGAACGATAGGGAGTGAGAAAACCTGTGCCGAAAAGGACTGCGCTTATGCTGACCGAAAACTTTGCTATATATAAGCCTGCAAAATACCAGGGTTGTAACCAAGTCACAAGCAATGTTCCCTCTAATTTTTGACGATTCTGCGCGCACTAACCAACCCACTGTGCGGTACCTTGGACTTGGAAAAAGGTCATCAGTTTGGATGTTTTGTGTGCAACTTGGATTTTCTTTGCCCAGAGACCGTGTAAGCTCTGCGAAATTGCGAAAGTGCGCAGCGTAGACTTGGAGGAACATTGGTCACAAGTCAATCGCATTTTCATAGTTTTGACCCGAGTCAAGTCGAGTCATTCTGAATTCACCACCGAGTCAAGTACAAGTACAAGTCAACATATTCGCAAGCGCCAGAATAAAGGCAAAAGACCCCCCCGTTTGGAACCACTATCTTTGAATAAAGCATTTTTAAACAGCCTTAACGATCTCTAGGAATATATTGTTCTCCTATAATTGCGATGACGCTTATTCCAGTAAATGAAGATTGATTTTATTTATATTTTATTGCAGTTTTTGCGAGGGTGGTAGTCTCCAGAGTTGGATCAATTACAATATTTTAATTAATTACAATTACTTCCTTATATGTTTCAACTACATTATAATTACAATTATTGCTCAATGCTAAAAATACTAAATTACAATTACGTTCAAACAGGTAGGTAATTGATTCAGTAAAGAGGTTCTTTGACAACCGTAACTACGTAATTAGTAACAATCTCAAGCTATTCATGTTTCATTCCTGATATGTAGAATACCCTTCAATTATAAAAAAAAACTCGAACGTATTCGAACTATTCCTAATCATGAGTACTGAAAACTACAAGCACAAAAAAAAATGTTTCAAGCTACTGATAAGAACCAAAGGTTTGAGCGACTAACAGCGAATAGGCTACAGGACGGTCAATGAAATGTAATCAAACGATTAGGCTACTCAGAGCTGGGTCAGGATAATGAAATGTAATTGGTAAGGCGTCAGCGATAAGGATAATACCGATAAGGTGCGTAAAATTGAAATAAATGCAAAAGGAAAAAACCTCCCGATAACTACTGAACCACTGGTTTTAGCCTATATTGTAAGTCACAAAGTTTCTGTTGCGACTGAAGTATGGGAAAAAGTTTAGCGTGACTTAATTATCTAGTTATAACGCAGCACGCATAGAACACCGTTGTAAATAGGTTAATTATTACATGTGGTGACTGTTTCCTAATGAACCTCGTCTTCATCCTGGTTTGTACCGGATTTTCACTGGTGCGACGAATAAATGATTGATTGATTAAATGATGATTTTATGCTGTGATAGTCAGGTTTCTATGAAAATGTAATTGAGATTGTAATTAAGCAAAATTTTGATCAAATTATAATTACAATAACACAAAATAGAAATGTAGAAATGCTTCAATTACAATTACAATTACGTGAAAAAATGTAATTAATTACATTCAGCTCAATTACAAATTACAGGCCCTTTTCATACCGGGGTTCCGGGAATAACATTTCCCGAAAATGTTTACCGGAACCCCTCTATGTGAACATAACACTGGTTTTTCGGGGCGGTATGAACGCGCTTATTTTCGGTGATTTTTACGAAAGCGACTGAGTATGAACACGAATGGCGCAGCTGGGTTCCCGGAACGCTGTCAATCAAACTTTTAGTTACCGTAACGCGCTGTTCATTCAGGCTGCTTGTATTTCGAGGTCAGCTACCTGAGGCATTTTGATCTTCTTGTGTAATGGTGTTGGGAATGCATTATTCTTGGATTTATATTCTGTATGCTCACAATACGTAGTCACTGACTACTATTCAGCTTCTTTTTTCTGTGGTTTTGTGAACAGAGCACGGCTAAAAAGGTACAACACCATCTCCAAATGATGCAGCATTGGGTGAGTTGCCTGAAAACTTAAGGACTTAACACTCATTTGATAGGTGATCTTGACCCTTACCATATGTTGTGCGTAGGTTAGTCACCGTCATATACGCCTACCGAAAAGGGGATTTAGTAACATCTGCTTTGATAGTTGTCAGCACAGCAGAGAATGATGTCCTTAGCTCTGAATCACTAACCAAAAGTGATTCAAACGGGCTGGTAAACCATCATACATCATCCAAGCCATAATTTGGTTTTCACCTATGCCTTCATTTTCTTGTTACAACCAAGTAATTCCTTTGTTATGCAAGTGTCACTTACTCTGATCTTTTCGCAGGTCTAGATGGAGGATACTGATAAAAAAGGTGGAAAGGTGGAACTGTGCAAGTGTGCATGAAGTTATAGTTTCTCTCATGAATAAAATGAAACAGCACAAACACATCTGGTTAAGCAAGAGCATTGTTTATTGAGAAAGTCACACAGGGCATTTCCGACGTCTGGGCCAGCGATACTTGGATCACCACCACGTCTTGTCTTCAATGCGTATACCATCCTCTGTATCATTCTGGCCTTAGCGGATTGCAGTTTCTGAGCAAAGCCGAACACCGCGCCTTCAGTCGACCAAAATCTTTCAACCTTCATGTGTGCTTTGCTAAGTTTCTGAAAAAGCAATTGTGAATTTTAAGGGCAGCAGAAAGGAAATTTATATTACATATTTGAAATTAGCTTTAGCTCCTGCTCTGTTTTTCAGGGAAAAGGCTTCATGAGCCGGGGCTGAAAGGGATAGGCTGCCTCATCAGTTATGTAGGCTAGTACGGAACCCTATGGCTCCCAATCTGAAAACTTGAATGCAGCAAATGCATGTTTGGTACAAATGTTGCTGTGGTAATTTTTTATCCCTCCACAACACTCAGACTTGTGCAAAGTACTGGAATTTCAAAATGCGCAACTTCAACTAGAACTACTCAATTTTTCAAACTAGCAACTAGAACAGGGGTGGCCAACCTTTTCAGCCAAGGGCCACATTCGATTGACGAACTATTCTGCGGGCCACTAGCCGCGCCAAGTGTGAAAAATTTTTGAAGTTGATAAATTAATAATATTGCCACTTGACTATATTGCAAGCCTGCTGTATATCGCTAGGCTCAGTTTGCAAGGACTGGACTATTCGGCACCTGGACATATCGGTATCGAAAGCTTCTTCCAACATGCGTCAATCATTTTGTGCCTAGGTTTCATAGTCGAGGGTCTTTCTGCGAGCACAAACGGGAGGTCGCAAATATATATAGTTAGACTCACTCTGATACATTAGGCGTTCTTTCATTTTTACAAAGGGGTAACAATATTAAAAGCAAGAAATCGAGTGACAAGATGTTGCGCTAAGCGTGTAGAAAATTTTTACTTTTGATAAATCTATCGCAAAGTATTCTGCTTTATTGTAGTGTACGAAGATCTACCAAAATGTGACTGGCTCATATATCTACCAATGCGTCGGAACTGACATTTCAGTCATCACATCTCAAGTGTTACGGCCAGACTAATCAAATTTTTGATTGGCCTTGCAAGTTCACAATCTGTGCAATCCATCTTTGATAATACTATCAATTTCGGAAATTAACTCTCGGGCCACGGGTTGGCCGGCCCTGAACTAGAACTGTCAACTTTTCAAAATCTGCAATTAGAACTAGAACTACTCACTTTCAAATATCCCCAACTAGAACCAGAAACTATTCACTTTTTTAAATCCACAACTAGAACTACTTAGTTTTAGTAACTAAAACTAACTAAATGAGTAGGTTGATGTACATTGTACATGCCTGACTACACTACAAAAAATATACAAATTTGGTCTCAATTTCAGTCTTAATAAGTAAGCAGGGTCGTAACCAAGTCACAAGTCGATCCCACTTTAAAAGTTTTGACTAGATTCAAGTCGAGTCATTTTCAATTCACCACCGAGTCCAACTCATCGAGCAGAGCGTCGAGTTCGAGTCATGGTTTTATGACCCGAGTCCAAGTCATTGTGTTGACTGCTCAGTTTCCAGAAGTCTATTTTCCATCAATTTGGGTCTAATTTCTGAGACAGAAAGTAGCCTACTTGGCAAGAAAATTTGGTCTTTCAGACTTCTTTTTCGAACATAATGATTCATGACCAAATTTGTCTGACCTTTTTGTAGTGGTATGCTACGCAAAAACTGGCTGACATTCCGCCATGACAAATATAGAAATATTACTATGCACTAGGGCTGGGCAAAATCGAGTACCTGAGTGATTCGATTCTGAATCACTTATTACGCTTAGAGTCAAGTATCATCATGATGACATCACAACACAATGTACTATGCTAAAATCCAAATGTGTAGGCTACCTTTTATGCCACCACAAAGAACATAACGCCTATTGTCCGTCACATTAAAGATATTTTGGTGTTTTTTCGACCATACCGTTTTCATTGCACTGCTTGACAGTGTTATGGGATGGTCATGACTTCGGAAATGTGTTATTTCCAGCAACGTTCATAGCTTTGTACTATATCTCGTATGTTGCGACACGGCCAATCAAGGCTTCCTCAGTAGAAAATAGTATCAAAACTACGGTATAATTCTAGTTAGTAAATGAACTTTCAGTATAATTTCAGTACTCGAAAAAAGTATTTTACTACTCCACTCGAATCATTAAAGTTAATACTCGATTCAGATTCGAGTACTCGAATCATTGTGGCTAGCCCTACTAGGCACCAGCAATTATTTTTATTAAAATCAACTTGTGACAGTTGCCTTCTTAAAATACATCTGATGTTTACCTGGATCTATAAACGATTGGCTTCATTGGCTAGCCTCCAAAGAGCGACAGCTACTCAGCAATCAAGAGAAATTGAGTTCGTATAATTTGCTGGCTGCTTTTCGTTATGGTCTCGAAGCTCGTCGCAGAGTATACCAAATGTTTCTTTCACGGATTTCTAGAATTCCTTGGTTTCTCTGTACAGTGTACATAAGATTAGATTTACCCAAACCATTATACAAGCAATCACAAAGATAAACTGACTTTGTCGTTCGCAGATGTGATCAGTGGTTCTTTTCATTCCAGGACTTTATCCTCTTTGCTGGCTTTCAGTTTCTGCTCTCAGCTTCGGTTGATAATATACAAGCCAGGAACATGCTCGGGCTCTATTACTGATACAGGTATATTGAGTATAGAGCCCCATACACATCGAGAAGGCATATCCGCAACATCCCATAGCTAAAAGTTGGAGCCAACTTCTCCGCATCTCACGAATATGCCTCTCCCACATCGTTTTCCACAAGCATATTACAACTGGAACACCCCACAGACATGGTTTCGTAACTATCAATACTTACGGAGAATCGCGTTCATACTGGCCATAATTTCCCGCAAATTTACCGAAAAAACGACCTGTGTGAACATAAGTTTGCGGTAACTCTAAATAGGTATAAACGCGCTCTTTTCCCGGAACTGTTTCGGTAATTTTTTCTCTATGTGAACATCGCCTGTTTCGGAACTTGTTCCCGAAAGAGTTTCGTAAATCCGGTATGAAAAGGGCCACAGTTGATCCAACTCTGGTAGTCTCCATATTAAAATCAGTAAATGTGATGGTAAATCGCGCGCAGCGCGAAGAAAAATATCATGCACCCGCATAAGTATTCCTAAACAATATTGTTTTATGCTGATTTACGAAAAAATTATGTGCCTACCAGAGATGAGCGGATTTGAAATTTCTATGTCCTAATCCAATCCAAATCCGAACCTCCAAATCCAAATCCTAATCCATAACTTTCTCATATTCAAGTCCATGTCCAATCCTAATCCGATTCCAACTGGAGATTCAGAAAAAATACTTATTTTTGCAATGGAGGGATTCAAAAATTTTCTTTCACAACCAACGATTCACTTGATTCAAGATAACTTAGTAACCATAAGTACATTAATAACTGATCCGAATAAAGTTTGTCGCCATTCGTCACACGACATTTCAATCTCTCTCTCTCTCTCTCTCTCTCCCAGAAAATAGGTAAATCCAATCCAAATCCTAATCCGTTCTGAGAAAAATGTCTAATCCAAATCCGACAAAATTTCACAAATCCTGTTTTTTCAAAACCTAATCCTAATCCATGCTCATCTCTGGTGCCTACGTCAAGTCTTCAAAATTCCGGACATTTGGCATATTTTAGATATTCCTCCCGGACGCTAGTTTGAACAGTGAAATTCCGGACGTATGGCAAACCTAATTTAGTTGATCATTTTGGCCAAAAAGATTTGACATCTAGTTGATCATTTTGGCCAAAAAGATTCAAAACATCTTAAATTTGCATATGGCATCACTCTCAAAAGTAGCCTACAGTGCTTTTCCACTTCGACACGCAGTGTGCTGCAGGATACAATACGTAGTTGAAAACATTTTGTGGAAAATAATCCGAGCTATAGGTATAAGTATCAGTTTAATAATCTTTTCGTGATTTTTCAAAACCCAAATCTGCCCTACAATGCAAATATAGGAAGGTGTCGAAACGATTTGGAGTAACTAGCGTGAAGGGAGTATTATAACGGAGAATTGGCAATCCAACTATTTCATACATGGAAACATGGTCGGTGGATGTTTCGCATTGAGTGCAATGCAATGAAAAACGTGATTTGATAGATTTAGCCGAATGTTAGTTTGCAATGAGAACTGAGCCTACACCATATACTGCGAATTTATGTTTCTTCAGCACCTCTCATACCGCCCGCTGAGCCCAGCGCCCCCTTTTTCGCACCCCTGGGTGTTGCCGCCCCCTTCAAAGGTCAGCCAAAACAACTGGATCATTATGTAGAGTTTTTTATGCTGATTCCAATAATATACATCCTAACTTCTAGAATTATGTATATTTTCTGAGATATCACAGTGTAAACTCTCTGACAAACGGCTGTAAAATCAGCTACCGTGTCGATGACGTATTACCAGAATCATTTTGCCGATGCATGGAACACTGAATGGGATGTCTAAGTCAATCGTAGGTTGTTGTCTTCGCCTAAATTACCTGATGCTGCGTTGTTTTGATCCGTCATGCCCGACTGGACTATTCAATCTTCATTTTAGGTTCTTATAATTTGCGATGACTTATGTAGAGGAAGTACAGAAGCCAACGTGCAAGGCAAGCAGTTCTGTTTCCATTTCATGTATTGATCCCATGGAAACGCAACTGTGTGATTATCTCTTACTACTATCTCTCTCTCTAATAGTTTCCCTAAACGCATGAGCGATCTCGTCTTCTTGTTGTGATTGTGCGACGTGCGTGCATGTATGTATTAGCACCCACGTCTTGTGAGTTGTTGGAGCAATAGGGATTAGGCTAGTCGATGCAACTGTTCTGTTCTTTTGTATTTCAGTTTGATCATTTATTACGGTATTTAACCTATGAATAAATGCAAAGTTGCACATGATCAAACTTAATACGGATTAACCATGCCGAAGCTTTCTTGCCCAATCCAAGACTGCAATTATGAGACTGAATCCGAAGATACGGCCGGCGCCGTCACACAGCTCACTATCCATGCTACAATCCACACAACAGGTCCTCATGTCTCGCGTTCGAGAGCCCCTGTCATGGAACGACCCGTCATTTCGCGTGGCTCCACTGCCGAGGAATGGCAAATATTCCTCAGAAAATGGGACGATTTTAAAAAAGGGACCGAGATACCCGACAAGCTAATCAAGAGCCACCTTTGGCAATGCTGCGAGATAACTTTATCGAACGACCTCTTCAAACAAGTCGGTGACTTCAATCAAGTCAGTGAAGGTGATATGCTGAAAGCTATTGAATCTCTAGCAGTTGTCAAAATCGCCACAAGCATGCGCACCGTCGCTCTATTTTCGGCCCAGCAGGATCAAGGACAATCCTTCAGTGCATTTCTAGCCGAGGTGAAAGCGTCTGCAAGAATTTGCTCATTTCAAATGAATTGCACGAAGCCTGACTGCACCCAAGTCAATGACTTTTCTGATAGAATTGTTAAGCATATTGTCATCGCCGGCCTGGCTGATGATGAGGTTCAGCGGCAAGTCCTTAGTGTTGCAAATCTCGATGCAAAATCACTAGACGAAACTGTCCATATTATTGAAAACAAGGAATTAGCTCTACGTGCCACCTCCTCCACAATGAGAAATCAGCATGAATCTAGCGTTGCGGCCAGCACTTCTACTACTGGCACGCCGTTGCCCGATCTCTCTCATCATCAAATGTGGCAATGTCATGAAGAAGTATAAATTCTTGCATGGGAAGTTTGGTAAGCCGAGGTTGCGCGAGTTTAAACAATGTCTAGCCTGCTGGAGACAAAGCAAACAATCGGAGACGCCTAGTACTGGCACCGCTTCAAGTATCAATATCGCGTCAGTAGCAAACCGTACCAATAACGCTGTCGAATCTCATGCTTCGGAAGTCATATTGGACCACCACATATTCGATAGCACATACGGTTGGTTGCTGAAAGACTGCAAGGCACAACCGACCATTGATCTTTTGGTCTCCACCCGGCAAGCCGATTATGCCCAGTTCAATATCCAGCGTCCCAAAATATCGCCCAAGAAGATGAAGGCGATATCGGACACTGGTGCACAATCATCCTTGATGGGATTGAAACTGTTTCGAGCATGCGGCTTCAAGGACCAGCATCTCATCCCGGTAAAGAAACGCATGGTTGCAGCTAATGATGAGTGTATCCACATCTTGGGCGCTGTGTTTCTGCGACTTTCGGGTGCAGCGGTTTCTGGCGATGTCATAGAAACCGCTGAGATGGTATACATTACGGATTCTACGAAACTCTTCTACCTTAATCGAGATGCCATGCAGAAGTTGGGCATCATTGGGCCCGATTTTCCTCAAATTTGGGCAGCGGCACTCCACGCGACACGAGAGTCAACCCTTGAGGGTAACCTGCATCCAACATGTAGCTGCCCACGGAGGTCCACGCCCCCAGCAGCTGCCATTCCAGCCTTGTGCGGAGAATGTTGATAAAATGAAGCAGTGGTTACTTGACAGGTATGCATCATCCACATTCAACAAGTGCAAACACAACCCACTACCAACCATGACTGGGCCGCCTATTTCCATTCATATCGATCCGTCAGCGACACCGACTGCAGTCCACACACCGGCTCCCATTCCACTTCATTGGAAAGAGGAAATTGAGAAGCAGTTGGAGGCGGACGTAAAATTAGGGGTGATTGAAAAAGTAGAGCCGAACACGCCAACGACCTGGTGTCATAGGGCCATATGGGTCCGCAAGGCAGATGGCAGCCCGAGGAGAGTTGTTGACTTCCAATCGCTGAACCGCTTCTGCTCTCGAGAAACACACCATGTTGTGCCTCCTTTCAAACAAGCACGCTCGATACCTCCAAACACTTACAGGTCTGTCACAGATGCCTGGAATGGTTACCATTCCGTGCCCGTGCGTGAAGAGGATAGACACCTTCTGACATTCATTACTGAGTTTGGGAGATATCGCTATAGAGTGGCCCCGCAGGGATACCTGGCCAGTGGCGACGGGTACGCTTACCGCTACGACAGCATCATTGCCGACACACCACGCGAAACGGAGTGCGTGGACGACACGGTCCTCTGGGACGATGACCTTGCCACGCACTGGTGGAGAATGATTGACTATCTAGAATTAATGGGCCTTGAAGGCATCATCCTAAACGCCTCCAAGTTCCAGTTCTGCCGCAGACACATCGAGTTCGCCGGCTTCGAAATTACTGCCGAGGATTTCGGCCTCTGCCCAAATACTTAGAAGCAATACAGTACTTCCCACGGCCAACAAAAATAGCAGATATACGTGCATGGTTTGGGCTGGTCAACCAGGTATCCCATTATGGCCGGCTTTCTACCATTATGGCACCATTCAAACCGTTACTAAGCACGAAAACTCCATTTTGCTGGACTTCCGAACTTGATGATGCATTCGCGAACTCCAAGCTCGAGCTCGTCAACGCTATCAAAGATGGAGTACGTATCTTTGACCCCACTAGAAGAACGTGCCTGACCCCAGACTGGTCAAGGTCTGGCATTGGCTACTGGCTGCGACAGAAGTACTGTAAATGCGTTTCCTTGACCCCTGACTGTTGCGGCCATGGGTGGAAAATCACTCTCGCAGGCATTGGAAGATACGAAGTTCTTCACCCTCGGATGTGACGATCTCATCATCTGCACTGACCACAAACCTTGGGTAAAAATATTTGGGGACCGCTACCGCTCCCTTGATGAAATTACTAACACAAGGATTTTTCGTCTGAAGCAGCGCACATTGTCATGGCGCTTCCGTGTCGTCCATGTTCCTGGCAAACTCATTCCTGCATCTGATGCATTCTCCAGGCACCCTGCTCCCTCGACTCCAGTGGATGACATGCCATTGGACCACTGCGACAGCATCGTGTCTGCCCATGAGGACACCAATCTGATTGAAATCAGCATCGTGGCCGCCTCCCGCGCATCATTGAATGCCATTGAAGTTGTCTCCTGGGACGATGTAAAGCGCAGTACTGCATACGATCCTGTCCTAAGTGAGTTAAAAACTCACATCATCTCAGGATTTCCAGACAAATCGGACAAACTGCCTTTTCAACTACAATCATATTGGCGGTACCGCGACAACCTTTCGATCGTAGACGATGTTGTCATGTATAATGACCGGATTGTCGTTCCCCCGCCGCTGCGAGGGGTTATCTGTGAAATCTTACTCTCGGCACACCAAGGGACTGCTGCCATGTCACAGAGGGCGCAGGCCACAGTATTTTGGCCTGGGATGACTGAGTGTATAGCACGTACACGAGCACGTTGTGGCAACTGCAGTAAAATGGCACCGAGTCAAGCATACATGCCTGCGGTCGAGCCATTCATACCGACATACCCTTTCCAAGCTGTTGCCGCTGATTATTGCACCGCCGCAGGCCACCACTATTTAGTCGTTGTTGACCGCTTCAGCAACTGGCCAGAAATATTCCATGTGAAGCACGGTGGGCAAACGTCTGGAGCCCTCGGACTCCAAGATGCATTACGAAGTTACTTCGGCACGTTTGGAGTGGCCGAAGAACTTAGCAGTGACGGTGGACCCGAATTTGCTGCGCACAGCACTCGGGAATTTTTTCGAAAATGGGGGGTGCGCCACAGGCTGTCGTCGGCCTACCACTCCAGGTCAAATGGCCGCGCGGAGGCCACGGTGAAGTCGATGAAACGACTCCTTCTCGGCAACATTTCGCAGGATGGCAGCATCCGGACCGATGCAATTACTCGGGCATTGCAACAAATTCGCAATTGCCCCGACCCCGCGAATGGACTCTCCCCTGCAGAAATAATATTTGGCAGGACTTTGAAAGATGCGTTGCCGATCAAAGCATGGGTCCCAGTTTTCACCCAGCGCAACATCAGGCCATTATGGAGGAACCTCTGGCAGAGCCGCGAGCACACGTTACGTACCAGATTTGCGAAGCAGCTGGAATCTCTGTCGTTGAACACTAAGCCATTATCACCGCTTCTTGAAGGTGATGTCTGTCGCATTCAAAACCAAAACGGTCGTTATCCCCTTCGCTGGGACAGAACCGGCACTGTGGTTCAGTGCCGGGACCATGACCAGTACCTCGTGAAAGTGGACGGTTCCGGCAGATTGACACTGCGTAACAGGAAATTTCTACGCAAGATTGAGCCGTACTTCCCGAATCAAAAGCACACATATTTTCAGCCAACGGTCTCGTCTCCAGGCACAGCTACGTCACCTCAAGTCATTTCGCCACCAGCTCGAAGTGGACAGTCACATGAGGTGAACCCTGGCGTGCTGATCATTGATCATTTATTACGGTATTTAACCTATGAATAAATGCAAAGTTGCACAGCAACCTCTGTAAGGACGAGGACGGCTAGCTGTCCCGCACTTCAATGAAAACAGATGCAGAGAGCAGAAGGAAAGAACATTTTGCAGCCCAATATAAGGAAGGCTGCTGTGATCACCGATGTAGTGTTTTTCGATAAGCTGCTGTAGTCAAGAGTAGGAGCACTTTGCGGTGCAAAGGATGCTGTACACAGGTGAAGAATGAGTTCTGGAGGCACATCTGTCATTCAATCATTGACCAGTTGACCACGAGGTGCGGCCAGAACCCCCTCCCTTTGCTACTGCACGTGCAAGATTGCAACGAGATCAAGCCATACATCACGATGATACCGTGTCATGGTAGGTAATTATTATTTCAACCTCACTTTCCCTTACAAATTCAGAGTTTTGTAACTTCAAACAACCACCCCTGATCTAGGCTTACATAAAAAAAAAACTTGTCCTGCTGCTGGGTCGCAATGGAAAGACGACCAGAGAATCAAGAGGATTCTGAACAAGCTGAAAGAACACTGCAGCGACGGGACCCGTGGAGGTGATGGAACAGACAAAAATGATGATGCCTGACAGGACGAAGGGTGAAGATCATCAACGTAAGAAGACAAATGAAAGAATAAATGTGAATTTGAGATTGAAATTGTGTAAAAATTTGTTCAATGTAATACCCTTTAAACGCACTACACCCTCTGAAATTATCCTATCAACTGTATTGAAATTCAGATTATAAGTATTAAAACCAGAATGATCGCTAACAGTGCACTTCTCTCTCCACTTGCTTCTCAGGCTAAGCCTTCGCCAGATGGAACGACCCCTTTGTCAAGAGGGGGGGGGGGAGGGCAACGGCCATCGAGACCCTAAAGCTTCAAATACCCGGTCATTTACGCCTAGGGAGAAGTCACGAAAGCGGTCCGGTACTGCACGAAGCCTTAGATGTCTTGGTGGCAGGGAACATTTCCTTCCAGATGCTTCCCTGCAACAAAGCCATCGGTAGGTGGCGATTTCGATACTTGAAAAATAAAGATGTGAAAGAAGAAGAGAAATCGTTATTTTAATTTGAAACGTTAATTACCTCAGTGGTGACCGTTGAACTCGGCCAATTGAACTTGAACTATTACGAACTCGGCCCATGGTGAACTCAGCCTTCGGCGAACTCGGCCCATGGTGAATTTGTTAATATTGAGACAATGGTGAATTGGTGGTGATGGACATGTCGTATGAATGTTATTACCACTGGGGACAGTATCGCCGTTATCGGATATGGAAATTTCACCTGCCTCCGTCATATCACGTGAGCATTAAGGATTTGGGACTGGTAAAATTCAATTATGCAAGAAACGCAACTCATGTGGCGATGAAACAATTGATGAGTCTATGCGACATGCCTGCAGAACTCATAGAACCCAGTTTTGCAAGACTTCGGTGCAAGCACACTGATCCAAAACTAGCACCTTTATTTGATTACATGAATAGCGCGTGGATATCTTCCAAACATTGGAAGCCGCTGAACTGGAGTGTCTATGACACAGCCATACGCACAAATAATAATGTGGAAGGGTGGCATAGTCGACTGAACAGACGAGGACGGCGTAGTATGCCACTATACAGCCTTATTCTACTTTAAAGTGAAGAGGCGTCATTCTCTTACGAGCAAGTAGCGCTTCTTTCCGACGGGAAAACCAAAAAGCGGCGACGCAAGGAGTGTCGACTGATCGGCAGTAAGCTGTACTCTTTGGAAGCAGTTCAAAAAGGGAAAAAAGATTGGCAAGGAGTGTCGACTGATCGACAGTAAGCAGTATACTCTCTTTGGAAGCAGTTCAAAAAGGGAAAAAAGACTCCCCGTCGACTTCTAAAAGACATCGCCACGATTAATGAATGGTCCAATATCTTGGGATTCCTGAGCTTTTATATTCATTAGATGTGAATTTTACTGTCGTTTTGTTATTTAGTATATGTGAATTTTGTTGCCGCTTTTCTATAAACTAGATGTGAATTTTGCTGCCGCTTTATTATTTAGTAGATGTCAGTTTTGTGTTTGTTGCCGCTATTTCATCGACGTGAGTTTTAATATAAAAAAATGAATCAGATCAAAAAAAAATGGATCGGATTTTGCGTTTGTAACTGTAGCTTGAGGCGTATTGATGCAAATAATACCATGAGGAAGGTAGTAGTAGTATACCGGTTTTATCGGAGGGAATATGTCCTTGACGATCTGCACTCTCCACCAACATTACACAGCTCCGTATGTAGACATCCACCAACATTACACAGCTCCGTATGTAGACAGACAGACGGACCTGACTTTAGAATCATACGACTTGCCCAAGTAAAACTTCCAATTCCGAGAACTGCAATACTGCCCCTCCAGTGGGAATAACATTCGTACATGTCCATCACTCCCAAATTAACCATTTTCTCCCACAAATAATACAATTTACGACGTTTATAATCAAAAATACTAAGAAATTCCCACGGGCCGTGTTGGTCATAGGCCGAGTTCACCGAAGGCCGAGTTCGTTATGGGCCGAGTTCGTCATAGGCCGAGTTCACTGGCAATCACCTCAGTAAATATAAAACAACATAAAAATAAAAAAGGTTGGAATCGGTAGTGGCACTAGATTGTTATATTTCCGTACTGACGGGATATGAGCTTGACCACACGGTCCCTTCCGTTGACGATCCGTCGTTTCTAGTTGTTCAAGTGAGCCACATCGTCGTTTCTAGTTGTTCATTTCTAGTTGTTCAAGTGAGCCACAAGTCCCCTTCGAATCACGGTGTCAGTAATGGGTCAACAAGATTATAACCGATTTAAACAGGTAGGTGTTACGAAGATATGAACGTGTAATCATAGTGTCCTATATGGTGTCGACACAAGCAAATCGCACGGTTCAATGAAATTGTATCACGTCACAGTTTCCATTTGGCTACAGGCAATTTGACGGTGATTTTTGACCGACTTGCCGAGCATTAAATTTGATGAATCGGGTATCAATCGAAAGCTGACGCTGTACTGCTTGCGAAAATATAAATTTTATTCCACTCATGGCCCTGGAACCCCCACAATCTGCCCCAAATTATTCATTGTCGAGTAGATTGGCATTGTGACGCAACAATGATGTCTGGCGAAACGAGAGACTAGCTCAAGAGCAAGGATGCGGCTGAGCGGCGAGAGTGGGATCAGCTGACGTCGCGGCAATAGCAATGTGCAACCGCGCCACAGAGAAACGCTGCGCTGTTGATACTTTTTCTATGCGCTTCGGTACAAGCGAGCACACACCAGCCTTTCCTTGACTTGTAAGGGTAGAACTGGGTCCACGGAATGTATTAGGGACCTACCAATTTTCGCGCAATATCCTTCAGCTGATAGAGATATGTAGGCTACGTCGAAGTAGTCTACATTGGATATGTCAGATTATTATGATATCGATTGCCTTAGCCCGCTTGTTGCGTAGGGCTCCAGAGATGCGTGGCGCTGTTGATACTTTTTCTATGCGCTTCGCTAAAAGCGAGCACACACCAGCCTTTCCTTGACTTGTAATGGTAGAACTGGGTCCACAGAATGTATTTGGTCCCTACCAATTTTCGCGCAATCCTTCAGCTGTTAGAGATATTTCTAGTAAGAAAAATATACTTTCAAGTAACAAGATTCACTCAAGACAGCAAATTTAGATAATGTAAATATATCATATTGTAGTAATACAACTACAGTGTTGAGTTTTCACTCTAGTCCCCATAAGCAGCACGTCGGTGACCTTGCCAAATTCCGAGAAGGCGAAAAAGTGCAAACTCTGTTGGGCCGAATGGACGATGGACATTAGGGCTGTTCAAAAATAACTTTTTTTCCTTAATCTTGCGGGCTACTTGATTAAATCGTTAGGTTGCCTTAAAAAACGACGCACACCAAATTTGAATTCATTCCAACCAATATTCGCGGTTTACGTAGAGTTTGAAAATTTTGAATTTGCCCAGAAACGCAAAAAATTTTTTTTTTCAAATTTTTCTGCCAACCCCATGAAATTGTTGGGCTGTCTTCAAAGACTATGCAAAACAAATTTTACTCAATTCCAAGCCGTAGAAGCGGAGTTATTCCAGTTTTTCTTTGATAATTCTGGGATTATCCTTGATCGGGGGATAATCCAAGAATTTTCATCGAAAAACTGGAATAACTCCGCTTCTACGGCTTGGAATTGAGTAAAATTTGTTTTGCATAGTCTTTGAAGACAGCCCAACAATTTCATGGGGTTGGCAGAAAAATTTGAAAAAAAAATTTTTTTGCGTTTCTGGGCAAATTCAAAATTTTCAAACTCTACGTAAACCGCGAATATTGGTTGGAATGAATTCAAATTTGGTGTGCGTCGTTTTTAAGGCAACCTAACGATTTAATCAAGTAGCCCGCAAGATTAAGGAAAAAAGGTTATTTTTGAACAGCCCTAATGGACATTCAGTTATTCACAGATGTGAAAAAAATACTGCAAATCCGTTTTACGTAAGTTACATTAGGAATATATAATAGGCTACAGAATGAATATAATTCAAATATCTGTGATACCACTGTATTACTTTTGACGCAAAAGGTCCCCGGCATTCAAAAAAACTATTTGGTGATTGAAAAATGCTAAACCAAATTCCAACGTCAACGTTTATAGTGATATCAGATATATTCCAGTGAAAAACAAAGGTATTAATTTGGTGGTAACATTTTGGAATCATTTGGCAGGTATGGCCCGCAAGCTTTCTAGTAACGGATTGAATCCGAACAGCGATACCAGTTTAATTCGACACTCCTGCTGTTAAGCTTTATTCAACAATCATAATTTTACCTGCTGCATTCGCGGACCAAGTCCTACCCATACGGATCAAATAAAAGCTTGTAATGTATGCTCATGCTCAATGCTCCTTGCTCACACTTAACCATAAAAGCGACTATAGAAAGTATCGACACCCGCCATCAACAGCGCGACGTGTCTCTGGAGCCCTACGCAACAAGCGGGCTAAGGCAATCGATATCATAATAATCTGACATATCCAATGTAGACTACTTAGACGTAGCCTACATATCTTTATCAGCTGAAGGATATTGCGCGAAAATTAGTAGGGCCCTAATACATTCTGTGGACCCAGTTCTACCCTTACAAGTCAAGGAAAGGCTGGTGTGTGCTCGCTTGTACCGAAACGCATTGAAAAAGTATCAACAGCGCAGCGTTTCTCTGTGGTGCGTTTGCACATCGCTATTGCCGCGACGTCAGCTGATCCCACTCTCGCCGCTCGGCCACATCCTTGCTCTTGAGCTAGTCTCTCGTTTCGCCAGACAGCATTGTTGCGTCACACTGCAAATCTATTCGACAATGAATAATTGGGGGCTGATTGTGGGGGTTCCAGGGCCGGGAGCGGAATAAAATTTATATTTTCGTAATCAGTGCAGAGTCAGCTTTCGATTGATAATTAATTCATCAAATTTAATGCTCGGCAAGTTGGTCAAAAATCACCGTCAAATTGCCTGTAGCCAAATGGAACCTGTGACGTGATACAATTTCATTGAACCGTGCGATTTGCTTGCGTCGACACCATATAGGACACTATGGTGTAATGAAGCGGTCTCAAACCTCTTCGCATTCAGATTTGCAAGCAAATAAATCCAGACTTGGATTTGTCGCGAGAGGGGGTCGCGTTTCGAAATTACAACGGCAAGCCGTTCCAAAATCTATCAGTTTGTGTCATCGAATATCTCGGTCGCCACAAAGTTAGTCTCGCGTACCAGCATTTGCGTAAAATAATCGCGAGGATGGCGAGTTCGCTAGATGACAATATCATGTCTCAATGTCATCGTCGCATGCTATGGATGTAGCGGGTCAAAACTATGAAGGCAGGCAGAACTAAGAGGGCAGTTGCTGGGGCGATTCTGCGCAACAAAATACTTGGGACGGCAGTCCAGTAAACACGACGACCTATAGGATTTAGCCGCGTCAAACGTTCCTCCAAATGGAAGGTATCTTAAGTCCTCTAAAATTATAACGTCATATATCTGACCCCAACTGTTCATTAAGGATCACTTGAATCACCGGGAAATGTGCCCGGACACCAACGAAGATATGCAACCAAACGGATCTACTTCCGAACCTTTTTTCGCTACGGACAGGGACATACGGATCATCGAAAATGAGGGTGATCTATTTATTCGCGCAATGCTATATTATCATCGAAATTCTATGACTAATTACATTCAAACGCGCAGATAATGACGTCGAGGAACTAGCGAATTCCATATGAAATCGTCAGAGATGTACTTTTTCAAAAGACGATCGCTTGCATCCGTTTTATTATGATTGCGGTCCTCTACTGAGCAAGATTAGTTATTTGACTTTTTAGCAAATGCACACAAAATAAGACTCATCAAGTCATTGAAAAAATGATGCTTTGTTCGTTGACTCTTCATTTTGATCATCATTCACGGGGGTGTGCAGGATACGATACACAAGCTATTTCATTGATGTCGAGTTCAGGCAACCTAACAATCTTATCAAGTTACCAGTAACAGCCCTAACGCTCAAATGTCAGGCTGCTCATTGTTTTGACGTCTTTTGCATCTCTGCTCGCTTCGAGGCTTCTAAGCTGAAGATAGCAGATCGTTTTATGACCTTGCTGTGCGAGAGATGATTGATTCCTTATGCAGCCTGGCCGATATCGGATTTGGCAGCGTCTGGCTTCTTAACTTCCCCAGATGCTTTTTGTCATTACTTTCTTCCATTTAGTTGTACAACAGGTCATGAGTTACGTCGCCAGTCAAAAGTGTCTGCCAATCAAATACGCACCCCTCTGCCATATCACAAGTTATATATGATTCTAAATTGATGAGTTATTAAAGTTATATACGATTCTAAATTCATTACATTATATCCGATTCTAAATTTATTACACAGTTATTCAATCGCCTGTCACGTTGTAATAATTATTATCGCTGCAGCATAATTTCATACACATCAACATATCTGCAATAATAGAAGGGAATTAGATTAGGCCTACCAAAATGCTCTTTCTAATCCAACCCGTAATTACTAACTACTTCCAATCTCTGACTTTCTACGTGTGTGGTAGCCATATATCATGGCTTCAAAATTGTATTCGCCTGCACGGTTTCCCTGGCAGTGACTCTGGGTTGATAACCAATGGGAGCAGCACCTGGTTAAGTCCATGAATTATTCCTATCCAAATGCCGTAATCCTGCTCTTCCTGCATTAGCTACCAGCACAATAACAACAGTACCGTCGCTTCTTTCTACAGTTTGACGATCCGGTCTATTGTTGCCACCGTATGCAACGCTTGTGTAGGTGATGAGCCCTCTAGTTGATGTGCCGATCATGCAGTTGGCCGTATTTTTGTTTTTGGAAGTCGAAAAAGATGCGGATTACATTCACGCATTCTTTGGCCTTTTTATTCCGACTTCCATCTCATCCAATATTGCTCGGACATGGGAATTTCATTTCAATGCCATTCGGACAACGTTTATCAACAATTTCTCCACTTGGCCAATGACCATACATCAATTTCCCTAAGCTGAAGATACAACAAAAATTGATCCACCTCGAAATCACTTTTGACATGTTGCTTCGCTAAGTCAAAAGAAAAATGCCAATTCAGAGTTATCTTTGGCATGACGAAGTTTCGTTAAAGTTGCTAATAATTCATTTTGTCGTCCAAGTCGAGATTTGAATTTGAGGAAATGGCACGACCGCTCTGAAATACTAAAAATAGCATGAAATGATCATAGTTATGAAACCCTGTGTAATATTTCATTAAATAGTCATCTGCAAATATGCGTCCTATATCGGTAGCCACATTTTAAATTTGGATCGGAATTAGAGCATTGGATGAAATAGTCGGATGGGTTTCTGTCATGGAATCACTACTAATAGGGTCATGAATCGTCATCATTTTACTTCAACTGTACATGGAGCCTCCGGCACTACATCATCCCAAAAATAATTAAGGTTGTAATCAGAGACGAATCGGACGCCCGGCATATCTCTCCACTGTTCCTGGTATGTCTACCATGTTGTTTGCTTCGGTAAGGGAAGACGGAAGGAACAGCGGTTTTTCGGAGACCTGTTTATAAAATATATCTTAGAAAGTAGTAGGATGTACCGTAGGTTGTATGTCAACGAGACAATCAATTTACAGTTTGGTATGTAATCTCCCGACTTGAAATGACTTTCACAGACCCGTGAGTTTTCACTCGGGGTCTAGAGCTTCCTGAGTGCCCCTTCGCGTTTTATGGCGATTTGCCACGTCTAACGGAGCACACAGCAGTAAAAAAACCACCTGTGAGATTTTACTGACACTACCCAATTAAAGAGCGAAATTCCCCGTAGTAAATCTGTGATAAAGTGATTCGGCGTCCCGTAGCCAAGGGCTCATGAGCTCGCTAGCCAAATGTGGACAGGCAGTCGACATTCACAATTTGAGTGATACCGATTGAGTATAATGCTGAGAGTGACGAGGATTCAGAAATGTGCGATGTAACTGAAGATCTTGAAAGTATCACCTGTGGAGTTGTGATGGATCAGAAGATCATTGATCTTTTTTCAAGCTGTCCTTTGTGCCGAAAGGAAGCCGACGGTAAAAGTTGCATGCTATGGCCCTTTGATGAAAATTTATCCTGTAACGTGTTTTTTCTAATTGATCCTGAAATTATCACCTACTTCTACTCGATTATCACCTACTTCTACTCGATAATTATCAGTTTTTGAGATCAAACTAGGCCTAGAATACTTTATTTTACATGTTTCCGCTCAGGTATCAGTGGCTGCTTTGACCTCCTGTGTATATACACTGCACAATCTATCTACTCACTAGCTACATTGGCTTTCCCGACTGGTACTCAATTCTCTTGCACGTATGAAGGTATTTTTCTGTTGTCTCTGCCACTCCATCGCATAAAATTACGGTGGGATGTATGCTTCAATTTCCTGCAATGGAAAATTGGTATACGGTTGCTGAGCGGAATATGTACCTACACGTACTCGTGTAGTGTGTAGCTGCTTGTCGACTGCCTTCCATATTGCTGCCTATGCCCATCTATCCGAACAGACCGAATAAAATCCAGGGTGCTCCGTGATGCAGTTAATGCTAGGGTAGTCCAAACGGTCATGTACGTAGCTGAGCTCCTTACAGCACACTGATTCTCTCTGCATGTTGGCATAACATGGCACAGCGAGCACTGGACCTTGAGATAAATATATATTTGAACGGATGCTGGACAAGTGACGACAAGGATCGCTAAAATATCATTCGGCGTTTCCTCGTCTTGTGCTATTGCTGTCAGCTACTGGGGACGGATTGACGGTGCTCACCTCTCCATCTGAAACCATTGATTCTAACTCGGTAGGATCAAGAACGTCTAAAATCGTAAGTAGATACATAAAGAGGCGTTTGCCTGTATGTCTTTGATAATGTCTTTGATATCACATATAATTGATACCTTCGTCTGAAAATTCCTCCGATAGTATTCCTCCGAATAGCTTCCGCCAACTAGATTACAGAAAATGCGTTGGATTGCCTCAATGATATATATACAATGATTGGAAACTGCCACGCCCCTTAACGCTATAAGATAGATTCCCGGCGAAATCAGTCCGTCGCGGGATATGCTTGAGTAGAGGTACAGAATTGCGTATGTCGACTATGGGGGAGTGCTGCAATCGACCTTTCTGGCGTACTAATTCACTGATTTTCCAAAATTGGTTTAGTTTTTGTTGGATTCTTGAGCATAGTGAGGCAGTGCTGCATACTAGGATCTAATATAACTTTTAACAATGCACATTTATCAAAGTACCGACTAGCTGTGAGGCATTTTAGCATCGGTTGAAACCATGCATGTACGACACAGCCAAAAAAATTAATAGATACTGTGGGTGAGCGTCAATATAGATGTGCAGAACCTAGAAGGATTGTTAAAAGAGGATTTTAAAATATTCTGGCAGCATTTATGTCATCTGATTTTTTAAAAGAGAAGGGTTGATTACGATGATTGTGTGAGCAACTAAGTTGTTTTATATAGTATATGTTGTAATATTGTAGGGCCGAGTTCACTGGCGACCATAGTATCAGTATAGCGATTGTACCTTCATAATATAATATAAAATCGGAACTAACCGGAAACTATAATATAATATAAAATCGGAACTAACCGGAAACTAACATTGCACTGATTGGTAAAATGCTAACAGATATAACTTTTTACCGGGTCAGGCCGTTCCGTTCAATCCACATCAATGATGAGAATCGGCATTGTTCCAAACAATATTCCATCGGCAAAACAATTCACTAGAATGACATTGAGGATAATCACTCCATAGTTGGTGTTGTGCACATCGAACTTGCGTGATATGTCGTACTACTCTCAATAGTTGAATCTTTCACACCGGGGTGTCCGAAAGCGTCTACCAATGCCCATTTATTCAAAATATACCTGGTAAACGTTTTGGCACTTCTTTGGTATGAACTACCCGTTGTGAAGTGTTCCCCATGAATTGCCTGTAGACCTTGAAAATTAACATGGAGTACTCGCTAAGATAGATAGCTGGAAGGATTGTACAAAATAGATGATTTATGCATTTGCGAGCAACATTCTATGGTGTCTTATTCATTGAAAGGTTAGGAAATGATTTTGTAACCTTCGTCATTGTATAGTGTGTACGTCTATGATTTTTTATGTATAACCTTCACAACTTTTCGCCATTTGCATCACGCTTTATGACCTGAGCATGAGCATCAACTTGCATTGTATGTGCTGCTGCCTCAAATACCCAGGTTATTTTCCCAGCGATGTAACTACACAATCATCCAATGCAAAATCTCTCTCTTGAATATGCATATTGCTCATATATATTGCATATACGGCAGTACGGAAAATACTTGACGGATTGAATAAATAACTTGATTTCAATTGTAGTTGACTGGCAAAACTGTGACATAACAAATTCCCATTCTGTAAATGTCTAATGCATAAAGTTTTTACAGGATCGTTAACATTTTTTATAAATTATAGTCCATTCTAACTTTCAAGAAAAGATTGTTCGTGTATTGAAACAGCCGCAAAGCAACCCACATCCGCGAGGAAATTGAAAAGGATTCAGGGATCTTAATAAAAGTGCAAATCATTATCTTATGGGATTTCGGCACGCCAGGCCATCCATGACTAGCAACCATGTCATGTTCCACTCTGCTGCAGACATTGAGATATTTCCAAAGATTGTAGACAAAATGAATAATACTTTGACGATTGGTGCCGGATTGGATTGATACTCATTGGATCGATTGATGCAGAGAAAAATAGTCTTGCTGAAAGACTATGCATATTATTCGAGTACGAGAGGTGAAGAGATGGACACTACAATGCAACCTGTGGATAATTTCGTGTGCCTTGTGAATATGACAACCAAGTTCAGCTACAACTGCCATTTAAAGCAGTGATTCCCAAGTGCGGCCCAGAGATAGCCTTCTTGCGGCCCCAAAAATATATTGAGAAATCGATTTATGACAAAAAATAAAATTTTATATTTATAAAATACTCTTGCTCGGCTTGGCCTCTGTAGTTTTTAATTATAGAATTGCAGAAAAGTTGTGAGTATAGACTGCTAACGTTACGTCACTGCTGTGTCAATGCAATGTGCCCTAACTTTCCAGTTGAACGAGCAGTAGCTATAGATATAAATAGGTATTGATAACTTTCAAAACCGAAGGAAAATCCTGAAAAAATGGTAAATTTTCCCACTTCGTGGTCGCTTGACCAAAAAAGAAAAAGAGGCCCAACTCCCGGAAAATACAGTTTTTCTTTCACGTTAACAGGTGGTTGACTGAAAAAAGGTTCCCGGCTCCCGAAATAGCCGCCGTAGCGTTCCTACAGTGCTGACTTAATGTATATCAGTCGAATTTGGCCCTATATGTAACCAAAATCCTCAAAAAGAAGACAAAATCTCAAAAAAGAAGACATTTGGGCGTCCTCCGAGGACACTTTGAAAAAATCAAAAAAGATGACAAATCATCGTAAAAAAAGATGACAAATCATCGTAAAAGAGGACGAATGGTAACCCTGTGATAACTAGATGTACAACACGTGACTCACGGTTGAATACGCCGAGATTCATACTGCTTAGCCGGCTAAAAGCAGCATAATTGGTAGTCCTATAGTCAGAGCCGTAACTGCCGCACCCCAAACCCCCCAATTGAGGGGGGCCGAGCTCGAAGGGGGCCCAAAATTATTTCGTATTTTTTGAAAATTTATGCAATTTTTTCGCGCTTTGCGCGATTTCAATTCGCCACATATCTTGATTATTGGGTACTCTTGCCCAAGAAAAAATTCGCAAGATTTATAGAAATGGGCATATCCGCGTTGGCCATGATCGCACCACAACGCACCGAGACAAATTTTTTTGCCATGTAACATGTGACTCCAAGAAGTGTGTCAGAACGATTGGCAGCGACAAAGCCTTCGCCGTAAAGGCTCGGCTCTGAAGACTATGTCATATCGAGCCTCCCGTCTACCTTGCATGTCTCATTTCACTGTTACATTTTTGTAGTGTTATGTTGATATGTAATGTATACGAATAAAGATTCTCTCTCTCTCTTTTATGCTGACCAAAGACTAGGAAATACCAAAAACTTCGTTATATATACAAATAAATATAGGTTTAATTGTCCATATAGGCGCCTAAATGACTGGCGCCGAATGTTCTTGTCTTGGCAAGCTGAACCTCACAAGACAAATACCATCCCGCAGGAAAGAAAATAATATGCCAGTGAAGAAATACCAATCTGAAATCGTGTGATCTTTCAGTTTAGTAGGTTTTTCAGGCAATTCTACATTTTTTGATATAGCAGACAGGAGGTCACGAAATAACATCATGTAAAGAAGTTATACCTAGGGGTCCGCCCACCCGAAGATGTTTAATTTTACGGGGTCTGCAGTTTCAAAGACACCTCTCACTCAGCTCTACCGGTAAATCTGATTACGTGATGGGCAAAGAGGACAACCATGCAATTCCCGATCTTATTCACCGATTTTATCATGAATTATCGAAATATTTGCACGTCGCGCTGTCTCACTAATCAGTACAACTTTAATTTCCGGGCAAAAGCGAACAACGTGATGCGGGGTCAGTTTATCACCCTATGGGAGCCCGGGGTCCTGACGTTCCTGCCAACGGGTATACTCCGGGAGATGTTTAATTACTATTGAGGGGGCCTATACCTTTTCAAACACACCCCCCTCACCGCTACCGGTAAATCAGATTACATGAACAGAGACAGGATGAAAATTGATAGCAATACATGCGTTTCCAGATCATATTGACCGATTCAGTCATGAAACTAAAGAAATTTCTCGCGCTTCGCGCGTTTAGGCGAGAAAAGCTGATTCACTCAACGGACACCCAATGTAGCAGATAAGTAGCGGTAAACAGTGTACAGTTTGGAAATCTCACCAGGACGATAAAACCACTCCGAAATAGCCATGATGATGACTGTTTGGGTCCGTTTCATAGCCGTATAGTATTCGTGCGGCCCCGACCGTACTCTGAAATTCTAAATTTGGCCCTCACACCGAAAAAGTTTGGGAACCACTGATTTAAAGCCATATTGCATTCCAGATAATATTGCTTCACTTGTACTAGCTGGAAAAAGATATGCCGCTACTGCAAAACTGGAGATATTCTTATGCCGCAGAAACAGCAACGAAATTCGTGAGCAGGGAAGCTTATCAAAGAGACAAGAAAACAACAACAATGATAAATTTGATACAGACATTTTTGCCAATCCATCGAGCAGATTGAGTCTTGATCCGTTATTGGAATCATTTTTATCCTGATCAGGAAATCTGGCCGCACCTGCGATATGGTAATTTTCAAAGAATAATTGATTTCTAAAGAGGCTCGAAACATACTAGTGTTCAAATGCCATGGTACTTGATGCTTGAATGCCCTCCGATGTTCAACGTCATGTGAGATCGCTGCTCTGCCATCCAACTGCTGTCCTGTTATTGTCATTAAGAGAGGATAAGAAAGCTCGAAAAAATAACATTTGAGAATATATATTTTTGTTACGTGACAAGAAACATTGACGTTATCAACTACTAGGCACAGTTATTCGATTGTTCATAATAGCACAGCACAGTTTCATAAATTACAACAAAAATAGATGCAGACAGTACATTTATCGAATGGCTTAAACATAGGTATATCTGATATTGTAATTTGCATAAACATAAAAATCCCCCTTTGCTACATATTCACTTGACTCAAATGCTTTCCGTTGACTAGGATTTTGGTTCTTGTTATTCTGAATTTAGATGACAACAAGTCTAGGCTTACCATACTTTGGAAATCAAAAAAGACACTTTTTGGAGAAATTTGAGACTTGCAAAACTGGAGAAGAATTCTCAAAAACCTGTGAATTTTCCCAACTGTCCATCGGTTAACTGAAAAAAAAGTCATCTTTTCGCTCAGAGCTAAAATCGCAATTTTTTTCACTCCGAAATACCCGCCAGAGCGTCACTTCTGTGCTAATTTGCGGCATGTCACTCGCAATTTGCCATAAATCTGACCTAAATTTTCAAAAAAGAGGACAAAGTCTCAAAAAAGAGGACAAAAGGGCGTACTCCGAGGACACTTTAAAAAAAGTCCAAAAAGAGGACAAATCCTCTTAAAAGAGGACGTATGGTAAGCCTATCCTCTTAAAAGAGGACGTATGGTTAGCCTAAACAAGTCTGACATGATAACAAAAGTTGTTTATGCAGTTTTCAAGTGTTATTTCAAGTGTAAATGAAATATCCATACCCTGTATAAAATTCTCAATGATATTATGGTGTTGGTATCCTCATTGAAATTTAGACACGACTAGTATCAGAGCATTTAGGAGTCCATGAAGAGGTGAGGTATTTAAGCTGTTCAAAATCCTGCTTCTGTAATACCCATGCGATGACACATTGTTATGATGCTCAGATTCGATCACCTTCTTCCATGATCACCTCGACCGTTGAGGGAATAGATGGTGATGTGTAAGTTCGGAGATTTGTTGAGTGAAGGGGATTGTTGGATAGTCTCTATTCCGTCCCATTCTTCGAAGTCACCATCTTGCAAGTCAACTATGATTGTAAGAGTTGACAAACTGGACTGGACATGGACAACATTACAATTTAATGACCATACAAAGTATATGCTGTGAACAATCATTTATAGATCATTGGCTATGCACACAAGTCTATCAAACATGACATGGACAGTGGCAGGAACTTTCTACCTATTATGGGTCGCTCTTGCGCACACCTACACTTATAAGATATACCATCATATCATGGTAAATTGTACTCATGAAGTACCGTAGTTTGAAAAAGTAGGTTAAGACCAGGTTTTGCAGACGTTTCTTATTCAATTGGATATTGAAATCTACTTGTTGAAGCAAAAAATGAACGGTCTGAAAAGTACTCGAGTAGTATGAAGAAATGAGTTAGACTTTACTTTGTATACATCTGTTAGTCAATTGTATACTGTATCTACAGTCAATTGTATACTGTATCTACAAGCTGCTGACGATTACTCCTGATATGTATCAAACAAAAATATTTTTATTTTTATTCAATTGTATATATGAGCATTCGGATCACAAGATGAATCTCCGTAACAAAGGAATAATGACTATTATTACTTCAAAAACGTGATGCTTTTTGCGATATCCTCAAGTAGGTTTTGCCTACTTTCACAACTTCAGAAGGCCTGGCTTCAGAGTCAGTTTTAGAACCTGCCTGAATTGACTTGAAAAATTTAGAAATGACTTCGTGACATGAATAAAAATTTGCAATGACTTGAAGATAGTGACATGATCCCAACTCTATCTAGCTCGTACTATGAAGTATCCACCTTTATTTGATACTGCGAGACCACCTCCGATCACAATGTTCATCACGTAGGCACACTGGTACATCAGTTTCGTCTGAATATTAAGCCATGCTACTGGTATTGGCCAAAACCTGTACAGTATGCACACATTTCAAGTGCAAAAGAGGTCTCGATAAAAAACTTTTCACTACGTTAACGCCAGTTCCTGAAGAAAGATTGCTGGCGAACCGTTGTTTACATCGATTTCATACCTGTAGTGAAGCATGACTCGCGACGCGCTCAAACGCAGAGCTCACTGGAGTTTCCAACCATTGTATATATATCATTGGATTGCCTCAATGGCGACTTTGCACGACATCTGACGTCATATAATGCATCGCTGTCGCGCAGCTCGTTTTTCGTGTGGTCGGGATTCACCACATTCACCTGGAAATTATCCCTCATGCTGCGTTTTTTGGCAGTCGTTTTTATCTTCAAGTGTTTGCCATGAAAAACTCTTCAATGTAATTCATCATAGAGAATAGAATCATTCAAGCGAGTAGGCGTCGTTATGTACGGAGAGGCAAAATATCATCTACCATGCATATATTTTATTCACTGATTTGTCACGACAAAGGGGTTGAAAGTCACGTGTCGTAAGACACATACGAAACAATTTTCAACCAATACTTTGATCTGAAATCCCAAAGACGTAGAAGGATCGTTGTGACACATGTGGGGTAATTGCAGATTATAAAATATTGATGGAATGAAAAAACAAGAGAAGCTACTACATGACAGCGAGAAACTGACGAGGCGACAACTATGAAACAATGATGAAGGAAAGTGACAAAATATGAAACAATGATGAAGGAAAGTGACAAAATATGAAACAATGATGAAGGAAAGTGACAAACACACGGTCGGAGTGCATGCAACAGCATTCATCATCCTTCTATTACAGCCAGCGACTTAGGTGGTATAATCTGACCGTAACAGAAATCAGCAATCTGAATGTGAAGTGCTGCTTGTGGAGAGAGCAAGATTCGAGAAAAGGCTCAAACGAAGTTGCATCATGTCTCCTTTGATATTTAACTGAATTTACACAGTCTGAAATCAAAGAAGCCTTTCTGTTCTGTTACTGATACCCTGGTCAGAATTTAACCGTTACCGACAATAGCACTTCATTGGTTCAATTTCAGTTCCATCACCCTCTCACTTTTCATAACTGGCCAAAGCGAAAACGGGACTGCGCCCAGTCGTTGATGAGAAGGAGAGACAAGTTGAATACAAACCTTCACGTTACTAGCTTAATGGAAATCGGTCATAACCCAATCTCTAACAAACACAGCAAAATAAATGGTCAATTCAACATGATGAAACCTGATATCATTTATAATTTCAATAATAACGCAGCTGTATATTCGTTCAGAGACATAATAGATCCACTTCTACATCAAGGTTTGGCAAGGGAGAGATCATCAGATGGTCAAATTTGATTCAATTGAAATCTGATACACAAAATCCCACTAAGCTCAAATTCAACACAAAATCCCACTAAGCTCAAATTCAAATATCGATATTCAGACCTAGAATTCAGTACAGTAGATATCATAAACAGTTCTATAGTCATTGGTCAATGATTCGTTAGGCCTGCCAAAAAAGTGCAAGATCTGCTAAAGATGTTGTTACCAACAGTGCAACATCTGCCCCGAAGATTTACGGATCTATACCTGGAATATCCAAAGCAAAGTATGTCAGACACCCTTTCAAAACATCTAGCTCCTACACAGTACCACCAGTTCTACAGAGAACTCCAGCAGCTGCTTGCCGCGACTCTTCCGCTGGTCATCAACAACGACCTCCTGCTACAACGTTGGACTCTCCGGGAAGGTTAGAAATTCCGGAGCTATAAAAATTCCGGAGCTATAAAATCCAACGCCGGCTAACGATTCTTTGTTGCTCGACAAAAGCGTAAGCGTAGCCTTCTACGCCGCAACAAAAAGTGAGCAACGAAGAAGCCTATCAATTCCGTTGATTTTGCCACGGTACGGTGTGATCCCGCTACTCGGCAAATGCCGATGGGAAAAATACTGGAGTATTTAGTTGTAACAAGGTTTCCCAGATACCCACGAAGGAAAACATTGAGATTCCTAGATGTCACCTCATCTCAATAAATGTAAATGGCATAAATCGGCACTGGGACGACTTCATTTTTTTATCACAAAGAACAAGGCAGATATATACTGCATCCAGGAGGTACACAAGATGCCCGAACAAAAACTAACAACATGGGCCCTGAGGAATGAATTCCTCATCTTCCAAAACTTCCGAACGGATGACGAGAAGAAATTCCAACCCCAAAAACAAAACTACTACCAGGGAACAGTAATTCTCGTTAAAAAAGAGACAGTAGAAGAACACCACGTCCAGCATGAGATCATTGTAGAAGACCAAGTACAAAGAATCAGAATCCTCACAAACACCAACGAACTGGTTCTTTATATAACAAACATCTATGCACCACCCGGTCAGGGAGCTCAGAAAACCTTCTACGAAAGCCTAACGCCCCGGCTGAAAGAGGATAAAGTCGGAACCATCATTGCAGGAGACTTCAACATCATAACAAACATATTAGACAGCGAGAAACAAACCAAGCTCAAAATAACGGCGGCAACAAAAATATGGAAGCAATTCACGGAAGAACAAAACCTGATCGACATATATAGATGGAGGAATTCATATAAGATATAGATGGAGGAATCCATATTAGAAAATCTATACAGTTATGAGACAGAAAAACTCCAGGCGAAAAGATAGAATATACACCACAAAGGATATTCACAAAGGATATTGCCCTACAAACGACAGCTTCAGACTACAAAATAAATACCATATCTGACCATATATACTACGAGATACTCAAGATACAACCCAAACAGCAACAAAAATGGGGAAACGGACTATGGAAGAACAACACCTCCCACTATCAAAATGAGGTCTTCAGATCAGGAAATGAAAATATGTACTACCAATTCGCACTGGAAAAATACAAATACCCTAACCACGCAAAATGGTGGGATGTTTTTGAAAGCAAAGTAAAAAAAGCCTCAATCTCCTTCGGAATAGAGGAAAAGAGAATGAGCATCGAAAGAAGCTGAACTAAACACTAGCAAACGACGACATAACGCCCCACGACGACATAACGCCCTAGGAAAGGAGAGAAATAATAAAAAACCGGAAAAAAATAGAAAAAGACAAAGCCAAATACCTCATGTCTTCACACTACAAAGAAGGGATGGAAGAGGAAGAAAAACCTACCCACAACTTCTTCACAAACCTGAAGACAAAAACACGGAAAAAAATTTTCAAAAGACTGAAAAACACTTCTGGAGACGTGATCTCAAATAAAGAGGGAATTATAGAAGTCATTCAAAACTTCTATAAAACACTGTGGAGCCGGCTAAAACACTGTGGAGCCAGCAAAAAATAGACGAAAACCTGCAAAGAGCTCTAACCGAAGAGATATCAAACGCTCTCTCTGAAGAACAAAAGCGATCACAAGACCTAGCGATAGAAGAAGCAGAAATCCAAGCAGCCCTACTAGAACAGAAAAAATACCGCTCCTGTGGGCCCGACGGTCTCTCTGCGGAATTCTATCACGCCTTCTACCTCTTGAAAGACGAACTAACCCAACTCTACGATAATGCCCTATTACTTGGCAGTGTCGTAGAAAGTTGGGGAGAGTCAGCAATCACCCTAATCTTTCAATCACCCTAATCTTTAAAAAAGGAGACCCAGAAAACCTGCGAAACTGGAGGGTGGAGGCCCACATCTTTAGCAAAAATCGACTATAAGATTCTTACCAAGATACTGACAAACAGAATATAGACGGACCTTAACGAACTGATCTCCCAACCCCAAAAATGTGCCATTCCATCACGCCAAATGTCGGACGTCCACCGAAACATCCAAGCGGCAACAGACTATCACAGGGGGAAGGAGACTCCAATAATCATCGCAAATTTTGACCAGGAAAAGGCTTTTGACCTCGCACCACACCAATATATCTTCAGAATCATGGAAAAATTATACTTTGGCAACAAACTAAAAAAACTTACCGAAAAACTGTATAATACCGCACAAGTACCATCGACATAAATGGCCACCTGACAAACCAGATTCCCATAAAAAGGGGTCTACGTCAAGGTTGTCCGTTCGAGTATGTGCCTATTCACACTAACGGCCGAACCCCTTACCCTCAGGATATTAAAGAACGAAAAAATAACTGGCTGCAAAATAGGAAAATTCCAAATCTAACTACAACAATATGCCGACGACTACAAACCTGGATTCAATTGAAGAGATCTACAAAGAATTCTCCACACTGGAAAAAGCCACTGGACAAAAACTAAATAAAGAAAAAACTGAGATAACCTACATAGGCAAAATCAAAGACGCGACGCAACCAAGATGGAAAAATTCCGAGAAAATATGAAGCCAAGTATTAAAATCCTAGGACAACAGTTTGGGGACAATTAAACTTCTTGAACTTTCCCCGAACTTTCCCTAACTTCCTAACCTAAATCTTCTGATAAATATACAGTGTTTTTATGTGTCTCCTTTCATGTATGAAGCAATGACGAAAATGTCAAAAACTTAAACCTGCTACAACAGGTGGACGCCAGAAATCAGAAAAAACGCCACTCTCTGAGCAGAGCATGGCATGAATTGGCACAGCTGAGCTTCTAAAATAAAATAAAAGCCTTCTACGCCGCAACAAAGAGTAAGCAACGAAGAAGCCTATCAACTCCGTTGATTTTGCCACGGTACGGTGTGATTTGAACTCGTCGTTCAACGACCGGAGTGATCTGGGATCGCTTACCTTCACTGTTCGCCTGTAACAGAAAGGCTGCCGTGCGCAACTCCGGTCGAGGCCCTACACATTAGAATTCCTCATCACCTCAGGATTCCTCATCACCTCGCTGCAAATCAACTACAAAGCAGCGAGAGGAACTGCCACGCCGTCCTAAACAAGAACATCAGAAGCGGAACAAGAATAACATCAACACCACTTCGAAAGGACGGCTGAGGATCGACGACGAATTGTTTGGATTCAACATCAATATCAATAGAGAGCCGTCGATCTGCAAAGGTGAGGAAATCCCGGGTGTTAACGCGCAATCGTAAGGTAAATTTCGTTTTTTACGTTCGCGGCAGCATACGCGTAGCACTGCTGGCGCGCGAGTAATCAAGTCCGGCGTGTGTACACAACTACGTCTGGCATGCATCCTAACGCGTTCGCTATCCTTCTTGACAACCTTAGTTGACTTGTTTGTATCTGTAATTGTTCGTTTGTATTCTCGCCTTTTCTATTCCCTTCTATAGCGAACGCCGGTGCAAGCCCCACGTTTATAATTGTAGTCGAGGTTTGGTTTGATTTGAGTTATTATTCAGTGCCGCAACTCGGTCGCCGCAGGCCTAGATTCTGCTTATTTTTCACGATGGCTAGTGGAAACACTAGTCCTCTCGTTTTTCCGTACCACGGTCCAGGAACGAGCGTTGATGTCGCGTTTCCGAAACAAAATTGTGGTATGTCGTTTACTGAATCTGTTAAATTAACGGATCATTTGACTTTTTCGCACCGCCGTGACAGGTTCCATTTGAAGTGTACAAAATGTTGTGTCTTTTTTCCGATTCGGATCACAACATGTCATGTCACTTTAAGCGGTGCAAGGGCGCGCGGCGTCATAGTTGGTATGCCTGTCCGCCGTGTGGAATGTGCTTCAATTCGGTTTCGAAAGCGAAGGAGCATTTTAAGTCCCGTCACCCCGAGTTTGTTTACAAACTGGAATCCCCTCGGAAATTTTATTGACCGTCCCGCTTAAACATGAGGGCATGTATACTAGGTATCCTTGCCCAGTTACTGGTTGCAAGAAACAGTGCTTCCCGTACAGAACGCTGGTAGCACTTCAGAATCACGTTCTGTCCAAGCACGACATCACTAAAAAGTCTGTCAAATACGATATCGCGTGCGGCAGGTGTGGCCAATGGAGAATTCTTGCGCAGCCATATATGATATCTGCGAAAAACCATTGGACCACCTGCCGCGTGCGGGTAGCCGTGTCTGCTTCCGGCAACTAATCCCCACCCACGTCTGTTTCGCGAGTCGACTCGATATGTTAGCAATTATGGAATTGGATTTGTGATATGAACCGAGCACAGGAATTGTTCTCGACTATGAAGATAAGTCTAAATATTGCCGTATTTGTTATATCAATGAACAAAAGTACACAGATAAGGAAGATTTGAGAAAATAGAGGTAAGAACATGATCCAGCTTTCCATAGAAAGTCTGGCATCGGGCGGAACGACACATTGCCGAAGTTATTTGTCAACGCTCGGAATTAATTGGATTCAGCTACACAACTTTGATATCGGACGGAGACTCCTCCAGTCATGGCAACGCTGAGAGAGTCAAAGCCGTATGGACCCGTTACTGTGAAAAAAGAGGAATGTATCAACCACGTGAACAAACGAATGATCACCAGATTGACGAAAGTCGTACACACCAGATTGACGAAAGTCGTACAGACTGAAAAACGAGGGTCACAAGATTGGGGGTGCCCGAAAATTGAGTTCTGCCCGAATAAAAAATCAGAGTCGATATTACCACAATGCCATTGTAAACAGTGCGCACCTGACCAAGAGGAAGCGTCGAAGAAAGTGTGGACGATTTTAAATCCTAATCGTTTTACTCCTCAAAACCCTATACACGACAACAAGTCGACAACAACAACAAAGGCGTTGACATTTGCATCCATGTTTATAGAAGCTGTCATGTTGTGTGAGGAATGGAATGTTCATATCCATGCAGCTGTGGTTGATGGTGTATCAACTGATCATAATTTCTTTTCAATTATTCGCGGAGCTGTTTTGACCCCTAATTATCAATTTCTATCCGCCTCACCCAACCCGACCCGATGACCATATTCTGATATGCTCAGACACCAGTCACCCTTTGGCGGTAATCAGCGGGACTTTGGGACTTTGCTTTCTGTGAACACACTTATCTGAGAGTGAATCTAAAAACTGTTTTCACAGACCGCAAGAACTCAGAACTCCATTATTTTCGTCCAAGCAAGGAGGTAGAAAATACATGTGCAAAGATGGTCAGGAGGACATTCTGCATGCCCATCTCAGAGAGCTGTACAAAAAAACTGAGATCAACCTCTACATCTGCCAAATAAAATCACACGACCCCACGTGGAGCTGGATTCATATACAGGCCCACAACTGCCGCACCCCAAACCCCTAATTATGGGGGGCCCGAGCTCTATGGGGGCTCAAAATTATTTCATCAATTACCATAAATCAGTGGTTCTTAACCTTGCCTCCAGCGCCCTTCAAGGGGCGCTGGCGATTTTGAAGGGGGCGGAAACGCTCAGGGGGCGATATGGGGGGCGCTGGGTTCAAGGGGGCGGTATGGGGGCGTTGGAGAAAAATGGCTTCGCAGTAGATGATGTGGTGGTAGGACATATCCTTAATGAGTATTCAGAGCAAATTAACACCGAAAACATCGTTATATATAGACTACAAAAGACATATAGGTTTAATTGTCCATGGGCGCCTAAATGACTGGCACCGAATGTTCCTGTCTTGGCAATCTGAACCCCAGAAGACGAATTCCATCTGGCAGGGAAAAATTATATGCCAGTGAAGAAATACCAATTTGAAATCGTGTGCGTCTTTTAGTTTAGTACGATTGGGCGACAGGGACATGTAAAACTAGATATTCCTGTTGGGCGATTCTATATTTTTTTGATATAGCAGACAGGAGGTCACGAAATTACATCATGCAACGAAGTTATATTAACGGGTTCGCCCGCCCGAATACGTTTAAATATTAGTTACGGGCCCTACAGTTTCCAAGACACCTCACAATGTTCGCTCTACGTTTTGATGAGTCTGCGCACACTGAACAACTCACTGCGCAGTCACTTCGCAGACAGTGCGTAACGACTAAAAAAAGGTCATAACTTCAGATTTGTTGTGCGCAACGTAGATTTTCTGTGCTCAGAGACCGTGTCAGCACTGCGCACGTGCGCAGCTTAGACGGAACATTGCACCTCACTCAGCTCTACCGGTAAATCTGGTAACGTGAGCAGAGAGGACAAGAAATTGATAGCAATATATATGCAATTCCCGGTCTTATGACCGATTTTATCATGAATTATCGAAAGTTTTCGCGCTTCGCACTGACTCGCTAAACAGTACGCTGATTTCGTGGCAAAAGCGAACAACGTGATGGGGCCGGTCGGTTTATCACCCTATGGGAGCCCAAGACCCAAGTTTTTTCGGGGGGCCTGACGAAGTGCCGTTTCGTTCCTGCCAACGGGTATACGCCCGAAGATGTATAATTATTATTGAGGGTCCTACCTTTTCAATCACACATCACTCCGCTCTACCGGTAAATCTGTTTACGTGAGCAGAGAGAGGATAAAATTGATATCAATATACATGCAATTCCCGATCATATTGACCAATTCAATCATTAATTATTGAAATTTTTCGCGCTTCGCGCGTCTGGGCGAGAATAGCTAGCTCAGTAAATGGACACCTAATGTAGATGACTAGTATCAGCAAATAGCGGATAGCCGAAGGGAGGTCTGGGGGCGAAGCCCCCCGGAAGTTTGGTTTATCTTGTATATGTATTTACCACCTATTCATTCATGCATTATAGAAAATTTGGGTACCTAGGGCAACCAGGCCACACAAACTTTGCTGACCATCGAAATCACGCTACAGGGTTCTTGGGGGCGAAGCCCTCAGAAGTTTGGTTTATCACGCTATGGGTGCGCAAGGCGGCAATCGTTTTTAGGGGGTTTGATGAAGTGCTGTTACGGCCCTCCCTCTGACTTATTGTAGACAATATGAGGTTGGGGGGCGCTGGAGCACGATAATTTTTGAAAGGGGGCGCTGGAGGAAAAAAGGTTAAGAACCACTGCCATAAATTATATAGTATTTTTTAAAACTTTATGCTAGCATAAATTATATAGTATTTTTTGAAACTTTATGCAACTTTTTCAAAATTTCAAGTATCAATTATCTGGTTTTTGGGAACTCTTCCCACAAGAATAAATACGCAAGATGTATAGAAATAGCATATTGGTGTTGGCCATTACCGCGCCACGATGCACCAAGAAAACCTTGGCCGAAAATGACTGCCCTAATGCTGACCGAAAACTTCGTTGTATATAAGAAATACTGTCTTGGCAATCTCACAAGACAAATACCATCCCGCACGAAAAAAATTATATGCCAGTGAAGAAATACCAATTTGAAATGGTGTGCGTCTTTTAGTTTCATAGCCTACGTTATGGCGATTCTACATTTTTCATAAAGCAGACAGGAGGTCACGAAATACCGTCATGTTAAGGAGTCATACCAACGGGCCCTACAGTTTCCAAAACACCTCACTCAGGTCTACCGGTAAATCTGATTTCGTGAGCAGAGAGGATAAGAAGTTGACAGCAATATATATGCAATTCCCGGTTTTATTGGCCGATTTTATCATGAATTTTCCCGTTTCGCGCTGGCTCACTATGCAGTAAACAGTTCATTCATTTCGTGGCAAAAGCGAACAAGGTCATGGGGTATGTTTATCACCCTGTGGGAGCCCCAGACCCAAGATTTTTTGCGGGGCCTGACGAAGTTCTGTTTCATTCCTGCCCCCAATTGGAGAATAAGTAAGTCAGGGTAATAAGCGAACAGCCCGAGGGAGGTCTGGGGGGCGAAGCCCCCCAAAAGTTCAGTTAATCAACATATGGGGGCCCCAAGACCTACGTTTTTTTTGGGGGGGGCAGGCGAAGTGCTGTTACGGCCCTGTTCATATAGCAAGGTAAATTAGAAGAATAGCAGGGTTACTAAAACATGGCTTCACACCGTACATTTTGACCGGGAAATTGAGAGGCCGATTCTGAAATAGGTGGAAATCTCACGTGAATACTACGCGGATTGTACGTACGTAGCACGTAAGTCAAGGCAAGACAACTGTGTATTTTGACAATTATTCACTGTGTTACGATGATATCATATCGTTTAAGACGGAAACAATCATTTTAGTCACAAAAGAGATGCTAGTCAGGCACACACCATCCACGAATATTACTGCAAAAACATGTGCGGATGAATACCGACGGAGATGTTTTCGTGGTAGTCAGAAATTTGCAGAAGTTCGAGTTGAGAGCTGTGGTCGCGTTCGTCGCATTGCACTTGTTTTGTAGTGTTATGCAGATTAAATACATGAGGCAAGGGTCAGCATTATAATTTGATAGTTTAGTTAGCAATCAGGTTACGGTTCCTCGACCGTGTCGGTGGTTCAACATGACCCAAAGAACGCTGCGTGCCAACAGCTCCATTGTAGTATTTCTCTATAGGTTTACCGGTACCCATGTGGGTGATCTCTCATTTGTTAGTATTCATTTCTGGAGTGTTAATAGGCCATGGTTCTTGAGTTTTGCGTGGTCGGATGTACTTGTGGATATAGATACTGCTGGTGGATATCAGAGTTGGATCAATTGTAATTTGTAATTGTAATTGAATGTAATAATTACACTTTTCAATGTAATTGTAATTTAATTGTAATTGAAGCATATTTATTTTGTGTAATTGTAATTGTAATTTGACAAAAATTTTGCTCAATTACAATTTCAATTACATTAAGTTGCTATTGAGACCTGACAAGCACAACATAAAAGAATTGAATTATAATGTATTATCTTTAAATGTCGACAAGGAATTTGGTAGATCCATTCGCGGAAGCCCTTGACTGCGCCCTTGCGGGCGAAGTTTTTTTTTATTTCCACCGCTATGCTGGCCTCGGCTGCCATTGTATACAATTCTTAGATTACTAACCAACGGATGGATTCGCAACACGTGACTCACGACTGAATACGCCGAGAAGCGAGCTGCTGAGCCGGCCAAAAACAGCAGAATTGATAGTCTCTTAGCTGGCGATCCAAGCGTCGAAATTTGATATGTATGGTCCTAATCGAAAGCTAGTGTCGCAATAAAAGTATATTTACAGGCAATGGTACCATCCCAAAATAGTCGTGAAAGTCTGGGAATCGGCATTGTTCTGAACAATCGCTGGGCGTAATAGGTAATTGTTGTGGTCATGCTGCTGCAGCGCTCTCACTTTTCAGAACAGTCGGCCTTAAACGGCTATTTTGGAGCAGTTACATTGCCTTGACGAGATTTTATTTTGTATTTTCGGAATTAGTACATCAATAGCTTACGATAAAGACCAGATGCATCAAATTTGGACGCATGGATCGCCAGCTCTAGGACTACAAAGTTTGCTGCTTTTAGCCGGCTCTGCAGTACGTTTGTCGGTGCATTCATCCGTGACTCACATCTTGCGAATCTATCCGTGGGTTGGCAATCTACAATACGATTTCAGATCACGATGCTGCATCGCTACTTCGTCTGGCTAACTAACCAGACCACTGGATATTATATAACGTCTTATCTGACAAAGCACGGTTTTGTTTTTACTCCTCATCCTAATTCTTACGTCCCTCGATAAAAATAATATTATTTCTTTAATTATATACTATATACGCAAATCCCACACGTGCATATATTATAATACTTTTTCAACGACATACTGCACCCTATCCTTAATCCTAACCCATAGGAAATTAGGTAAAAAACATTTTACATTTTCAATTACGTGAGCCATAATTACCGAGCATACAAAACACGCTTATATTACGTCACAATGACATCTTACATAGCATATCATGTAGTACAGGGGTCGGCAACCTTTTGCTAGTCGCGGGCCAAATTTTGGGTGTACAACCTTTTGGCGGGCCGGATTTTTTCTTAGTACTATATTTTACGCTCACTTCGGTATATTATCCTACATTGCTGCAATCTCAATCATACCAATCCGAAGACACATGTATTTACACTTCAACGACACAGAATAATTGTGACAATTGACGCAGCTTGCTTTGTGAAAGGTTTTCAACTTCTGGTGACAAGTCAGATGAAACAAGAATCAGACCCTATTCAAAATTGACGTCCGAAATACGTGATCTTAGCTTGCTCTTCGTGAATTTCATTGTTCAAAACTATTGTTCACATGCGTACGTGCTTCCAAAAATCGATGCAATTTCTTTTGCATTGCTGGTCAAGCTGGGACAAAGACCAATTTCAAGAACGTACTCTTTGTCAAAGTCATGCAGCGATATGCTCTTTGTATGAAATTTGTCATTCAATTCAACTGCATCGCATTTCAGAAAGGCCCATTTGAAATTTTCAGGCAATGGTATTGGACTATTGGCGTCTACATTAAACAGAGTACTGAATAGTCAGAATTCATTTTGTAGAGAAGGAATGTCGGAAAAGCGGGTGAATATTCAGTAGTTAAATTTCGTATCACAGTTACAAATGTAGTGTTGATATTAGGTTTTCTCTCCTCCAGTATAGGAAAGTGAGCATAATTTTCTTTGTACTGTTGACATTTCAAGAGTCACAGATTTGTTTTGAATGCGCCTCAACATCTCATGTATATAGTTTTTACCCCTGAAGTTGCAAGTTCAATTTGTTCAGATGTGACGTTAATTGTACCAGGAAAGCAAGATGAGATACCCATTTTCGATTACAAGATTATGAGTCGGCGATATTTGTATTTTCGAGGAAAGTTGCTATTTCATTTCTCAGTTCATACACTCGTGTAAGCATAGCTGCTCGACTCAATGAGCGAACATGACAGATATAGGCCTACATGACATCGCCATATTGATTCTCTGCTTCTAGTAATATCTGGCGTAACTGATTCAGTTGATGAGACAAAAATCATATTAACAGTTTTCACCAATGTGGCCAAAACACTATTCAGGTTTTTTGTCTTGGCACACAATGCCTTCTGGAAAATCAAACTATAGACAGGCTAACTGGAAAATCAAACTATAGACAGGCTAACTAACATACGGAGGCTAGTCATCTATAATTGAATAGTTTGAGATTCCGTCATTGCGTCTGAGATGCTCCAAGCGTTTTTGAAGCAAAGGAAGAACACCTTTATTGTCACACCCCGTTAGAGTGATTAACCCTTTAAAAAAGCATGGAACACCTTCGGTTACGAGATACACCCAAATGATAAGCACTGATCCAGTCTAGTCGATCTCCATCTCCTACTTCAACCACCTTCGTTTTATGGCGTAACAATAGACTAATACGATGTAGGCTACTAATTATATCGTAGCAATGGCGCATTTTTTCATGCAGCGCTGCACTGCAGATTGAAACTCATTATGAAGCGACGGGCCGTATTCTTGTGATAACTAATTATTATGTCGCGGGCCGGACGATTTCGCTTGGCGGGCCGGATCCGGCCCGCGGGCCGTAGGTTGCCGACCCTTGATGTAGTATGTACGGGTACGCACATAAACGCCTTTATTACTACACAATCTGAACTAGACTTGAATTGTTGTTAAATACGACGCTACGGTTGTCAAGGAGCACGGTTGAATTTATGATTATTCAATTACATGTTCAACAGCAGCAATTGTAATTGTAATGTAATTGAAGCATGCAAGGAGTAATTGTAATTTGATATTTTTAGCATGGAGTAATTGTAATTGTAATGTAATTGAAACATGCATGAAAGTAATTGTAATTGTAATTGAACTGAAATAATGTAATTGATCCAACTCTGGTGGATATAGATACTGCTGCCGAATTTGCTAAAGTCAAGTTTTCGATTTCCCCTTGATAATAAGGAACTGTGTGCTGCATGGACACGTTTTGTTAATCGTGCCCAGTGAATGCCGACAAAATTTTCGGTCGTGTGTATCAAACACTTCGAAGAACGTTATGTTCTGCACGGAGAACGTAATACGTTACGTTGAAAATTAAATACCGTACCTACGATTTATTCGTCAGCACATCGGGCACTTCCCTCAACTCTGCCCAGTAGTTTAACAATACGGGCACCGCCGCGACATCGATCGAAAGAAAACAGATCAGATAAAGGATTTATAATGCATCTGATACGGTCAATAGTTTGAAGAGGTCGATGCCTCCCAAGTATACATTTCAGGAAGCAGAGGATCGACATGTTATGTATTACGAGCCATGTGAGAAAGGCTTTCCGAAAATCAAGAATGCCGTGAAAATTGTCAGCCGAATGAGGGTGCAGTTGCAACATAACGGGATACTTCTGCCTTTACCAATTTTGTTCAGCTCAACCAGCAATGCTAGGCTCAAACGGAAATGTGTGCTACTTAACTTCCCAATCTATTTGGACAGTCTTGATGATCTGGATCCCGAAGCAGATATTTTAGAAAAGCAGCTAAGATACTAGAAAAGCAGCTAAGATACTACAATAAGGCTGTTGGTCATGCTATCTTCTCTGGCAATATGTCCGGTAGGCTACTGCTCAGGGCTGTGGAGTCGGTGTACTTTACCACCGAATCCAACTCCGACTCCGGACATTTCCAATAGACCGACTCCAACTACGACATTCCTATGAATCGACTCAAGAAAATTATACTGTTATTATCACATCACTTAGGTAATAATATCAGTTAATAATATTCAGTTATTAATATTATCTACCTATGTCCGAATTATTGATGAATTATTGATTGCAACTTTGTCGTATTCCATAAAGGCATATTTATAGCATTATTTCATTCTTCGAGCGATCACTTAACTTCGTTCTCAATATCAATGAAAAATGTTCTAATATCAATGAAATGTTCTAACTGATACCCAAACGTGTTGCTAACTGATACCCAAACGTGTTGCTATCAAATCAAAATTGCAGTGACAAATGTATGCGGATCGTGGATTATAATTGGCAGGCCCAATTATATTCATTCAATTTACATTTCTGAGAAACAACAGATTGCCTCTGCAAGATCTTCTTTCATCGATGACCTTAGATCAGATTTGTTCAACTTCAACGCTGAAAGGAGCCTTTCCACACTGACTTGAGTCGGTGGCAATGCAGTGACAATTGTTGCCACACACATGATTTCATCAGGGTGAATATCAATTAGTTCATGCAGTGGTATCTTGCATGTTCTATCGTATATCTCAATTTCTTCCAGTGCAGTGTTGAACAGTTTTTTAGAAGCTGCCAACTGGACATTGACCGGTGCAGTTTTCGAAACTTGTTTCTTCATTACTTGATGAAGAATGACATTCTGCATCTGCTAAATTGTCTCGAGTTTACTGGAGATCCTCTGGCAACAATCCTCTCTCATTCTCGTGACAATGTCGCACAAAGCAGCTTTTGCTTGAATCAATTGATCAGGAGTTAGGAGCACTCTGTTCCTTGGATCTACGAACACAGCAGCCAGAAGCAGATCGTTCTCAAAAAGTAAGGCTTCCCTTTTCGCCATAGATGATGTGATGCCATTTGCAACCGATCCTCCCGAATGGCCAAGTTGAAAGGCAAGGTTTTACCATTCGCATACGAAAGCACCTGCCGTCAAATCTTCTGCTTGTAGTTTTTTCGTGACTAAAAGGGGAAGTGAAAGTGCACGCTCCAAGTTTGTAACCTTACTCCATTGTGCTGTACTAAGCATTACATTAGGATCATATAAGTACCCTCAGCGAGTCACCTGGTCAATCAAAGCTCCTTTTCCCAACCTCTTTCCAAATTTCTCCAATCTTAGGAGTTCTGCATGCTGTCACTATTTGCCTGATCTTGCTAATTAATGAAGAAGCAGTGCACTTTTCTTTCAAACCATCTCTGATTGCCAACTGTAAAGTGTGCACGGCACATCGCTTGTGTTTTATCAAGGAAAGCTATGACGACTCTTCAAGGATATCATCAATTACTTCATCAGGGTGATCTAATTCTTCCGATCTGATTCTTCCATCTCATGCTCTACCGTGCTATATCTCCTTGAGTGCTATTACTATCCCTCTCCTTGAGTACTATTACTATCACTATCAACAACATCCATGGCTGTGCAGTATTACTATCGCTATCAACAACATCCATGACTGTGTCACTATCAAATTGATTTGCTTTATTCAATCTTTCAATCATATTTACCATATTGGATGCATTATTAGTAACAATGCAGAGAACATGTTATTTTTTATTTCGAATTCCTTCAAAACATCTTCGATTATGATGAGCTTTGGTGTCTTTGACAGCAAGATTTTCAGTAATGGTTTGATTACTATCATTAACAAACTTACATTTATTGCAAAGTCATTAACCCTGTGTCGTGTTGCTGCATCCATTTTCAAAAAGGCAAACTTATTTTTGCAGAGTTTTTGTGATCGCTTCTTTTCTACATTTTGCCTCTTCGATGATAATGTCCCGGAAATGTCTAGCCATTACACCACATATTCCTTGGAAAGCCGGTTGACGAAACAACCGCAAAGATAGTCCGTTTTGCACAACTAAATCAATCAGATGATTCTTGAAATTATCTGCAGTCATTGAACTTTGTCTGATTTGAAGAAGCTTGATATAGACTTTCGGGCGTCACTAGATTTGGTTGGTCGCTGAATTCCTGATGCTGTTATTGCAGCGTGTCTTTTGTCTTTTTCTTCAACTATTTTCATGATTTCAGGATGACTACATGACAAATCCCTTCTGAGATTGAATGTTCTAGTTGGAGCAGCATTCTTATCTTTACCACCAAAACTACTTAGGAAGGATATGTGGAACATGCCCACATATTTACCACCAAAACTACTTAGGAAGGATATGTGGAACATGCCCACTAGGGTTGTTCAAAATTTGGAAAATGTTTGGAATTCTGCGTGTCCATCGCTTATTCTGTAGATTATTGTTAAAAAACAATAACGGGCTTGAAAGAAGCTCGCAGGAGAGCCGCTAACATTTGTCTAAATGCGTTTGAAAGTCGCCGTCGGCGAGTGGGCGGGGAATCGATGAAGTGGGCGGGCAAAGAGAAGCCATTAATCCTGATTGGTTGAAGCCGGTAATAATAAGCTAATGATTGGCTGAAAGACCGACTTTGTGAACACTGCTGGTAACGATTTTTGCGTGCTGTTGTGCAGTCGTTTCTGTTGGTGGCATTACAGACATGATATATTGCCTTTGTTAATGTTGTCACCAAGAGTCCATAGTACAACATCGCAACCGCCTAAGTTAATATCTACCTGCAGAAAGTGCTATGTATTGCACAGGTGCTCTCGCTAGTTGAGATACGAATAAACTAGATGCATGCATATTGCTACCTTTCCAAAAGTTACTGACAGTGAGTGAAACTCAAAAATTTACCACCAGGAGTCAACATCTCAGTAGTACTTGTTATGACTGGTCGACGTCTCACCCATAAACAAACGCATATTACACACTTTTTATTCAAAATTGAATGAAGACGAAAAGCACTATTTACAAAAGACATTAAAAAAGTACGTTGCAGATCAGTGTTGCATTGTCAGGCACAAGTTGCAGATTACAGGCTTTTGATTAGAGTTGACTTCCTGCTGTCTCCAACTGTCTTCCTATGCTGTTCCACAGCTTGAAGCAGACTGTCTCTTTGTTGTTCATTGTCAGTCAAGATTGCAGCATAGTCTGTGCTTAGCTCTACACCTCTTTCTGCGGCATCATTAACGACTTTGACAGAACTGATGTAGGAGCTCATTCTGGTGTAGGAATCTGATAAGTGCCAAACATCAACCGGTTGAGCTAGCCACGCCCCAGAGCATTCAGAAACATCAAATATGTATCACGACTGTGGCCCAATAAAATCAGACAAAGTAGTGTCCTTGTTGATGCGTACAGTTGCATTCAACGAGGGCGGGCCTCTCCTGAAACTTGAAGTTCGCTCTACCTGTAGGAGCGTCTTTGCCATATTTTCTCGGGTTTCATTGCTTTCACTCGGCGAAAACAAGGCATATACAGCGGTTTCCTCCACGATATACCAGTCATGATTTAAAAGCTTTTGTGAAGCAGCTTTGGAAACTTGTTCATCATGTTCCTTGTAACTCAACATGTCCTGGATGAATCTCAAGTCATTACCGGCTGCATCACGACCGATGCCGGAAGCAACCCAGGCAGGGATATAGAAGAGAACTAAACATAAATTGAAGCGATGCAGCAGTTCCACTTCTTCAGATTTGTAATGTAACTGATCAGCCCACATGAACATCTTCTGAGCATACAGAATTGTGCCCATCCACCTTGCATGGTGTGTTGCACCAGGTTTGTGATGATGTATGTCTCCATCTGCACCGAGAAGAGCAAGAGCATTAGTCACACATTGTTTGTAGTCATCCCGTGTGAAGAAATCTTTTCTGGCGAGTAGTAGCTTGAAGTTCTCAACTGTCATTGCTGCTCGTTCTTTAAAGCATATAGGAATAGTCAGAGTCTTGAATTGCTGTTTTCTGTCAAGACTGCTCCAGCTCTTAAGGTGGGCAAACCATGTGTTCTCTGGTCCGGTTGTTGCTTTTCCAAATAAACATTTCCAGACGTCTTTGACTACTAGCTCATACACATGGTGCCGACACGCATGGTAAAAAACCTTCTTTCCTAGAAGGTCCTCAAGGATCTTCGCTGCACCCTTCTTCCAGCCGCTGTTGCTTGCTGTGGTGTCAAAAACCAAAGCTGTTACAGCATCTTGTATATCCCACTTTTTAATTATGTCGAAAGTAGTTTCAGCTTGTGTCTGACCTGCCGCATTTTGTATCTTCTGAATTCCAAGTAGTTTTCCTTCCGAGTATTGAGGTTGACAAGATAGAACAATTGACAAAGCTTCATATCGATTTCCTAATCTATCCTCTGTGAGCTTTCCATCCCAATGAATGGCAACATGCTGTGGTCTATTTTCGGCAAATTTTTCCAAAATGTCCTGAGATATTTCCAGGCGATTTGTTTCCCTGGCTCTCTTCGTTGAAGATATTGACAGGGAGAACATGGCTATATCTCCTCCACAAGCCTTAATAAATGCTCCCATCAGCATCGTTGCATCGTTGTCAGTTACTTGCAATCGATCCAGAGCTTGGGAAACATGCGTATTTTTCATAATATTTTTAGGTGCCATCAGTTTAATGGATTGAGTCGAGGTGCCAAGTCCAACATCAGCATCATAGTCAGAACTTGAACTCAAACTGTCACCCTCTTTTGAAGATGACGATGATGCTAATAAAACAACATAGTCACAACTTGACGATGATGCTAAAACAACATAGTCACAACTTGAGTCGTGTGAAACGTTTTCAACAGTTTGATCTGCAATGGCTGCTGTTTTCTTTTTGAGGTCTTTAGCCAGAATTTTGTCTCTTCCCAACATTATTGACTGGCGAGATTGCCGTTGATCTTCATAAAATGCAATGTCTTCAAGCTTTCTTTCATGTGATAGATAAATGTCATTTTTTATTGTTGTTATGGCATCTCTACTTCAAATATCCCACAGCTTGTCCAAATCATCAGTGAATTTTCTCCTCTTACCCTTGGGATCACTTTCCTGTTTCGGATTCTTCTTCAGATCACGCCATCTTTCGTGCAGGTTTTGAAGTGATCGCACCACATGAGATTTCTGCGTTGTCGCAATTCTCGCCATTTTCCACACTGTCATTACATCATCCACCACCACAGTACATAGTTCATGAGTAGGGGTTGACTGAGGACAATGCTCTTTCAGATGCAGCAAGTAACTCATTACTTCTCGTATAGTAGGTAATCTCGAGCCACAGATGTAATCGCAAGTATATCCGACCAAGTACTGCTCATATTTGGATCTTGTTCTTCGCTGCGGCATGTGTGCAATCTTTCGCCGTTTTGCCTCTGCCATGACTGCACTATTGTTGCTCCAAAGCATAAACTACTGCTATCGACTGTGAAGCATTCAAAGAACACGTGTTACAGTACTACTAATGACTCATCAACACACAACGCGCTTGTACAGAACCACAACCGCTACTAACAGACTCTACCTCAGCAAAACAGACTTTCAATTTAGTAAAGCGAAGCTTCCGAATCCGAGTCAGCTGTTGCAGTAATCAGTGAAGCTTAGCCGATTACCCAATCAAGAACCGTGGTTTCGTGATTGCCCGCCTCTGCTGTCGGTTGCCCGCCCACTCTTCAACAACGACTTTCAAACGCATTTAGACAAATGTTAGCGGCTTTCCTGGGAGCTTCTTTCAAGCCCATTATTGTTTTTTAACAATAATCTAAAGAATAAGCGATGGACACGCAGAATTCCAAACATTTTCCAAATTTTGAACAACCCTAATGCCCACATATGTGCCCACATATCCTTCCTGTGTTAATTTCACATTGACATGTTAATTTCACATTGACATATATAATTTCCGCCATCTTCACTTAAAATGAAATGGTCGTGTGCACTGGATTTCACTGGATTCTTTGCACTCATGAGGTTTCATACTGTTCGATGTGGATTCTCAATGATACACAATAATGTCCAAAGAAACAATAAAGTGCATTCACATGATACACAATCATGTTCTAAGAACAATAAAGAACATTCAAAATATAAATAGGTCAAGCATTGGAGTATTTTGACTTTTTTCTGGATGCAAACTTGTCATAACATAGGCCATACCTGTCGTAACATAGGCCATTCAAAAATATAGTAAGACCGTGATCTTCCCGGTATAATGCGCAAAATGTTACTGAGTTTTGGGTGCACACTAGGGTTGTCCAAAATTTGGAAAATCTCAAAAAGACTCCGTGATTGTGTCTCATTCTATAGATTATTGACAGAAAACAACAATGAGCCTGAAAAAAGGTCACAGGAAAGTCGTTAATATTTCATTCACTCAAAGCGATTGAAAGTAGTTGCCCAGGAATGGGCGTGCCACCGACCATAGAACGGCGAGGAGACTAGTAATCACATAACCACGGCTCCTGATTAAATATTCGGCTATGCTTTAATGATGACGACAGTAACAGCTTGCTGATTAAGTATTCAAGGAGTCTGCTACGGTGGGAATTCTGAAAGCGCATAGTTGGTAGGTTGGCAGATGATAATTTAAGGCCCTTTTCATACCGGATTTACGAAACTCTTTCGGGAACAAGTTCCGAAACAGGCGATGTTCACATAGAGAAAAAATTACCGAAACAGTTCCGGGAAAAGGGCGCGTTCATACCTATTTAGAGTTACCGCGAACTTACGTTCATACAGGTCGTTTTTTCGGTAAATTCGCGGGAAATTATGGCCAGTGTGAACGCGATTCTCCGTAAGTCTTGATAGTTACGAAACCATGTCTGTGTGGTGTTCCAGTTGAAATATGCTTGTGGAAAACAATGTGGGAGAGGCATATACGTGAGATGCGGAGAAGTTGGCTCCAACTTTTAGCTATGGGATGTTGCGGATATGCCTTCTCGAAGTGTATGGGGCTCTATACTCAATATCTGTATCAGTAATATAGAGCCAGAGCATGTTCCTGGCTTGTATATTATCAACCGAAGCTGAGAGCAGAAACTGAAAGCCAGCAAAGAGGATAGAGTCCTGGAATGAAAAGAACCACCGATCACATCTGCGTACGAGGTACGACAAAGTCAGTTTATCTTTGTGATTGCTGTATAATGGTTTAGGTAAATCTAATCTTATGTACACTGTACAGAGAAACCAGGGAAATCGAGAAGTTTGTGAGAGAAACATTTGGTATATACTCTGCGACGAGCTTCGAGACCATAACGAAAAGCAGCAAGCAAATTACACGAACTCAATTTCTCTTGCTTGCTGAGTAGCTGTCGCTCTTTGGAGGCTAGCCAATGAAGCCAATCGTTCATAGATCCAGGTAAACATCAGATGTATTTTGAGAAGGCAACTGTCACAAGTTGATTTTAATTAAAATTGCTGGTGCCTAGTAGGGCTAGCCACAATGATTCGAGTACTCGAATCTGAATCGAGTATTAACTTTATTGATTCGAGGCGAGTAGTAAAATACTACTTTTCGAGTAGGCTACTGAAATTATACTGAAAGTTGATTTACTAACGAGAATTATACCGTAGTTTTGATAAACTTTTCCATTGAGTAAGCCTTGAAACCTCGATTGGCTGTGTCGCAACATACGAGATATACGGTAGTACAAAGCTACGAACGTAACTGGAAATAACACATTTCCGAAGTCATGATTGATAAATGATAGTCATGTTAATAGTTCTAGTTCAGGGCAGGCCACCCCGTAGCCCGCGAGTTAATTTCCGAAATTAGTAGTATTATCAAAAATGGATTGCACAGATTGTGAACTTGCAAGGCCAATCAAACATTTGATTAGTCTGGCCGCAACACTTGAGATGTGATGACAGAAATATCAGTTCCGACGCATTGGTAGGTCTATGAGCCAGTCACATTTTGGTAGATCTTCATACACTACAATAAAGCAGAATACTTTGCGATAGATTAATCCAGTGCTTTTCAACCTGTGTGACGGTTCGCACTAGTGCGAATGAAAAAAATTTCAGTGCGAACGACGAGCGTGGTGCGAATGAAGGATCTGGTTGGGTGCAAACGGCAAGCGTGGTGCGAGTGGTGCGAATGAAAAATCTGGTTGAGTGCGAACGGCAAGCGTGGTGCGAATGGTGTGAATGAAAAAGCGGGATGAGTGCGGATGAAACTTATCCATGTTTCTCACTTTTTCCGACGTGGAATAATTCAAATAAACACGATATTAAGTACAATGAGCCCGTAAATGTTGTCGTTTGGAAGCAATTCTAAAAACTTATTGGTAGCTAGGCTTTTCTAGTTCACAAGTGAGCAACGCTCCCGATGCGTGTATAATGCAAAGCTAGAGATAATATTTCCGCGCGAGAGGATCAGGTCACTGCATGGAAAAAAGAAGTTCAATCGGTATCAGTTGCTCACTTGCTCGGAAAACATCCGTGTATGGATATTGTATACGGACCTTGTAGGAATGTAGGTAATAGTAGCTGATGTCAGTGTTGAGATTTGGCATATTTGAATGCAAAATATTGGAATTTTGGCACACATTCATGTTGGTTAACAGCAGAATTTAGCGTTTCTTCAACTATAACAATTAGCACATTCGATCTATAACAAGTGATGGTTACTCGTGTACCTAACCAAGGATTAGATGCTGTTATTAATAAAATTAGTGTAAGCACATTAGTGTCTTACGTCCAATGAATATTCATCTTGCATCACATCGAATTATTAAGTCACTGGGCAGTTTATCTGCTGACCAGTGCAATCGCCTGTTTGTAATGCGAACTCCACAATTTAGGCTTAGACACGCTTTCCTGTTCTTGGACTGATGATCTCTGGCCAAGTCTAGATCGTACGTAAAGGCACAGGCCTATATAACATATTGGTGATTCCACTAAGCTTGCTGATCCATAGGAAAAGTTTGCCTAGTTCGTGTTCGTACCGCCTTTGTACTACAAACTTTGTAATACTGCGAACTCTACCGATTTAGCTTGAGCAGTTGAGCACCCTCTGCAGAGCAAAATCAAATACACCAAGCCGTATGTCTTACGATATTCCTTATGCAGCCTAATTTAAGCTTAATTAGACTGTTGAACCTTATTACTCTTTATGTATAAGGATATGTGGGATAGTAAAGTGAATTTGGCATTATTTCAGTCAGTTTTTCATTATTGTATGATTGACCTAAGAGCCATCCTGCAGTTGGCTACCCAGGCCGATATAAGTGTGTGTTAATCATGAATCTATGTGAGTAATAATTATTCAAGACGGTGAAAGTGCTTTGACAACACAAGGATGCCGAGCATTGTTATTGAAAGATATGTTGATTTGTGTACTGCATAGATAAGAAGTGAATGAAGCCTCTAAGCTTATCTATAAACAACAGTCATCAATTACTCGGATTGTGTGGGTTTGTATAGCAATGCATTCCTGATTTTAACGCCCACCGTACGATCCAATCATCTAACATTATGGTTACCATATTTTGGAATCGGGAAAGGAGGACACTATTTCAAAATTTTCAAACACAGAATACCGGTGGAAAATCCTGAAAAAGTGGTAAATTTTTACCACTTCGTAGTCGGTTGACTAAAATAAAAAAAAGGTCAACTTTCGCTCGGCTCCCGAAATACCATCCGGAGCGTCACTTCGGTGTTGATTTACGGCTTCTCAGTCGAATTTTGCTATAAATTTGACCAAAATTCCTAAAAAAATGGAGGACAAATCCTCCTAAAGGAGAACGTATGGTAACCCTATCTAACATACCTTAGTACGCGAAGCATCTTTTCGAATGTTGTCAGAAATATGAACCAAAGGTGCTAGTCGCAACATTGATGCTACGATTCAAGTGCAGTTTCACTATTTCGTGCGTTCTAAATGCACACACATTTACACCGCGATGACGTAACATGTGGATTTAGTGGCAAAGTGATATCGTTGCGAGAGAATATTGTTCTTGGGTTCGCGCTTTAAGCTTCCAAGGAAATAACTGCACGATACCCTCGTAAAATACAACGAACTTCTTGAGAACAACGGGCGTGCGGTACTTGTGATTTTTCTACTGCAGTGATTTTAGTGCTTGATTAGTCAATAATACGATACGCTGAATGCAAAATAATGAAGCTCTGTACCTCCAAGAAGCTCCTCGAATACAAAAGTGATAAATATCTTCATTGCCTTTTCCGAGTACTAAATTTTGGCTGACTGGTGCGAATGAAATTATTTTTAAAAAAAAGTGCGAATGGAGCTCAAAAAGGTTGAAAAGCACTGGATTAATCAAAAGTAAAAATTTTCTACACGCTTAGCGCAACATCTTGTCACTCGATTTCTTGCTTTTAATATTGTTACCCCTTTGTGAAAATGAAAGAACGCCTAATCTATCAGATTAAGTCCAACTATATATATATTCGCGACCTCCCCGTTTGCGCTCGCAGAAAGACCGTCGACTATGAAACCTAGGCACAAAATGATTGCCGCATGTTGGACGAAGCTTTCGATATCGATATGTCCAGGTCCCGAATAGTCCAGTCCTAGCAAACTGAGCCCAGCGATATACAGCAGGCTTGCAATATAGTCAAGTGACAATATTATCAATTTACCAGCGATATACAGCAGGCTTGCAATATAGTCAAGTGACAATATTATTAATTTATCAACTTCAAAAAATTTTCGTGCTTCGCGCGGCTAGTGGCCGGCAGAATAGTTCGTCAATCGAATGTGGTGATTTGGCTGAAAAGGTTGGCCACCGCTGTTCTAGTTGCTAGTTTGAAAAATTGAGTAGTTCTAGTTGAAGTTGCGCATTTTGAAATTCCAGTACTTTGTACAAGTCTGAGTGTCGTGGGTGGATAAAAAATTACAACAGCAACATTTGTACCAAACATGCATTTGCTGCATTCAAGTTTTTTCAGGATGACTTCATGATTGGGATAGAGGGTTGCGTACTAGCCTACATAACTGATGACGCAGCCTATCCCTTTCAGCCCCGGCTCATGAAGCCTTTTCCCTGAAACACAAACAGAGCATAAGCTAAAGCTAACTTCAAATATGTAATATAAATTCCCTTTCTGCTGCCCTTAAAATTCACAATTGCTTTTTCAGAAACTTGGCAAAGCACACATGAAGGTTGAAATATTTTGGTCGACTGAAGGCGCGGTGTTCAGCTTTTCTCATAAACTGCAATCCGCTAAGGCCAGAATGATACAGAGGATGGTATACGCAATGAAGACAAGACCTGGTGGTGATCCAAGTATCGCTGGCCCAGACGTCGGAAATGCCCTGTGTGACTTTCTCAATAAACAATATACTCTTGCTTAACGAGATGTGTTTGTGCTGTTTCATTTTATTCATGAGCAAAACTATAACTTAATGCACACTTGCACAGTTCCGCCTTTTCACTTTTTTCATCAGTATCCTCCATCTAGACCTGCGAAAAGATCAAATTAAGTTACACTTGCATAACAAAGGGATGACTCGGTTGTAACAAGAAAATGAAGGCTTGGATGATGTACGATGGCTTACCAGCCCGTTGGTACAATTTGAATTTTGGTTAGTGAGTCAGAGCTAAGGACATCATTCTCTGCTGTGCTGCCACTATCAAAGCAGATGTTACTAAATTCCCTTTTCAGTAGGCGTATATGACGGTGACTAACCTACACACAGCATATCTGTGATTAGAAACTTGCATTTGATGTAACAAATTTGGTAAGGGTTAAGATCACCTACCAAATTAGTGTTGAAGTGCTAACGTTTTCAGGCAACTCACCCAATGCTGCATCATTTGGAGAAGGTGGTCTACCTTATAAGCCGTGCTCTGTTTACAAAACCACAGAAAAAAGAAGTTGACTAGTAGTCAGTGACTACGTATTGTGAGCATACAGAATATAAATCCAAGAATAATGCATTCCCAAGACCATTACCAAGAAGATCAAAACGCCGCAGGTATCTGACCTCGAAATACAAGCAGCCTGAATGAACAGCGCGTTACGGTAACTAAAAGTTTGATTGACAGCGTTCCGGGAACCCAGCTGCGCCATTCGTGTTCATACTCAATCGGTCCCGTAAAAATCTCCGAAAATAAGCGCGTTCATACCGCCCCGAATCACCAGTGTTATGTTCACATAGAGGGGTTCCGGTAAACATTTTCGAGAAATGTTATTCCCGGAACCCCGGTATGAAAAGGGCCTAAGATTAATTCAGGACATGTTGAGGTACGAAATACATGATGAACAAACAACAGCGATTTATGTTTTCATAGAGGGGAAGCAAAGGCGCTCATGCAATTGGTGAACGAATTCCCCGTTTCAGAAGGGATTCATCATCATTGAATACAAATATAAAGCTTAACAATGACATTATACTTTGTGTAATCTTATTGAGCTCAAGCTGTAGTATACAGTTGACGTTTTGAATGCTCTAGGGATCGAATGAATCAGCGTGTTATGCCTGGCACTTTTCAGATGCTTACAGCAAATTGAATTCACCTGGCGGTGTTGTCAATGTCCTTGATGATAACGCAGTAAAGAGGCGTAAATGTACGCCCAGGCTATGCTTGATACGGTATGTCAAAGCCCTTTGTAACCGCTCGGATCCGGAGGCTGGGTGATCTCCGGTTAGGAGAGCACGCCGGCGGGAAAATGAGGAACTAGTATTATTCGTATTCTGCTGCGCTGGCTTTGGTACTTGTCTGCTTCTTTTGTGAAATACATACTGTGAGTTCGCATTCAGTGGAACCTCTCATTTCAGTCTCGAACCTGAAAGACAGTGGCATCATCTTCTGTGAGGTATATAGATTATAATAGGAACAAAGACAGAACGGCCACAATGGCGAGCACGCCAGGACTTGACTCTGAATATGAGAGAGATGAACCGTTTGCAGTAGGCGGCGAGAACGAAGAAATTGATACTGGTACTATGTTATTGAGAACTTTTGCAAAAGTCCAAAATGATGCAGAGAGTTCAAGAATCGTAGCAGTTGAATCGGGGAAAGAGGTGAAGATTCTGCGCCAGGAAATGAACACTTTGCTTGAAAATCAGAATCAGATGTGCAGTCAAAACCAGCGCATGAGCCATGAATTGCATGTTCTGCGTGAGGAGAACAATGAACTGCGTCAGGAATTGCGTATTATGCGTGGAAATCAAGAGGAATTCCGTGATGAAATGAACGCTCTGCATGGACAAAGCCAGCAAATTTTGGACTTGTTGAATGCTCATATTGTCATTGCAAAGAAGGAAATGATAAATTATGGAAAACTGAATGGGATAGAACGGTAACTGCGTGGCCTGTCAATCATTTACGGTTGAATAACAATCAGTAGATAACAATCAATCAACCCAGAATGTTTTGGTGGTTTGCTGTGATGCTACGGCTTACGTAACAGCCATACATCGGGTTAAGTAAGGGTCATTATTATCGTAATCGTGACTAGTCTAAATTAATTCTCATGTAGTTATAATGACTGTACGTCGCTATCAAGTTGAACATCGACTCCAGTGTGTATTTTGTAGTTTCTAATATGCTATAGTGCGGTACGATGTGTAGTACTTAGGCTGCAATGCTACATGTTTGAATTGCATCATAAATTGTATAGTAATTGGTTATCCGACCAGCTTATTCCAACTCCGATCACTTTTGATCCTTCAATACAGGATAGTGTTCAATTATGTCGCTAGCATCTAGACCAGGAGTTCCCAAACTTTTTGTAGTCGCGACCCCACCTCTCAATTTGGCGTGCTGGTTACTAAAAAAGGCCAGTGAAGCTGGCGACTATATTATGTGCGTAGTAGCTCGTCAACCTCCTTCCTTAGAATGTAGAAACATATATTAGTATTTTTAAGCGACTTCTATCTATATCCAATCGAATTAGCCTAAGTTAAATAGATAGAAATACAGATAACGATCTATAAGTTATTATTCGACTGCGCCGAGCCTGCAATTGTGTATTATACTGTTAGCGCAGCTGCATAGCACTACCGGCACTTAGTTCTTATTGAACGTCATATTGATTTATATATGCTCTCGACACTTCGTAGTTTCTAATATTCTCTTGTACTTTTTCAGATTAACACATTCTATCTGCCCTATTTACTGTCTCCCTGCGGATCTAATGATTGTTATCAGTTATCGCACGGTCATTAAGGAACGTTATGAACACTGAAATCCGAGATATTGTTGACTGCTATTTATATGTTTGTAAGCCTCTCATTTCTCATCTATTCAATAAATAAACTACTCTCAATATTCATGTGCATTGTGCAGGTCAAGTCAAACGTTGTTTTCTATTATCCGTTATTACTATATGAGCAACGGGCGTATAATATACAGTATGCCATATAATTGTAAATCGTCACTTACTTACACATTTCGGTCGGTAGATACCATTACAGGGAATGCTATTTTACTACATAAATCAAAGGAAATGCAATCCGAAAGTTCAATGTTAGTGTTCAAATACCGGATGTTCATTCACGTGACGATGGTCACACAAGATTCCACCATCCTGTGCTCGTTGCTTCGAATGTATTTCGATTATGTCGGATGTAATTTTATAACTATACAGTATCACTATAATTTCACTACTTCAGCCAATCATACGAGACTGTTACTGTATTACATGTATAACGATGAAGTTAACGACCCTCCGCCGTATCTCACTTTGAGGGCATGCTTTACAAAATATGATAGGCACTTAAAATAACGTGGACATACCTAGCTCTGTACTAACATCAACTACATCCAATTATGTTATTAAGCATAACTAGCGGTTACTATTAACTCACGGTAGGCACGGTATGTTAAGCGACAATAATATATATAGAAACACGCTCGAACAATATATGTCACGCCATATATTTATAGTTATGTATGAAAATAATTCAGTTTACCGTTACGTTAGTAAAACAATATGTAAAGTACCATAAACCCGTGAAAATTGATAAAGTGCCCCTTTCGTGTTAATGTACCTCCTGAAATAACCAGTGAGCCGCCGATTAACAGTTACACGTACACGACAGCCCGAATATATACGTGCGACTACGTCTGAACCGTATGCCTAGTTATCAACTCAGTGCGTACTGGTATTGCGACGGTACGCAACACATGGAAGCAATACGGTATTATATGATACCTATATCCTGGACACTGAATACGTTTCAATTCATGACAGTCATATCGAGACACATGTCTCGATCATGTTCTGGTAACAACGTGACGTAGTCCATATCAGATTAATTTCAATCCACCAACGCTTCATTGGCGGTTAACTAGATAGCGTGGAACTGTATACATGGTTCACCTGCACGCAAGAACGCCTGCGATGTGTGAAATAACGGGCGGACACCTTGCACCTATGTATACGCACACAACCGGTGATATATTATAACTACCGCATGTTTGCAATATATCCCAGCCATTTAGTTGCCTCTTGAAAGGCGTACTAGTTCGTCATCCGATTAGGCAGCCATTTATAATGCACATAACGTAACCGTCGACAAGTCGAGCTGTATACACCGGATTGCTGCTGACTGAGTTGCAGTTCCGGTCTATTGCGTAACGCACAGTCACGTAATACATTGACAACCGACCGGTAGTCGGATATCAGCATACCTACATCCATCGCACACGGGTATTCTTCCCTACAGCATAACGAATCTAACAGTGACTAGCCATGCTGCAGACAGCAGGCATCCATTTTATCTATAACGACAAACACGAATGACTATGTGACCAGCATGTAACATGTGACTAATTGCTATCTCTTCTCCATTGGCATGACAACGGTATTCGACAGATATTCGCTGAACCGTAACCAACGAACTCCAGGATGGAATCAGACGGATATGGAATTGCTTCACACACTGCAACTGTCTTTATTATGACGCTTAGTTTCACATAATTTCCCTAATCGGTATGACGACGTGTGATATCGATAACGCGCACGGGACAAATCGTGTCGATATATGATCGTGAATACGCAACGCAATTGGTAGTCCTATGGCTGCCATCCCGTGAGATACAGTTGAATGTATGAATAGCTTCTTGGAGGTACAGAACTTCAATATACAATTAAATAGTATATTCATATTGCAGTGGCGGCTCGTCCTATAGGGCAACCGGTGCATTGCCCCACCTAAAATTCTGTTCAATAACAATTTAACCATTTATAGACGCACAGCAATCAATATATACCGAGATCACAGCGAAACCCGCGTTCTTCTTGTGCTTTCACTTGCAAACGCCCATACATAGCGAAGTTGAAATCTGGGTTTTTTCAACATCCAGTTCGCCAGTTCAGTTTTACGCTAAAAAATTATTATTAGATTCGTATGGTCGAAACTCGCAATATCGTAAAATCCACGCACTTCAGTTCGCCATCGTCGATGGATTTTGCTGTTATTGTAACGACAAAGTGTTGAGAATCTATTTCACTACTAAAATAAGAGGCTTCCGCTTGATGCGACGGAGCTTCATTGAATGGTAACTTCCAGGTCGCAGAAAGTCATGTTCATATATGACGATTGCCAGTAGCGAACTCGGCACTTGGTGAACAATTCGGCATGTATCAATAATATCATGTAACTGCATGGTATGCACAAGCACATGAACAGACCAAGTGATGATTCGACTAATATAATCCTATTGTTATCTGAGTATATTTACAGTTCCAACAGGGACACTCAGAGAGAGGGAGAGAGAGAGAGAGTTAGTTAGTTAGCAAGTTAATCAGAGGTGTCGGTTATCAACACATTCGAACCCTAACCCTGAATTTCATGATTTGGCAGTTACGGTATTTATTTTCACTATACATTGGTCTGTGATTATTCCAAATAAAAGTGATTGTCGTAGGACTAATCAATCGAAAGCTACTTTCAATCTGTCCAGGTCGCTGAAAATAAATGAAATCATCCTTAGAAATAGGGAATGGATGGCATTGCATTGAACTTTCGCAGCGCGATGATATAACTAGTGCCGGTACACTATTAAGTATTCACGATGCGCATCAATTGTTTCATTGCGATATGTCGAGAGGAAAACAACATGTTTATTGTGCGATTCGCAGTATTAACCAAGCAAAATGTGTATTATGAACTGTTGTAAATTCGATATCAAAGTCTTCAATGACTGTATGAGTGTATTTGACGAATATCAGGCTCCGCTTTCACAGCTATCTCGTGTCTTTTGTGTGAAATATAGGATCTGGGTTTTTCTGGGTTTATTTCGTCTCCACATCTGGGTTTTTCCGAAATATCCCAGTGGCATCTCTGGTCACGAGCCGCCACTGTCAGATTGAAATGAACCCGAATATTTTCGGCTGACACTCGTCACTGGTAATCGTCAGCAACTAGTAGAGAATTTAACAGAACATTGTATATCAACAATCGTATCACAAAATATGACGTCACCAGCATGAAAGAGATAGCGTTCAATGTACTATTTTTAGGTGATACACGAACTCCTTTTGTTGACAAAGTTTTGGTTGGTGTATTTTGATAAAAGTTGATTCCAAGGCACACAAATGGAATTGTTAGCGGCCTCGTCCTAGTTTGAATGTACGTATCCCGTTGTTGTGTGTCATACTGACAGAGTTCCTGCTAATCGTTAGTTAGTCACTGGTACCTAGTGTTTGGGATGACGTTCCAGTCGTGTGTCTACATGGAGCGGTATGCAAGTGATAACTGAACCGTTATGCGACCGTACTGTACTTGACATGTGCAATAGTACATTCCACCGTTTAGTATTAACATACATTGATGTAGGTATTATGTGACCAATAGCAATGGCAATTTCGATGGCAACGGCACTGAGTATGTACGTAACCCATGCTACCTCCGACGTATCCTATCGGTAAGTGTTCGCAAGAACCTAACGCGTTTCCAACGACGGAATATCTCCACATAACATAAATGGTATAGTACTTGAACGGTCGGGCAAGTCGCTACATTATATGGAAAAAAAGTATCAAAGCGGGTATGGAATACGTTGTTACGGTATTGAGAGTTGCCAAGTAGGGTATGGATCGATTAGGCGGGAATGGAGTATGAACAAATCCCATTCCGTTCCATACCATGTCGTACCGAGAAGTACTTTACGCCGATGTACCTTCCGAAAATATGACACCATTTACAACTTAGGCAACATTTCATACCAGTTAGCTTCACCGCATTACAAAGGAATCAACGACAAGTTGCGTAACAAAATACACACGAACCTATTACGTGATGAAGATTCAATACGGACGGCGTCCGTCAAAGTTTAAAAAACACTTTACTGCTTCATGGATAATCTATTCAAAGGCCCAGTGCGTATCCAATAAATGTGCTATGTAAAATCACCTCATGCGCCCGCCGGTTACGCACTTAACACTAAACTTCACATTCAATGTCAACGTCGATCAGGTTATCTTCATTATTACAAGCGTATATCCGGTCTGAGTATAGATTACTAACCTACGGATAGATACGCAGGTCCCGTCGTTACGCTCCGGCAAGCAGTTACACTTGTTGCTGAGCAATCTAAAAGCTGCATAATTGGTGGTGTTATAGTTCGCGACCTGAGGGCTGAAATTTAATGAAACTGGTCTTAATCGAGAGCTACTGCCGCACTGATTCCAAAAATACAAATTAAAATCTTGACGGGGATATGGAACCACCTCAAAACAGCCTTCAAAATCCGAAAATCGGCATTGTTCCAACAATGGCACCACCGCAACACGATAAACGTAACAATTGCAATTTCACCAAGCGATTGTTCAGAACAATGCCGATTTTCATATTTCAAGGGATGTTTTGACGTGGTTCCCTTTCCCCGACAAGATTTTAATTGGTATTCTCAGAATCAGTGCGACAGTAGCTCTCAATTAAGACCAGTTTCATTGAATTTCACCTCTCGGGTCGCAAGTTATAACACCACCAAATATGCTGCTTTTAGATTGCTCAGCAACAAGTGTAACTGCTTGCCGGAGCGTAACGACGGGACCTGCGTATCTATCCGTAGGTTAGTAATCTATAGTCTGAGGCACAACAAATTTGTTGTATTGCACATCAAAAGGAGATAATCGTATCGGACAATAACGATCGGTACCTCGCGAACATTCAGGATCTCTATCGGCTACGCAGGCTCAGTATACATAGTGTAAGGGACACGCCAACCACTGCACCACCATCTGTTAGACCAGTGGTATCAAATTCGAACGTGCTCACGGGCCATCTCCCAGATTTATGTGACGCCGCGGGCCGCCGTACCAATCGTAGCGATATTCAAAGCATAATTTCGAAATGGGCATTATTGGTAGGGCTGGGCATAATGATTCGAGTACTCGAATATGACTCGGGTAATAATGGTGATGAGTCGAGTCGAGTAGTAAAATACGAGTTTTTCGAGTACTCGAATTAGACTGTTCTCGCAACTGGAGGTGATTTCATCAACGAGAACGATAGGTCAAACAATGACTTTGCCTGTTACAGTCTTTTAACCTTTATCGGTCGTATCGTAGCCTATGAAACATATTACAAAGCTCCGAACGGTACTGGATCTAGTATGTTTCGAAGCCGCGATCGTTCCACAACATTGCTACCGAGTGCAATAAACTCGATATGCTCTAACAATAACAAACTGTCTTTATAGCGACCGATAACAGGGAGTCTGTTATTGTGGATACAATAAAGTTCCATATTTAAGTTACACAGATCGCGATGTAGTATGACGTCATGCTGGGTGATACTCGATTACTGGACTCGACTCGACGCATATTAGGTTACTCGAAATCGACTCCCTCATGTACTCTATTTTGCGCAGCCCTATTTATTTGACAGGACCTGGCATTCTACAAACTTCGTGGCAGTGCAACTTGCTATTGCATTATTCATTCTTGATACGAAAGTGACACATTGTGAAATATTTCGCTAAAATTGATTTCGTATCAGGCATAATCTTGTTAATTTAAGAGGTACAGCTATCATACGAGGGCATGCCTAATGTCGGTTTACAAAATTGCATATACTGGACATTTAACGTGCCACAATTATATGTAACCTAATGTTACATTTACCGGAAGTAGGTATGATATCAGAGCATTTGAGCGGTGTAGCCTAATCCTGGTTTTGATACCGTGGTCATAAGTATCGGCTGTTGTTACTGTCATTGCCAAAATCATACTAAATCAGCGTTAGACTCTGCCGTCTATTTCTATTGTAATCCATCAATAACCATTAACAACTTGAATATAATCAGTTTTGATGCACAGCAATACCATTGCTTCTTTACCTTGTTACCGATCGAACCCCTTGTGTTTTCAATGCGATCGCCCATGTCCATTTACAACACAGTGTCTGATGGCACCTAGATCGGATTAGCAAACCCATTCACTTGAAATCACGCGTAACGCGGGGAATATGTTCCAATTGAATCAATTGGCCGAGTACTATTCCAGAGCACATAGGCCTAATTCCACAATGCATTTCGTACACCCTGTTGTAGTGCTTGATACCCGATATAGGCTACGGGCCCGGCTGGTTAAGAACCCCTGGGATTGACCTGGCCACTCGGCGACGAATTCATTGGTGTTACGTCTGGAGAGCGTGCTACTACCTTAGTCGCCAACGATAGTCACATGGATCACGAGCACAAACAACACCTAGCATACAGTGTTGGGATGACTCGAGTCATGACTTGACTCGAGTCAGACTCGAGTCAACTTTTCATACGACTTGACTTGACTCGAGTCACTTTGGAAAAATGACTTGACTTGACTTGACTCGGAGCTTCAAAAATGTGCACTGACTCGTGACTCGGAGCAAAATTTACGAGTCAATTTCAAGTCATCAAGTAAACGGTGTCGAATATATCACTGTATCTTGTGTATGTTCGGACTATTCGATGTACGCAGGTGTTACTTGTGAGAGCAACAATTCATGATTCTACGTTACAGAAATCCACCATTTTTGGATCACAAATAAATTGACGGGAAACTAAACAAGCACAGCCTACGTTGGCGAAGTAGTAGTAGAAGATTGATCTAAATAGCAATGTGTTTCTGTTCCTTAGACGGCTCAATGCATGACGTTGCGCACTGCTCACATTTACCAACCCTCTTGTATGATTTAAATTGAACAGATATAGTTTGTGCGATTATATTCTCACGGATGTGTAAATAGGTGTTGTGGGATATTGTACCATATCAATTTGTTTCAACTTTTGAAGCTTCGTATTAGGTCCTACATTTTGGCTGATAATAACTCGCTGTAGCATGTAGCTGTACTGTACAGATAATCACGTATTTTATTAGCAATTCTACGTGTGCGTGATGAGGGATACAACGTCTTTTTGCATGTAGATTTAACTAGATATTCGTTATTTGATTCAAGATTAATGATCAATTAATCTGTCTTTCACACATCTAGCATAATGTAATGACTCTGAATCATCATTCATACATCGAAAATTCAATTTGACTTGAATTGTGACTTTACTCGTGACTTGACTTGACTTGACTCGACTTGACTCGAGTCACCTCCAAAAAATGAGTGACTTGACTTGACTCGAGTCACGTTTGAAAATAGATTGACTTGACTTGACTCGAGTCAAAATCTGCAATGACTCGAGATGACTCGTGACTCGAAGGTAGTGACTTGATCCCAACACTGCTAGCATATATTCAACCATATGTCACGGATGTCACATAATGCCAATGGCTGTCACCCTGACCTGACTAGCTACCTATGTACCCCGCCAACGCAACTTCAACCTTTCGATATAGTACTATTCCCTATGACGGTACCAGAGATTGTTTGCGTTCGTAGGATTTTCAACCAAGTCACCGTTCCCAGTCGCCAGTCCTTCGCTGGGTTTGACATTTGACTCGACTCACTCGAGTCACTTCAATGTAATCACCTAGTCAGTATGAGATCGAGTGACGAAAAGTCGCACCAAACACAATCACGATTTGCAGTCACGATGCACGAACGGGTCATGTCTTATCATTATGTACTTAGCATGAAACGTAATAAGCCGATCTCCTACACGGCATGAGGGCTTCCAAACGTGATGCGATAGTGAAGTTAGCTATTTCGTTAATGTTATGGTAGTTTCAGCCTGCACTTTGAGTTATTAGATCTACAAAACATATACGGCACTGGAATATATTGGTGAATGCCTGAAATGCTATAACGCCGTCGCGGGCCGCGTGTTTGAGGCATCCGCAGTATACCAACAATCAAGTCCATACCGTTGTCGATGATACCGGCACTACTGTATGAGTTAATGGACATGGTGGTAGTACACCTAGCGCAGTGGTTCCCAACCTTTTTCATCTCGTGCCTCCCTTGGCCGAAATTTAAGCCAAAATTCCCCCCTTAGGATAAATCTGCCCGATGATTAAAAAAGGTCATTTTTACCGCGCAAACACCTGTTGACTGAGAGAATAAGACGGGCGGTACCGAGTGTTTGTTTCTAGCTGTGCTGTAATAACACTTTGTAGATCTCCAAAAACAATGGTCTTGGTCCCAATCAAACAAATTCTGGAAGGCTTGACTAAACAGACCCCCACACTTCCATTTGTGCTTTCGGCTTACCATGCACCAATCGCTAATATAACTGTTGTGAAAAATCACTATGCATAAATTTACTGGTCCCGCGATTTTTTCTCAAGTTTGCGTATGCATTTGGCCAATAATATTGGTACTTTCACATATAGGACGGTTGATCAGACTCGAGTCTGACTCGAGTCACCATTTTCTGATGACTCGACTTGGCTCGAGTCATTTTCTCAAAATACGGAAGCGTCTCGACTCGAGACAATCTGGGTATTGACTCGACTTGGACTAGAGTCATTGTTCATGACTCGAACCAAGCCATATGATTTGAGACTATAAGACGGCCAAGACCGACATTTCATTGTAATTTTGAAGAACAGTAAAGTGACCACCCTATTGGAATTTCGTCTATTGATCCTGGTATTTGACAATGCGACAAGAAACTGCTCAAAGTGAGGAAAATTATATCATAAATCCAAATCATTCAATATCACCAAACAGTGTTGACTGGAGTGTGACTTGGACTCGGACTCGAGAAATAATACCATGACTCGGACTCGACCCTCTGCTCGGTGACTTGGAATCGGACTTGACTCAGTGGTGAATTGAAAATGACTCGACTTGACTCGAGTAAAAACTATGAAAGTGAGATTGACTTGTGACTCGGAGCCTCGTGATTTGGTTACAGCCTTGATATATAACATACACGTGATCAGATTCCCTGCTGGAGCTCATTGAAATTTAGGACACCCATTACGTTTCGGCCACATTGCACCAAGTTTACCAGGTCTTTTTTCGATCGGGTAGCTGCTGTTCACTAAAAATAAAGCAAGGCTAGAGATCTCTTTGACTTGAATCGATGACGTTGGAATATTTTGTCACTGTCTGAAAATGTTGACTTGAAAATATAAGATAAATACTTTCACTAGAGGCCTTGTTGTGATAGATACGGCACGACATTGCTCGCTTAGGATATATTTGATTTGAGAGGCCGTCGCTGGCCTACAAAATTATCTTGCGAACTGCAGCACATCTGAACTAATTTTAAAAAATGGGGGGGGGGGGGGGGGGAATTTGTATGTGAAAAAGAGATTTCAAATAGCATTCAAACATACTTTCAGCAAACAAAAAAAAAACATAAGGAGCATACGTTCGGATATAACTGGTTGACTACATGACAGTTCGGACGTGAACAATTTAGGAAATCCAATTCTGAAGTGGAATTCCTCCCTAAAAATTGCAAAATTCCCCCCAAGGGGGGAATTCCTCCCCGGTTGGGAACCACTGACCTAGCGCTTATGCACATAAGCGACACCACCACGGGCGTATACAGTCGGTTATCATTAATATTGATTGCGAGTATTTCTGTGCAAGTGCGCAAAATACGTAATGAAAACCATTCACAATAATTATGCTCGTATCGAATGACGACAGTTTGCCGTCTGTCCAGTATACCCAGTTGCACTATCGAAAAGTCATAATCGAACGTAGTTTTTATTAATACGGCTCAGTCAATCCTTCTGGCGTCGGTGAATTATAAGTACAATCCGGGTCGAGCTCTCAAGTCTCTCGACCGAGTAATCGTAGCCCGTCTCGCCTGAAAGGAACAAGATGTAACGTAGTCAGTTGGTCATGACTGTCATTGTATGTTCCAATACGACGTACCATCCTCGACGACCTCATCCGCCTCGCCACTGGGGTATCCTTCGTCGGAAACGGGTGCAACGCTGCAATGTATTGATAATAGTTGAGGCCATTACAAATGTTATCGTACAATCAATGCGCACGATTCGTATTCGCCATGGTTGGCGTTACCCGTGCCGCCCGTTGAAAGCGGTGAGTCCCGACTAAACGCACCACCGTTTATATATACAGGACAGTTAAGCGACATACTGCGTGTACAAACCTGCGTGTTGCCACTGTCTTCACCTTCAAACCCATTTCGAATGAGGAGTCGTCCGTCGTCCAGCTGTAATAAAACATTAGGCCTATTATTATCATATATGATAGCTGCATATCATACCGCGACATACTGCGTGTACAAACCTGCGTGTTTCCACATTCTTCACCTTCAAACCCATCTCGACTGAGGAGTGTCTATGCAAGTACTACACAAAAAAGCACTTACTCATCAGCCGTAGGGAGGGCGTAGGCGGTGGCCGAGGGGTGCACGCATTCTTCTGTGACCGCACTTAGTTCCGTCCCGAATCTATCAATTTCTATGAACTCCGGTGTAATTACGTGTTTCTCCATCTTTGCTTGTCGTAACTGGCTCAGTCGCTGCACTTGGACGTCAGTGATCAACGCCGGAAATGGTATTGGCTTGACCATTGTGACGACATACCGCTATCGAACCGAACGGGGCTGGCATTAGCATGATGAAGTGTACGCGGTTCCCGTATTGGTCGTGCGTATAAAATAATACTGAAGCGTTTGCCGTATTACCGTACACTGCATGGCTGGTGGTACACTGCATATATTGACATTTTTCAATGAGTAGGGGTTACAGACACGCGACCCATGAGGTCCTAATTCGCATCCCGTTACGTGATTTGATGTTTCTGAAGAACTCTTACTAAAGCATGTCTACATGTCGACATCAATTTCATTGGCATCATATTGTGGTCGTCGTGGGTATGGCGTCTTGATGTGAAATGCCGCACCGTTGCCAATACCATAGGGTTGCCATACGTCCGGAATTTCACTGTTAAAACTGCGTCCGGGAGGAATTTCTAAAATATGCCTAAATGTCCGGAATTTTGAAGGCTTGAAGTAAGCTCATATCTTTTTTTTTCGTAAATCAATCTGAACAAGACTATTTTTGGGCAGATTTTTGCTACATGAAATTTTTCTTCGCGCTGCGCGCGATTTAGTATCATATATATTGGTTTTAATATGGGGACTACCGCCCTCGCAAAAACTGCGATCAAAAAATAAATAAAAAATTACATTCGTTTACAAAACGAAGTCTAATTGTAATCGCAATTACAAGATATCGGTATTCATAGAGTCGTCGTTTTAGGTCGTTTGGATGCTTTATTCAAAGATGTTGGTTCTAAACCGGGGGGTAGATTCGCGACCATAAAAGGTTGGAAAACACCGGATGTGCGGTGTTTATATAGATCAGTGGTGAAGTGCACACCCGCATTAGGCTGATAAATAATCTTATCGGCGTGACATGAACCTGACTGCATAATTACGCCCCTTGCATTTTCGAAGTCATCATTCTACATCAGCTCTCTACCGTTGACTCTGATTATGTGGACGGAGAGAGCATTGAAATTATACAGTAATATATGGAAGAGCCAATATTATTGACACAATTCATTCAAATCATTTAACGACCAGATGCATATAGTAAACCCCCAGAATTTGCATCGAATACACTACGATGGGCCCAAGACCAGTGTTTATTTGGGTGGGATGGGGCTGCAATATGTGGCTACGGCCCAGGTTACAGCATACAATACACAACCACATACTATTGAACCGGATCGCGACCACCTCTAGTCGATAGACAAAGCGTTGCTGGTGTGACGTCATATTGATCGACAATGCGCTCACACCTCATTTTGAAATCCGCTAGTGGGCGCTGAAGAGCGTCCGGAATTTGTGAAACAAAAATATGGTAACCCTACAATACCAATACGGTTAGGAACTGACGTCGGGCTTCCGCAACGACTAAGCTTAGCTAGGAGACCGTTTTCAAGCAGCTAGAGTGTAAACCTCGCCCCGATATAGCAAATTTATTCCGAGTTACGGAAGTCGACGACAGTACAGGGTAACTTGTGCGACCGTCCACATGAACTTAGATCAGGTTGTGTTCACGGGTCTCAATATGCTGATATCTGTTGCAAATTGACTCCATCCTTTAGGAGACGTTTTAATTTCTATTGAAATTTATCCCGTGCTATGCACGGTTCAATGCGAGTTGCCTCATTACTTTGATATAGTAATGCTGCGCTCCTTCTAACGAAGGAGGTTGATTCCGGTATGTACTTATAAGGCCAGGTAATTCAAGCAATAGCAGATCGTATTTTACCAATTTTCAGCAATATTGTTTGACTAAGGACGGTTTTAGTGAAGCAATTTAAAGCAAAACGAGCGACGACATTTGACTTTTCGATGATACCCTTGATAGCTTAAGCTACATATTTGCCAATTTGTTGCACATCCGAACGAACATGCTGTTGAGTAGGCTTGTTTCGTTTTGGTCTGGTGTCGCATTTCGGATTAGTTCGTGCGAATGGCGTTTATTGCACAAGCAAATGGCGGATGGTCCTAAAGAAGGTTGAAAAGCAATGCGCCGTAATATCGGCAACGCCCTAGAGCAACTAGAAATGCTAGGCGCACGGGTGACTATTAAGTGATCCTATATATCTATATCCGACATAATATTACATTATAAGGCATGGTATGCAATGCAAAAGGATAAGATACTGAACAAGTGCAACAGTTACATTAACGCGCCTTATGATGTATTGCACCTACCTGAAGCAACGTATAACACTTATTTGTGTATGAATCCATCTCGTAAATGCCATTAATGGGCGTGACTTGTCGATGGTTCATTACTACACCAAAGGCGCCGTCCATTTGCAATCGGTCTGAATGAATCCCAGTAGGGGGCGTGTTGCGCATAACTGTTCATCGTTAATAAAACACGTGAAAAATCGGCAATTGCGTATAATATGGCGCCTTGTGGCGTACACTACATAACTAGTCATACGGCCCAACCACAAGTTGGTATGTTATGATTGATTGACGTGTAATACGCGTATCGTACAGCTACCGTATATCATCGCAGTACTCATCCTCGTGTGGCTTCCGCATCTTATTCAAACTCTGAGCAACCGCCTAAGTGTTGATATAGCATCCTCGCATTACAGATGAACTGAACGGACGTAGCAATATGCGATGGATCGTATTGTGCAATCAGCAAATGCAATGATGATGATGATGAATGCTGGCGACTTGAGCGCGCAATCATTATCGCACGTTGCGTACCTGTCGCATCGGTCGCCTTATAGATGCAAGGGGACAATGCTACTGTTAATAGACAGCAGCAGCATGGCAGACACGTCGGTTACAGAGTTACCTGAGTACAGTATGAGCGTACTAGAAAGTCGTCGAATACGGGCACACTTCTGGTCCTTCAGGTGCAGTGTACCCTGTATGGCCCTGTTGCTCCGGGACCTCAATAACAACACGGTGTACGTGTACTGCGGTGGCAAGAAACCTGGGAGACGGGCTGACGCACAGTGCGACGGCTTCTTGATGGTGAGTAGTCGTGTATGTATAGCTAATATGCCGACGTCTACCGTCAGTATAACGGTAATTTACGTACGATGTAATACAGACTAAAAGCCTATCCATGTCCGGACGCATAACCAGCACCAACGTCCAGAGAACCCTGCAGGCTGCCAGTGAGCTAAAGGCTAAATTCCGAACGCCATTGGTGGTGACCGAGCCGATCGCATACATTAACAGAATGTGAGTCTGCTACCCGTTATTATGCATATCGTAAAGTAGAGTTGCTGGCGTAGTATCAGTTGTATATGTCGTAGTGCGATGATGATGGCATGTAATCCATGCAACTTTTTCGCAGGTACGCCAATCCGTCGACCCACATACCGCTGAAGCTGGCAAGGATGCGCTACCCCGTCCACGCGACGACGTCGGCGACTCGAACCGTCGCCCTAAATTCGATGAAACGCAACGTGACAGTAATGCGCCAGATTACTGCCACAGGGTTACCAGCCTTGTCATGGACCTTTCATTATGCCAGGAAGTACAGGATCCATTTTAGGGAAACACTTGAACTCATGCGCGCCGCGCACACGTTGGTTACTTCTCATTTACGCGATGGGTGCCGTCGCGTTCCGCGGTGTTGAAAAAAGTGCCAATATATGTTTTAGTGTACACCGGATTGTCATTGTATTTTGTGTATGTCGATGTTACATCAGGAAGTAAGTGTATAGAATGTCACTGAAATCGGCAGCACTAGCGCGTTACAACAGTAACCAAGTGTACAAATCGGTAGTAGGTAGAGTGAGGATGGCTAGCTCGTATTTGTTAGCAATATCTTCCACTTATGTAACAGACTTGGACAACTATAAAATGTTCAGTTTTTCTGAATTAGATTAGAATTAGAATTAGAGCTCCACAGTTTTTTTCAAACTAGATTCGAATTAGAATTAGAGCTACACGGTTTTTCCAAATTAGATTAGAATTAGAATTAGAGCTACACAGCTTTTCTCAAATTAGAATAGAATTAGAATTAGTGCTACTTAGTTCGCAGAAACTTGGAAATTGAATGAAATTGTATATGGGAAATAATACAGCAAAATGCAGTTCACGTCAAATCACAGTGCGTGGTGCAAAAGACCGTGAGGCGATAACCGCCACATATTTTTTGTTTAATAAACAACAACAACAGTGCATTCCCATAACCATGAGAATGGTTAACTTCTGGACACCAAGCTTGGCTTGATTTTTACTATACTTTATTGAAATATTACTTCTTTCATGGTAACTGTGGGCATCGCCCATGTTAGTCAGAATGGCGATGTACTAACGTAAGGTTTTAGAAACGAGAATGTTGTTCGAAGGCTACAAGCTACTCTAGCAGGCTATTGTTCGTCATAATATCTACTGTGACTGCACGGTGTAAGTAAGGCGATGGCGGTTTGGCACTGGACTTCCCTACGCAAGAGGGATATTCTTTTTAACTCACTGCAATAGTGCAATATGCATCGGACAAAGAGGCATTTTCAGGAAAACAATAATTAGATTATCACTAGAATTAGAGAATACGGACATTTCACAAATTAGATTAGAATTAGAATTAGAGCATAAGAACATTTCACAAATTAGATTAGAATTAGAATTAGAGCACGGAAGCATTTCACAAATTAGATTAGAATTAGATTACTGGCATTTCGCTATAATTTAGTGAAATTAGACAACTAGAATTATCTAGTTGTCCAAGTCTGTTATGTAACATACTTTGACACTATGAGTGAAGCGGGCAGCGGCGAAACGTAACTTGCAACAGGTGACCGTAAAGCAGTGTTGGGATCAAGTCACTACCTTAGAGTCACGAGTCATGTCGAGTCATTGCACATTTTGACTCGAGTCAAGTCAAGTCAAGCGATTTTCGAAAGTGACTCGAGTCAAGTCAAGTCACTAGTTTTTGGAGGTTACTCGAGTCAATTCGAGTCAAGTCAAGTCAAGTCACGAGTCAAGTCACAATTCAAGTCAAATTGAATTTTCGAAGTATGAGTGACGATGCAAAGTCATTACATTTTACTAACTGGGTGAAAGACAAATTAATTGGCCATTTGTCTTGAATCAAATAACGAATATAAGGTTAAATATGCATGCATAAATGCGTTGTATCCCTCACGCACACGTTGAAGTACTAATAAAATTCATGAGTAGCTGTATAGCTACATGCTACAGTACGTCCTTATTAAATAGAGGATCGAATACGAAGCCTTGAAAAGTTGAAACAAATCGATATGGTACACTACGTCATCTACACATCCCTGTGAATAGAAACACATAAACTATGTTCGTTCGATTTAAATTATTATAAAAGGGGATTGGTAAACTTGAGCACTGCACATAAGCATAGTCGTATACGAACAAAGATACGTTGTTATTAGATTATTACACTACTACAACGTAAGCTGTGATCATTTCGTTTGCGCTCAATTTATGTGTGATGTAACAATGGAGGATCAGTGAAACGTACAATCAGTGAATGAATGGTTGCTCTCACCAGTGACATCCACATATCGTGAACAATCCGAACATACATAAGATAGGGTGACTTAATCGATACCGTTACTTGATGACTTGAAATTGACTCGTACACTTCTGCTCCGAGTCACGAGTCAATCCACGTTTCTGAAGCTCCGAGTCAAGTCAATTCAAGTCATTTGCGCAAAGTGACTCGAGTCAAGTCAAGTCATACGAAAAAGTTGACTCGATTCCGACTCGAGTCAGGTCATGACTCGAGTCATCCCAACACTGCCGTACAGGTAAGGTGCCTACTTCGTATCTGTTCGTGTTTACGTGCGATCTACAGTACCTTCGAACGGCAACGTTTTGCAGTAATAGGTCAACCACGAATGGTGGGTATGTCGTGTTTTATGTCAAGAACTACGAAACGCTTCAACCAGGAAATTCAATCGGTGAAGTCAAGGCACACGCCCTCTACAATAATATCACCGTGACGGAGCTCGCAATCTTCGACCTGTGCTATATTGTGTTCATCGTCCACATCTGTAATGAACATTCATAGTACGTGACTTGTTAGCAACAAAGGTCACTGGTCCAGGACGTACCAGAGCATGTGACGATCACCGTTATGGCAAGCGACCTGACGTTGGTGACCACAATCTCGCCCACGCACTCGACTGCCGACGACGTACTGTGAAATTATCATGTGTTGTGCACAGGACAACATCATGCCCATAACTAGTAAGTTAAAGTAGCACTCGCCGTCGACGACGCATCTATGTGGTACATATGCCACGCGCCGTGATTATGAAGTCAGAACTGATGCTTTTGCGTCTTAACGTGCGGTGCATGACTAGTGGGACACTGTGTATGTTGACATCTTGCAAACCTGCGAGTGTCGCTTTCCAACATGTAGATTTCTTCTCCTGGACCGGACCCCTCACTGGTCGTCCTTGGAATCAGTATTATCACAATGAGCAGAGACGCAACGTGATTTGACACAACGCACATATTTTAACGCCTCAATGCTCTTTTACATGTAATAACCGAACTAATGACTTACCCGCGAGCTGTGTCCGAGCAAGGTTCAGGCTCCTGTTCAGTGCAGGACAGTTCCCGAATTTCGGGTATATAGTCTGGGTGCTCATCGTTACTATATGTATTTTCTCGTATTTCTGGTATGAAACGTTCGTGCATGATGATCGTCAAAGCGCAATGAACGCGATGCTAATTGGCAATTGAACTCCCATCGCTCTCCATAATTACCTAATAGTAACCATAGTGACGCATGAATGGGTCGGCAACTATGTTGGCACAGGTAACGGTATTGGCTGCAATGCAATAGGTAGCGGTCTAAAGCCGAGTCATCTACATAGAAAAACAGCCAGCCGTGTCATCCGTTATATGCCATTTGGTATTGAGTCGTGGATATCGCTGAGTTTTCCAGAGCAGTGGTCACACACACGCGTCGCGCGAGGTCTTACTTCGCGGCCCGCTACGTGATGTAAGATTGCTGAAGAACGCTTAGTAAAGCATTTCAAACTGCTGACGCCGAGTTCATTGTCAACATATTGTTGTAGTCGTGGGCATAACGCCTTGATGTGCAATGGCCCACCACTGCCATCATTAAGGCAATTAGAAACGACGTCGGGCTTCCGAACACCGTGGGCTTTGCTAAGATACCGGTTTTCAGCAAATAAAGTGTCTGCCTCGCCCCGGTATAGATTATTTAATCCGAGGGACGGAAATCGAGAAAAAAAAATTATGCGACCGTCTACATTACGTGAGATCAGGATGTGTTAACTGCCGTCAAGATGCTCATGCATGTTGCAAAGTGACTACCTACTTTAGGGCACGTTATCCCTGTTACTATACAGAACATGAATGTTCACGATTTCCGTGCGCATATGAGTCAAACGTCCGTGAACTAGCAATGGACACTCGACATGGTTAGTTAACGTGGGTGTTTGGCGAGAGCGCAATCTAGATTTTATTCGCCACTGTGTTCTAGGAGGCGACGTATAACTTCCGATATGCGGGTATTGGTGGGGGGGGGGGGAGTTATGTAATAATTTACTCAGAACGCACGGATGTCTTGAAGTAACGACGTGGTAAGTGATCGGCGCGGTCTACTTCCGTTTAAGGTAATATGCAGCGGATGTTCGGTTGGTCACTACCGCAAGGTGTCTATAACCGTGTGATCATTAAATGGCCCTACCCCGATATGCCTGCCGGGAAACACGTGCGTTGACAGGTCACTAACTTATTTTGATTTGATGCGCACTGATTCATACCTGTCGATCACACACTAGGCTACTAAGGGATACTGGAAAGGCCGAAATGCATTCACGGGTCGCGCGCCTGATATATCTGAGCTACACATGTGCAATGTGTATGTGCCGTGCAAACAGTATCTGTACGTGGCCGTGACCCACCATTCGATGAACCGCGTGTAGCGAGCCGATACCAAACCAATATGTTGGGATCGCCATACTGACACGTTGCATACTGGCGCCGAAGCATAATTACGTTGTTGCAATGGTAAAACGACTGGCGATATTAGTGATGTTGTAACACCGCTGTTTCATCAAGGTTATCGAACGTCGTCACACTTTGCGCAACGTGCGACTCGACGAACAGCATATGGGTACGGCTCGCCTTGATCAATAATACACACCTACAAACCAATAGTTGGGTGAATAACCCCTTACCGCAGGGGTATACAACATTTTGCTGGTCGCGGGCCAAATGTCGGGTGTACAACTTATGGCGGGCCGGAATGTTTCTTATTAGGCCTAGTGTATTTTACGCTCACTTCGGCATATCATCCTACATTGCTGCACTCTTACTCATACCAATCAGAATACACATGTTTATACAATTCAACAACAAACACTAAATGGGACAATGAGCGCAGCTTGCGGTGTGAAAGGTTTTCAACTGCTGGTAACAAGTCAGATGAAACACGAATCAGACCCTATTCGAAATGGACGTTCGAACTACGTGATCTTAGCATGCGCTTCGTGAATTTCCTTGCTCACAACTCTTGTTCACAAGGCGACGTAACCGATACATATGCTGGCTCTTCGACACCTAACTATCGGTCGGTATCGTCTGATATGAAGGTCTCCTTTCGAGTTAACACACAACAACTTTGTTGCGCACTACAACGGATATACGCATGTATTTATTAGGAATATGACATGGTCAGCGTTGATATTGGACGTGAAGCTTACTGTTGGTTGTGTAACCACGCAGCGGACGCACGAACTGATGTTCTACATGCAAATCGATTGGGTACGAGTTATGCCTCTGCACTGGACAGTTGACTATATTCGATATAAATTAGTAATGTGTTTCTTCAAATTCGGAAGTCAACATGTAAGTTTCATTCAGCACAAACCCGTGCTTGACCTCAACGTACTTATCTGACAGCCTATCGCTTCATGTATAACGCCTATGTACGCTACGCAGGTTTCAGCGTCTAATATGAAGTGCGTTGCAAATTCTTTAGATGACTATGCACATATATATACACCTGCAAGCGACGATATACTATCAATTCGCGACACCATATTGCAATAATGTCTATATTTTTTCGTGAAACAACACCCACATCAACATCACCAAGCGACCTCCACCATTAAGAGTCACGTACTCATACCATGTCTCTCGACAAACCTATCATTTGTGGCAGTCCCGCAACAGTCTCAGTTTGCTGCGCATGGGGCCAATAGCTAACCCACATCGCGTAGCAGCATGTCGCAAAGACTCACTGAGCATCGGACCCGTTCGCCGCAAAAATAAGGATAGGTCCGGATGACGGCAAAGCCACAGGAACTGATCCTCGTTAATGGATATAGGGCTCTTGCTCGTTATTCGTTGCCTTTTGAATGCAAGGCGTGCGGCTGCAATAGGGATGTTATCTGAAAATAGTTGGCATAGTAACAGATCCGTGTGCTATCCCGATAGCCATATGCGTACCGCTGGGTGCCATATCCTGGAAAGAGGCTTGATGCGCGTAATCCGATGAGGCTATCGATGTCGGTGTCGTGACAGGATCGGATCGTGGTCGCGCAACGACGCTTAGTTCATGTTTCGCACGGGCTGCCGACTGGACGCTCCCGGACGTAGTTTGGGCATCATTACGCGTGGGACGGCGGCTGGCAGTCGTGAATTCATTGTATTCCGTAGTTTCATTCACTGCAAAGACAAGCATGCAATTTAGTCATCCATAATTTTATTTTTTATTTGCGAGCAATGCGTTATATGTCCTCTAGCAAACGCGTATGTAATACGGTGAAGGCTTTACCGAGTTAATTTACCTCCGTACGAGAGATCTGTTTCCATATCATCATGGGACGTTCCAGCGCACCTAGCGGCGTCTGCGTGTATAGTTTCGTGCTGTGTGGCCAACGCACGATTAAAGAGTTTCCTGCCGATGGCTGCACCCGCTGCGACACTTGCATTGCGGGACATTCCGTCGTAATGCACGTTGGCTACCCCGATCGAGTGAGATGAAGAAGCAGCTACATCATCCTTTTCCCGAAGAGACAGACCGCTTGCCATAGTGGCCAGCATTTTTCGTAAATGCTGGTAAGATAGTCCTTGCATTCCGTGTCTTGTCAGATATGATTGGACACATTTAGACAGCTGCCGTATGGGCTGACCTGTCGTAGAACGAAGAGCAGGCGCCTCAGCGGGGCTCATGGATCCGTTGTGGTGAGCGCATAACTGTAACACAATTAAAAGTACTTGGTAATGGTACGTCACTGCTTAACGCATTCCGCAAGCTAGTTCTGCACTTATGACGACATGAGCAATAGCCTATATAGATAGCATGCTCAATGCTCACCAATTTGAATCGTTCATAGCGGTCGTGTTCAAACGCAATCATACCGACGAGCGATTTGCTTTTTGTTTGATTGACTTGTACGATTACTCGATCCTGGTCGCTGATCAGCTTGCCGGGATTCATTAATTCTTCGGCGGTGACCCGTCTGAAATGAGACAGTCGTGTCCCGGTGGATGCTCCTACGTCAATCAGGAGTGCCGCCAGACACGCGTGATAACAGTTGTCGTTGATAACGCGCGTTAAGTCCTCTTTGAATTCGTCCGATGCCATCATTCTACGATGCAAATACAAATCCTGAACAAGTATTGAAATACAATGCGATAAGCGCAACACTCATACGTTTTGAATTGATGCCAATGGACGTTAATTACTACCATGTCGTTTGCTAGATGTTGCTGGTCCCTTTTTTGTCGGTCAAGGTTCGTACCTCTCCTAGTGACATCGACGATCTGCAGGAGGCGCAGTTGGTCTTTGGCAACGACAACTTTGCCTAACAACTCTGGGCAGTGCGAACGACCGAATTCAATAAATCCTCGCACTGTCGTCAATGTGTTGAATATAGTGTTTGGCGATCGTTTTTTAGCCCGTCCACCATCATCGTTATTGGACGCGTATCGCATTAACCGATCTGGATCATCCCGTAGCAAGGTGCCGAACAAATAAGTTGGGTTTGACAGCATCATGGCGGTATTGGCCCGATCGAGGTGACGTGCGTCACGGCATGTGTCGATAAGCTGTCGTAATGGAACGTGTTATGGTAAGCGGGCGTGTTGAACATAACATTATTGAATAATCACCGTGCGAAGGTCCCCTTGGAATCGGACTCTTGCGTAGTTGCGCGCATAGAAATCGCTTCCAATGCCATGGCCATCCGCCAGCTCTTTCTTGTGTGTTTTGCGCCAATGCAATGATATGTACGACGTTGCGATAGTCTTATCGCACAACTTACACAAGGTGCGTGACGAAACGGTATTGGTTGCGTAGTCGCCAATATAACGGGAATATTTTACACTGCAATATATATATATATATGTATTGCGTTCGGCAGCTCGCATCTTAATTAGAAGCTAACCCAGTGATGGGCAATCAACGACCCGCGGGTCGCATGCGGCCCGCAACATCGATATATGCGACCCGGATCGCACCAAGAACCCTTTTAGAAATGCTGAGAAAATGCGTACTGGAAATCGACTTTATGCGGAGACTGCATGGAACCGCATTTTCGTAGCTGGTTTCGCGATATTGGCGTAAAAAGGTTGCAGTAGCTTCAACCTCCGTCACTGCTTTTCGTAGCGATACCCCGTTGCTTTGTAGCAGTTTTTATTAATTTCACGGAGAATGTCATGCCAAATAATCAGTGACAATATGAAGCTCTATGAATTCATTAACGCAAATAAAGATCCGGCCTCTGAAGCAGTTTTTCCATCTTTCTTTGAAAGACAATGATCTTGCAAAACATTAAGAGCCAGTAAAACTTCATTCAGATTAAATCGAATAGGCTTGATACATTTGATGCGACTTTCCCAGCGTGTGTCTGGCGGTGCATTGAGTGAATGCTTGACACGGTTTTTCAGAATAGTCCAGCGTTGTGGTGAGGACGAAAACAAGACGTAGATTCTACCAAAACCAGATTTAGCGTATGATTAGCACATGGCACATACATTGCCTTGGGATTGATTTGGAGCATTCGGGCTTGAACACCAGACTGTTTCCCTTCCATATTGGAACCATTGCCGTATGATTGCCCCCGGCAGTCCTGCAACCGGCAGTCCTGCAAATCAAGCCCAAGTTCCTCTACTCATTCGAGGAATGCTTTGAGCAAACCCTCCCCTGTGGTGTAATCTACCTTCAAGAACCCGAAAAATGACTCTTGTCACCACAGCCGCGGTGCGATAGTCACATTCCACATATCTTAAAATAACAGACATTTGCTCGTGGTGTGAAGAATATGGAGTGCAATCTAAAATAACTGAAAAGTATTTTGCTTTCTTCACTTGCCCCAGATTTTCCTTCACTACCTCTTTTACCACGGTTTCTATCAGCTCGTTCTGAATTGCAGGACTCAAATAATTACATTCATGCTCTTTAATTCTTTTAAAAATAGATCTCGTTTTGCCATAAGCTCAACTAAGCCTAGAAAGTTGCCATTGCTCGGCGATCCAAATATTTCATTCGACCCCCTGAACGCCATATTCCTCTCTGCCAAAAAGAGAAATTATATCGATCAACCTCTTCAGGACGTTTCTCCAAAATTTGTGCTCGTATTTATATACTCCATCTCTCGTTTGTCTATCGTGGAAGACCTTGCGATTCCTTGTTCAAGTGCCACATATTGAGCGAAGTATTGTTGATGTATATTTCCATTTCCATGGTCTTTCAGTTTCTTTGATAGCCCCTCCCATTTATTAATTCAAATGGAAAATGGATGCCAACCAACCCCAAATAGCTTCAGCAGAAACAGTACACTCTATCCTGCTCTACAGAATATATTAGCCATGAACGCGGAACATTCTCACCGTTGTTTAAAATACGTTGGTAGTGAGCTGAGGTAAAGCGCCGTCATGGGACGGAATCGTCAAACGCGAAGGTTATAATGTACCTGACGTGGACCGCGCCTTACTATGTCACATCTCTGATTTTCGGATATTTTCTCTGGCCAAGTCCCGGGATCATCACCGAGAATAGCGTGCATTCCTGAGGTTGTCGGTAATGTAACACATCCTGCGATGGCAGGGTATACGTTTCCGAATGTTCCTTATAATCATGCGCATAATCTAGATTGATTGATTCATTCAATTCTGCATATTCTTGGCAGCTGTCCTCAGTAGAATCGTTAGGCTCAGCGGCGAGGATGATACTTTTACTAGCACAAGGCTTTACTGACCTGACCTTGAAATATTCCGTCACTTTCGGCAAATTTGATATGCGATTTTTTAAGGCAGCTGCTTCTTTCCTTTTACTTGCTCCACTTTTGACTTTGGGCATGATTTACGAGACGATATGGACCTTACTCAATAACGACTAACAACGACTACTAAACACTAGGGATGGTGTGAACGCGAGGTTCACGTTCGCGTTCTGTGTGTGAACCTCGGAAATTTAGAGGTTCGCGTTCACAACAGAACCTTGGTAGGTTCTGCACTGTGAACCTTTTTCAAAATTACATTTTTTACGTCACTTTAACAGCTTTGGTTGAAAGTCTTCCTATTTCAACTTCGGGCCACTCTCTGTGTGGAGTTGGCAGCACAAAAAGTGAATATGCACTAAACGAGCATACACGTTGCCGATTTCAAACACTTTATTTGCTTTGTTACAAACGTTAGCCCAAAATTTTGAGCTCTGCGTTTTAAATATTTAGCAACTCTTTGCTGTGGGCATGGCCGGCAATCACATAAATCTAGAACGAAATACACTCGCATGTAGCTAGTCGGTGAATGGCGCTCACTCAATTATTGACATCAACGAAATTGATACAAATAAGGTAAGTTTTCTAATTCAAAAAGTCCAGCTTGTGCAAGTTCACATGGAGAAATGTCAGGACTTCAACGTTCTTCGGAGTGAGTCTGTTGCGCAGAGGTGAAACAATATTCCCAGCAGAGCTGAACAGCCGCTCTGACTCCACTGATGTGGCTGGGCAAGAAAGAAATTTTAGAGCAAGTTTAACGAGATGTGGACAGTCTTTGCTGCACCGATCTTCCCAGAATTTGGCCGGGCACCTCTTCTTTGAAATAGGCTTTTCCGCCAGGTACTGACGTAGAGTTGAGACCACGACAGACAAACGATCTTTCTGACGCCGATCTTCTCTTTGCCGGCCATGGTCCCGTGGAAACGCGACGCTATCCTCAGTTTTCGAAGTTGATGAACTCTCTCCATTACTTTCCGAGGACTCTGCACCGGAAACATTAATATTAGAAGTTACATAACTTAAGCAGAGTTCTTCCACCTCTGAACTCTCTGATTTAGAACACCAATAATGTTTTATGCGTGGGTCTAGTGCAGAGCTAACGGCACAGTATTCCCATGTTTTCCTATTTTTGAAGTACGCGTCTCTGTTCTGTCGTACACCCTTTACCGGTCTCACAAATCTCCGTTGCAGTTGTGATTTTAAGTCTTCCAATAGCTCTTCTAGATGGGTGATCTCAGGATCAACAGTGAATTCGTCCACTCTGTTTATCAAGTTCATAATGGTCGGCAAAATAAGCGATGCAGTCGCTGAATCACATGAGAGCTCATTCGTTGCCGTGACGAAGATCTTTAACACCTTGACTACACAAGCTGCTAATCTCCACTGACTGCTGGTCAGTGTATTACTTATGCCTCTATAAGACATATCGTTAATTACTTCGCGCTGCTCGAGGAATCTTTCCAACATATAATATGTGGAATTCCATCTTGTGCATACATCTTGTATCAGTTTATGTTCCGGGAATTCCATTCGCCTCTGACATTCGGAGAGCAGCCTAGCATCGCGGTATGAGCGGTGATAGTGGCCTACGATACTCCTAGTTGCAGTGATCACGTCTTTGACCGTGTCTTGACAAGCCAATGAGTGGGTAACACACAAATTTATAGTGTGTGCCATGCATCGTATATTTAAATATTGACCATCGGCAAGAGCTTTCACCACATTAGCACCATTGTCTGATAATACAGCATCAAACTTCACCGCCCAGTCTTTCTCCAATTGCGTCATTTGCAGTAATATGTTTTCCGAATTGTGCGATCTAGTCATCTCTTTGCAGCTCAGCACTGGGGTGTATCGTTTAATCTCCCCATGCTTGTTGTAAGCGAAGAAGTTCGCTGTAACGCTCATAAATGAATCGCATTCCCGACTTGACCATATATCAGTGGTCGAACAGATGCCTCCAATAGCGTTGCTTGATAATTTATATATGTAAGCCTTCGTATCTTCATACAGTTTGGGAATTCCAACTTGACTTATATAAGCACGCGATGGAATGTTGTACCTTGGTTCCAGAAGATCTAGGATTCGACGAAATCCACGGTTTTCGACCGTTGAATAAGGCATGAAATCAGCAGCAATCATCTCAGAGATGCATCGGGTTATTTTAATCGCTCTGGGGCTAGCTAGGTCCAACTTTTGCTTCTTTGCTAAAGTTTCCACTATTGTCGGCTGGCGTGAGTCAGATGCACACTTCGACGACGAACCCTCTTCCGCTTCTTTCGGATTCTTGATGCTATGGACATTATTCGAGTGCCTTCTTAACGAGGACAGAGTAAGACGGCTTGCGTCCTTTCCGCGACTAATTATGTTGTGGCAAATTTGACATTCTGCTTTGCGACTGTCTTCCATGATGGTTTTAAAATGACTCCAAATCCAGGATGTCATCACTCACTGCCACGTAGATCCGATTCAATAGCCTTTACAATACTACCGACACCCGACGATATACCAGCCTGCGCAATAGGTTAACAATGAAGAGTGAACTCAAAGGCTGCGCGTAAATTTTAGCATGATTTGTCATTATGACGGAACTATCCGTAGTAGCGATATAATCACTATAACGGCGTCCGGCAGCGACCTTGATTTGATATGTTTATTGTATTTTGTATTAGGAAAACCGAATCTGATTGATTGGGGTGTTGACTACTGCAGCTATAGCTTGTTTTTTGAGGTAATGTCTGTAGCAAGTGAAGACTCCGGTTTTTAACTCTGATCAACATCAATGTACCAATCGTCTGACGCCTTCAGAATACATTGTCCACTGTACAGTCTAACTATAGATTACTAACCTACGAAGGTTAGTGATCTATAGTCTAACCTAGATCGTTGAGGCGTAAACATATATTCCCTTGCGAGCCGTTGTCGGAATTGTCGACAACCGATGGGAGATAATATATCGGTTTTATGGAATTATTGTAGCATTTGATTGTTAGTTGATACATTTGGTGATGCTGAAAATATCGACATGTACTAATAGATATCGCTGGAATGGTTTCATAATGTAGCCTGAGTCGTCTCTATACCTGCTATAGGTATGTACGTACATTGTACAATTGTCCATTGATGTAGCCTACTACTTCACGAAAATGTAGGGTTGGAATAAACATTGTGACGTCACGTGACGTCACGAGGTTCACGTTCGTGTTCACACAGAACCTTTCAAAAAGGTTCGCGTTCACACGAACCTGAACCTTTCAGGGGTTCACACCATCCCTACTAAACACTCATGTTGACGTGGTACACTTTCCTCAAACATTTGCCCGACAGTCGCGTCATAATTCACCCTTGGAACGATCTCAACATGGTAGCGGATGGAAGCATAATTTCGTCATAGTAGATAAATGCTATTTGCACTTCAAATACTACAACGACCAACTAATCTACCTTGTGTTGGCAACTTCATTCGGATATACAGAAACCAGTCCTAACTAGCTCCTGTAATTATCAAAAGTGACGTGACATCATCCAGTAGGACATATCGTGTTTATGTACGTGACCTCGGCTCCGTTTGATACCAGATATCACCAGTGGCGGCTCGTGACAATATCGGGTGGTGGGGCAAGGGCTGCAACCGACTTTTTATCAACATGACGTCACAAGGGCGTGTTCCAACGTAAACAAGTAACTTAATTGGTGGTACGGTAACACGAACTTCCCGACAACAGTGATTTTAACGTATGTGCCGCGAGAGGTCTGCCGGTGAGCTGTGACTTGAAGTGTGGTAACTGCCTAAACGGCGTACGGAACAAAGATTCGACACGGTTGATGTTCGCACTATTCCTGACTAATTATCTGCAGAAATGGAAATTACTATAACTCGAGAGATTGCGTAAGCCTAACTGGAAAGGTCATCGAGTTCGGATATATACGCAATTGTTATCTCATATAGATTGGACAAATGGACATGTCATATTGAATCCAAAACATAATAATTCTGAAGAACTACGGATAACAGCCTCGGAAATTCGGTCCCGGTACAGCATAGGAAATTTTGGCCTTGAGGCTGGAGACTGTCACACGACACATACGGCTTACGGTCTATAGCAATGGTTCCCAACCTTTATGGAATCATTGCCCCCTTTTGAAGCTCCACACCGATTATCGCCCCCCAAATATTGGGGACCGAAAAACAGCACTTCTTCAGCCCCCCGAAAAAAACGTTGGTCTTTGGCCCCATAGGGTGATAAATCAAACCCCAGACCCCCCTCAGCCAGTGGGCTATTGGTCGCTACTAGGGATGGTGTGAACGTGAGGTTCACGTTCGTGTTCTGTGTGTGAACCTCGGAAATTCAGAGGTTCGCGTTCACAACAGAACCTCGGTAGGTTCTGCACTGTGAACCTTTTTCATATATTGCAATTTTCACTTCATTATAACATCTTTGGTTCAAATTTATTGCATTTCAACTGCGGGCCACTCTATGCATGGCGCTGGCAGCAGTAACAATCAACAGTAAACGAGCATGCACCTTGGTAATCTCAAATGTTTTACTTACTTTGTTACAAAAGTTTGCTCGAAATATCCAGCTTTCCGTTTGTGAATATTTAGTGACTTTCTGCTGTGAGTTTGACCCGCAATCACACAACATCACGAGCAAAATACATAGTCAGCGAAGGATGCTTATTGAACCAATCGATAAGATTGATATCGTTTTTTGATGTAAAAATTCGAGAAGGCGTATGTGGTCAATCTTGACTTCATAACTTTACTGCATCATTAAAACCAAATCCGTGCGATTGAGGAGTTGGCTACTGCTGTATAACTTCTTAATGAGGTAATATCGGTAGCAAGTATATAAACCCATTTTACACTCTGCTCAAAATCAATGTAGCAATACTCAGACACCGAATACATTGTCCGGTCTGGCCTAGACCGTTAAGGGATAAGCGTATATTCCCTGGTAAGTCCTCGTCGAAATTGTTGGCAAAGCGACGAAAGATGTTGATTTTATGGAAGTATTATATCCTTTGATTGCCTCAGTTGATTGCCTCAGTTGATACATTTAGCGACGTTTAAAACGCCAATATGTACTTCAGAATTGTTGCATTATGTGGCTCAGGTCGTCATAAGGTATATCGTGTACATTAATTTAGGCTATAAGTTCATTGAAAGATAGGGTTGGAATTAGCAATATGACGTCACGTGACGTCATGAGGTTCACGGTCGTGTTCACACAGAACCTTTTAAAAAGGTTCGCGTTCACACGAACCTGAACCTTTCAGAGGTTCACACCATCCCTAGTCGCTACATATCAGCTATACCCTATTTCATGTACTGTTTGGTGAGTCACCGTATTTCGCCTAAACGCGCGACAAATTTATATAATTCATGTATGAATTGGTCAATATGGTCGATGTGGTATGTTGGAAAATGTAGGACCCCTAAATAATAATTGAACATCTTCGGGCGGAATCGTTGTTATATTGAATTCTTTACATGATGCTATTTCGTGACCTCCTATATCTGCTATGTCAGAAAATATGGAAATCGTCAAAACGTACCAAACTAAAAGACGCACATGATTCCATATTGGTATTTCTTTACTGGCAAATCATTTTTTCCTTGCGGAATGGCATTTGTCCTGTAGGTTTAATGTCGCCAGGACAGGAACATTTGATGTCAGCCATTGAGGCGCCTATGGACAATTAAACATATATGTATATATATATCGAAGTTTTCTGTCAGCACAAGGGCATTCCTTTTCGGCCAAGGTCTTCTCGCTGCTGATCGTTCTGGCACACTTCTCGGAGTCGCATGTTACATGGCCTCTAACTTCATATGTCTTGGTGCGTCGTGGCGCAGTAATGGCCGACGCCAAAGTCTCCCATTTCCATAAATGATGCGTATTTTGGTTGGGTGACGGGTCCCCCAACATCAAGATACATGAAAATATGAAATCGCGCGCAGCGCGTAGAATTTTTGAAAAAGTCGCAGGAATTTCTAAAAAAATACTCTATCATTCATGTTTATTCACGAAATAATTTTGGGCTTCCTTCGATTTCGGGCCTCCCACTCCCAATTGGATGGTTTGGGGTGCGGTAGTTACGGTCCCGACTCCAATATAGCCGTTTTAACGCGCCATCGCCCCCTTCGTTGTTTTCGCCCCCTTCGTCCGTTTTCGCCCCCCTATCGACCCCTTCGTTATTTTCGACCCCCTAGACCGCCAAATCGCCCCCTGGGGGCGATATCGCCCACGTTGGGAACCACTGGTCTATAGTGTCTACTGTCTATATGTCTGCTGCAAAATCGCCTTTAGAAAATATATTACCGAATAAATACGAGGATGAAAGCCAACTTGGTACACTGTTACATGAAATCATCGAGAAGTAGCCTCATGACCGTTTTCGGTATGGTACACTGTCAAAATTAATACGAACAGACCAACACCGAATTTTGCGTAAAATTTACTGAGGAATAGGCTGATCGAGCGATCTGCTGTCAGCCGCCATCGAAAACGAAACAGCTATCGCGCTTGAAAGAGGTTGTAATTGGAAGCAAATGGCCTGAAGGCCTCAATTTCACGGTGAAATTGACATTGGAAAATATAAAATAAAAGTAAATATTTGAATGCAAACCGAGGATGTTAGTAAACTGTTTCATGATATCATCATCTCATGATTCTCATCTCCTATCTCAGTATGGAACACAGTTAGCGTTAACACAGATACAGCGGCTTTTGCGTGATATCCGCAATGCGTTAGGTAGGCTAAGTGTCAGATCAGCGCACATCTCTACCATACTCGACCTTGATAACGAAATTGCTGCCCTAAGCATTGAGTGCCAACCTTGAGACTTGACACAGCGTTCGATACTAAACTCAAGACATACCATGCAAAATCTCATGACGGATCTAGGTAAGGAGCATCGTAATCAATGGAGACCAATATACCGGCTTTGCGTAAAATATGTTTGCGATAAATGACGAGTCAGCTCTCACTCGACTTAGGAAACGAAGAAATTACCAGTAACATAGTTCATTGACAAACTTGAAACTTGGTACAGCGTTCGATACTTACCGTACCAAATGACATGACCGATCTCGGTATGGAACATCGTCAAAATCAATGGATACCAATACCGGCTTTTGAGTATAAAATCTGTTTGCGATACATGACGGATCAGCACACACTCAACTTCGGAAACGGAATTACTACTCTAAACTTTAAGTAGAAACCCTGAAACTTGGGACAGTGTTAAATACCACCATCACGACATGACATACCAAGTTTCAAGAATTATCATGGTGTAAAACACCATCAAAATCGACCTATACCAGCAAAGGTCGACTAAACGCATATGACGGTAACCGAGTTCAGATATAGATACGATTGTTACATCACACCTTAAGGGCAACCAGGCTATGTTGCCCCACCTGCTCGGTAATTTTATGAATAGGAGAGAGTAAATCACTGTTTCTTTATTGTGCGCGACTTTGAGAGAATAAACAGTGAAAGCTTAGTTATGAGCGCTACCGGGGCATGCCCCGGCTAGGCATTCGCAAAGCGAAATCACGGAAGAGAATTCGATTTTCGCATAGACTTCGCTATATATGGGCAATTGGGCATTTACACGCGAAAGGACAAGAAGAATACGATTTTCGCTGTGATTTCGGTATATATAGATTGCTGTGCGTCTATAAATGGATAAGAATTGTTATTGAACAGAATTTTAGGTGGGGCAATGCCCCAGTTGCCCTATAGGACGAGCCGCCACTGGATATCACAATATCGAAAGCAGAATTTGTTATATAACGATACAATTGCGATTATTTAGTTCAATTGTTCGAGCGATGACTGTCCGAGTTTCTAATCTTTTGTTATGTCAGGCCTGCAGCACATTTAGGACCGAAATAGCACTTCGCAAGTTCGCATATGCACTGATCGTGTGTATGCGTATGTATATGTATATCACGAGTCGCTGTATTTGCCTCAAATAAACATCATGGTCTAAAATGTACTACGTCAGTTTCCTTTTCGTCAGCCCTCCCCTACATAATGTTGGTCTTGGGAGCCCATACGATGATAAACCAAACTTATGGGGGCTTCGCCACCAGATCCCATACGTTTTTGTCGCTACTTATCATCGAGCTTTGTTGTACTGCTTTCATTGCCCAACCGCGCCATGCGGCCATCCTCTCTCTACTACGTAATTAGATTTACCGGTAAAGCTGAGTGATGGGGTTTTGGAAAATGCAGCGCTTGTAAATAATAATTAATTACCGTCAGGCGGATCCGTTGGTATGATGTCTTCGTTACATGTTGTTATTTCGTGACCTCCTGTCTGCTATGTCAAAAGATATTGAAATCGCCCAAACGTACAAAACTAAAAGACGCACACGATTTCCAATTGGTATTTCTTCACTGAAAAATAATCTTTCTCTGCGCGATGGCATTTTTCTTGTGAGGCTCTCATTGCCGGTACTGGAACATTCTGCGCCAGCCATCTAGGCGTGGCCATGGTTTTCTCGTTGCCGATCGTTCTGGTACACTTCGCGCAGTCGCACATTACATGGCCTAAAACTTAATATGCCCTGGTGCGTCGTGGCGCGGTAGTGGCCGAATACGAAATGCCCATTTCAATAAATCATGCCTTTTCTGGGGGGTGTACCAAATAATCAACATATAATAATCAACATTGAATCGCGCGCAGCGCTGAATTTAAAAAAAAAAGTTGCATAAATATTCAAGAAATACTTTATAATATATGTTAATTCATTCACAAAATAATTTTGGGCCCACTTCGACGTCGCCCCCCCCCAATTGGGAGGTTTGGGGTGCGGCATTTACGGTCCTGCTGGGGTAGGGGTAAAAAGGCCCGGTGTAAAAGGGGCATGAAGCGGATGCCTAGGGGCCTTCGACCAACGTTTTTTGGGCCTGACGAAGTGCTGTTTAGGTCCTAATGGTAAGGTAAAATTGTGGCTCCGCGCCATTCCGTACCACGCAATACACCAGGGGGTCCAGTCGTTTTATTTATAGGGCCACATGAGGTTCACGAATGATTGCACGTCCACCTTTATGTTTACTTAAAATTTGTGGCCAACGCGTTCGAGCCAATCGGTGCTGCTCTGTCTTCGATACCTCTTGCATTTCCGTGAATTCATGCAATCGCCTGATGCTTGGTGAGAAGTAAGAGGATATGTCTTTCATGAAGATTTCAAGGTATGATGGCAATACCTTTACTAAATGACAAACACATCCCACAGTAAATACTGACGGAATTTCGTTCTTCAGCAAAGCTTGGAAGCAACTTTTTCGCTCCATCATTGTGGAACAATTATCACTACCAAACCCAACAATATTGGAGATAGGTATCCCCTTTTCATCCAAAGTCCGTTTAACTGCCTCGTATAATCCTGCTGAAGTTCCTGAATCAACGTCTACCGAATCTAGTAGCCTATCTGTAACATCTGATTTCACGGTGTCGAAGTAGTATTGCACGACAATGGCTAACACTTGGGACACTGATATATCTGTGCTTTCGTCAATGATCAAATATCACTCATCTCCAGTTTTTCATGAAAAGCAATTCCTTCCTGAAGAATGTATGAAGCTTTTGTTTTGCTCATCGACTTTGATATCTTACTATCACTGAAGGCATTTTTACAGACTTTCACCAAGTGATCGCACTGAGAAAATGGCACGTGCTGCTCTGCAATAAAAGCAGTAATCAGAAGTTCCGCTTTTGCCGTTTCCTCAGCCTCACTCGGTTTCCTCTTTTCCATGAATAAATCAATGCTCAGTGCAGATTTGGTTACTTTCATGCTCTGCATATGCTTGGCAGTTTTGCTATGTGCCAGTAGCATCGATTTATTGGCATTTCCTATTTTGATCCCACAGCAAACACAAAAAAAAACTGCATCCCTTCTCTTTCTCATCCTCCTTTAGCCACCCTTTCAGTTTCTCGTCGTCCAACTCTTTTTGAAAGTATGTGCATACCACTTTTCAACTTTTTTAGGACTTTGCATAACTGACTTGAGACTATCATAACGAATCCGGAACCCAAGTAATTCTTTAACACTAGAACTACCGGAACTTCGAACCACCTTGTGACGCATGCTTAATTTTCTTCGATTACATGCATTCAATAGAGTTGAAAAAAATAATCACAAATCTCAACAAATGGCATCAGAAACCAATCACAAATCTCAACAAATGGCATCAGAAACCATTGTTTATTGCTTTCACAGCTACTTGCAATATTTTAGACACTCCTTAGTGCAACGCTTATAATAACAAATCGCCGTTTTTTTGGTGCAACATATAAGTGTTGAACTGGTGCGCATTTGGTATTTGAGCACGTTCTTTACAAATTTGGAGTAGGTTCCAGATCCGCTTTAGCCACATCACCATTCTTGGTTATTGCTGACATATCACAAAGCTTATCAGATAAGATTTGCATAATTCAATCACGCAACTAATCCTCGATTTGCATATTTTTATAGTATCGGCAAGATCATTCACATTCTAAGAAAACATGCACATACCATCGACTTGTTGGTACATTCATAGAATACTGTTTTGAAACCTGGCCAATATACCCCTGGTTTTGTTTCGTTATAACATTTAACCGTCACTGGTTTCTTGTTTGTGTTGTTTCTGAAGGAAACAGTTACCTCCGGTTGGACTGAACTCAATATACATGTGTACAACTTCGATCTCTACACTGGCATTACGCCGTTACGCTTATCAACAAGATGATAGCTTTGAAAAGTGTGGCTACAGGAAGCTGCCTGTGTTCCTTCTGGTCCTGGGTAGCTTCAAGCAACTTTTGACAATAGTGTCAACTGGGACTTCTTATGCTTCTCCAAGCGTATACAGCCACATTCACGTAACATTGTTTCGAGATGGATTACATCAGACTCTGTGTTGCCAACCTCGCGGTTTTCCCGCGAATTTGGGCTTGTCGTTTTCGCGATTCGCGGTTTATTTTCAGGAGTCGCGGGTTGCTTTGTTTTTGGGCTTGTTTGATTTTTTATCAAACATGTATGGTGAGCCTGTTAACAAGATGTGTTTGCAGTTTTTGACACCAATCTTGCAACAAAATCAACAAGCTTTTTCAGTCCGAATCTGGAGATCATCTAAAAATACAGGATGATGTGTTACTATTCTTTCGCTCGTTGGTGTCAAGGTTTGTGATACCCTCGTACAATATGTTTGCTGTTCCGACTTCAAACCTACGAAATGCATGCTGGAGCGGTTTAATGAAAGCATGTATCAGGACACTGTGGATGATGGACAGGAAAATGACATCGCTTCACATGTTAGGCCTATATCTGAGTTAATTGTATTGTAAATACAATGTTTTGCATTATGAAAATTGTTGTTTGGGCTTGTCTCGGCTAAAAATTCGCTTGTTTTGGGCTAGTTTTTAGACTTTTTGGCTTGTTCTTGTAAAATAACCTGGCAACACTGATCAGACTCTTGACATTATTATGCTTGGCAAATGTATAGCTTATAGAATAGTTGTCCTGTCCTATCCTTGCCTAAATACGAGACGCCCTTGTACAAATACTTGGTAGCAGCAGCGTCTACCATCTGACATTTTACCATAATTATTTGGTGGCATTTCGACCATGTAATAAACGAAAACAATAACATCTTTATCGAATCTACACCATTTTTCTTTATCGAATCTACACCATTTTTACTCCCTGAATCTACACCATTTTTACTCCCTATGTCAATAGAAAGCTCATGACTTCCATAAATCTGTTCCTCGAGAGGGTCTGACTAAACATAATGCACTCATGCCCTCAGTCCTCATATGCATTCAATTTACAAGATCCAGCTCCATCTTCCCCGCGGGTTCATCTCGTAGACGAGTGCAAAGGCCCTTTGCCCTTGTACAACCCTAGTATATTAGTATGGACAATACAGATGTCCGGCTTGGTGGAATGGTACATTTCAAATGTCATGACATGTAACACATGCTTCAGAAATCTATAGATTCTATATCGGGTATTTTAGCATTGTTAGACGAAGAGTGGCGAGAGCTATACATTGAACTAAAAATGCATATCATTACTACAGCATACTAGATATATGTCGCTATGTAATAGCTCTTCATACATTTCAGCAGTTAATGCACGTACAATTTTGAAGGGGATTATCCGCTGAATGATATTGATAATATCGCAATTTATACTTGATTGGTTATGAGCGGATACTTTGATGCCAGTAAAATTATGTCGAAATTTACTCTTCACAGAGACAATCTATATTTACTCTTCACAGGAACCACCTATAAAGGTTTGTATGACCAGCAAAACTCAAAGATCAGGGATATATAGAACTCTGGGATGGCTGACATCTTCTGGGCCTTTACCTAAGTAGGTCCAAAAAGTTACCTGCAATCTACCTCGAAATCTCCACTTTTCTGCAAACTAGCGATACAGCTGTTTCTGGAATAATGATCCTCAAACTTTTTCAGAATAGTTAGTGAGTAAGCAAGCAAGGTAGACATTCTTCCCACATCTCAACCATCCAAGTGAAGTATGACACTGCTGTATAGCCAACCAAGTAAAGTATGACAACGCTGAACTTCAGTAAAACATGAATGTGTTCAATTTCTACATATCATATAATCTGCATCAGGCCTATGACTTATAAGTGTTTATATGGTAAAGACAGGCCATATCTCAGGGTCGTATCCTGTCCTGACGATTGTGTTGGCTTATCCATTCAAGGGAGTGGGCATCTTCAAGGCTTCAGTAAGAACAAATGTTCAACAAATGCTGTGGCCATATTCTGGCAGTCAGACATTGACAGTTCACAACATTGCACTTCTGTTGATGTATAATATTGTAGCATTAAGGTGCCGTTCATAAACAAACATATGCCTGCCTTGTTTTATCAGACATGCAACTGATGAATAGTATCTGTAATAAGAGATTGGATTCAACAGTTGTTATAACAGGTGTTATGGACACTTACAACTGCAACGACCTGGACGTGTTGTGTATGTTTTAGATTCAAATGTTTGGTTATGTTTGAAATGCGTCTTGAATCTTGCATACCGGTAGTCTACTCAGTGGCTCCAATTCTTACTAGGAATAATCCAGCAATTATCTGGAATAAGCCTGCAAATATCAGCACAACCTGCATATTCACATATTAATCTATAGCATAAGATCGTAACGGACGAAGTCCCTCCTAACGGTAGCCTTCATAGTCGACACGGCACAATGTAAATGTACACTCGTACTTGTACAATGTACAGCCTTGGATGGTGACATACCTTATATCGCACAACATAAGTAATGAAAAACATACCGCAAGGAGTAATCAAAATCCTACCGCAAGGCGTAATCAAAATCCTACTGCTGATATCAATGTTATCGTTGGAAACATTTCTACATTCTGTTATCTTCCTTCAACGATCATCAACGCAGCAAAACATGTTACATAAGATACTACAGAAGCAGAGATATTCCGAAGGCGACCAAATGATCGTATAATACCGGTATACCGGTAAATTGCTGCTCAAGGGATAGGGCCAATACCGCAAAGTTTCAGACTACCTGAACATCTCATAACCTGGTTAACCTCTAGCTTTATAAAAGAACATAAACATGGATATTATATCAGAGATGCCACTGTGATATTTTGGAAAAACCCAGATTTGGACGTTGAAAAAACCCATATCCTCTATCTCACTCAAAGTTTTATGATTTAGCTGTAAAACAGTGACTGAGAGTCATCAATGACAGTTATACGGACATAGAAGAAGTTTTAGCCCTTGATATTGAAATCCCAACGGTTCATTTCCATACTATAATATGCATGTTGCTCAGTTAAATGAGCAAATCCATCGAAATATGATGTTTTCCTCTAGACACATTGCTACCTGGCATTCGGTATGGGGGGTCAATACGTAGTGTACAATCGCTTCTCTGCCTTTATGGCTAAGATCAAGTTCCGACGACTCCTACGTTCCTACACCGAAGACGCTGCACACGCCGGACTCACGAACTCCGCAAGAAGATTTCTCGACGACCTCCGCTCCAGCAGTCGCTTGCTGCGCCTCTGCCGCCTGCCACCTAGAACCATCTCCTGCTACAACGTTGGAATCTCCGGAACGGTTAGTAATTCCGGAGCTACAACTCCAACGCCGGCCAGAGATTCCTTGTTGCCCAACTAAAGCGTAGCCGTCTACGCCGCAACAAGGAATAAGCAACGAAGAAGCCTGTCAATTCCGTTGCTTTTGCCACGGTACGGTGTGATTTGAACACGTCGTTCAACCACCGGAGTGATCTGGGATCGCTTGCCTTAACTGTTCGCCTATAACAGAAAGGCTGCCGTGTGCAACTCTGGTCGAGGCCCTACACGTCGGGATTCCTCGCCACCTCGCTGCAAAGCAACTTCAGAGCAGCGAGACGAACTGCCACGCCGTCCAAAACAACATCATGAGGAGCGGAATATCAACAACATCATTACCGCTTCGAAAGGACGGCGTAAGATCGACGGCGAATCGTTCGAATTCAAGATCTATATCAACAGACAGCCGTCGATCTGCAAAGGCGAGGAAAACCCGGGTGTTAACGCGCATTCGTAAGGTAAATTTCGTTTTTACCGTTCGCGTTAACATACGTGTAGGGTAGGGCTGTTCAAAAATAGATTTTTTTTCCTGAATCTTGAGGGTTACGTGATTAAATCGTTAGGTTGCCATAAAAAATGACGCACACCAAATTTTAATTCATTCCAACCAATAATCGCTGATTTCGTACAGTTTGAAAATTTTGAATTTACCAAGAGATGCCAAAATATTTTTTTGTCAAATTTTTCTGTCAACCCCATGAAATTGTTGCGCTGTCTAGTGTAGGGCGTAGCAGTAGCGCTGCTGGTGCGCGAGTAATCAAGTCCGGCGTGTGTAACCAATTACGTCTGGCCTGTATCCTAACGCGTTCGCTATTCCTTTCTGCACCCTTAGTTAACCTTTGTATTGTACCTGTAATTGTCCGTTACTGTCCGTTTATATTGTCGCCTTTTCTGTCCCCTCTAATAGCGAACGCCGGTGCAGGCCCCTTAGTCTTTTCTTCCTCCTATTGTCCTAATTCTTATTTCGTTACGTTTAATTGTGTTCGAATACTGATCCTAGCCATATTAATATTATTTGTAATAGGTCGCGACTCGGTCACTTTTAGGCCTTTAATTCGCATATTTTCACGGTGGCTAGTGGAAACACTAGTCCTCTCGTTGTCCCGTACCACGGTCCAGGAACGAGCGTTGTTGTCGCGTGTCCGAAACGAAATTGCGGTATGTCGTTTGCAGCATCTGTTAAATTAACGGATCATTTGACTTTTTCGCACCGCCGTGACAGGTTTGATATGAAGTGTATGAAATGTGTATTTTTTTCCGATTCGGAACATAATATGACCTGTCACTTTAAGCGGTGCAAGGGCGCGCGACAGCATAGTTGGTATGCCTGTCCACCTTGTGGAATGTGCTTTAATCTGATTTCGAAAGCGAAGGAGCAGTTTAAGTCCTGTCACCCCGAGTTTGCTATCCCCTTGGACTCGGCTTTTAAGCCAACTGGTATCCCCTCCTAAATTCTTTTGACAGTCCCAATTAAATATGACGGCAAGGATGCAACTAGGTATCCTTGCTCAGTTACTGGTTGCAACAAGCAGGGCTTCCTGTACAAGTCGCTGAAGTCTCTCCAGCGTCATCTTTTCGACAAGCACGACATCGCGAAAAACGCACTAAATTACGATGTCGTGTGCGGCAGGTGTGACCAATGGAGAATTCCTGCGCAACCAGACATGATCTCTGCCAAGAACCATTGGACCACCTGCCGCGTACAGGGAGCCGTATCTGCTTCCAGTAACTTATCCCCTTTGACGTCCACGACTGCTTCGCGGGTCGACTCGATCTCCCCTATTTCTTCGCGTTCTTTAGTCCCCTTTGCCGTTGACGCAGCAGAAAGTTCTACTACTTTCTTTCCCGGTACTATACCGGACCCTGCCTTATCCGTGGCCAACTTTTCATTTTCTTCGGACACCACTTCCATGGTGACGGTATCATCTCGGCCTTGGTCACGGATTTCGAATAAATCTAGAGGCTCTGTAAATTCTTGTAAAAATTCCAAAAATAAAGTAAAGTCCATGAGATTCTATCCCTCCTCTCGTAGTGATAGCTCCGTCTCTTCTACTACCTCCTCTGGGCCGCGCGACCCGCCAACAGTCGTGACGTCACCAAATTCTTCTGCGCCCCGAACCCCGTCCCCGATTCTTATTAGCCGATTCCCGGTCCGTAGGCCAGTCACTGGGGCCTTACCTGCCGCCCATTTCGAATAAATCTAGAGGCTCTGTAAATTCTTGTAAAAATTCCAAAAATAAAGTAAAGTCCATGAGATTCTATCCCTCCTCTCGTAGTGATAGCTCCGTCTCTTCTACTACCTCCTCTGGGCTGCGCGACCCGCCAACAGTCGTGACGTCACCAAATTCTTCTGCGCCCCGAACCCCGTCCCCGATTCTTATTAGCCGATTCCCGGTCCGTAGGCCAGTCACTGGGGCCTTACCTGCCGCCCGTGCCTGGCTTCGGACTGCCGGAGATAGTAGACAGTCCCTAGGCCGTTGTACCACAACCCCCAAAATCGTGGTTCCCCCCCCAAGGGATTTTACTCCCTCCCCACCCCAAACGTTAGTGAAGAGTCGTTTGGCCCCTGTATCTTCACTAGGCCCTATTCCACCGCTTTCGGAATTGTTTAAAACACCTTTGCCCGACAGCCCGAGCTCTACTCAAGAGCTCCTTGCCGGGTTGGACCGGGGAAGTCCCTTCCCCACCACACGCGATGATCTGAAACAGATATCGTCGGCGGGAACGAGTCCGAACACCGTAGACTCGCCTCCCGTCGGTCAGAGCGTGTCTCCCTCGCGCCCACCAGCGGACGAGACTCGCTCTGTGACGGCTGAATCAGCGGTCGGCCGCTCCGAAGTTACCGGAGCTGTCGATGGCTGTGGAAGCCCGACGAGACGGTCTCCTTCGGTAAGTGCACGTGACGAACTAAATGTCGACGTGCCTTCTCCCGAACCGAGCGCACCTCGTGCACAAGTCGATCTGCGCGAGTTGTGCTCGGAGCTTGCGGACTTGGTGTCCGGATGTCCTCACAACACCGAGGCTTTCGGGCACCTTGAACGTGAGTTGGAGCTCTGGACTGACCGTGCCTCTGATTGCAGCCGCCCTCCCGGCCGTAAACGCCCTAGGAATAGATACTCGCGCGAAGCACAACGACGTGCCAAGGTCAATCAATGGAATGGCCAGCGCGAGTGTCGACCTGGGGCAGCACAACACCTGCGGTCCGCTTTCTGGCGCAATCAAAAGGAAACGGTCAGACAGATCATCGAGGATGATTCTGGCAGTAAACGGTGCGAAATTCCTGCTGACGTCATCGAGCGGAAATTTCGTGCTGACGCCGCCGCTGAGGTTTCTGATAATGACGCTGCTTTTCCTTGCTGGATGACTCAGCACAGTTACCAGGGCAACCTGGCTTCTGCTGTTGACGACGAGTCGATTACTTCCTTGGAGGTAGCGGGAGTGCTGGTGACCTTAAACACAAGTAGTTCGCCGGGCTCCGATGGTCTCATTTTGGAAACGCTTAGTTAGTGCATTAACCTTGATATTATCTGTCAATGCTACAGGAGAACTGCATAGTGCAAAATGAGCCAGGCTGTCTATGCAGCTATTTGGCATGCACCTGTTTATGAACTCTGATTTGATAAGAACTGAACTTGATTAAATTTCCAGGTTTTCGCAAATTAAGTAAATCTAATTCTAATCTTAATTGGAAAATCTGAACATGTTATAGTTGTCTAACTCTGAATGTGATATATTACAACTAAAAGTTCTTGTCATATTTCTCAGGATTGATTAAATAGCCCAAGAGATCGTCTGTGAATATCTGAATAGATCTTTACGGGCATCCCGAAAAGACGGAAAAGCGGAAAACGAACTCTAAAACGCGGAAACATTACAAATGCTGATTCGTAAAAGACGGAAAAAGAGGAAAAGTTAATCATGCGAGTCTGATGGAAGATTGATCATCGATTACATAGCGGACTTTGATACTGACATAACATACTGGCCAAGGAGTAAGGAATCGAAAAAGCGAGAAACCGAGGGTAGCGGAAGATATTTCAAATCAGAGAAAACGTTAAATATACGAGTTTGAGGCGAATTTGGCGGAAGTAAATCAGTATATCACAAATATGATGAAGTAGAAGTAGGCGAAAATTATATGAACTTTAGGTTAACTACTTGAGCACTTAATCGTATCGCTGCAACATGTATTATTTTTTTATTGCAATTTTGTTCAATAAAACTGTGTATGCAATTACTGACCATTTCTGGTCAGGGGCCCTGATGGACCGAATGGGGTCCGTGAAGAGATAAAGGTAGATAATACATTAGAGATCGTGCTATAATTGCCCACAGGAATTCTCATTTATCGCGTTTTTGCAACGTCTCTCCTGAACGTAGGGCGATTAGAACAAGCTCCCTGAGGAAAAAGCACCTAAATGTTTCCGTGACAGCCTATCACTCACTCTCTCTTCTCTCATTGGAAGAAGGAAAAGTAAGTGGAAAAGTAAAAGGTCACAGAATATGACGTTGCAAAAGTAGAGGTAGCGGAAAATTGGATCTACATCAGTAAGATCTGAAAGTAGAAGAATCTTCATTGCTACGTGGACAATACGAACTTTAGAACTACTTGGAAGGATCTGAATGCCGCGGTGTTTTCACTGGCTTTAACATTCCACCTCTATTTCGCTTGCTCGTCTCCTTATTTTCTAACACCTACTACAAATTATGTACGGATGCTAATAAAATGAAATTATAATAAATAAACAGTAATTTGAATGATGATAATATTTACAGTTAATTTTAATTTATTTTTTCAAATTTGTCAAATTTGATAGCTTGTTTTCTGGGTTTTCAACAGGAGTTGAACTTCAACAATCTAACACATGTTATAAGATACCTTCACATACATATTGGTGAAGAAATTGTTTGGTAACAATATAGTTCACAGATTTGTGATATATTCCATAAAATGCCCTTACTAAATGCATTGCCATTATGTTCTGCACATCTGTAAAGTAACAAGTTGAAAAATAACATCCAAGGTTTTTCGATGAAAAAATACTTCTATTGCTAGCATTATTGTTTTATCATGTAACCACTGTCTAGGTTTCAAGCATTGATGTATCATATGCTGCGGATTGTTATCCGTTGAAAACAAAAGCCAGGGGTTGTGGGTCGCCTCTGCATACCGCTGGACTCATTAGGCAAGGTCAACGATTTTTCGGCACTTGGACTTTTCAATATCGGAGATTTCGTCGAATACGCGGAATAGTCTACTTTATCATCATATACGAGGATCTACGAAAAATGTGGCTGGCCCCTGGATACGACAATGCCTCGGAACTGATATTAGTCATCAGCAAAATTTTGCGGTCAGACTAATCTAATTTTTGGTTGGCCTTACAAGTTCACAATAAATTACCTAGGTAATTTATTTTTTATAATGTAACTGTTGTTTCGATCATTAACCCGCGGGCCACGGGTTGGCGGCCCTTGTGCTAGATAGAAATAACCAGGCTTGACATCACATAATATTTTCATCTAAAAAATTTGGTTTGTCAAATTTGGTGCCATATTTGTCGCGAGCATACCCAAGTGTCGTCGGAAGCGTTAAGCGGTAACATTACATTTGTCGACACCTATTTTGTGGATATTGGTTTTCGGCACTTGTTCTTATCAAATTGAGGCGCGGATTTTCAAGATACGACCTCGTATTTCAAGAAATGCAGTTGAAGAATTCACTTTGAAATAATAAAAGTCAACCAAATTTCTACATGAATTGCATGATCTTATTTTCAAGAAAAGTCGTTTCGTTGCTGTTTATCACTAAGCCTACAATAGTAATCATTTGCACAAGCCATAGATCACGATTACACGATAATTGAGCTAAATATGAATTAAAACTTCGTGGGGGTCCGCGACGGTCCGAAAGGGGTTCGCGAAGACAAAAAGATTGAGAACCACTGGTCTAACCCTTCTTCTCCTTTGTTGTTTGGAGCTGACTTCCTCAGTTGTCTTTGAAAATTCTCAATTCGGCAAGTCAGTTGATTCTGCAAGGACAAGTGCCCAGTGCTAATAACTTGCCAATCAACAATATCTTTGTAGCTACTTGGGTACTGATTACAAGGGTTTTTGCAACTTTTTTACAGCTTCCTAAATACTCAGAAGTTTTGTAATATGATGTTTCAAGCTGTTTGGAGGAATCTCATACCGCAACTTTTTGAAACTTTTTTAGTTTTTTTTTCATGCAACTTATTGAAATTTTGTCGATTTTTCAGGGAACTTTTTTCAAATTGTTTCGATTTTTTCACGAAACTTTCGTAACTTTCATTTTCACGCAACCAACTTTTTACTTGAAATATTTGGCACCATATGTAAATAGATCGCTTGATTATTTCACTGTCGTTTAAATCTGAGGTCCTTTCTGATTCAGGCTGGACCCCGATAATTTTACTTTCACTGGGTCAATATTTTCAGGCTATGTTTGATTTTATTGAAGTCGCCAAAATTAAGTTTTGCTGCAGTGCCTTGGATACGGAAGGATTCGAGTATCTCGTACGACTCAATAAATTCAAGGAACTTGTCCATATAAATGCAACTTTTTACTTCAGTGCAACTTTTGTGAAAAATATTTGCAACTTTCCACGGATTTGACTGCAACAAAAACTTGCCCTACTGATTACCAATGGTGTGGCAAATCCACTCCAACTCTTTCCGCTTCGGTTTTTCATCAATTTGTAATATAGTACTGGAAACAACTCGGATCAGCTCCCTTCTGTCTCAACTGGAGAACTGTCGTCCACTTCGGCAGCACTTCATAAGGTCCGGAGGGAATTGATTCCAAAGGACACTGAAGTCAGTGTACCAAGCCATATCACTCCTCGAAGAAAATAAGCAATCAGATTCGCTCTTGAACGATGTGATATTTTTGACGGGAGATTGGCCCAGGCTGCTTATAATCTTCTAGCAGATATCCGATTTAATACTGAGGGAAGATCATCTTTAGCGGTTGTGGCGAGATAGTGTAGCGGTATAATCCAACGCTACAACGCCAATGGGTTGTGGGTTCGAGTCCGACCGAGGTTGACTCCAAAATTCCTACCTAAGTGTTTTTTTTTTGTCCAGGCTCCTTCTCGCCATCTCGTCCGCAAAAAGCCTAGAAGTGGACCGTGTTACAAGCCGGCAGATACGGAATCAAAATTAAGGAATATTGGCCTGGGGTAAATGACCATAGCAGTCGACAAACGCCATGAATGACACAAAAAAATCTTCAGGGCTAACTTGAGATCCTCCTCCTTTTCAACGCCCATATCGTTCACTGTTTTCCACTTCAGTTTACAGTTTCGGCTGATGGATGCGGCAAAACGTCAAAATCATGAAGAACCATTGTAATCTCACTCAAAAATTAATTTGATAGTGGATTAGTGTAGCGCGTGCTGTATAGTGTATTTGGAAACAAGAGAATTCTGACTAGTCCCGTTCATAGATGGGATTTCAAATGCTTCAAGAATGGCATGCCATTATGAAATTTACGCCTCATACAAACAGAAAAATGACAGGTGACAGGTCATATCTAACTCCACCGGCACTTCAGGAAACTGAAATTTACTAAGAATTCCGGACTGGATGTGTCGCAATAAATTAATCCCGGCACTATCACCACAAAAAAACATGATCCATCCTTTTTGGAACAAGTCCTGAAATGAATATATAAACAAGACTCAACATGAAAAGTCTGCTCCTTACCTTACAGCAACCTAAGGGGATCGCAACCTCGAAAAATGTCAAGGGATTCCAGCCTCGAGGCACAAACCTAGGCCAATACTCTGTTCATGTTAACAGAGACGTCGTCATGATTCCTCCCATACTGTAGTGCAAACACGTCCTGGACGACGTCATCGATGTGGCGAGTGTCATCTGAAGACAGATTTTCGATAAATCAAAATCAGCGTCCAAATCTTTCGTCTCTGATTGGCTGCTCTCGTCCAATCGCAGTTGACCTGGTTCAGCAGCGGCGGTATGAAGTCGGTGTTGCATCACGATGACGTTGACAACGTGAACAATAGGCTACTGCTTGCTTCATGGTAATGAGCTGCCATTCTACATATCCACCTTGAAAGTTGTCATTTATAATATTATATTGCGTGTTTGAATTACGCATTGGTGTCAAAACATGTCGTAATGGCAGCTCATTACCATGAAGCAAGCAGATAGCCCATTTAAGTGGTCTTTGTAAAAGTTCTTCCATTGCACGAATGCAGTCTTTGAATCTCCCTGTCATTGAAGCTGTACCGTCTGATCCCACGACAGCCAAGTTTTTCCAGAGTTCGGTGTTGGGAATAAACTCATATATTTCTTCTGCCAAAACACGACCTTTTCAATTGAGAGATGACAAGTGAGAGAGGTAATACCCACTGATTATCTTACTAAAACAATATGTTCCTCCAGCCTTGTTGTCATAGAGCATTTTCCGGTGGGTGCCTCAACCATATTCAAATTGGCATCTTTTCTTCCATCAAAGTAGAGTCCATTCACAAGATTCAAGTTTTCTGCTTCTCCTCTTTGTATTTCATTTCTGCACCTTCCTCTCCTCGTAATTTGGCGCGATCTACTACAAACGAATCACTTTTTTCGTCGATTATTCCAACATCTTGCAATACACAAGTTGCAACGACAGCTCCTGTACGCTCCGATACATGATACCGCTCACAAACTCTTGCCAAGTTGGTCCACAACACACAGTTTTGGTTTGATGGTTGAGCACCTCCCATAGAAGTTGAATCATTACCAGAATATGTTGATTGAGATTACATTGACTCTGAATCACTTAGATTAAAGCCCAATAGAAGTGCTGGTACCTGCATTAGAAGCATCGGGTTGTTGGATTGAACTTGACTGCTGTAACAGTAAGGCTGTGTCGTGCTGGAGCAGTAGGTAGCTGAACAACTGGCTTGTAGCTTGCTGTCTTAGGCGTTGATTCCTTAACTCACACGAGTTCACTCGGTCGGATGTATTGCAGAGAGAAGTACGTCAGGCGCTGAGGTGAATCTCAGATCTCAAGGGCCGTCACAGAGAAAACGTGAGTTTATATACCCGAGAATGCGTAACAATGAATGAGATTGTAATGCTTTAGCCAATGACAACGGGTTGGTAAAGTTCTAGTGACAGGAAAAAGGCAGTACTCTAGCTAGGATTATGTTTGGCGTAACAGTGCTTACGAAGCTTGCGCAACACTAGTAGAGTTCTAATAGTTGTCATGATATGCTAAAATCCTAGTACAAGCACAGCACAGTATATTTCCTTCGTAACAGATACCTGGCGTCAACTAGGGACATTGGATCAAAAGGACCAGCGGTCTGCTACACTGCCTTCGAAATCTTTCGTCAGCTGATGAAAAAGGCACGATGTCAACCAAACATTTTCCCTTGCGCTCTGCTTTTTCATCTTCATAAAATGCATAATCCTTCGGTGCCCTCCTTTAGCCACATTGAAGTGCATTTCGCAGCAGAAGATGTCAAAAAGCTTATCAATATCTTGCAAGAATGTAGTTTCCATTTCTCCATAAGAATTTGATGTTCTAGATTTTTTGGGGCACCGAGTTAGTTCACTAAATTGTAGAATCAGTTGATTGACTGTTCGCACAGTAGGAAACTCATTTATGGAAAATACATTGCACCAAATCCAACGATCATGTAGCTGCTTTGCAACTATGAAGAAAGTTCAATCATTCTCTCTACTGTCCAAATTATGCTAGGTTGATATAAAAATCGTCTGATAAGTCCTTCAAACAAGATTTTGTTGTTGAAGCAGCAATGTAACAAACAGTCTCATGCTAATTGGAATTGCAGACTTGGTACAACCAAGCAACATGTTTATTGGCGGTCTAAAAAACAACACTTTGCTTGTAACTTTTTTTCTGTACATTTTCAAGACATATTTCTATAGAAGGGAGATAGAAACATGTCCCGTCCGCAGATTTTAAACCCCAACCTGGCTTTTTAGCATAAGCGGGTTATCAAGATGGCAAAATTTTCGACTCGTTTGATGAAATTGCTCATCCACTAGAGGGCGCACGAACCAGAATCATGATAGAAGTTATTCATTTTAGATTTGGGACCAAATATTAGAGGCATTTTTTGAAAATCAATTTTTTCTTTTTCATTCCACCCTACTGTGTAACAGACTTGGAGTGATTGTAATTTGTTAATTGAGCTGAATGTAATGATTACATTTTTTCATGTAATTGTAGGGGAGACCGGGGACAATTGTAACACTTTTCGTATTTTCCAACATTACGTGTTCTTCTCGTGGAAATTTCACTTCCAAAGTTTTATATAAAGAAGCCAACAACTCGATAGTTGATATGAAAACTAAATTGGAACTCAATCAACAATCAATCATGGAAATTTTGGGTCGCAAAAATCGCTGCTCAAATGTTACAATCGCCCCGTACCCAGGGGCAATTGTACCACCCTTGCGGGGCAATTGTAACAGTGTTATTTATAACTAAACACAAACTGAATGAACAACGAAAACGAAAGCACAAATTGTAATATTGCATGAAACTAAAGGAAGAGACGTTTGAACGCTTCCAGGCTACGCCCCATCGCATTTATGGCATCTGAATGCAATATCACTCTCCGTGTCTTGTTCAAGCTTAAAGTGTACAAGAGACACATTCATTCCATCATCTCCCTACACATATTCGGCCTCTTCTACCAAGGTTCTATTGTTCAGCGGGCATAATGGGTTGGTCATTCGGTCACCTGCGAAGGTGCGAAACCGACCTGGCTAACATATCTTGGTTGAATGGGCCGATCATAGTATAGTAAAACGAGGACGCAACATTGTGTGGCGTCAAAGCTATAATGACATTTATCTGTGCTGTAGAAAATTAACATAAATTGTTCACATCAAATATCAAAATGTAAGTGGGCCATGATCAAAGTCAGAGGACAAGAATTAAGACATGACTATTGAAGTTCGACACACCAAAAGTCGATCAACATGAGAAAGGGTGGTTGAATCACGAAAATAACCGAACCGTCAGATTCACATCATCACTATTGTATGGCCTTTCCGACAGATGATCATGTTAGAATTGGTATCGCAAGGCAGTATCTGTTCTGGTGAACTTCCGGCTGTTGCAAGATTATTCTGCAGTAGATGAATGGTAATACCAACATATGAACAAAGACAATCAGAATTGATAACATATTGTAACGGGGCAAAAGTAACAGAGTGTTACGATTGCCCCTGACACGCTCGACCATGATTAATGTCTCAGTATGGTACCTTCCCGGCGATGCAAGTCCTATTCTTTCCATCACCACGGTAGACTATAGTAACATTGTTCCAGCTACACATATTACGTTGTAACTACTTGAGGTACTATTCGTCCAGACAAATTATTCCAGACCAGAAAAACTTTACTCAAGGGTCAAAAATTTCGTTTTTTGCAAATTATTCCGGGGTTTCGCATCGTAGCTCAACGTAACTCCAGGTATAATAGGAGAGATAACTACTGCATGCGCACTTGAAATATCAAGCTGATTTCTCCATCCTACTAGCGGTGAGGTCGATTGTTACATTTGCCCCTAGTTACATTTGTCCCCGGTCTCCCCTAATTCAAGCATTTTCATTTTGAGTAATTGTAATTTGATAAAAATTTTGCCTAATTACAATTTCAATTACAGTACATTGTTATTGGGACCTGAGAAGTAGGGGAGATGTGGTACCGATGGATCAAAAATTAGAAAATGATCGCTGACCCCAAAATTTTCAGCCGAAAACAGCAGATCTTTTGCTGGCTCAGCACTGTGATACAAGCTCTACCTTTCGCGCACATATACATGAATATCCTTCCGTCTTTTCAAAAAATATTTATGGATGTTCAAAATTTGTTGCTCGAACGTGTCATCGGTCCCCACCCGGTGGGTCCAATGGCACACGACCCGGGGACCTATGCAGACATGGGGTGATTACTTCATGAATGTAATCGATTGCGATTACGATTACTTCAGAATCACGCGATTACGATTACGATTACAGCAAAATAAGGAAGTAGTCGATTACGATTACATTGGAAAAGTAATCACGATTACTCACGATTACATTTGTTTTGCTTCTTAGGACTATAATATTAAAGGATATATTGGAAGACAATACAAGGATTGCGATGACAGGGCTTAATGAAATATCAAGTCTCTTCATACATCATGCGTCATTTGCTTATTATGTCATAATATACCAATTGCCCAACTTTATTGGGATAATTTATCGCGTCCAGCGATTTGCATTATGGCCAGGTCTTTACCTGGCGCACCCCAAATTCCTTAATAGGGTGGGGAGCGTGCTCGAAGGGGACTCAAACTCCTCGAAGAGGAGCTGGTGTGAGTCCCGGCGAGTGAGCGTTTTTTATTCTTGGTAAGGGACGGAAACCCGGCCCAGTGCTCTGATTGTCTTACTATAAGTGAATAAATCCAACTGAGCACGGATCAACGGCGGGAGTAACAGCCAAGAGGTAATCCGTCGGTCGTCGCAATAATCAGTACACACTACACAAGATGTAGTTTTTTGTTTCAAAACGGTTGGTGACCCCTGCGCCAGTAGATAGCTGGGTTTGAAATGCATTACCTCTCCCCCTAGAGAAAAAACATGCATATGCTATTTTATGGGAACAGGCATTTTGGAGCCGGTCATCACCGCGCCACGATCCCACAACACACCAAAAGACATATGCAGTTTCAGCCAACACGCAACTCAATGGGATGTGATGCCAAAGAAATACCTTGGCCGAAACTTAGGGTATTCGTCCATTGTCAATAGCCGCGCTGGGTGGGCGTGACTAATAATAGTCCTGTCCTTCCAATCTGAGCCCGCAATGCAAATGCCGCCCTGCGCATCCACATAGGAATAAAGCCATGACAATTTGCGTGTGCGTCTCACGAAAGATATTCTTTTAGTCTGCTACGTTTGGGCGAGTACAATATCTTTTGATTAATCAACAGACTGGAGGTCACGAATTAACAACCTACAATAGAGTAATTATAACAACATACCAGATGCTATAATTATGAATTACGTGCCCCAGCTCTACAAATAAATCTGACACTCGGGGCTGAGAGAGGTTAAAAATGAATAGTAATCTAATGCAATGACCAATATTATTGACGAAATTCAGTTTTGAAAGTTGACCAACGGTTGGACTGGGGGACGAATTGCTGTTGGTTCTGATTCTAGCTATATCCCACGCTAACATGTCAGGCTATATAAGCGGATGGTTATGGCGGCAGGCAGGGCTTTGGAGCCGGAGCCCCGGAGCCGTGCATTTTTACCGGAGCTGGAGCCGGAGCTCTACATAAAATTCAGCTGGAGCCGGAGCTGGAGCCAGTTATTTGAGGGGTAGCTCCGGCTCCGACGTATTTCATAAGATGCTATTATATATGCAACAACCATATCTGCTGAGTTCACATAATTCAACTGCAGGCCATCGCGAAATTAGGAATCTTTTCCTCTTTGGCGTTACCTTTTCCGACTAACCATGTTCCTGGGGTTTAACATCAGAGCAGTCGTATGTTCATTGTTCAATGTTCAATTTTCATACATGAGTGCCGAACCTCGGTATGCGAAATATGCCTGTGAATATTGTGGGAATGTGGGTATTCGGCATACCCGCAATTTCATCATCAGCACAACCTTGTTGGCCAATTGTATACGGTTCGAAAATAATGACCACTATGTATTACGCGAAATGGGAGAGAGGATAAAACGTGATTTTGTTGCACATGTCGATATGACGAGCACGAGCCGAGAAATTCGATCTCATCGTTGCTATGAATCGTATGAGCAAATACTCGTTTTTTCGTGATAGTTCTTTAGTCGGGCCGCGAAATTGGATAGTGTTATTGCGAGTATGCAATTATGCATGCTAATTGAAATTCATTACTGCGCATCATTGTCATTCACTCCAGTAAGGATTTTCGAGCGTAAATAGGGGATGACAGAAGAGTAGCCCAAAACCCATGGTATTCTATGTTGGAGACAAACTATACTGATTTGATACGCGATTTCCAATTTGTAATCATCTGTTTCGTAAACTTGTAAATGTGCAATGTGCATACTGCATAGTTTGGTTGCCCGACATATGAGCATGCGACACAATGAAAAACGACAGTTTAGCATGCGACGCTATAGCATGAGGACACATTAGCATGGTAACACATGAGCATAGGGACACATGAGCATGGGGACACATGCGCATGGGGACATATCAGCATGGTGAAACATGAGCAAGGGGACACATGGGCATGGAAACATATTAGCATGCGACACTTGAGCATGGTTACACATTAGCATGGGGACTAATCAACATGGTTACACATGGGCATGGTACCAAGTGAGCATGGGGGCACATAACCATTGGGACACTTCAGCATGTTGACACTTGTGCATGGTGATATATGAGCATGGTGACATGTTAGCATGGTGACAAATGAGCATGGGGACACTTGCGCATGCGACACTTGAGCATGCGACACTTGAGCATGCGACACTTGAGCAGGGGTTCTCAACTTCCCTTGTATAACGGGCCGCATTTTAACAGAAAAAGACGCTGCGGGCCGCAGAACAATGTTACCTTGTATTCATGGGCTACTATTAAATTTAGGCTACTGTAGCCTATTTACCAGTCGTATACCGGCATTTAGTACATTTCTATGCATTATAAAGTAATAATGAACAGCGTTCGTAAGTTTGCAGCTGCTGCTTGTGAGAATATGTATCTTCTAGCGGCGCATGTAAATCCCTTGGAGCGTGCATTACATTCGTTGTCAAGTCGGTATATGTTACTTAAATCCTTCCACCGGAGAGCCGAACTCTCTGTTCCAAAGCGTGGGCGAGCAAGTATAACATTAATATAACATTTGCCTTACAGAGACCATTATCACATTGAGCTCTGCGAGTGATATGAGAAGAAGTCTGGTGTTGGGGGGCATTTCTGAGTAAACCATTCAACCTTTCCGTTCATGCCTGGGGCCCTGTACCAATAGCTACAGAAGTCAGCTTTGTCAAGTTGATATTTTTCGCTGGTCCCCTCCCCACGTTTTCCCAGCCAGCATTTCTCTGCGTATATGTCCACTCTGATAAAATTCAACCAGATAATTAGTTATACAATGTCGGTGGATTCATCCAAGGCTGTGTAAAAGTAGTCTACGCGGCAACGTGTTTCAGAACAGGCGATAAAAGATTGACTGATATAGATGTTACTCGTCTGGTCAGGATTGAATCAAACGATTGTATCTTCGAAATTTGTCAGGTGATGTTGTCCTTGCTGCTAAGTTCCGGAAACAGCAAATATTCGCAAAGTATGTTACGATTTTATTGAAATCACACCTTCTATATCAGATTTCTTGGATTTAGCGATATTCGAAGCAATTTTAAACGATGCGTCTTTAACGTCGTCGGCAATCTCAACAACCGTTCGCAGTGAGTCAAACACTCTTTAAAAGTGTAGGCCTGCTAAGTAGCTGGATTCTCTTGAACCGGAGTCCAGCCGAATTTTGATTCAAAACAATAACAATCTGAAGTCGAGCATATATCAAGAAACGAGAACACATTGAAACAGTGGTTCTCAAAACTTTTTTTAGTCACGCCCCCCTTTTGATAGGGAAACATTTCGTGCCCCCTTATCGTCATATAACAAAATGCAACCAGAATGCTAGCATGGATGGTTATAGCCGTTGATTAGAGAACTCTCAAATAAGAAATTCGGACTCTACACAGAGAAATAACTATGAATTGGTGATAAATTGCGCGCAGCGCGAAATTTTTTTCAGTTGACTGCAGCTTCGCGCCCCCTTCAGATGCTTCACGCACCAAAGGGGGCGCGCGCCCCCAGTTTGAGAACCACTGTCTTCAAGATTGAGTAATCAAACGAAACAGAGACGGTGCGATAAAAGAGCCAAGTATCTAAATTAATTTGTAACAACACCGTGTCATTAGTAATTGCGTTTATAATGAAAGATGTCGCGGGCCGCAAAATATACGTCTGCGGGCCGCATGCGGGCCGCGGGTTGAGAACCCCTGCACTAGAGCATGCGACACTTGAGCATGCGACACTTGGGCATGCGACACTTGAGCATGCGACACTTGAGAATTTGTCATTTCTTAGTGTGTAGTTAACTAGCGTCAAAATCATGGATTTGACCTTAATACCCCCCTCCCAACTTTGATACCCATCACCCCAACCCTAATCTTGGGATACCTTAACACCTTAACCCTAACCCTAACCAACCCTAATACCCCCCCCCCCCCCCAACCCTAATGCTCATTACTCATCACCCCCAACCCTAATCTTGGGATACCTTAACCCTAACCCTAACCAACCCTAATATCCCCCTCCCAACCCTAATACTCATCACCCCCAACCCTAATGTTGGGATACCTTGACTCTAACCCTAACCAACCCTAATATCCATCCCCCCAACCCTAATCTTGGGAAACCTTAACCCCAACATGGACCCTAATCATAACCCTAACCTAACCTAACCCTAATCCTAACTCTAAGCTAACCCTAATCCTAACCCTAAACTAACCCTAATCATAACCCTAACCCACCTCCAACCCTAATGTCCCCCCTACCCACCAACGGCACGTAAAACTAAAATAATATAACAAGTACCGTGTCGAAATGCGAATTTGCAATCGCTTTCGTCTCACAAAAAGATATATTCTTTTAGTTCGTCTGATACGTGTAAACGATTCCAATATATGTGGAGCAATGACAACCTTTATCGCTTTACCGTGATATTTGGAGCTTTTCAGACAAATCTATACGGTCACATGCTCATATGCCCAAGTGTCGCATGCTCAAAAGTAGCTTAAGACACGCAAGTGTCGCATGCTCAAGTGTCGCATGCTCAAGTGTCGCATGCCCAAGTGTCGCATGCCCAAGTGTCGCATGCTCAAGTGTAGCATGCCCACATGCTCAAATGTCCCATGCTCAAGTGTCGCATGCTCAAGTGTCTCATGCTCAAGTGTCGCATGCTCAAGTGTCGCATGCTCAAGTGTCACATGCTCAAGTGTCGCATGCTCAAGTGTCGCATGCCCAAATGTCGCATGCCCAAGTGTCGCATGCTCAAGTGTCTGCATATCCACGTGTCGCATGCTCAAGTGTCTGCATGTAGACGTGTCGCATGCTCAAGTGTCGCATGCGTACATGACCCCATGCTCATGTGCACCTTTGCTCTTATGTCCCCATGCCCATGTGTCCATATGCGCATGTGTGCCCATGCTCTTGTGTACCCATGCTCATGTGTCGTCAAGGCTCATGTATCGCATGCTCATGTGTCACCATGCTCAAGTGGCACTTATTAAATTGTCACCATGTTGATGTGTCCCTATGCTCACGTGTATCCATGCTCGTGTGTCCCTATACTTATGTGTCCCCATGCTAATATGTCTTCATGTTAATATGTCCCTGTGCTGATATGTCTACATGCCCACGAGTCGCCATGACCAAAAGTCGCTATGCTCAAATGTCGCTTGCTATTGTGTCGCATGCTAATATGTCCACGGACCGCATAGTTTAATTCGTTATGGGCATGGCGCAATGTGCATGGCACAGTGTTTAATTCGATTATTCGATTATTCCGATAGACTTGATCGACACGGGATGGACTGGTAACGAGTGCACCAACATCGAACGTCAAACCATTGGTCATTTGGTACAAATCGAATTTCTATTGATCACGTCGTTATATCCGCCCATTTTGCTCTAACTACAGTTACAGTTGAATAATAATCGCACATTTAAAGATTGAATTGAGCAGTATGGCCAAATGTTAACGAGTACAGTGCCAGTGTTAAAACGCCGCATCAGAATTTTAATGCTGTAGCCTATAGGCACGGAGTAAAGTGTGTTCTAGTGCAACTATGATGTTATCGACAATTGACAAGTATTCATTGTGTCGTCACAAGCTGGCAGTCGGCGGCACAAATGTCTTCGTTACTGCATCCGATGTTACTGACGGCTGACAGACTCTAGATTACTATAGATAACTAACTTACTGGTAAATTAGTAATCTATATAGATCAGGGGTGACCATTGACCAGCCTTTTCGGCTAAAGGGCCACATGAAATTAACGAACGAGTGCGCTGCATACTAGCCGCGCCACGCGCGTAAAATTTTCCAAGTTAATAATATTATTACCTGAGTATAGTGCGTGTCGACTGTAAACCGCCCGCTGGGCTCAGTCTGCAAGGACAGGACTATTCGGCATCTGCATTTTGTGCCTACATTTAGTCGTTGACGACATTTCTGCGAGCGCAAACGCGAAAATACTTTCTTTCGTAATTGCGAATATAGTTATACTCAATCGGTTAATCAGGCATTTTTTCATTTTCAGGTGGGGATAGGCTACAGAGAAAGAAATCGTATGACAATTAAACACGCGAAGCGTGAAAAAAAATTAACTACTTTTTTAGTTTTTTGTAATGTACGACGATTTACTAAAAATGTGACTGGACCCTGGATCTGCCAATGCGTCGGACTTAACTGATATTTTAGTCCAGTCATCAACATCCCAAGTGTCGCGGCCAGACTAATCATATTTTTGGTTGGCCCAGCGAGTTCAAAATCTGAGCAATTCAATTTCGATAATATAATAGAATTTCGATAATATAATGGGAACATAGCTCGCGGGCTACTTAAAGCCTTCTCGCGGGCCCCATATGGCCCGCAGGCCGCGGGTTGCTCACACCTGATACAGACAGACACCTTCGATAGTTTTCAGAGCCGGAGCTGGAGCCGGAGCAGTGGTAATGATGCGGCTCCGGAGCTGGAGCCGGAGCTAATGTATGATAGAAGAGAGCGCCGGAGCTGGAGCAATGCAAATTTATGGCTGCTCCGAAGCCCTGGCGGCAGGTCCAAATGCTGAGTAACGAACTGCGAATAACAATTGACGCCCGTTTCAAGTAGTTATATGAGAATAAGATATAGTGAACACAAAAATTCTGCATTCAACTTAATACAGATACTGCGAGCTGCTGTTACGAGAAACGGCTAAGCACGGCTCGGTTATGATATATATCAGCAGCTGTTTATTTGTAATGCTTCGTTTTGGAAATTGCAATGTTTTATTTGACGAGTACAAAATTCCGAATTTTTGTCAGCGGTACGTGCGTACGTAGGCCTACTGCTCGCCAAGCAGAAACGATGAAACTGCGTTTAACTAAGCTCAACCAAACATCAATACATAAGTTACTATTTGAAACTTTAGGCAGAGTGGTGATCAATATCCTGCTGCGAGGTGGGGGCTTCTGTAGTGTATTGATAACCTGATATACACCACGGGGGTGTTCTTACAATCATACTACAATGTCTCCATCGCATGTCTGTTTACTATGTGTAGATAGCCTACTTCTTACGCAATGACGAGCGGAGCTAATACTTCTTACGTAAAATGAGTAGTGGCGTTTGAAAATCAGACGTTTGTGCTATCGCTAACGTGGTCTCATTCTTGTTCACGAATATTCAGTTAATGTCATAGTCCTTGTACAAGTAAAAAGTAATCGTTCTTTCACAAAGAAATCGATTAGATATGGGAAGTAGTCGATTACGATTACTTCGGATTTTTTCCGAATGTAATCGATTCCGATTACGATTACTTCAGAATGCTGTAATCGTCGTAATCGATTACGATTACTAATCGCGATTACCCCATGTCTGGACCTATGACACATATACACTAAAAAACTCAGATGTGACAACTTTTCTTGCTCAGTACAATAATCCAAGCTACAGCAAGCCAACGAAGAATGTTTGATCGCAACCGTCGAAAAATAAAATAAATATTAACTCAAATGTTGTCATAAAATCACGATTCGATTCAGGCTCGGACATATAAATTTGAGGGTACATACATATTGCCCGAAAATCGACAGTGTGACTTCCAAATACCTTGTTATAGCGATAAAACATCATATGCAATTATTACATAAAGATTTTCTGTACGTAGGCATGTTTCATTTGTTTCATGATAAGTATGCTTGATTAATTTGCTTGATTTGGCTATTGTATCATCGGTCCCCACCCTACGAATTTTATACATGAATCGAAAAAAATTCCACTCAAGGAAAGTACTGAAAAAATAATAGTTGCCATTATATAGCCTGATACAAGCCCTAAACTTCACAATAAAAATGATTGCTGGTTTGTTCGTGTTGACGGCTACAAAGAAAAATATATATGTCGATCTAAATTTAGTTTACACCCCCCAAAACAAAAAACATATGTGAGAGACCCCATGGCTCACGCACGTCAAATTTTTTTGTATGGGAGGAAAGATTTTGACAGCATGCAATTGTAGACAAGTTCACGGAGTGTAATCATGGAATTATCATAGAGAATTTTCAAATTATTTTCGGTCCCAGTGATCCATCGGTACCACATCTCCCCTACAACACAAAATAATTGACGCTTCTTCGTTAAACGACCAACAGCCAATCAGTGTTCACCGTGACACTAATAACTGTTGCCCATCAACATGTCAAAATTTATAAACGTAAATAGTTGTTTTTCGCGTAGGCATTGGTGTTGTGGTTGCGGGATATTAGGGTTACGGTTGGGAGATATTAGGGTTCCTACACATGCCACTTCCTTTCCGTCGCTTGCTTTTTTGTTATCTTCTGTTGCTTTTAATTCACTGTGTACATGCCTGTTCTTTACATCGTCTAGGTCAGGGATCATCAAACTGGAGTAGGCTACGCGAGCAAATTCACCTAGTACACAGTCACTGTGACAATTTCAAGGTTTATGTGTCAAGCGAGAAAAAAGCTTGGGCTTGCCAACTGCAGCCCTTAGGGCTTGAGCCGCGATGCCGTGTGACTAATAATTGGGCTGTTTGTTGTGCAGAGCCGTAACTGCCACACCCCCAAAACCCCCCAATTATTAGTCACACGGCATCATTGGGGGAAGCCCGAGCTCGCGAAGGGCCCAAAACTAAGTCGTTAATGAACCCGAATAATAGAGTATTCTTTTGAAATTTGCAAAAAATTTCAATTTATGCCGATTTAATGCTGCTAAGTGTATTGATTTTTGGGTACTCTTCCCCCAAGAAAAGCTATGCATGATTTATACCAGAGGTCTCAAACTCAGATGTACTCGCGGGACAATTTCCTAATTTCTGATGACGCCGCGGGCCGCAGCATCAATAATCGGGGTATTCAATCTATAATATCCAAGTAGGCCCTATTTGACGGCTACTTGCAGACAGGCATTCAATAAACATCGTGAAAATGTAATTTACCATTATACTATTCACGCTTGGAACGAAAAAATCATATTTTCAAATATTTGATTAAAATAATTTTTGGCCGGGCATAATTTGTTAAAATAATGAGTTGTAGACATCATGCGAGAGGACGCGTGATGGCATCGTAAAGGCTGTCGGGTTTTAATATTGCAGCTGGTGGAACTTTGACGGGCCACAATTTTATGTAGAATATTTTATAATTTACTAAAGATTGATCTGGTATCAGAGCATGTGAGCGGTGTAGCCTAATCCGGGTTTCTGATATAATCGTGATACGTAGGCTATTGTTACTGCCATTGCCAAAGTCAAATTAAACCAGCATTAGATTTTCTTCGATTAATATTGGAACAGATCAATAACAGCTTAAATATAATCATTATTGTGCCATAGTAAAATCATTGTTTCTTAACCTATTTAGCGATCATACCCCTTGTGCTTTCAATAATATTTCCCGTGCCCCCTGTCCATTTTCAACACAATTTCTGATGGTACTTATATAAAAATCAGAAAGCCCATTCACATAAAATCGCGCGTATCGCAAAGAATATTTTTCAATTGAATAAATTGGCCCAGAAAATATTCCACAGCATATAGGATGCATCTCGTACCCCCAGATGTGGTGCTTCGTACCGCGAAGGGGCTACGGACCCCTGGTTAAGAACCCCTCCAATAGAATGTCCAATGGCCGAGGAATCCATTGGTGTTATATCTGTGGAGCGTAACACTACCTTACTCGCCACTGATAATAAAATGGATAAAGAGAACAAACAATACTTTGGATTTAACCAAATATACGTCACGGGGGCCACAGAATACCAATCTTTTCCATACTGACCTGATTAGATATCTATATATCCCACGCAACGCAAGCTACGGCCTTTTGATATATTACGATTCCCCATGACAGTTTCATATAGATTGTTGCGTCCGTAGGATTACCAAGTCACTATTCCGACGCGCAAGTCCTTCTCTAATCTCAACGTGTGACCCGACTCAACTCGTGTCTTGTTTAGTTTATCACCCAGTTTATCCAAATCGAGTAATTTTACGAAAGGTCGCACCAAACAAAATCGCAATTTTGAGTCACGAATCATCAATGGGTCATGTTTGATCATTATGAACTAGAAATGTGCCGTAATAGCGATCTTCCACCGCGTGGTAGATTTTAGAAGTGATGTGATAGTAAAGTTTGTTGAGGTTACAGGTTTTTGTAGTAGTTTTAGAGTGAACTTCAAGTTCTTAAATCTAAAAAAGATATATGACATTTGAATATATTGTCAAATAATTGAAATTCCAAAATGCCTTCGCGGGCCGCACTAAATAGTCTCGCGAGCCGCATCCGAACCGCGAGCTGCTTGTTTGAAACCTCTGATTTATATAAATAGGCATTCCAGCATCGGCAATTATTGCACCACGGTGTGCCAAGACATGAAGCTTAGGTAAACATGGGACTCTGAGAAGTGTGCCAAAAAGATCGGCAGCGGGTAAACCTTGGCCAAAAAGGACTGACCTAATGATGACCGAAAACTGCTATATATATATATATATATATTTATAACGGTCCATAGGTGCCTGAATAGCTGGCGACAAATTTTTGAGTCCTGGCAATCTGCACGGCACGAGACAAATACCATCCTCCAGAGAAAAGTTTCTTACCAGTAAAAAAAGACCAATTAGAAATCGTGTGGGTCTTTTAGTTTAGTACGTTTGGCGATCTCAACATTTTTTTAACTATGCGGCAGACAGAAAGTACAAAATAGAAGCATGTCAAACAATCAATCAATCGACAGATTATATTTTCATTTGCCCAAGACACATACACAATGTACAATGCGATATACAAGATACACAATGCGATGTAATGAACAGATATAGGGGGATGCCGAACGACCAACCAGTTGGGGTGTCTTGAACTGGCAGTAAGTAATTATACCAACGGGCCCGCCCGAATATGTTCAATTAATAATTACGTGCCCTAAATTTTCTAAGACAACACCTCACTCATTTCTAACGGTAAATTTGATTACGTGGGGTCTGAGAGGATGAAATATTTCTTGCAAAATATAGATGTAATGACTAATGACCAATATTACTGACCGATTCAATCATGAATTATAGAAAATTTTCGTGCGATGAGGACATCCCCCAGACGTTTGGTCCATCACCCTATGTAGGGGGCCAAGACCAACGTTTTCTGGGGGGCTGACGAAGTGCTGTTTCGACCCTGATGCTGTATAACGTTAATCGCTTCGAAGAATTATTGGTTTAGTAATTTTATGTTGCTCATCAGCCGCGGTGATGAGTTTTTCCGTAGCCCATTGTCGATTTCGGATTAGTTCTGTCAGCAGTCATTCACTGAATATGATGATTACTTTATCAGCGCTATTTCAATGTTCGGGGTTTTGCTTGTGTACAAATAGTCCTGGTCGTGAAATACCAGATTATGTCGCTGTGAAGCAGCGGGCATTATTTTCCATTGACCAAATAAGGTATAAATTAAAACTTGAGAAGTCATTCATTAAGCTCTGACATTAAAACAGCAGGTAGTACTCAAATCCAAAGTTGCACATTGTACACACAATTGTAATTGTAATTGGCTGAATGTAATTAATTACATTTTTTCATGTAATTGTAATTTTAATTTTAATTTGATATTTTTAGCAAGGAGTAATTGCAATGTAATTGAAACATGCATGGAAGTAATTGTAATTGTAATTGAGCTGAAATAATGTAATTGATCCAACTCTGCTGTGTAATGCAGAGGTTGCCAACCCTTTCGTCCAAAGGAACCCATGAGATTTACGAACCATTGCGCAGGCCACTTTAATGTTGATGACCCTTTTTTAGTCGACCGATAGTAGCGAACCGAATTAGGTGAAGTTGAAAACAAGACTTTACATTACTACGCTTTAAAATTGGTAACAATTATGACATGAAAACTGTGCAGTGCAGCGTGCATTCATGTCCTGGTCGCGCTACGCTCGATTTTTTCATAGGTAATGAATGAATTTGATCAACAAATATGGTACTTGCATGTGTTGGGGGTCGCCTCTGTATACCTCTGGGCTCATTTCGCAATGACAGGATCATTCGGCGTTTAGATATAGCAATATCTAGAGTTTCGGTGAACATGAACATACGTCTATCGTTTTGGGCAAATGTTTCATCGCCGACGATCTCGCTGCGAGCGCACAAGCGAAGTCGCATGTTGGACGACACGTTATCTCTAAATTACGAATAGCCTATAGTTAGACTCAATTCTGCAAATTACGCGTAGGGCTATGGATAATTTCCAGGAGGAGGCTCCGATACTAAATGCAAGAAATCGAGTGATATGAAATCATGGGAAGTGCCAAGAAAAATTTCAAGTCAAATAAATCTGCTACGAAATATTCTATTTTATGGTCATTGGTCATATATACGAAGATCTGCGATAATGTGGCTGGTCCCTGGTTACGCCAAAGCGTCGGAACTGATGTCATCATCATCAAATATTGGTTGACCTTGCAATTTTACCTGATGTTATAACTAATTTCGATCATTACCTCGCGCGCAACACGAAACCTTGTCGCCGGTGACATTTGGCCCGCAGACCACGGGTTTGCCGTCCCTGGTGTAATATGTTGTTTGTATACTAGTAGTCCTGAGCTGTAGACAGGTATTGTCTGACTCGTCGATACCGACGTAATATTCAAAATATATAGTAGTATAGTACACATACGCATTCTTTTAATCACTACATTTGCTGATCGAGAATCATAGGAAAAAACCTAGGAAACTCCTTTCAAATGTACGAGGCCGGGAAGTATCTCGATTCAGCAATCCTACGCGATACCGCTGGTATGCGAGTTATCGCTCACTGCTCATTGTGCTCGGCTATCGAAATGGCGCTTACATACGTGGAAATGAATGCAGGAAGCGGCAACGGCGGTGGGATGTATTTGAGATTAGGTAAATCATCAAGCGTGGCGAGATATGCTGTAGAAGACTGAACTATATTATCAAATCGTGAGTGTTTAGCGCCGACCGTACATTAATCGTCATATCATGACTCAAAACTGTTGGGCAAATATACAGGGAGAATATGGAAAGTTTACATTCCAATAAATTTCTGGCCAGCGGGTAGATGTCCCATTGCTCAAGCTTTGATATCGTCAGGAGCGTGGCTAATAGGCAGAAGTTCTGGGCTAGGAACGTTCGTTAGATATAGTCGTCGACATAATATAATGCAGACAGCAGTTTTATAACATGAGCGGCGTTGTGTTTCTAAAGCAATTTTGTTCAGTATGCATGTTCATTACTTTTATAGTGCTATAGAAAATAGACGTTGTTCATCAATTTTGTGTAGAAAGGTGTATAATGTATATATCATCTCCATTTGAAGGCGTTATATTACTGTATAAGTATAGCTGCTTGGCTTCATAACGGTTGGATAAATCAATTGATTGCTTGACGTTGATCCATTTCGGCTATAGTGGGAAGAGCCAGGTCATTAAGAGCTGTATGTTATTATGACCGAGATTTGGCATACCATACGTAGTACGTATCATACTGCTGTGGAAGAGCGTGGAGGTGAGAGCAATCGTTTAGTGGTTTATTTGATGTGACCATGAGTGCGGTCAATATAACCAACCATATATAAATAATTACATATTGTGTATTGCTTTCACGAGAGGATTGCGGACATGACACCTGAATGCTTACGAATGCTATAAACGGTATCTGATAATTGTAACGGATGCAAGTTTACAATTAAAGGAAGGGCACCATATATATGGGCCACGCTCAGTACAGCTGTCGACACGGGGTTGCTCAGTTCCTACTCACACCAGCATTGTCACTTTCGCGACAATAGCCTATTCGTGACGGGATAGATTTTACTTGTATCGTACATTCACCTCTCAACACTTGGATATCTCTATTTGGGTAGATATTTCGCAATATCCGATTTGAGACACTGACAATGTTCCGGTCATTGGGCAATAACTGCAGCGCTTAACTTTTACTAACCCTGGGAACACTTACGCTAATCTGCAAGTCGACGCAAATCCCAAATTTTCACCGAGTCAACAAAAATCGACCTCGATATAAAACCAAGTACACGTGCAATACATTACTATAGACTACTGGTGCACAAAATGAACTGTGCGTGAACCATGTTAAAGGAACAAAACCATTAATATAGGATGATTTTCACACAAAAGGAAAACACTATAATGCATATTTATTGGAAAACAGTGTGACTTCTGCTGTACACTTTCGGATACCAGTTTGGAAACGCGAGGCTTCGTCTTTAAAGTGTCATCGTATTGTTTAGGTTTGCATTTAAAACAAACTATTTTAAAACAAGGCCCTTGTTTAAAACATGTATTTTACTGCTTTTTTAGCACTGGCGTCACGGATATTCAATTATGACGTCACAGTGGATTGCATTGACAATTGGAAATATACAATAAATATGGCTCCTTCGACGAAAAGGGCTTTCCGATCACTGTCATAAACAGACCGAAAATGTCTACATCGTTACACTGCATTTTTGACGGTCGGCGGTCATCATCATTAGAACACCCATTCCGTTCCAATGATCTATATCTACGAGCAAAACTGTTGGACCGACGACGATTTCGTATCGTATACGTTGACTATATTGGGTGCAAATCGTCTGTAGGTTCATACTACATGGTTTTTGGACGTATTTACACAATTATGGCATACTTACACAACGTTTGAAAAAACGCATTTTTTTACATAAAGGCATTTGTTTAAAACATGTTTTAAACAAGGTGTTTTAAAACGCCGTTTGTTTCAAATGCCACCAGTACTGTTCGTTCGGAACGCAACATCGTGATTGCAATTGCTCAATTGCGGATAGGCTTATTTTTACGACAACCCAACTGCTCACTGCAACACGCAAAGACGTTCTTCCTGCACGTCAACAAAGTAATGTAGTTTATGAATATAGGTGTCACTGTGATTGTGGCTCCGTAGGAAAACGCAGCAACGTTTGCAGAACTGCATAAAACAGCACGTCCCTAGACTTATTAGAACACGCGCATCACGCTCTGTGGAAGGCTCACCCTTGTCCTTGACCCATCCCCTGAAACTTGATTCAGAACAGAACAAGGTCATAAATTCTGTCATTGGCAAACATTTGTTGGATAATCCTACTCGACAAATTAGCGGGACGATAGATTTCTTGCTGTCGGGAGAGACCGTTCACACTTTCATTTGTATTCCTTCGAATCGAATTATATCAAAATACGCCAACCAAGTCTGTGCCCACATAAAGAGTTCGTGTACCATCAAAAAATAGTACATTGAGCTTAAGCGCTCTCATCGCTGGTGACGTCATCTTTTGTGATACGATTGTTGACATACAATGTTCTTTCCAATTCTCTACTAGATGCCAGAGATGAGCATGGATTAGGATTAGGTTTTGAAAAAACAGGATTTGTGAAATTTTGTCGGATTTGGATTGGATTTGGATTAGACATTTTTTTCAGAACGGATTAGGATTTGGATTGGATTTACCTATTTTCTGGGAGATTGAAATGTCGTGTGGCGAATGGCGACAAACTTCATTCAGATCAGTTATTAATGTACTTATGATTAGTGATTACTAAGTTATCTTGAATCAAGTGAATCGTTGGTTGTGAAAGAAAATTTTCGAATCCCTTCATTGCATAACTTGGTATTGTTTCTGAATTTCCAGCTGGTATCAGATTAGGATTGGACATGGACTTGAATATGAAAAAGTCATGGATTAGGATGTGGATATGGATTTGAAGGTTCGGATTTGGATTGGATTAGGACATAGAAATTTCAAATCCGCTCATCTCTGCTAGTTGCTGACGATTATCCCTGACGGGTTCATTTCAATATCAATATATATTATGCAATTGTATATTGAAGCACTGTACTGGCATTTCACAAGGACATGGTTTCGATTTCGAACGTAACCTCCTTCTGGTACGTCATTGCACACGGCGTGCCGCCGCAGCAGTCACAACTCGTCTACTAATCGGGCCTAATTGCCTACTACCAATGACGCCGATAACCAGCGGGTCATCACAAATCATGTGTATGAGCTGAGTGTGTTGAATTGACCTTCAGGGAATCTCTGGGTTTCCAGGGAACACCGAATAAGAACAGCTGCTCAAGTGTAATGTTTAATTAATCAAGACATCATCTATCGATCTATATTTCGTCATAAATAGCGCAAGTTTTTGTTGCATTAAAATCGCGAAAAAGTGGCACTTAATTTTAACGGAAGTTGGAGTAAAAAGTTACATTTGTAATTTTTATTGAAATATTAGGGTATGAGATACTCGAAAGGTTCCGTTGTGTAACCTACCTCCTACAGAGCTGTCAAATTTATTTTCACTTTGCCATTTCACGGACGAACTGCCGAAACCACCAAAAATGACATTTATATCCGGCATACAGCAAGAAAATTACGCAATGCGGGATTAATATACATCAAGAAACGCCAAACAGCATAGCGATAGCCCCCTAAACCAAGTCAAATAACATATGCCAAACTCCCTAGGTCTGCAAACTTAACCCAAGGCATTGCGGAAAAACTCACTCTCGGCGACTTTAACAAAATCAATAACCTGAATAAAGTGACCAAGTGAAAATGTAGTTTTCGGAGGTCTCGCCTTGGCGTTTGTGAAATGGGAAACTACCTCAAAAATTTAAACGACTGAATTAATAAAGCGATCTATTTATACTTATTGTTCGGCCACGGTCGTGCTTAGCTGGGGGAGTTGAACTTCTTGCTTGCCAGCAATTGTGTCATATATAGCAATGAGATGCAGCTAACCCATCATATACCTCTTTGTTATGCAAATCAAAGAGAATAGAACCATACTAGAAATAGTTTACAGCATGTTTTTAAATCAGTCTTTCACATTATTACGCAATATTTGATAAAAGTTGCAGTAAAACTTGACATGAAAAATAGAGAAAAGTTGCAAAAAGTTGCGCTATAAGATCCCTCCAAACACCTTAAAACATCATAGTACATGAATTCTGAGTATCTAGGAAGCTGTAAAAAAAGTTACAAAAGCTGCGAAAACTTGCACTCATAAATGACCGTCGCTATTTTCCCGCGCATTTTATAGACTCTATCACTTTATCAAAGGTTACCGGTCCCACTAGGCATCTCAAGCTCAAGCAATATTATCCAATATATAAGCAAGTAATTTTTTCAGATCCGCGCACTGCTGATTGGCTGTTGGTTCACAGTCCGTGGGGGCCGATACTCACCGTCGTTGTATACAATGTGATATGTTGGAACGCGAGAGAGATTACGCGCGCACTGCACCCTTTAAAATTGAGATCAATCATAGTTTTGTACAACTTCTTTATGGTGCTAGCTTCCTTGTATATGACGTATGAGGTATGTTATCCATACACTGAAATTTTGCATACCATTAACCGTTCCCTTTCATTGTTCAGTTTTTCTTCTCGGCTTATTATGCAAGATATAGTTTGACGTGTCAACCAGTCGACTACGACAGCAATCCGTTGGCCCTGCGGGTATGTATTCGATCAAGATTGGATAAATGCATACGTCTGGACACTACTAATGTTCTAAGCCAGTTGCGCTCAACCGTTATAGAAACGCCTCTTAACGATATTTGTAAAATCAGCAACCTCTTGTAGTCATATCGAATACATCAACGTACATCAACATTGAACTTTTATCGATGGTATTAAAAGGAACAATGCCGTAGTAAATTCAGGGTGATTGTATTTCTCTTATACATGATCAGAAATCGGAATTCATTTCGTTATTGTTCTTATAACATTTTCACTACGTTTGCGGAACATGAATGAAGAAATCTCACACCACTCGTAATTATTTTGAAAATAGTTCCTGGCAAACAATCAAGTTTCATTCTGTCGGCCGAGTTTAACAACTTTTAAAGATTTACTTACTGAAGCTACTCGCTCAAGTGTCCACTCCACTATTAGCGTATGCAAGAGTGGTTTTTTCAAATTAAAATAGTATATTTAAATATTTCGAAGGTTTTAAAGTAAATAAAGTTGGGAACCCCTCGTTTTAAAACGACCATGTAGTCGACACACCATGAATAGCAAAAATAGACAGTGGATAAATCGCGTCCACATATTCTTCGGCCGTCCTGGCCATGTCTGTATTCGTCCGAAGGCAATGAAGCCTATTCAGTAAAAGCTTATATTTTCATAGTTTCACAAAACCGTTGGAGTCTCAGAGTTTCACACAATCATTGCGCATGATTTTAGATAAATATTTCCCTATTTTTTAGATGGCTCGGGTGTGTTGGTGCTACTACTTTTCAAAATACGTGGAATTATTGGAAACGTTGTTCTTCGCTCTAAGGAAGAAATTTAATCAAATATCAGTGTTGCACGTCTACCACCATTCTTCGATGATACTACTCTGGTGGTCAGGCGTGAAATATGTCGCGGGTGGACAGAGTAAGTGGAATCAGTTGTAGGAAGTCAACTTTCTGGACAGCGAGTGGTTATTTATATAGTAAAGCCTATCAAGCCGCCCAATAGAATATTAATACAATTGGGACGTATATATATATATATATAGATAGAGTGTCTTTATTTTTCATCCAACCAAAATACATAACAAACGGCAATGTTGGTGGTACAAAAAATAGACATGCACAGACCGTGAAGGTGATCTAGTCCGATCACACCAGCATCAAACAGGTACACTTGACTCTAAACAATCTGACTGTAAAATGTTTAGTTAAAAAAGAAAAATAGAAAAAAAGATGAAGCGATGGTAGCAAATGATCAGTGAAGCAATGTCTGGGCGAGGTAGGGCATAATGTTTAAGCGAAACCAATGCTGTAGTAAATTGAAATCCACTGAAAGTTCAAGAAAAATTCGAATTTGATTCTTTAATAATCTTCTTGTTGCGAATGGACCCAACCAGACTTGTACAAACCACCAATCTAGGTATTTGACGGTCAACGAACTACTGTCTTTATTTTGAGTAGTTCTTGCTACGCATTTAAAAAATAGTTTCTCAACAAATGGAAACACATGACGTCGTTTGGCGTGAATCGTGCTACCGGTGTTCCGCTGTGTGATTTTCTTGCAACCGTTTCTAGTTCGGGGTCATCACTAATAACAGTGGTGGGGGTGGTGCCAGCGGTGGGTTTTTGAGGTCGAAATCCAGCCCATTTCAGACAGGAAACCCCGCCCTTTTGAAATGGTGATTCAGCCACTAATACTTATTACGTTTCCGATCAAATGAATATGTATGAGTTTCTGCGTAATCGAATCTTGTTATAGTCGATGATTTTAAAATGTCGTTAGTTCTAGTTCTGAGTTTTGAGAAGTGTGCAGTTCTAGTTCTAGTTGCAGTTGTGCATTTCGAAAATCCAGTAGACTGTACAAGTTTAGATACAACTGGCGGGATAGATGCCCAATCTGTTTATTTCTGTTCCAGCGTTTCTATTCGGATTGATCAACTCAATTGTTCATGCGATCATGTACACGTACTACGGATTGAGTGCAGTCGGACCGCACATGCAAAAGTATCTTTGGTGGAAAAAGTATATAACGATTATTCAACTGGTACGTGAAAGATACGATATAGATCAGGGGTGGCAAACCTACGGCCGTAGAAGGAAATTTGTGCGGCCGTGGACACGTATAATTAAATTAGTATGTGTTGGGGGCCGTTGACATGCAATTTGAATTTTCGAATTGACTCCCGATTACTCGGAAGGTTTTATTAAATCCCGATTCAATGTGACTCCATTTTTCGATTTTAATATAGTGGCGCTCTTTGCAACCAGAGCCACACAGTTCAGATGCCAACACCAGAGGAAAATGATGCGCCTCATATAGTAATACCAACTCGGAATCGTGTTGCTTCTCCTTATACCGACCATCCTGATGGGAGATAAAGAAATAACAGCATGCAACAAAGTGATTTAAAACAATTGGCCCTCCTGAAGATGCATCATAATGTATAACTTGCCCTAAATTTTCGAAAATACCCCTTCCATGAAGTCTACCGCCGAATCTGATCACATGGGCCGAGAAAGGAAAAATATTTGATAGTAATATGTAAAACTACTAATATTAATGACGAAATTCAGTGATAAATCTGAAATCAATTTCGCGCCTGGCGCGATTATGTACGATCCCTTAACATTACCAGTGACCGTTTGCGATTTCGGTGTTTGCATCTTAAAATAGATTAGTTTCCGGAGTTCATCGGAAATGGACATAGACACTTCAACATGGGTATCTGGTGTCCAGCTCGTTCATTACGACTATGCCCTGGAATGCGGCCGTAGGCTACATGAGTAGTCGAAATGCGGCCGTGAATGGCAAAAAAGTTTGCCACCCCTGCACTAGTTGTGATTCACCATAGTTCAAATGCTTTGCTCTTTGTATCCCAATGATGATAACGCAAAATCCCGTCGTGAAATTGCGAAACTACAACGTGAACAAATTTAGAAGAGACTCGGATTTCTGAGTGTCACCTATCCATAGATAATATGGCAATTACGAGAATGGTGAATATATGAAGAATTCGGCGATATCGATTTAAAGCTAGTTAATGGGTAGCCGAGAACAAATATAACTTATTTTAGAGGTTTCATACATTCGATCACTGCGCTAAGATAATGTAAATACGCGACAGGCAACAAATCCAATCCTAGCCCCATCTGAAATCTCGAAATTTGATATTTCAATCGCTGACGATCAATTTCGTAGCATTTCCGTTTGGTAATAATCCGCATCTCATTTTTCTTTCCGCACAGTGAGCCATTGATTATTGACGTGATCATCTGAATGGGTTGGTAGACTTTCTTATCGTCCGACTTAATACTTCGCATTGGTTAACTTAACTCGCCCACAATTGCCCACGTAATGAATTGATCTTCATGGATACGTTACACACAGAGGTGGTCACTCGTCAATAACAAAGTAATATTACTTATTCTCAATACTCGAGTAGGCCTATTTGTACTGCTTAGTTATTATCATGACAACTGGACGAAAGAGTCCCTGTATCATAGTAACTCAGTGGTTCACAAAGTGTGCGCCGGCGTCCCCCCTTTTGGGCGTTTGCGACATGTAAGAGGGCGCTGAGAGTAAACGTGGGCGCTATGGAATATGGGAAAATCTGGTCGTTCCTAGCTCTCTCTGTGCACCAAAGTCAGATTTATTAATATTTGGTCACATCGTTCGCGGTCGTACAAGGTGCATTAATCGAAAATCGTCTCCAACGCTCTCCGCAAATGTTCATTGTTGTAAAACATTTCGTTTACAACTAAACAAAGAATGGATCAAACCAAGAATAGGCTAATTATTCTGTGGCACATATTGAACGAAAATTATGTACAAACATTTAACCGCACGAAAAACGACAACGATGACACTTTAAGCGCAGATCACATCAAAACGAAGTACGGTTATTTGGAAGAGAAATTGTCTGGCACGAATGTTTTCACTGATTGGGTCTGTCCCAGAAATTTGAACAAAATGTGATTCATATATAACGTACATGACGTATATCAGGATGCCAATAAATTGGATCAACACAAAAAGTCTACACAACCACGTAGTGACAGTAGAAGGAACCAAACAACTTGTTTGGTGTAGGAGGGGGTTAGGAGCCGTTTGACACCTGATGTGCAACCCAAGGGAGCGTTGTGTTGAAAAAGAAGTTTGGGAAACACTGCAGTAACTGAATACATTTTGATAATTGCGCGTAGTTGTAGAGTTATGGTCATTTGGCTTAATAGTCGCGAAGATGCACCAGGCAATTTGGAAAGTGCCCACCCCCGATTACCTGCGCTAAAAGTATGCGATACATCGACCGAATCTACTTGTGTTCTTTACAGATCTTCATGTCTACTCCCAATTTAAATCATTTTGACCTGTCCTTGAAATCAGTATTTCTTCTTGTAGGCTACTTCAGTATAAATTTATACAGTTGCTTATTAGGGTTACCATATATTGGAAATGTGAAAGGAGGACACCTTTTCAAAATTTTAACACTTCTAATACCGGAGGAAAATCCTGAAAAATGGTAGATTTTCCCCACTTCGTGGTCGGTTGAATAAAAAAAGGGTCGACCGGCTAAAGTCCCGAAATGCAATTTTTCTTTCACATTATCCTTTGGTTGACTAAATAAAGGTCAGCTTTCCGGCTCAGCTCCCGGAATAGCCGCCGGAACTGATTTACTGTATCTCAGTCGGATTTGGCCCTATATTTAACCAATATTCGCAAAAAAGAGGACAAAAGCTCAAAAAAGAGGACATTTGGGCGTCCTCCGAGGACACTTGCAAAAAAAGGACAAATCCTCTTAAAAGAAGACGTATGGTAACGCTATTAAAGTTCTACCTGAGTATGAACGCTGCTTTGATCACCTCTGCAAATATCTCATTTAGGCCTTTCCGTTAGATATTTGTGCTTTGAATTGTGTGTAACGCACGCGAAATGTCTCCGGAAAAGCAGCAACGCAATATGTCGATCGTTCCTACGCAACGCACAGCTGGTGAACGACATCCCGTTCTACGCCTGACAACCGGAAAGTTAATATTTGACGAAGGATTACTGATTGAGTTCAATCGCGGACATCGGCATCAATTTCCTTCGCTAATTTGTAATTCTTGATACGGCATTATACTGCCTTCATCATCCTGTTTGTACTTAGTGCAACGAATACACATTTCGGCATGAATCCGCTCACAATTATCAAAATAGATTATGTGTTGCAGTGTTTTGACGCTAACAAAATCAACCGCAGACCCGTATTCAATATGAACTCAATGACATACTTAGAGTCGATATACAGGCTCTGCGTAAGCCGTAAATGGGCGACAAGAATTTCGCACGCCAAGAAGTAGATTGGTTATATGATTATTATGCGTCTTCGAATATATACACAGATCAAGGACAAAACTTCAAAAACTGGTACACCCATGAAACGAAGAAACCTGCGAATGGTCTACATATGGGCCTGCAACAGCGGATATAGCCATCAACAAATTCAACATCAGGAAATCTGCCGCGAAATAGTCTACTTTATGACACAATTTTAATGATTTACTATGAATGTGGGGTTAGCATCTGGCATGAACCTGTCCGCCACTCCTGGCTACGCCAATGCGTCGAAACTCTTCCCATGCTAATCATATTGTTGCTTGATCTTGCAAGATCACAATACATAGCGTGTGTGATTTTTTTCGATAATATAGCTTTTTTTTAATGAAATTACCACGCGAGTCACGCAAAACCAGCTCGCGGATAGCGGGCTGGCCTCCAGTGATGTACACGATATGTTCACTGTAGTAATACGATCACGGAATAATTCAACCACTTACCCCTTTCGAAGCCTGTAAAACGCAACATCACTTTAATAAATCAATGGATTCACCGCAATATGGCGATGATAAGTCTGAATTTTACAATGTAAACCATCGCTTGGTGGCGGTAACTAGGTACTAGCACTGACACATGTTGAAGTAGCCATAAATTAAATTGAATAAATTAAATCGCGCCCGAGGACCACTCGACTAATTCACGATATCATAATTGTATGCGCTATATTCGGGATCGAAGCAAGACTATTATAACAACCATTGGGTACGCGCTCATACCATCTGGCTCGAGCCCGATGTATACATCCCGAATGACACCACCAACAATGCAAACATCTACGATACAAATGAAATGCAGGTTGCAAAAATATTTTACTTTGTTAACAATTTTTATTTATATTGACATGTCACACAGTCTTTTCCAACGATGCCAATTGATAATCCTGAGTATTAAAGGCAATGGAAATACCACCATCTGATTGAGCAAAAATGTGGGAATACTTTGAGAAGCTTTAATCTAATTAATCTAACAATTATGTCGTGTTATTTCGTGCCACCTTATAATTATGGGTTATAAGTAATGTAAGAATCAATCCAGTTTAGTGTCAACACGTTCAATGTAGTTACCATGGTTGTGTGGGTGTACCATTGGTTTATAAATAGTTATTCGGATAAGATCTCGCTATTCTTCGCCTAATACCACCTCTTTGTATCATTTTTCAGAGTCAGTTCTTCATTCTAGGCGTCTTCAGTGTGAACAACCTGAGAGTTCAATGTGACTTCCCGACCTGGCTGAACAAATTCCTTTTCTTATATGCCGTAACTCTGGCCGTGCTATTTTTGAATTTCTACTTCAAAACGTACAGTCGAAGACGCCATATCACAGAAGCTAAAGACAAAAGACCGGTCGTCAATGGAAACGGGATTTCCGCGAGTGAACAATATAGCAAAAGTTCCAATCACAGAAAACTACTCTGAATCATACGCGCACACGTCGTATGGGTATGAGTCACGTTCAGCTCAAGCTAGCGTTTCCGTGACTGGAAGCTTACATCAGTGGTTCTCAAACTATTTTTTGCTCATCTCTCCCTTTCAAGCTCGACATGTGTCTGCCCGGTAAATGCCAGTGTTCATTTGCAACAACGTATGTCAGCTCAAGTAGATTTTTCGTCTACTGCTTCGTATTGTGCTAAACCGTTTTGATGCAGAAATACTAGAGTGGTAACCTATACTTAATTCTGTCATAGAAAAAGTAGTTTTTGCATGCACTTCAATCATCTAGGCTTAGGTAGGCGATATGGTTCAAATCTCTCGCTATTTATACCAAATTTGACAAGGTGAAAATTCTATAAAGCCTGTCGATCTAACATTCATGTCAGCCGCTCGAAAAACTGAAACTACGAAAACGACAAGGGTGACAAGGGACGGAGTACTCCCACATTTTGGGAGTAATCAAGTTTGCCAAGTTATGTGTTTAGGCTAGCTCCACGCATATAATCAAGTTTCAACGATCAAATATTGGATTACCGTACTAATTCCATTCGCGCCCATCTCAGTGTAATTAATTGCGTTTCGAATCTATAGTTATTAGGAAATGTGGCTTATAATTTAATTAAAACATTTACGTGAATAAATCAAGTAAATCACCGATGTTCAGTAAGTGTCTTGACCTAACTAGAACCCCTAAGATTGGCTCAGGGAACACCGGTCAGGAACCACTGGCATAGAGAGAATGTATTCCTGGTCGCTGGCGCATAATATGAAGATTAGTTGATTAGTCAAACAACACTCCGACAACATTGCGGAAGTGACCTATACACCGACACGTTCAGTAGCTTGTTTAGTTTGCCACAGATTTACGTGATAGATCATGTAGGTATTCTAATATCGTATCGTTTTGCCGTAATGGTTGCCCGCAGAATCATATCATGCGCTTATGCGATGACTTGAGACAATGCAAGTATGGTTATGGGATAGTTGGCGTATAGTCATAGCAAGTATTAACATGACAATATTGCGGAGAACTCCGATTGGTTTTGAATCGTGATATATGAGCTTGCGAAATTCTATTCCATGTAAAGTTGTATTGCATAGTCTTCCGACTAGCTAGCGGGAAGGGAATCTTACATGTAGTAGTCTGCATAAAACATTGTTTTGATATGTATATACGGAGTCAAAACGTCAGTAACCTTTTATGGAACCCCTCAGACTTTGAGTAGCTCTATCAGTTGTGGTTCCCGATCCTGAAAAGCGAGTATCCTGGTTCGAGTTGTTCTAGTTTAAAAGAATTGGTTGCCGAACAACTTGAAAACAGCTGTCGTTCTCCGGTGTTCTGTTGTGCGATGTTCTTGCAGCCATTGCTCGACTAGAGCTATCACACCTATGGGCTATACTACACATACAGTGGCGTAGCCAAAAGGTGGATTTTGAGGGTCGAATTCCCTTCCATTTCTAACTTGAACTGATGCTAACGTGGCTAGCCGATTCGATTCCAGTAAAATAAAAATAATTAAAGTTGCTTTGGAATTTAATCTATAGTTAGTTGCGGTCGTTCGTTCTAAAGGCGAATTCACACATACCCGGTTCGCACGGTAAATTCGCGCGTACCGCACGTATCGCAAGACTCAATTCACACATTCACGACTCGCGATTATACGCGATCACTGTACGGTAGCCGTGCGACGACCAACCGGGCGTATATTCACACTGCCGCGGTCGATCAACCACGGTTGCAAGCGGTACACCCTGATTCCATTCCAGTTTGCTATGCCTCTTTTCAACATATTGAAATATGACAGACATATATAAAGCTCAGGTAGGGAGTACTCAGAGGTTTTGTCTACTTTTTCAATAGGTTGGGTTTTATATCACTTTCACGCAACAACATTACTAATCTACTTTTTGCACTTTGTAATATTTGCACCTATTCGTAGTGTCACAGGTCAGTTTGCGATAGTCACAAATATGCACCCTGCAATTTAAAAGTGACCACCTCTGTTAAAACTATTCGAGCTATCAACCAAATCTACTATTTAAAACTACTTGATCACCTTTCATTTCTTCATTTCCTACGCTTGAAGTAGTTTCCATGTGTCTCTGAAATTGCTAATTCTACTTGAAGGCGAGTACAACTTTACAGCAATACTAATGTATGAGTAGCAACGCTGAATATTTTGACCACCTTGGATAAATAGTCACCTATTCCTGATCATTCCGAGAAATCAAGTGTGCCTTACAATACAGAATTGAATTTTCAATCATGTTATACGAAGAAATGATGAACAATAAAATGAAATGGTTACACTTGAAAGCAACATCTGCAAATACAGAATGTATACATTTGAAGAAAGAAACAAGAATAATATGCAATACAACGGTGCCAATTAAATCGATGCAGTAATAATCATAATAGACAAAACATATGCATGAAATAACAGTGCTAGTTTTCAACTGGTTCTTGTGATCATAAACTTGGAAAAGTTTGCATAATGTCCTTCATTATTGCAGCAGCACACACAGCCTCTGTTGACTCACAACTGTGCCGCCATAAAGTTCGCAAAATGATCACGTAGCAGTGCTAGTTTACACATCAGCTGGTTTCACATCATTTGTCTCTCGCAGTGGTTTCTAAATCCCAATATTAAAACATTTGAAAGCTTATGTTACAGCAATGCCTTTGAAATTTAATATGCCATAAGGAATTTTACTTCATGCAAAGATACACCACAATTCACAATATCTGATGTTTTCACTTCAACCAATCATTGCTTCAACTTATTCTGCTGCAGTAATCAAACTATCAGAGTAGTGAACTTTTTCAATATCTGGCAGGTTGTCAACAGTGATACACAGATGAGTATGGTCAACAAAGAAGCTAAAAATTTATACTTTATCACGGCCTATTCTCTGCGTTGGATGCGAGAAACATTTTCTGCTAGTATGACGTCCTATCTTGTGCAAATGCAGCATTTCAACTAGGAGTAAATGAATATGTTTCCCCCTTTCCCGAAAATTGCTCCTCAAAGCGACCATCGAGTTTTCACTTGCCCCACTGAATGAAATTACAGCAGTAATACTAAAATGAAGATTAGAAATGAATGGAAATGGACATACCAGATGTTTGCAGTACATCAGCAATTGATGTTGATGTAGGCTGTTATCAACAACTGGCCTGATTTTTTACTAGTGGAAAGGATTATAGAGTACAATTTCTGTAAACAGATGTAGTAAGATTGAAAAGACACCATTATGTAGTAAAAATGCATGCATCAATATAATGTGAATCTGAACTCATTTTAGTTGATAAAATGAAATAGTGTTGCAGGAATAAATTACCAGCTTCTATCAACCAACTAGGTACCAGAGATGAGCATGGATTAGGATTAGGTTTTGAAAAAACAGGATTTGTGAAATTTTGTCGGATTTGGATTGGATTTGGATTAGACATTTTTTTCAGAACGGATTAGGATTTGGATGGGATTTACATATTTTCTGGGAGATTGAAATGTCGTGTGGCGAATGGCGACAAACTTTATTCAGATCAGTTATTAATGTACTTATGGTTACTAAGTTATCTTGAATCAAGTGGATCGTTGGTTGTGAAAGAAAATTTTCGAATCCCTCCATTGCATAAATTAGTATTTTTTCTGAAATTCCAGTTGCAATTGGATTAGGATTGGACATGGACTTGACTATGAAAAAGTTATGGATTAGGATTTGGATTTGGATTTGAAGGTTCGGATTTGGATTGGATTAGGACATAGAAATTTCAAATCCGCTCATCCCTGCTAGGTACTCATTTGATACATGATAATCACAACACAGGACATGGAATTCTAGGTTAAAATGTCAAATGCAAATAATTAACATCAACTACGTATATACAAGGATAACAAGGTTATGAAATAACTTGTAGCAGTCCTTCAATCAGACACACACATTGAACCAGAATAAGTGAATAGCAGGCAGCCCTGTGATCACAAGCAGTGATTTATCAGGTATGCAGAAAACAGACTGCTGTAGAAACATGTGCAACTGAGTCAGCCTAATCGCAATATCGTTGCCAGACGCAAAACACTCATCGCATAGTAAGATAGAATAACCACAACTGGCGAGCATACATAACAAAACGACTGGTTGCTACTGCAGAGTGTAGATTACTGCATGGCAGTACCATCATACCGGCATGCCGTCTGGTACGTATCTACACATCCTACCGGTAAACTCACCTTCTCATATCACATATTTCTTCGTACAACCAATATAGACCCTGTACACAACATAGAAGCACTCTCCTTCGATAATTATTCAATACATTCATCTCGACAAGCTGCTAAATCCATAGGAGCACACTTTCGACTGAGCTCACGGCAGCAACGATTGGTTCTCGAACTTTTTGTCTTCGCGGACCCCTATTAGACCATCACGAACCCTCGCGGACCCCCGCAAGTTTCAGTCGAAATTTATCTCGATTATCAAGTAACCGTCATCTGTCTTGTGGAAATATTACTCACAGGGTAGTGATAAATAGCAACAAGATTACTCTACGTGGAGATAATATCATAGTATGTATAAAGTTTCGGTATCAGTACGCAGTCGCGTCTCGGAAATCCGCTCCGTCGATTTGATATAAACGATTGCTGGAACCCATTTCCATAAAGATAGGTGGTGGGCAGGTGGCGGATGTAATATTCACGCGTAACGCCTCCGACGACACCTTTGTGTGTGATAGCAACATATATAGCACCAAAATTGACAAACAGATTTTTAATGAACGTTAAGCCCAGTCATTTCCATGTTTGTTTGTTTGTGGAATTCATGGTCATTTACACCAGGCCGATATTCTTCAATTTTGTTTCGTATCTGCTGACTTGTTGCACGACCCACTTGTAGGCTTTTTATAGACACCGCTTATGTGGATTGCACGGCGGGAAGGAGTCTAGATGAACCTCCAACACCTAGGTAGGAATTCTGGAGTCGTCCTCGGTCGGACTCCAACCCACAACCCATTGGTGTTGCAGCCGTGGATTTTACCACTACGCTATCTCGCAAAGTCCTTTCCATGTAGCAGCTCACCCTGAATTTATTCTGGAATAGTGGTATTGTATATTAACCCACAGATGAAAATGGAAAATAGAAATACGAAATTTCTATTTCAAACTACTGTTCACTAATTTGCTGACACTGACGATTTCAAATCCAAGATGATAAGCTTTCGAAGTCGCCCTGATTGACTTTACTACTGCAACTTGCTATTTTTTTCCACAAATTCCATCAAAACACCCATCAACCACAATATGCTTGTATCAGTAGGCTATTGGCACTTTGACAATTAATACACGTCTGGATATAGTAGGATGTTTCATCTCATGTTAGTCCTGAAGTTTAGCGGGTACGAAACGAAACTGCATCGTGATTTCCCTACAATTAAAAGTACAAATCAGGTTATAAATCAATTTTCAAATTTAGAGGCCTCGCGGATCTCCTGTTGAGAACCGCCGTTCTAGTTGTAATTGCGCATTTTCAGAAAACATGTATTTAGTAGGCTACAAGTCTGGTATCACCACGGTTGTAATGGCTCGAGTCACGATTTTCTGATGACTCGACTTTACCAGAGTCATTTTTTAAAAATACGGAAATGACTCGACTCGACTCGAGTCAATCTGTGTATTATTGACTCGACTTGGACTCGATTCCTTGCGCATGACTCGAACGAAGTCGTATGACTCGAAACTCAGATGGCCAAGACCGATATTCCATTGTAATTTCGAAGAATAGTAAAGTATCCACCCTATTGGGATTTCGTCTATTGGTATTGGTACTTGAAAATGCGACCGAAACTGCTAAAACTGAGGAAAATTTAGTATATAATAAATGCGAACCATTCGATATCACCAAACAAAGTTATAAAAAGTGGGTTTATCAATACTTTAACTGAAAACTGATCAGTCAAAATAATGACTTGGACTCGGACTCGAGTCGTATTACCATAATTTGGACTCGAACTTGACTCGGTGGTGAATTGAAAATGACTCGTCTTGACTCGAGTCGAAACTATAAAAGTGAGATTGACTAGTGACTCGGAGCCTTGTGACTAGGTTACAACCCTGGGTATCACTGGAAATGTTGGGGATTAAATCGTAAAGGCGACGAGATGGCGTAATGGTACAACATCCAGCTTCTTGATCAGTGTGCAGTGGGTTCAGTCCCCGGCCAGGTCAAACCAAACACCTGATCTCAAAGTCGATATCGGCGGCTTCTCCGCTAGCCATCAGGAACGCACAATGTACTGCGAGGAGATGAAAATGGGAGTGCTGAACCCATAACCTAACGGTCTATTCTCATCTCCATCGTCCAAGCAATTCGATCGCGCATACCAAAAGGAAAACTGTCTGAAAGGGATATAATTTACTACAACCGAAATGATTCGATTTGCTTACCCTATGGGCTTTAGACGTATTGCATTGACATTGTTATTCTACAGAACCTCGGAAACATCAGTCGCCTACTACCACGTGCTGCACTTTCGTGCTAATCAGTATTGCTTGACCGCATACAGATCAGATTGAGACGTTGCATCCCCTTAATTGGAAGTGGTAAGCCTGTGACTCGCTTGCTTTTACATGTCACCCGCAACGTATCTACGAAAATATTCAGCATAGTCAAATAAATCGCTTCGTACAGATTTGTCCATGGAATAAACTAAACCAATTGTTGATGACGTAGAACTTCCGCAAAACATGTGACACATTCAGCCACTGTCTGTATTTCTGACACAATCTCCCGACTGCCTGTTCTTGCAGTAAAACGCCATTTATCGTGTGCATGTAAATGATGTCAGTTTCAACGGGGGACTGTCATGGTATTAGCGCAATTTACGAGTGTTAGATCGTTCGGGATGTCGATTTTTACGAATTCGTCATGCCATCTGTACAAATTCCGACCCAGGTATGTTATTCGTATATTTAGCACCGTGGTTGCATAGCCTGATATGAAACGGTGTATAGTTGGCAGTGGCACTACGGCCGTGTTAGTGGCAGGGTCGTCAGATTACGCTAACTCCTAGAAGAGAAATGATAAATCCAAAGATATATATGAAAGGTAGGTCTTTGAGAGGGATAAAAAACTACTACTGTTTTGTGGAGTTCTTCCTCATGTCATTCCGCAGAACAGAGGTGGAAGTCGAGCCCAACTAAGGTTAATAGTTTTTCGAATATTTAACGATATACAACGATATACATATTTTGTAATGGTTTACGGACTCAAATAGTGCTGCAAGAACATTCGGGCTCGGACTTAGCAACCAGCACATTGCAATTCTGTTTATGCTCCATAACAGCGATAATTATGAAGAGGTTGAAATGGAAATTGCAAATTGCAACATGTTCAGTTAGGCAGGGGTGGGCAAACTACGGCCCGCAACACCATTCTGTGCGGCTCACGAGAGTCTAAAGAAACTTATTAAAAATATTGCTAAAATGCGTACTAAAAATCACATCAATGCAGGGACTTGAATAAACTTTTTCTTGGTATATTTCACCATGATAATACTAATGCAGTGGTACTCAAACTGGGAGCGCGCCCTCCTTGGGGGCACGAAAGCATCTGAATGGTGGCGCGAAGCTGAGCTCAACTGAAATTTTTTCGCGCCCCGCGCGACTTACATCCAATTCATAATTATGGCTCTGTATTTAGTCTGAATTTCATATTTCAAAATCTCTCATCCACAGTCATCACCTGCCATGCCATCAAACTATCCGTTAGGTTCGCGAGCGTCCTGCTGGTTGCATTTTGTGATATATGACGATACGGGGGTGCGAAATCTTTCACCATCATAAGGGTGGGGGCGTGTCTTAAAAAGTTTGAGAAGCACTGTTTTAAGGTACTTCCTATATTATTTGTTATGTTTAATTTCTGTCGCGACAGCCCGATCTCAAGGCCCATGCAGTTTGAAAGGTTTCAACTGTTAAACATCACAGAAATCCTAAATGAGATTGCCATAATTCAGATCACGAGTGTGATTTTAGATTGGCCACTCCAGTTTTAATTATTTAAATAATTACCTTATAAAAAAACGATTCACGCGTGTCTTAGGTAGATTCGTTATCTGTATGCGTAAAATCAGGGTATTTATATTTTATCTACACATAGTAGAAGCGTGTTTGAAGCTAACATGGTTATGATGCTGTCGGCATTGTGTGTCTTGGAATTGAACCAAAAGTGGATATAGTAAACCTATGAATATATCGCTCCTCACAGATTTAAATTTCAACCCTGTTCTAAGAGTTCTAAGACTTTTATCGCTATGGTTTTGACAAATTGGTTTTGAGGTCGACCAGCCTATAAATCTCGCCACTGTTTCTGACGCGTGTACAATATCATCAAAGCAATGTTTAGTTTGTTTTAAAAAGCATATATATTATCTCCATTTCCTCACTATATAATCAAATACCAATATTGCGTTTTGGTTTGTAATCTCAATTTTATATAGTGCGGCCCGCGAATGGATTCAGATGTTGAATGCGGCCCGCGAGCTCAAAAGTTTGCCCATCCCTGAGTTAGAGTGAACGCAATATGACTGATATAACGGAACGATCATTCACCCATCTCCGAGAGAGCTCTTCCCGCTCGATAGTCACATGTTGGCCGTTGGGCTTTCTGTACAAAATTTTAAAATAAAAAAAACTATTATGGCCCGCTGAAAATGTTTATGTCATTTATGTGACCCGCAGTTCTCAAAGGGTTTCCGACTCTTGTTGTATTTCTTTCTAAACTACAGGTAGACCGCGGATATGATTACTCATAAAAACTACTGACATGAACGATATAACAATATTACAATGAAGTGACGTGTAGTCAAGAAAACCAAGACGCTAGAATATAATCCTAGTCACAGAATATGTCTTGCTAGAGCAGGAGATGCTTCAATGCGAAAAACTATGTGTCGCTCATGGCGAATATGTCGATCCAATCGCATCACGATCGTCTGCACGACTTATTGTCATCGCACGCGGCGTGACATTTACGCATCTCCGAATTAGATACTGAATGCCGAGCAGAGCGGTCGAAAGGCTGTTCAGATGAACAGTCGCTGTTTCGCTCGGCTTGCAATGTCTTAAAATAGTATTAACGTACATGCATTTGAACAACTGCTTATTTTATTGGGAAGGCGCATCTACGAATCAAAGCACGAGTGCATCAATATAAGCGAAGCGTGGTATAAATGTTCTTATGTCCTCATGCAATGCCAACGATACTCGCAGTAAGGCTTCAGATCCATAGCATGTCTCTAGGCTTAAAAGTGCACCATAAAGACGTATTTTTAAGAAAGAGTCAATGCTTTATTTTCTAGGACTTTTCCATCTTCAATTCGATTTGATACACATGGTTCAGAGCAAATATCTCTCTCGGTTTCGAAAGGATTACTATTATCATAGATCAGGAAGAAAGGTAGTCTTTTTATCCGTTAGGTAACCGTTAGTGACATCAGATCTAACGTAGTACATATCATGAAATGATATTAACAAAATAAACACATTGCATATGGACTGGACATGCAGCAACTGATCGAGTGACAGCTCACGGGAGGGATATAAATACGGTTCATTTAAGTGACACTTTGAAGAGTAACGTTTTAACCGTTTGAGAATAAAGTGGCGCGATCTATATTTGAATCATCGTAGTTAACCCGCAACCATGGGTTTTATTAGCCTGATCTTTGATTTGTCATTCAAATCAAATTGAACCTACCCTGACTTGAATTATAGGTCCCTCAAATGAGCTGCCGCTCGTTTCAACGTGTATCCCGCTGTAGACCTAATCCACATCTGCATATCGATTGCACACAAATATTTCAGAACAATCACTTGTAACAAAGAGTGATGCTATATGAATATTACCACCATAAAATATGATTCCGCCACGACAGTACTTCCAAATGGAATCACGTGCCAGACTGAGGATCCTAGAAGCCAATATGTTGCCCTGTTTCTGTCTTTCACGGCATTTGTGGTGAGTTGCATTTATATGGAAATAGTATTGAAACAATATACAAGCACTTGATTTGGGTTTGTAAAGCTGTCAAAAGATTCAGGAGAGAAATGAAGCAACATACGATACAATGCATTGTCGGCTTTTAACTGCACTCAGTAAACCATATCAATTTTGGGCGCCACCAAGAGTACCAGACTGGAGATGTACATTGTACACAATTACAGGATCATGACTTTTGATTACAACCGGACAAGAATCCGGCAAGTTTCGGGTTCCGGGATCCAAGATCCGGGTTCACATTTTTCCCGACTGCATGATCCGGATCAGGACGGGATTCTAAATTTCTAGTGCATGGAAGTGACTTTATGTTCGTTTACTTCGATGTTTTGTAGGAACTTGGACTCAGCTGACTTCAGCATTTCGAAAAATAACTAATAGAAAATCAAAATGCATTGACGAGGTGTGATTATAAAATATCGACGACAGGAGCAAATAGATGCTCAAACTTGTGCATAAAATTTTTGGATCCGGATTTCATTTTATCGAACAGGATTGGACCCGCATTCTAAAAAAAAATCATGGTCCGTACATACCTATACCATAGTAACATGCCATAAGTAACAAATTAGATTAGTTCAGGTGTGCCAACGACCATTTACTTTTCTTATGGTTGGTTTGGTAGTCATGGTGTTTCGACTGTTTTGGTCATATTACACCAAGGCGATTTCAGGGGATTCCTGATCTGCCGACTTGTAGCCACGACCCACTTTCGATCAAGGCCAAGTGGTTCCCAACCGTAGATTCCCCACTAAAGGGGGGGGGGGGGGGTTGACTGTCGGGTTATAATGGAAGGTACACCTATGGACTCATCAAGCTTCTCATTTATGGCCAAACTATTGCATATGAATGTGCTTTTTGACTGATTTATAGCTTCCGGTATGTTTAAATGCTATTTAAAATCTACCGTTTTCGTTTCCAGTGTGTTTTTGAAACCAGCCCAAATTTAACAAAACTGCGGCTTGCGAGACGATTTTGTGCGTCACGCGACTGCCTCTCGACCAAATTGCTTACGCTCGTAAAAGTCATGTGAAACTGTTCATCTCTTTTCTCAAGTCAACGTCTTCCCGGCCAAGAACAAATATGCCAAATTCATCGATTTAAAATACATGACGTTAAGCTAAATCGGTGAATTTAGTCAACGACTGCTTGTGCGGGAAAGATGACATTTTTAGTCACCGGGCTACTTTTTCTTAGGGGGTAATTTCGGTTCAAATATTCGCCGAAGGGATCCACGAGATTGAAATCTTGGTAATCCCTCCTCTAGGCTTTTGTTACGCACAGCATAGGCGGATCAGATGGCGAGGAGTAGCCTAGATAAACCCCAAACAGGTAACATGAATTATTCCACGGTACAAGTATCAGAAAAAAAGTACATCAGTGACACTTCTCTCTAACCAAATGATCGATCGCCGGTCTTGCAAAACATTTCGGTCAATTCCAATATAACGGAAGTTAGTCACTCCTGAGTCCTGATATATTGGACTGTGCTGTTATAATTTCTTACAATATCGTCCATTTCAGATAGTGTGGAACAGTCTGCTAGTTCTGACAATTGTCTGCAACTGGGGAATGTTACGCCATAACAGGATATATGTACATCTGCTGAGCTGTCTCCTCTCGGTCATCAGCTTCAGTATTATTGCATTGTATGATATACTTCACACCCGTTATCATTTTGATGATGGGTTTATTTCGGGCGGAGTTCTGCAGAAGTAAGACATATTTTTTTTGGTAACAAGCACGGCTTGTAGACTTCATGAATCATAATACATACCCTAATTGAAATTGGTTGTGAAGTGAGTGTCTTGTGGAGTAAAAGTCAATTCAACATGGCATTAGAATTTACTTTTGAATGAAAACAATAGGATTTTATAGTTTGGTCTGTACGTTTTAAAGGTGTGAATCCACCCATTCCCGTGACACTTGGGTAGCCTACTGACATGGGGTGGATGGTGATAATGATTGCTTTTGATCTGCTACAAGACTATATGAGTTGTATGAAAGTGGAATTGGATTTCGGCATACCGGGTTGAGCAACTTGTCATTGCAGCAGAAAGATCATCCTCAGAATGGTACTCGAGTAAAAAAAATCCATCCTTCCTTTTCAGTTACAATCAGACTGACTTTCGTCATAATTGGGTGATGCGATCATGGAGTTTCCGTAAGGCCCTCTCGGTCTCCTTTCATTTGCTGATGGAGCTTAATATTGTGGTGCTCGTGTTTGCCGCAAAGAGGTCATTATTCGTAGTGGCCGCGGTGATTGAAAATGTCCCAGTTTCCCGACAAAGCAGAGTTATGGCGTTGTATAATCGCACTATACGCAAGTTGGTAAGTTGTAGTATACACCGTATGCATATTTTAGTTATTGCAATTTATAGTTGACTAGTAGCCGTCATTTTGATGCTAATAAAATTGTATGGGGATGTGCTCAATACAGAAATAATCTATAAAGGTCTATCCCCATTAAAATTCAAGATATATCAAATTATCTGAAGGGTATCCATCCATGCGCTTAATGCTAGTTAATAAGTACTGTAGTCTGCAGAAATTCTCTTCCCGGCTTTCAGAAACTGCAATGAGCGGCTAAAACCAAATTAAAATATATAATAGACATTTCTAGTTTGATTCAGCATTGCCATACAGCAATTGACGAGAACTATTCACAGAACCAAACTATAACTGTCTATTATATTTTCGTGGGATTTTCCTGGAATAATAAGAGCCGAGGTTGGGAATAACTGAACTATGAGTGCTGAAGTAAATTTGGCGCCAGTAAACCGAATCAAATGCGAAAAGGACTGGACAAGCTTCATCTTTGTGACTTTGATCATAATTACATGAGCCTAATTATCCTTGATTCGTCATTATGCTAATACTTCAGACAGCCAAAATTTCGAAAGATCGCGAGGCAGCTCTTATAATAACAGTGACGTGGCTTCTTCCTATTGGTATTTCAATCCCAACAGCATTCGAGTGGAACTGTCTCGAACACTGCAAATGTCTTCCCAGCTTCAAGTTGATCTCAACGTGCATATCAGGTTAGTGATGCATCATCATTTGTATGGACTACAAAGGCCATAACCCATGTCGTTAGGGTTACCATATTTGGACACTATTTACAAATCACAAAAATTAGACTGCTAGACTAGAAAACTGCTGATTCTAAAATTCTTTACGGAAAATCCTGTTGCGTAGACTAGAAAAAAAGTAATTTTTCCTACTCGACACCCGAATGACCCACTTATAATAATGCTGCTTTGGTATTGATCAAATTAACTAAAAAACGCCCGAACATCCACGCGTCATTTCGCGTCATTTATGGCGGTTATTAGTTGTGCCTGTCCAGTAGCCGGGCTGTCAAAGCTATATACAAAGCCTTTCTTCCACATTTCGCTTTTCAGATTGCTATGACCAGCTTATTACAGACTTTCTTTACCTGCCATCGCATACTGTGACTGAATCGCCACAAACCAAGCATCAGTCTTATAACTAAATGCTTCACTGATACTATAATAACTTTCCTGGCTTGCTAAACAACTACCGGTAGTTACCCATTTAAATGGTGACTGGTGATATAACTCGAACATTTCCGCTACGCGGTATTGGGATTTTAAGCAGTCGAAACCACTTTAACATGCTTGGTCGCCGTTGTCGGGCTCTTGTAATCACAGACACAAATCACTAGAATTCTACAATATATCTTTACTGAGATGATGTTGGTCATATACTGTTACGTTCTAGGCAATGTTACCTAATTATTTCATGTGGCAAGCATGTATATATTTTAAAATTATTTACAATTAATTATCCTCAATTTCCATAAAACATACCATATTCTTTCCAATTCTCTGCTAGTTGCTGACGATTACCCTCTACGAGGTGTCAGCCGAAAGTATTCGGGTTCACTTCAATATGAATATACTATTCAATTGTATATTGAAGTTCAAATAAGACTAGATTTTGGACGCAATTTCAGCGGCATTTTTAAATTGCTGCAACGACAGCGCGAGGAATTTCAGCAGAGCCAATTTAGGTGCGGATTCTGTTCGCCCACCTCCGAGCTAAATAAACCTGCAACGCAGAAGCGTGTTCGCAGCATCACCTTGTTTACACAGACGATGCAGCCGTCATTTGTTCACGTGTCTGGTTGCCAATGAGGAAGAGTTTCTTCGTTGTGGTGGGATCAATCTATTTTGCTTCTGTGGCGTATATGATTGTTACCCTGGTTTTTGTGATAAGGCAATATCAAGCAGCTTCCTCTCCTCGAACTTCAGCAGGTGAATATGAATAATAGCTACACACGAGCTACTCATGTTACGAATTTCCTGCTTTTGTTCCTTGCAGAGCCGCGGAACCCTGTTGAAGCAAAGGAGGCTCGTTCATGGTCTGTATCCGAACACGACATATCATCGAGACTTGGGTCGGAGGTAATAATAGTGAGTTAGTATGTAAGACCTAATAGGACAGATAGACAGACAGACAGACAGACAGAAGTTTATTTCCAGGTGCAATAAAGTAATGCTGTGAAATCGTGGCCAGCGATACGACCAACAGGCCTTCAAGTCATCTGGTCACCTCATACATCAGGGGTCACCAACACGCGGCCCGCGGGCCGCATGCGGCCCGCGAGGTCATATTTTGCGGCCCGCGACGTGATTTGAGATTTCAGAAGAAAACTGAGAAAACGATTTTGAAATGCAGTTTCAAGCATTGTTGTTGTAGTTGTTGTTGTTTCGAAATAAGCTATAGCTTAGCTTATTCTCCTTTGCCCAACATCACCATTCGTTACTAGCAAAAACGGCTTTGGAGATGGCAACAGCATTCCATCGAGGAAGAATAATCTGCTGAAATGAATGGGCTGGGCATATTGCCTTGACGTGCAATGGCCAAAACACTGCCAAGATCGAGACGCCTATAAAACGGCATACGGCAGTGGTTCACTGGACTGCGCGCCCCTCTTGTGCGGGCGTGAAAGCATCTTAAGAGGGCGCGGAGCTGCGGTCAACTGAAAAATTTCTCGCGCCCCGCGCGATTTACATCAAATTTATATTTTGTGTATATCAACAGTCATAACCTTCAATGTCATCAAACTATCTGTTGGGATTGCTAGCATTCTGGTTGCATTTTGTGATATGACGATGAGGGGGGAGCGAAAGTTTTCAGTATCATTAAGGGGGGGGGGGGGGTGTCTAAAAATGTTTGAGAACCACTGGCTTAGGGCTTCCCCACAATATCAAACTTTACATGGAGATGGTATTTCAGCTAGTAACGTATCTCGCTAGCCCCAATATCGAGGCCTTATTCGCTGAAAATCGTTTCCAGTATCGTGCACAGCTCAGACTTCAAAATAAAATGAAATGAATGATAATGATTTTTTGTTGTATTTGTATTCCTTTGATAAAATATTACTTATTTTGTGGTCACTACGCCCATTGCCTAAATTAAGTAGCACGGCGTTGTACTGACGTAGAGTTTCAAAACGATGGTTGCCTAGTTTATACCGATATTGAATTCATGCGGCCCGCGGCCGCTGCGAAATTTGAAAAGTGGCCCGCGACCCGATTTGAGTTGGCGACGCCTGTCATACATTATACAGACAGCCATATACATTGGCCTATATGCAGCACCGTAACTGCCGCACCCAAACCCCCCAATTGGGGGGGGCGAGCTCGAAGGGGGCCCAAAATTATTTCGTGAATTAGCATAAAGCATAAAGTATTTTTTGAAAATTTATGCCAATTTTTCAAAATTTTTTCGCGCTGCGCGCGAATTCAAGAAGCCATTTATATTTATTATTGGCTATTAGGCCATTACCGCGCTACGAACCACCAAGACCTACAATCAAGTTTTAGGCCCTATAACATGCGACTCCAAGAAGTGTGCCAGAACGATCGGCAGCGATAAAACCTTGGCCGAAAAGGTCTATGCCCTTATGCTGACCGAAGACCGCGTTCTATATATAAAATACACATAGGTTTAATTGTACATAGGCGCCTACATGACTGACGCCGAATGTTCCTGTCTTTGCAATCTGAACCTCACAAGACAAATACCATCCCGCTGGGAAAAAAATTATGCCAGTGAAGAAATACCAATTTGAAATCGTGTGCGTCTGTTAGTTTAGAAGCCTACGTTTGGGCGATTCTATATGTTTTGATATAGCAGACTGGATATCACGAAATAACATCATGTAACGAAGTCATACCAACGGGTCCGCCCGCCAGAAAACGTTTAATTATTATTTACGGGCCATCCCGTTTTCAAGACACTTCACTCAGCTCTACCGGTAAATCTAATTACGTGAGTAGAGAGGAAAATAAATTGATAGCATAATTTATATGCAATCGCCGATCTGATTGACCGATTTTATCATAAATTATCGAAAATTTTCGCGCTTCGCGCTGGCTCACAGTACAGTACAGATGATTTCGTGACAAACGCGAACAACGAGATGGGGGGGGGTCGTTTTATCACCCTATGGGAGCCCAAGACCCACGTTTTTGGGGGCCTGACGAGGTGCTGTTTCGTTCCTGCCAACGGGTATACGCCTGAAGATGTTCAATTATTAATGGAGTGGTCCTACCTTTTCAAACACACCTCACTCAGCTCTACCGGCAAATCTGATTACGTGAGCAGAGAGAAGATAAAAATTGATAACAATATAGGCAATTCCCGATCATACTGACCGATTCAATCATGAATTCTATAAATTTTTCCGCGCTTAGGCGACAAAAGCTGATTCACTAAACAAAGTCCCAATGAATATGGTAAATAGCGGCAAAGAGTGTATCGCCGGAGGGGGGTCTGGGGGGCGACGCCCCCCATAAGTTAGGTCTATAACCTTGTGGGGGGCCCAAGACCAAAGTTTTTTTTTTTTTTATGGGGCTGACGAAGTGCTGTTACGGCCCTGCCTATATGCAATACCAATTACATATACTCATGCATGTATATCTATAATTAATGATTTGGCATATCAGGGTTGCTATAAATGTTATCCTATCTCTGCTCACATAATCAGATTTACCGGTACAGTTGAGTGAGGTGTGTTGGAAAAGGCAGGACCCCTGAATAATAGAATTAAACTTCTTCGGGCGTACCCGTTGGTTTACTGACTTCGTTAAATGATGCTATTTCGTGACCTCCTATCTGCTATTTCAAAAGATATTGAAATCGCTCAAACGTACTATACTAAAAAACGTACACGATTTCAAAGTCGTATTTCTTTACCGGTAAATAATGTTCCCTCGAGATGGCATTTATCTTGTGGAGCTCAGATCGCCAGGACAGGAACATTCGGCGCCAGCTATTTAGGCGCCTGTGGACAATTAAACATTTATGCAAAGGTGGCCAGTAACGAAGTACTTCTACCTTTTGGAAGTACTCAAGTAATTTTCCTCTACTTCTGGTACTTAATCAAGTAGATATGATTTTCTCTACTTCTACTTCTACTTCGTAATATTTTGTGATCTACTTACTTACTTTTCGCTTTTTTCAGTTTGTCAAGTAGGAGTAGTTTAATCCCCCCATACGAAAGATAGCCTGAGGAATTTCGGGGCTGTTTTCACGGAGTACCAACTTTTAATATTCATAAAAGTCAAGTAAAGCCCAGAAATTTTGTTGTGCTTCGCGCGCAGTAGTTATGGAGTGCCAAATATGTTTTCACGAAAGTATTTAGGTACCGGGTTGCTTGGTTCCACTCACACCGCATTGTCGCCCATATCAAATATTTCATCAAAGTAAATATGGCCTCCCATAACGTTTGAAACTACCGTTTCGCAATCCAGCAATTACGTATTGTATCGTATTCTAGCAGCCCATGACGTGTCCTGCTGATCTGGAAAATCCGGCTTTTTCAACGTTACTCCTGTTTTAGCATTTCACCTTTGAAGCTTTATGGACAAAAGACATGAAATATATTTTCCGCTTTTTAGAAGTAGTATTTGTATATTTCACTTTCAATCCCGAGTATAATACTTTGCGTTCTAATTACTTTCAGTTCTTTTGTCTGCAGAACATACATGTTGAAGCATAAAAGCAAGTGTAGTAATGCCTCTATTTTCCTAAAATAAAGCTATACTAAATATAAATTTTACGATCCATAATATTTGTTATTAACGTATACTAATCGCGCGCAAAGTGTTGAAACCGTATCCGATACAGCTTTTCCGTATTGCTCTTCGCCTAAACTTGGTGCCTTATAATATGGGGTATAGGGCGCCATGCCATGATATTGTCTAAAATGGGGTTTTCTAGTAAAAAAATAGTTAGTATCGCATTTTCATATCAATACTATAATTTGCATCCCATGATGCGAAAGAGTGTTTATTCTGTCGAAAATTGATACCTCCTGGGCGGATGCATCAATACGAATCAAGTCTGTGCACCTTTCGCGTAGCTCAATTTCCAGCTTTTGACAGTCCATGCGAACGAATTAAGACTGTTTTCAAAACTACTTACTTACTTGAGTAGATTTAAAGTCAGTCAATTCTACTTCTACTTCCAGTAGTTTTAGATGGCTCTTGGAAGAAGTACTTCTACTCGTACTTGAGTAGATTTTTTCGTCGCTACTTCTGCGTCTACTTGAGTAGCTTTCTGGACTACTTTGACCACCTCTGCATATATGTATTGTATATATAGAAGTTTTCGGTCAGCACAAGGGCAGTCCTTTTCGGCCAAGGTCTTTTCGCTACTGATCGTTCTGGCACACTTCTCGGAGTCGTATGTCACATGGCCTGTAAATTAATATGATTTGGTGCGTCGTGGTGCGGTAATGGCCGACACCGAAGTGCTCATTTCTATAAATCATGCTTATTTTTTGTTGGGTAAGGGTACCCATTAATCAAGATATTCGACAACATTAAAGCGCGAGCAGCGCGTAAAAAATGAAACTGTTGCATAAATTTCCGAAAAAGACTATATGATTTATGTTAATTCACGAAGTAATTTTGCCCCCCCTCCTTCGAGCTCGCCCACCTCTTTGGGGGTTTGGGGAGGGGGGGGGCAGTTACGGTCCTGATTGCTCATTGGTTACACAACTGTTCAAACTGGAAGACTGGTTCATTCTGGCCAGTACGTTTTGCGCCAGTGCTTCATTCTCGTCCTCACGTCCCACAAACTTAAAAACACAGATTACTTGGTATATATCCATTTTGTTGGCCAGCAGAAAATTGACTAGGTAAAAGTCAACAGAAATCAGCCATATATGAGTGTTGTAGTTACGCTTTTAAACGTCGAATTTGACAGCCTCATACTTCTCTTTCATCTTGGTAGAATGACCGATTGGTACAGGAGAAAATATATTTTCTTTGTACAAAAGTACGATGTTTAGGCTTGACAAGACTGCTTTTTTGACAAAGAAACATCTCGCACCAGGACGAGTTCAGATTGATTGATTAACCGAGAGCCACGTGACACTTCGCCATAGTCAATTATATTTTTATCCGCATTATAGACGTCGAAAAGGTTATAATTTACTTATTCTACTATGTGAAATATTTATGGGTAAATACAGAAATTTGGACTTATTCAGGAGCATACCTATCTTGTAAACTAGATCCAATCTTGCAAAAGTAATGTCATATTTATAATAATAGTAATCAGCAGCCTTAAAAAAACAGAAAACATTCCTTGCTGTTCTGCCAAAAAATAAATCATTTTGTTGACGTGTGTAATCAGTACTTTCGATATTCCAATTCGAACCGTTAGTCAACGCACAAATATCAAATCTTCAACTATTCGATATCTAGTGGAAAGCGATATTGTGATGCACAGCATGCACTGATCGCATAGTGACACAAGAAGTCTGACTAAATGACTTGATTAGTGCGGGTGCTACAACATCATAACAGCTTTTATTACTGACAATATGACTAGGAGCACGAATCCCATGTGGGGAACCTCGATTTCGTGCCCCCATGACATAACAATAAAGTTGACTGACAATATGATATGGCTTCTTGGGAATTACAATAAACAATACAGGTTCATTATCTGGCTCATTGAACGAAAAGAAAGATTTCCAGATAGAGCGTCTCGATTCTACTATGGCGTCATGAATAGGAAAATGGTTTCGCTGAATCTGACATCAGGATGGGTAAAACGGCAACCCCCTTGGTTTTAAGCATGGTGGTAACCAAGTCACAAGGTTACGAATCGCAATTCAATCTTACTTTCATAGATTTGAGTCGAGTCCTTTTCAATTCATTACCGAGTCAAGTCCGAGTCTAAGTCAGGGTGCGGATGGTCCATTCCGAGTCATCGTGTTAAGACTCGAGTCGGAGTTCAAGTAATATTCAGCCCAATTTTTACAACCCTGCTTGGGTGATATAGATTTCCTTCCATTCCTTATATGCTAATTTTTTAAATTCCGAATAATTTATGGCCCTAATATTCATGTGCGATTACTGAGAGAGGAAATACCAATAATGTGGAACTTCACTTTTCTTCAAAGTTACACTGAAATGCCTGGCTCGGCCGCCCGAGTCTCGAGTCATATGACTTCGTCGAGTCATCTTTGGCATTTAACGAAATGACTCGGGTCAAGTTGAATCAACCAACAATCGCCGCTCAAGTCGAGCCATAACTCAAGTCATTACAACCCTGGATTTACATCATACGGCCACGGTAACAACAGCTGTTTTCAGACGGATTGCGGATTGAAGAACTGCTGCACGCATGTGTCATTTCACTCCACAGTGAAGCTTCTGATTGCACTTACCGTGATCGTGATTTTGTCAGTGACTCCATTCATAACGGCAAGTGTCGTGGATGTACTTGCGCCGGAAGGTTTGTATGCATACATATGCAGTAATCTTGAGACCACACTATATACCCGTTGGGTCAAACTTTGTAGCTCGCAAACTCGCTAGTAGTTCTGAAATGCCGTCATAAATACCTCTCTGATGTACTGTGAAAAGCTGGAATCTCTGATTTATGCGGACGATGAAGAGAGCTGGGAAATATACAATACATGTTTCACAGCGTACGAATTCGACCGCATCACGGGATGCAATGATAGTTTTCAATGGAAAATCGGTTCTAAACTTTAGTTTTGCTGCTTCATATTTACTGTGATGAAACATGTCGTATGGGCGAAAATAATTGTCGAAATTCACGAAGCTTTCATGAAAACACATTTGTCACTCCATATACATTTCGGGAAGCACAACGACAATTCTCGACTTCCATCAATGCTTGTGAACAATAAAGTCTTGTTGGTACTCCTTGATAACTTATAGCGCCCGAATTTCCCAATCTCTGCCTCTCTCTGTCTCTCTATCTCTCGGTGATTTGAACAACATAATACCTCTACTTGACAAACTGTAAATGCCGGAAACTAACTAAGTAAATCACAAAATATTACGAAGTAGAAGTATGGTAAAAATCGATTTGTTTCGGCAAGTACTTAAAGTAGTGGAAAATTGCTTGAGTAATTAAAAAAGTGGATTTCCATATTTACTGCCCACCCAAGACTGCTGCAGTATTGCGCATGTTGATACACATTAATAATATTATGTAACTCCTACAGGGCCAATACCGAACATCGATCCCACTCTCATCGTTTCGTTTTTACACATCTTAATCATGCCCGTAATATTGATCAAGTACATGGGCGGGCTGCAGCAGGCCTGCAAAAGCATGATATTCAAGCTTCCGTGCTTAACAAGCGTTACAATCAAAAACTACTCGACGAAAAAACGACATTCGCAAGGCACTGCAAGCGGACGAATGAAACGAAAAAGCACAAAGCAACCGAACAATGTCGTGGACGGAAGAGGCACCTAATGAAGATAAGCTATATTCTCGGGTCTATCCTGCGAACGGTGTTGAGTTTAAATGCGATGTGTTTCACACTCTTAGAGTATCATTAAAATCATGTTTGTTTTCAAAAAAAAATCGTGATTACATGAGAAGCATTGCTGGCATGAGCAGAACATGTCTCCTGGATCTGGTTACCAACACCATTAGGGGCAGGGACGTGCACAAAACGTGACGAAATACTGCCGCGTAGTCCATGTGTAAAATTGCGGTCAAGCGCACTTTATGGCTATATGCTCAACACATATAACGCCTAAGGATATACAGATACATATATATCCCCGATAGCACTGCGAGCAATGTGTCCCGTAACGCTACCTGTGTGGATTTTCGTGGTGCACTAAATTAGCTCCATGCTAGGTAACGGATTCTGACGATTCAAACAAGGGTGTGCTTGAGTTTCCAATTTCCTATTCTTTCAATCAATATTCAATACCATCCTGTGAGTAGATAATTATTATCACAGTGTTTCGGACTGGAACGCGGTCATTCCTAGAATCCGACCTAGGAGTCCGACCAGAGCTTTAAAAACAGGATCGGACTAGGACCAGAGCTTTAAAAACAGGATCGGAGTAGGACCAGAGAATCTGTCGACCCGCTCCCACTATATAATTTAGACCCGTGTACCACTCGAGATGTACGGGTGTGAATATACACCCGAGATGAGCATGGATTAGGATTAGGATTTTGAAAAACCGGATTAGTGAAATTTTGACGGATTAGGATTGGATTAGGATTCGAGATTTATTTCAATGTGTTAGCATTAGGATTGGATTTACCGATTTTCGGGGAGATTGGTGTCCTGTGGCGAACGGCGACAAAGTTTTGTTCCTTTTTCAGAATTATAGGCATAAGATGTAGGCTTTCCAAGTGGAATTCTAAGTTTGAACGGATTAGGCTTAGGATTGGAATATACGAAGTTTCTGGATTAGGATTTGAAACGTCGGATTTGTATTGGATAAGGAAATAGAAATTTCAAATCCGCTCATCTCTGGTAGGAGGGTATTCACGTGGGCACGTAGGATAACCTATGTGACCGCGATATAATTCTGAGTTAGGTTCTGTTTCGTGTACCGTACCGTCTGATGGGAATATAAAGTCTTTTCACTAAGAGCGTGGTCAGTAATAAAGGAGGCTCTACTTTACTTGCACTTGCATACTTGCACTACAGCACCATGTGGCTATAATTTAGCTATTTTCAATTCTACTTGAAAATATTATTCATCACAGAATCCGCTTTATTACTCATGTGATTACCAAGTGCAGATCGTCAAAATCCTAAAACTTGAAGGAAGTAAATGAAATTCTAAGCTATCCTGTCGAACCAGATATCCTTCACGAGTCCCGAATCCGTTCACGTATTCATCCCGACCTCTGTGGAAATCCACGTTTCCGAATTTTATTTCCTGGAAAGCCTGCAACGGGATTTGGCAGACTTGTACAAACTAACAATACAGCGAGTTGACGGTCAACTGACTACTGGTTTTTCGAGTAGTTTCACTTGTTGTAGTTGCGTAATTCAGTGTTGGGATCAAGTCACTGCCTTCGAGTCACGAGTCATTTCGAGTCATTGCATATTTTGACTCGAGTCAAGTCAAGTCAATCGATTTTCAAAAGTGACTCGAGTCAAGTCAAGTCAAGTCACGAGTCAAGTCACAATTCAAGTTAAGTTGCCTTTTCGAAGTATGGGGCATGATAACGTCATTGCATTTTGCTAGCTGTCTGAAATACAGACTGAGTGGTCATTCATTTTGAACTGATGAACGAATATAGAGGTAAATATACACACAAGAAGGAGCTGTATCGCTCACATATACCTATACGTAGAACTGCTAAACCGCAGTTTATAGTTACCAGCTAAAATAGAGAATAGAAACGAATTGATAGGATGCAATTCACATTACCCATTTACACATCGATATGATACAATTCGAGCCTGCGGACTGCATAAACTATATATTCGAATTCAATTTCAATAAAACAAGAGGTTTGGTTAAGGTAAAAACAGAGATTAATTACTTTACTATACTAGTTTACGGCAACGTAAGGTGTAAGCTTCGATCGCTTCATTTGCGGTCATTTTATTTGTGAGGGAACAATGGAGACTCAGTAAAACGCACGATTATTGAATGATTAGTCGCTTTCACGGTTACACCAGCGTTTCGGAACTATCCGAACATATGCAAGATTCAGTGATTTTTATCGACACCGATTACTTGATGACTTGAAATTGACACGTGAATTTTGGTCCGAGTCACGAGTCAATCCATATTTCTGATACGTCGAGGCAAGTCAAGTCAAGTCATTTTAGCAAAGGGACTCGAGTCAAGTCAAGTCATTTGAAAAAGATGTGACTCGAGTCATCCCACTCTGGCGTAATTTGAAACGTGAGTAATTTTTGCTTTAGTTGGAAGTTTTGAAAATTGAATAGACCTAGTTCTAGTTCTAGTTCTAGTTTCTAGTTTCGAAATGAGAGCAGTTCTACTTCTGTCTGCGTATTTTGAAAATCGACTAGTTCTAGTTCTAGTTCTAGTCGAGCATTTCGAAAATCCAGTAGTTTGTACAGGTGCGGAACTCAGCAACTCAACCAAATCTCATCTCTCTTACAGATAGCAAAATCGACTCACAGTCCATTTCTTTTCATCTTGTGCCGTGACTTGAAGTTCCCTCCTTGTCTCCGACACCATTTCCGCGCCCTACATGTAACGATAAGGGGTCGAAAGTGTTGAAACTTCCAGTGAGATAAATTTAATGAACACAGCCAAAAATGCACGTGAAGATATCTGCAATAATCCATCGACCTGCTGTGATTGGTATCTTAAAAGAGTATAGTCTACTTAGTAAGTATAGTAAGTATAGAGCTATAGACTCTAGTCTAGTTGCGGCGAGACGGCATCTCTCATAGCTCGCAAAGGATTGAACAAATATACAGGCGAATCATGGCTACATTTTTCATTCGGAGTAGATTACTCATTTTAAGTAGACGGTTATAGTTATAGTATACATTATTTTGGTCAACACATATATTTAGGCAGACGCGATAATTCGAGTGTATCAAGTAAACAAGAATTAATACGCGTAGCAGATGATTACAATTGAGAAACCGCATATCCAGTTTGAAATTGTTAGCGTTCTGAGTAGCTTGCTTCACGGCATCAGTTGTTTGCTGATTATAATAACAAATCGGGCTGGATGACTTCATTTACCGATCAATATTCGCAAAGCCTTTGGAGGAAGGAATTATAATTCCAGTTCTCTGGCATGCACAATAACACACTGTCCAATTTCGCGCTCTCATCAAAATGACAATCACGAAAATCAGGTTCCCGAGTTATTGTGAGCACAGGTACTGGCTCGCGGCGATTATGGGGGTAAAAACAACTTCATTTAGAAGGAGAGAACGTGTATTTGCTCGTCGAATCATGACAAGATGAAGTGTTTGCAGTGGCGGCTCGTCCTATAGGGCAACTGGGGCATTGCCCCACCTAAAATTTTGTTCACTAACAATTTAACCATTTATAGACGCACAGCTCTCAATATATACCGAGATCACAGCGAAACCCGCGTTCTTCTTGTGCTTTCGCTTGCAAATGCCCATACATAGAGAAGTCTCTGCGAAAATCGAAGTCTCTTCTGTGTTTTCGCTTTGTGAATGCCTAGCCGGGGCTTGCCCCGGTAGCTCTCATAACAAGCTTTCACTATCTATTCTCTCAAAGTCGCGCACAATTAAGAAACGGTGATATACTCTCTCCTATTCGTAAAATGGCCGAGCAACCGGGGCATATATGCCTGTCGCCCCTAAGGTGTGATGTAACAATCGTATCTATATCTGAACTCGGATACCGTGATATGCGTTGAGTCGACCTTTGCTGGTATAGGTCGATTTTGATGGTGTTTCACACCATGAAAACTCTTGAAACTTGGTATGGCATGTCGTGATGGTGGTATTTAACACTGCCCCAAGTTTCAGGGTTTCTACTTAAAGTTTAGGGTAGTAATTCCGTTTCCGAAGTTGCGTGTGTGCTGATCCGTCATGCATCGCAAACAGATTTTACTCAAAAGCCGGTATTGGTATCCATTGATTTTGACGATGTTCAATACTGAGATCGGTTATTAAATTTGGCACGGTAAGTCTTAATGTTAGTATCGAACGCTGTACCAAGTTTTAAGTTTGTCACTGAACTGTGTTAGTGGTAATTTCGTTTCCTAATTCGAGTGAGAGCTGACTCGTCATTTATCGCTAACAGATTATACGCAAAGCCGGTATTGGTATCTATTGATTTTAACGGTGCTCCTTACCTAGATCCGTCATAAGCTTTTGTACGGTATGTCTTGGTTTTAGTATCGAACGCTGTGCCAAGTCTCAAGGTTGACACTCAGTGATTAGGGCAGTAATTTCGTTATCAAGGTCGAGTATGGTAGAGATGTGCTCCGATCTGACACTTTAGCATACAACGCATTGCGGATTTCACGCAAAAGCCGGTGTATCTGCGGTAACGTTAACTTAGATCAGTGGTTCTTAACCTTGCTCCCAGCGCCCCCCAGGGGGCGCTGGCGATTTTGAAGGGGGGCGGAAACGCTCAGGGGGCGATATAGGGGGCGCTGGGCTCAGGGGGGCGGTATGGGGGGAGCTGGAGAAAAATGGCTTTGCAGTAGATGATGTGGTGATAGGACATATCCTTAATGAGTATTCAGAGCAAATTAACACCGAAAACTTCGTTATATATAGCCTTCAAAGTACATATAGGTTTAATTGTCCATGGCCGCCTAAATGACTGTCCCCGAATGTTCCTGTCTTGGTAATCTGAACCCAAGAACACGAATTCCATCTGCCAGAGAAAAATTATATGCCAGTGAAGAAATACCAATTTGAAATCGTGTGTGTCTCTTAGTTTAGTACGATTGGGCGACAGGGATATTCCTGTTGGGTGATATCCCTGTTAGGCGATTCTATATTTTTTGATATTGCAGACAGTAGGTCACGAAATAACATCATGCAACGAAGTCATATTAACGAGTTCACCCGCCCGAATATGTTTAATTATTAGTTACGGGCCCTACCGTTTCCAAGACACCTCACAATGTTCGCTTCAAGTTTTGATGAGTCTGTGCACACTCAACAACTCACTGCGCTGATCCTTGGACAACAATGCGTAACGACTAAAAAAAGGTCATAACTTCGGATTTGTTGTGAGCAACGTAGATTTTCTGTGCGCAGAGACGGTGTCAGCACTGCGCACGTGCGCAGCTTTGAGGGAACATTGCATCTCACTTAGCTGTACCGGTAAATCTGGTAACGTGAGCAGAGAGGACAAGAAATTGATAGCAATATATTTGCAATCCCCGGTCTTACTGACCGACTTTAGCATGAATTATCGAAAGTTTTCGCGCTTCGCACTGGCTCGCTAAACAGTACAGCTGATTCCGTGGCAAAAGCGAACAACGTGATGGGGGGGGGGGGGCGGTCGGTTTATCACCCTATGGGAGCCCGAGACCCAAGTTTTTCGGGGGCCTGACGAAGTGACGTTTCGTTCCTGCCAACGGGTATACGCCCGAAGATGTATAATTATTATTGAGGGGCCCTACCTTTTCAAACACACATCACTCAGTTCTACCGGTAAATCTGTTTACGTGAGCAGAGAGAGGATAAAAATTGATCTCAATATACATGCAATTCCCGATCATATTGACCAATTTCAATCATTAATTAGTGCAATTTTCCGCGCTTCGCGCGTCTAGGTGAGCTTAGCTGCCTCAGTAAATGGACACCTAATGTAAATAACTAGTATCAGCATTCGGACAGCCGAATGGGCGTCTGGGGGTGAAGTCCCCCGGAAGTTTGGTTTATCACCCGATGGGGGCCCAGGACCAACATTTTCTGTTTGGGGGGGGGGGGGGGGCTGACGAAGTGCTGTTACGGCCCTGGTAACGAATAATTTTACCTACGGGCACGCCCGAATATGTTTAATTATTACTTACGGGCCCTTTATTTTCCTATACAACAGTTCACTCAGCTCTACTGGTAAATCTGATTACGTGGGCTGGGAGGATAAAAAGTTTATAGCGACTTATATATGTAATTACCACCTATTCATTCATGCATTATAGGAGATTTTGGCGACCAGGCCACACAAACTTTGCTGACCATCGAAATCACGCTATGGGGTTCGTGGGGGCGAAGCCCTCAGAAGTTTGGTTTATCACGCTATGGGTGCGCAAGGCAATAGTTTATAGGGGGGCTGACGAAGTGCTTTTACGGCCCTCCCTCTTACTCATTGTCTTTATTACTTTCCTCACAATATGAAGTTGGGGGGCGCTGGAGCACGATAATTTTTGAAAGGGGGCGCTGGAAGAAAAAAGGTTAAGAACCACTGACTTAGATGATGATATCATTCTCAGTTTGCATTCAAATATTTACTTTGATATTATATTCTCCAATGTCAACTTCACCGTGAAATTGTGGCCTTCAAGCCATTTGCTCACAACCCCCTGCTGTCAAGCGCGATAGCTATTTCGTTTTCGATGGCGGCTAACAGCTGATCACTTGATCAGCCTATTCCTCAGTAAATTTTGCGCAAAATTCGGTGTTGGTCTGTTCGCATTAATTTTGACAGTGTACCATACCGAAAAGAGCCATGAGACCACTTCTCGATGATGTCATGTAACAGTGTACTGAGTTTAAAGCTTTCATCCACGTATTTATTCGGTAATATATTTTCCAAAGGCGATTTCGCAGCAGACCTATAGACAGTAATAAAGCCGTATGTGTCGTGTTACAGTCTCCAGTTTCAAGGCCAAAATCTCCTATGCAGTACCGAGACCGAATTTCCGAGGCTGCTATTCTTAGTTCTTCAGAATGATGTTTTGGATTCAATATGACAGGCCCAATCTATGAGATAACAATTGCGTATCTGTCCGAACTCGTTGACCTTTCCAGTTAGGCTTACGTTATCTCTCGAGTTCTAGTCATTTCCAGGTCTAGTGCTAACATGAACCGTGTTGAATCTCTGTTCCGTACGCCGTTTACGCAGTTACCACACTTCAAGTCACAGCTCACCGGTGGACCTCTCGTGGCACATACGTTAAAACCACTGTTGCCGGCAAATTCATGTTACCGTACCATCATTAAGTTACTTGTTTACGTTGGAAAACGCCATTGTGACGTCATCTTAATAAAAAGTCGCTTGCAGCCCTTGCCCCACCACCCGATATTGTCACGAGCCGCCACTGAGTGTTTGTCATATTTGAAAAATTGAACACGAAAGTTAGAAATTCGCGACTCCCCGGTTGGGGAGCGCTGGTCTAGTTGGAAGCGAAACGGCGTCACTTCTCTCCAAGCTCGCAAAGGAATAAACAATTATCCGGGCGAATCATGGCTTACACTGGACCGGCAACCCCGGGTATAATTGCCAAAATTTGCGCGCGATGTGATTTTTCATGACACGCTAAATGATTTGACGCAAACGAGATTTTGTAACCATGTTTGTTGCAAAAAATGATAGGCCTACACGACTTTTCAAAGTAGAAAAAGCTCGCAGGTGATTCAAAAATATTTCGTAAATCAAGACAGAGCAGAGTTCTTTTTGGGTGGAGGTAGTAGAAGTAATTCGTTACTAGACACGTCTGCCAACTATGGTATCCGACATGAGCCGCATGAACTGTACAAACTTTAAAAGACACGTGCGAACAATACAATACAACAGAAGTCACGCTGATTTAGAATAAATAATAATTATAAGAGAGAGAGAGAGGGGGGAGAGAGATGATACTCTTTTTCGCCTGCACCATCGAGATGCTTTGACGACGGAGTTGCGATACGCCCGTGAGGTCATCTAGTCTGCACCCACGTTTTTCCTCCTCCATGCTACATCCGCGATTGCTGAGCGCTTAGCAGCATAGTTGCGGATACCAATTTTCGAGCCTTTGGTAACACCCGGCCGGGGATCGAACCCACGACCTACCGATCGAGAAGCCGGACGCATTACCATTACACCATCTCGCTATTACAATATCATGCTTTTGCGTGAATATCAGCCCAAATCTAGTGTTCGTCGAATGCTTCTAGTTCAGCAAAGTTCTAGCAGGGCTAGTGAAGGTTAAGAAACACTGTAGTAGAAAAAAATAGGAAAATAGTCATATGTACAAAAGTGCGTCGTCGGCAGGATTCGAACCTGCGCGGGCAGAGCCCAACAGATTTCTAGTCTGTCGCCTTAACCACTCGGCCACGACGACCTCTCGATAATACGCCGAAAGGCGACGCCAAATCACATTTAAAAATTGAAGCCATTAACTTTGACAACTAATAGTGAGTCACGCTGAAGAATGATACAGCCATATATTTGAACCTTATCAAAGTGCAATACCAGGGTAGCCTCGGCGGTAGATGATGCTACTGCGGGAGAGTCTTATAAATTGCGTTGCTCTCTAGAAGCTCCTACACTGGATGGGATGCAAATACTCAAACACCTAACGCAAGTTTACATGTAAAAGCGAGATAAGATGCTCACTACTATCTTGTCACATACGAACGACACACTGAACCAAAAGTCCAGTAAACCATAACCTGCAATAACTGTTAGTTTATTTGATAGGTGAATTGTGAATTGTGATTCCATATCCTGTTATTAGTTCCATTTTGACAGTGAACCCTGAACACAATCCTGGTACTGGCAATTCATTGCCATTGGTCACCGAATCACGTATCAAGCAAAAGATTCTCAAAGCTAAGCTATTATGACTGTCACCGGAGCTGTACACATACGGATGTTCAAAACTAACGTTTTTGTAACCCTGAGCGATCTAGCGAGGATCATGTCCGGGCATTATGCTATTTATTAATTTGACTGATTTGGTGTTACGTGTTAGGGTTGGGGCAACGCATCGCGCCGGTGAAGGTAGCCTATAGCCCGAAGTCGAGATACACTCGGTAACAATTATGTGATATTGAGTCACGCTGACCAGCGCAATCCCGGTTATCTCAAATCCAAATCCACACTCAGCTCTGTTGGATATGTCACTTGCTGTTCGGTTCTACTGGCAATCAAACCCAAGTCAATTCGGTAAGTGGCTCGAAGTGGCTCGATGACCACTCATAACCTCTTTATAGGCACAGGCCTATAGCCCACAACACAGCTTTGTGACATTCACACCGTCATTGTTTGACAACATGTATTACTCAGAGGGCAAACGAGTAATATCGGAGACACCAAAATATATGGTCTACTATTGTTCATGTCATCGTCAATATGATAAGGAGCAAACTTATTTCAACTAAGTAAATACAGTGCATATATCATAATGAGAATTCTATTTTATTAAACGCCTCTACACACGAGTAAGAAAAGCAAAGTTGAAGTAGGAAGAGGGTCTTAAACAAGTCACCCGTGAGGTCGATTTATGGAGCCCACGACAATGAATTGACTTGACTCGTACTCGGCGTAGAACAAATTTTACTTTTCAAGTCAAAAAACGTTCTACATCGCAAAGCAGCGTGATCAATATACTAACGGTTCATTGATTGGATTCCGTTTTCGATTTAGTTGATTCCATCAGAAGCTATATCAAGGACAAAATAACTTCAGCATGCTGTCATAATTGCCTTGACTGGCAATTACGCGCAAATATGTTTAGTCAGCTGTGTAAAATATATAGTTCGTCCTCTCGCGGAGAGTTTGTTGAAATCTGATGGCAAATTTCTCTTACAGACGATAAATATTGTACTATTTCCTACACAATAATGATGATGGCGCCGCTTTTATAGTCTTCATTCTACATGCACTATCACTGTCAATATACGTCGATTACGTTGAACTCACATTTCACGCATTTCACTGCCCGCGGGATAAATCCAGCCCGCGACGTGATTAGGATGATTAATTTCGAAATTGCATGTAACCAAGTTTACTAGTTTACCGTGGATTATTACATATGTGATATGCAATTATGCAGATGAAACCGTACATTAACATCATGCAGCAGCGATAGCAACAGAGAATATTGAACGACTTGAAATTTATTCAAATTCCGAAAATATGAGATTACTTTACTTGAGTAACATTTAAAGTTGGTCAGACTTGACTCGTGACTTAACTTTAATAAATCTAAAATGACTTTACTTGACTAGAGTCAACACTGCTGTCTGGTCGGTTACGAGTTATCGAAAAAAAATCAGCAAACCGAACAGAAGTCCGTTCGAATACCCGATTTTGATGTAGAGACATAACTCCATAATTTCAGAAAATTGCACGAGGATGGTGATTTGATTCCAGTAGATATTCCAATTAGAAATTCCTCATTGGATAATCTATCCATTCTGTGAAGTTCCCGAGCATGAAATATTCGAGAAGCTGATTGCATTGTAGTGTAAAACAATTCAACCCTAAGCTCTATATTTCTCCAATCATTCGTTCTGGATTCACAATTGAATCAGATACAAATACTCCTATTAGGGTCGGGCTTACTTTTCGTCGTTGCCTTTTCCCGCTCATATAAGATAGAACGTGTTTTCGGTGCCGTGACCAAGTTTCTGACTCACGGCAGAAACCGACATGAGATTATACGGGACGTGGACACTGAAAATTTTAGAATGAGATTGTTTTGGTGCCGAAACCATTTTACGAAACCGACGGTAGGCCTACTTTTCGAGGAAGTTTATTACGAATTAGAAAAATATTTGATAATTATCTGATAACATTTCGTGCCTAGCGTTAGGAAAGCACAATGAAAAGATTTTCAGAGTAAAAACTTAGCCTCAACTTCTGGCTCCAGACCAGATGCTCTTAACCTTTACGAACTTGCGGGCCATTTAAGCTAATACAGTAAATATACAAGCCTTCGCGGACCCCCAAATGTCTGTGTAGTGAAGTCTTCTGACCAGGGTTAATTGCCTGCAACCTATAATGGCCAAGGCGGGCGCATCATCACAAATCATATGTACAAGTTGAGTGCGTCACCTACAGGGAACCCCATGGACTGACCCCCACTCCCCCATAAACACACACACACACACACACACACACACACACACACACACACACACGTAAAGTAGACTATACCCGATAGAGACACACAAAGATGTCAATAACAACAGCAGCAAAGGCAAGCGGGAAACTCCAACTCCAACAAGATTACTTACGGAAGTGACCTTTTCACCAACATGCTGAGTAGCATGTAGCGATAAGATAACATTTTCATGCTAGGCTCCATATCAAGTTGGTATTTTAAGATCGTATCGTTCTCTCAGAATTCGACGTCATTATGCTTATTCTATGACCGGAGCGAATGCAGCAATAGTGGTAGGATAGTCGGCGTATAATCACAGCAGATATCAACATGAGCTTATTGTCAGGAACTCAGATTCATGAAATCATGATGCCCGCATGTGCGAAATTATATACAATGATAAGTTGTATTAGGTGGTTTGTGTAAATGACAGTCCTGTGATTACTGTAGTTTGACGAAGTGCTATTTTAGTAATATGTATATATAGGCCTATCACTAGAGAGGCTGAGGTTGGAACTAGTAAAGGCTACAATAATTGCCATTAGTCTAAATCATTCTATTCGCCTCTGCGCCAAGATTTCAGATTTATTCTAATACATTTACTAACCAGGGGAACACTTACGCTAATCCGCAAGCCTCCGCTGAAGCTCACATTTTCACCGTCATGAAAACAAAGATCCCACACAATAAACATGTAATACGTTACTGTAGCTTACAAGTTTACAAAACTAACTCTGCAGCGACGGAGTATTGATGAACAAAACCAATAAAAAATAATTTAACACAACGCGAAATCATTTTAATGAATATTTATTGCAAATCGGAATGAGTTTCGTTGTTCCCTTCCAGATATCAGTTCAGATAAGCGAGGCTAAACCCAGGAAAGAATGATTCATCGTATATTGCTTTGTCGAAACTCAGCAGCGTGATACTGATTACTGAATTATAAATGAGCCTTATAAATATTGGATATAGAATTGCGATTTCAGAAGGACGGGATTCAAGTTCGAACCCCAACCTAATCTGCGTACGCCGCTGCACACAACCTACCGCCAACACTGTCACAATTAGACTACTGGATGTACTGATGGGGCCAAGACGGGCGTATTATCACATATCATATGTATGAGTGGAGAGTGTGTCTCGACCTCCAGCAGACCCATGAGACAGGCTCCCGAAACCTTAGTGTTCCATGTTGGTTGTTTGTTGGTTTGGGGTAGTCATGGTGTTTGTCGACTACAATGGTGATTTATACCAGGCCGATTTTCTGCATCCCTCATTTCGCATCTGCCCACTTGTATCACGGCCCACTTCTAGACTTTTTTCAAGACACCGTTTACGCGGATGAGATGGCGAGGAGGAGGCTAGATTAGGGTTACCATATTTTCGTGAAGCAAATTCCGGACACTCTTTGGTGCCCACTAGCGGATTCAAAATAAGATGTTACACATGGTCTATCAATATAACGTCACACTATAGATAACTAACCCACGGAGGTTAGTTATCTATAGTCAATAGTCACACAAGCAAAGCATTGGCCATCTACTGTATGCGAATGGAGTGGAACATAGGTCATGAATTGGGCCATCTGTAATGTGAGCTTTGGTGATTGCTACTTGCTCAGGGTCTGCAATAAATTTCGCCACAGGCAGGATGAAATCGTCCGGCGTGTTGGGATGATATTTGACAGCCCTGTTATACTGTTAGATCGGCGCGGTTATCCAGTTGTTTGTTTTAATCAGGTCCGAAACAACAATTTTTCTTTCCCCTTCCGCCTCGAAAAGCACTGATTTTCGGCCCACCACAATCAGATTTTATTTCAGTAAATGATGGTTATTATATTTATTTTGATTGCATTTTTGGCGAGGGTGATGCCTGGTGCCTATACTAATATCAATAAACGTCGCATTAACTGGCGCGCGGTGCGAAGAAGAATTTTGAATAGCATAAATATGCTTGCAAATAATACTGTTTATGTTGATTTACGAAAAACTTTTGAGCCTACTTCAAGCCTTCAAAATTCCGGACATTTAGGCATATTTTAGAAATTCCTCCCGGACGCAGATTTTTCAGTGAAATTCCGGACATGTCCGGGAAATTCCGGACGTATGGCAACCCTAGCCTAGATAAACCTCCAACACTTAGGTAGGAATTCTTGAGTCGACCTTCGTCGGACTAAAACCAGCAACCCGTTACTGTTCCATGGTGCACCGGTTAATAACCACTGTTCTAAGGGCATTGTGATTGTATGTCACCTCGAAAACATGAGTCCCCTACCTCAACCTGTTGCGCCTTCGTGTATAGCAGCATTGATTGGACATATATAATTGGTGCAAGTAGAGATGTTGCATATTGCAATTATGGGCGGGGAACGTGCTGTGGCATGTGACCCACGTCGTTATTCCGTAAAAGTATTCGGTATAGCGTAATATTATGTTTGTATAAATTTGCCCACGAAATAAACGCAACTTGTTGGTATTTATAATTGATTTCTAAGAATAAAAGTGGCTGACTTGATTTCCTGTTCGTGCAACAAAGCGTCATTCACCACGTGCACAATGTCTGTCTCAAAGGGATTGCAAAAGTAGTAACACAATATTCGATTGCCAGATCGTTCCCCATATGCTTTAGTTCAAAATATATGTTTTGTTATTGCCATCTGGAGAAATTTAGAATCTGATCTGTTAGCCTGATATGGGGTCGGTGGTAGCCTACCACCATGTCCCCGACAGGATCATGAGATTGTACTGAATCCGGAAAGAGAAAATATCAAACAGAAAGATCTATAGCCGAGGCGAGGAAAGGAGGTCATCGAGAAGGGATGGAAAAACTAATATGTGCTATAAACCTATGCTCCATGCTGCAATCAATGTTCTGGTTCGGTCTCAATAACCTAGTGTAGTATATACAATGTACGTACGCGGTCCCATTCCATATCTGTTCCGCTACAGAATCATAAAGGAGAATGTTAAAATGAAAATTGAAAAGACAACGTGTTCAGTGCAAACATGCTATGATTCACCCCATTTAATGATTATTTACATATAATGCTCTTCCCGCTCGACATATCGTCAGTCATGTGCGTGACGTTTTTATACGAAATTTGAAAATGAAAAATAATGTTTACCGCCGAAACTTTTGATGCTATTAATGTGGTCATCAGCACCCAAAAGTTTCCGATCCTGTCCTTATACAGTACAGGCAGACTACTCATCTAAGTATACGCGTAAACGATACAGACAAAAAGTCATCACTGTTCCGTGGTCGGAGAGGTTGTCGTCTGTGATGTATGAACTATGAAGTAACAGATGTAAGACACGAATGCCTAGGCGCTAGAACAAGGGCTCCCAGCCTATGTTTCGCAACCGCACTTAGGTCGTTTGCCTGCTCTCTGGGGTCGCGGAGACGATAATTAAATAGCAATAACAGTTACAACAATAACAATTAACAGATCAGTCGAAGCGTCATTTTAAAGCGCCACAAACTTCATGTGACCGGTAGTGCTAGCAGTTAACAGCACAAACTCGCTCAACGTGTCCGAATAACTTGAAGACGGCAGAATTTCATGTGACTGTACTTCACTACTTCGACAGGATCTAGATAGAAATCGTTCCAAAAGACCTATACACATTACTATCGTCTTGATTGACGGATGTTGACGAGTTCATAATTGCATAAATGTTTTTACTGCGCACATAGTTGCCAGCTTCCTTCCACATAGGCCGTGTGTAGGTTTATGCGAAGGTGCTGACCAGTTTTTAGTAATCAGCACGCCAGGTGGGGTCGCGGAACATTTTCAAAACGAAATTTGTGGTAGCGACCATAAAAAAGTTAGGAACCTCTGCGTTATAATGTCATCCGAGTTACAGAATATGTCTTACCGGAATAGAATGGACTGACGTGAAAAACTGCGTGGCGGTCATGATAATTTCGTCGATATATACGCCCAATCACATCACGATAATCTACACGAGTTGTTCTCATTTACGAATTCTTTCCTGAATTAGATATACTCATGTTGTTCGTGTGAACAGTCACTATTTTTGTCGGCTTGCCATGACTCTAAATGTAAATGTACACATTGTGTATTATGCGACTGCTCGTTTTCTTGAAAAGGGGCTTTGAATTTCTAAGTATCACATAATCATTGTATTAATATAAAGCATGGCTTGAATCGTCTGGTTTCTCATGCGCTATCAAGTTCCTCTGCCGCATTCAGCAAGGGCTCTCGATTCGCAGTATCTCTGTGTGTCAAACGATACCATATCGTGAAAGAGTCAAAGTTGTATAAGCGTTGTTTGCGTTTTGCGTTGGTATATATTTTCAGTTGCAGTTAAAACAATGTTTTAAACAAATGCCATTCAAAACAAAGTTTCAATTTTCACTTCTTTGGAAGACTAGTCAACGTGGACGATATAGAATGATTATAACCCACGACATCGTCGTTGGTTCAGCAGTTTTAGCACTCAGGTTATACATTTCTTGAATCTCGTGATCGTGTCAGGAGTATTACCTTGCATAACGTTGTTCAACAACTAAGTCGCAGCTCGTTTGAGTGATATAAATACTCCTCATTTATGTGGTATGTTGAAAAGTATCGCAGTAACCGTTTGAGTGACAGAAATAAACATATTTCGAGTGACCCTTTGGCAAGATCTATTCGAAAACTCGAGTCCAATCCCTAATCGAATCTAACCGCCATGCGCAACCCCTTTATGCGAACCGTAACGTAGGCAAGCCCGCAATCCTAACCTAACTTTAATTATCCTTCAAATTAAACTTACCATACCTGGTTTTGATTCATTTCGTTTAAATGATTATCGCTAGCATTTCCTCCAAACGAAATCAACACTACCTGAAGTTGGATATTTCTTACTCAAATGTGTACACTTGCATACCACTAACCTGCATATGTCTATTCTATCCTTCACAGCAAAATATTCCATAACAATTTCGTGTCTCAAAGAGCGATTCGATATGAATACTACCGCTAAAGAATATGATCCCGGGATCGCAGGAAGTCCAAATGAAAAGACGTGTCTGACTGAGGATCCGAGAAGCTATTATTTTGCCATATTTCTGTCGTTTTCAGCATTTCTGGTAAGCTGCATTTATATGGAGATAGTGTTTGAATACAATAGAAACACTCTCAGCTTGATTGGTAGGTTGTGGGTTCAATCCCTGGCGTAGCCAGACTAAAGACTTGAAGGTAAAACTGGCATACGCGGCCTTCCGGTTAGGGGCATTCGCGGGCGTGAAGGGGCGCTGGCCATGAAATGAGCGATTGGGGGCGCTGGCTATAAAATTCACCGGTACAGGGGCGCCGAGAGCAAATGGGGTCCGTGTAGGTTTAGAAGGCAACTGCTGCGTAGTGGTGAAACGATTGATTAATAAAGCACCTAAATACGCAGTAAAATGCAAAATCAATTCAGTCAAGTGTCAAGTCAATTTAGGGCCGCCCGTGTATTTAAATCAGCTGTTCGGAAAAAGTTCATTGTTACTAGACAATGTTGATCCTGCTCATCAATGGACTAATTTAGCAGTCGGCAGAATCCCTAGAAAGCGTGGTTCATTCATTGTGTGCTGTTAGAGCTACGAAGCATTTGAGAAGTTATTGCTCATTGCAAGCAGGGCTGTGGAGTCGTTAAATTTTACCACCGACTCCGGCTCCGACTCCGACTCCACACATATTCAATATACCGACTCCGTCTCCTGAGTCTTTAAACGTACCGACTCCGACTCCTGGGTCTGTAAACGTACCGACTCCGACTCCCGACTCCGACTCCAGCATTATTACCAATTTACTTCGAAAATTATATGCAACATTGTCGGTTGAATAACTATAATACAACCATTAAACATATGATTAACGGTGGCATGCTAAATTGTTTCATTGTGGCACACCTCGAATTATCCACTATGCAATTACCATGAAAGAAAGAATTCCTAAATATCCTTCCTTTTTCAAGTTTTTGTAACATGGACTCTCTAATATCCTGAAATATATGAATCATTCAATTATGGCAGATATCCAATCCTGTATAATAAAAATGTAGATAAAAAATCAAAGTGTAGCTCTTGTGTATGAGTCAGCAACTAATAAAGAGATTGAACTTACTAATTTTGTAATTGCACACTATCCTGATTACAAGCACACACACTCTTACTACTAATAGACATTGGTCATAAATGGAATTTGGTTAAGTAGTCAAATACCATATCCTATGTCTAGTCTACATGTACTTAATCAAATATTCATGGATTGGGACTTGCAGTCTTTCTTAATCATTCGTTCGACCCAAACAGCTAAGCTACACTACAAATATTTTTAATTTTGTCAAGTGGGAAGCATCGTTTTGTCCATATTTACATAATTTTTACAATTTTACAAACCCAGCCGATGCATTTGCTCTGTCACAGTATCATGGTATAATTCCAAAAATTGCATCAATTTTGACTGCATCGAGAAAACGCATATTGCATAATATCTAATTTTATCTATATCAGGGGTGGGCAACTTTTTCGGCCAAAGGGACCCATGAGATTTACGAACCATTGCGCGGGCAACTAGAATGTTGATAACCTGTTTTTAGTCGTCCTATGGGAGCGAACCGAATTAGGTAACATTGCAAACGAGACTTGTATTAATACGCTCTAAAATTGATAACAATATGTCATGCAATTGTGCAGTGCGCAATCAGGCCCTGGTCGCACGAAGCGCGAAATTTTTGCAAGACAATTACTGAATTATATCAATAAATATGTTGCTAACATACATTGGGGGTCGCATCTGTATAGCACTGCGCTCATTTGACAAGGACAGAATTATTCGACGTTTAGACTTAGCAAAATCGACGGTATCAGTGAACATGCCTCTATCATTTTGTGCAAATGTTTTGTCGACCTCGCTGCGAGTGCACAAGCGAAGCCGCATGTTGGACGACACGTTATCTCCTAATTGCGAATATAGTTAGACTCAATTCTGTGATTAATATGTATTTATAATTTTCAGATGGGGGCTCAAATACTGAATGCAAAAATTCTTGTAACAATGAATCATGCGAAGTACCGAGAAAAATTTCAATTCAAATAAATCTGCTATGAAATATTCTACTTTATGGTCGTATACGAAGATCTGGGATAAATGTGGCTGGCCCCTGGATATACGTCAATGCGTCAAAACTGTTCTTTTAGTCATCATCAAATTTCGCGGTCATGCTAATCAAATTTTGGTTGGCCTTGCAATTGTACCTGATGTCATAATAATAATAATCACACCATTTTGTAAAGTTTCCGAGCATGAAATGATCGATTAACTGATTACATTGTAGTGTAGAACAATTTTAAGTTCAATATCTCCAATCAATCGTTCTGGATACACAATTAAATTAAATAGAAATACTTTCACTGGGGTCGGGTTGACTTTTTCCTTCCCAGTACTGGAGTCGGGTTGACCATCGCAGCTCATAGTTGATGGAACGTATTTTCATTGCGGTGACAAAGTTTCTGACTCACAGCAGAAACCGACTAGACGGTAGGCCTACTGGACGTGGAGACTGGAAATTTTAGAATGAGATTGTTCTTATCAAAACGTAAACCCAATCTGACGAGGATGGTGGTAATAATACACTAGCTTCAACCGTCACATTATTAGCTGTAATAAATTCAGAACAACTTTCCTTTTGTGACTTATTGGTGTGGTGAGGGGGGTCGGGGGCGCTGGCACTTTATACATTGTCCATGGGGCGGTAGCTCAAAAAAGTTTGGGAAACACTGCGCTAGACGTTCATGATTTCGAAACAGCATGGAGGAGGAAAATGCTGGTGCTAACTCGATAAACTTACATAAAGGTTCTATCGCATTCCGTCATCAAAGCACTGCAATTGTGCTGACGCGAATGACAAAGACTGTTATGTCTCTCTTTTGTAAAGCTATCTAAAAAGACCCAGGGCAGAAATATAGCACCAGACAATAACTTGATTTGTCAGCTTATCACTTACTCCGGAATATGTTTTTTACGGGTATTTTGACCGGACTTATTGTTGAGTGAACCACATCACTTTTGACGTGCTATAACGCAGAGTGAAGTTGCATGGTAGCATACAGTTGGTGGCAAATTACATTAGTTCAGGTGTCCCGCGCTCGCTGACCGAAATAAATTCATAAATTAACAAGGTCAACACGCAGCTCGTAACTAATTACTTCACATAATATTAGTTTGGGTTGTCGTGTTAGATTTGGTGTTAATATCGCCCTTTCGTCTCATATTTCCTATGCTCAGTATTGCTGCGCGAGCTACCGAAAGGTCCACGCTAACTATAGTGAAAAGACCTCGCAATAGCTGTAGGAACAACCCCTGCATCAGCAGCAGTAGCAATGTGAGAATGGCTCAAAAGCCTCTGGTCACTGACATCCAATTAAGAAAGTGTACTAGGATGTGGAATTCCCAGGACCTTACAACTTCGTTTTAAGAACGGACGTTTAGGCGCTTCTTGCCCATAGTAGTCAGGCGGACTCGTATTTAAGCTACCCATAATTCTAACCTCCCAATATTTCTTACAATATCATCGATTGCAGATTGTATGGAACAGTCTGCTAGTTCTGACAATTGTCTGTAACTGGGCAACGTTGCGTCAAAACAGAATATACGTCTACCTGCTGAGCTGCCTCCTCTCGGTCATTAGCTTCAGCATCATTGCATTTTATGAAATACTACACACTCGTTATCATTTTGATGATGGGTTCATTGCGGGCGGAGTTTTGCAAAAGTAAGATTTATTTGTTTCGTTTTTCGGTAATTATCACGGCTATAGCAGGCATGAATCAGGAATCATGGTATACGCCATAATATTTGGTAATAAAGTGAGTGTCTTCTGCATTGGATCTACGAGCCAAAACTGTATACTAAAATGCTAATACAGTTCACAGTTTAATATTTAGGTAAGCAGTAGAGGACTATATAATATACAGTTTGTTCTGCATATGCTTTCGAAGGTATGAATTCATCATATACGACACCCAGGAACTGAAATAGGATGTATATCATGGTGATAATATTAGTTACCGTGTTATTTAGATTTTCGAAAACTGTTTGCTGTAATGTGAATGATTCATGATTAATTGATTGTGCTGGACAGCAACCTTTAGTGTTGCCCCTTTTCGTTACTGCGCACGTGCTATCTTAACACCGTGTTTATTCCTTGTTTTCTGCTGCTGTGTGAGTAACTCGCGTTCCTGCCTTGACAATAAACCAGCTAATACTTCGTAGTTGTGGCGTATCTGCTGTTCAACACTGCTCTCATTCTCTAAATGTATTTATGAGTCACTCACACTCTAGGAATTCCTCTATTCATTTGTCTCCAAGTTACGAGGCACACAACACAAGGCTATATATTGAAGGTCTTTAAGTAGGGGTCGCGAAGGGTATAATTTGGGTCGCAAAGACACTAGAGCTATCTTTTAATATGTGTAGAGTATTTGTTGAATTTATTGCAAAAAAAGTCTCTCGCCTCTCGCGATATCCTGTAATGCGTGGTTAATTTGTATACACCCCAGGGCACTGCGTTGGGTACTATAACCAACAAGCGAGATACTTAGAAAAGTTACCACAATACGGCTTGATAATGAAAATCGGCCGACCTTTGTATCGCAAAAATTAGTTTGAATTCCTGATAAGATTTGTCCGACATTCATTCTTCTGGTATTTCCGGGCCGACCCTTTCCGCACCGGGACGCATGAAAGCATGAAGTTTTGGTCAACGACTGGGCAAAAATACGATGTCAAAATATCGGCGGCCATAAAACCTTGGACAAACATGACAGTCGCTGGTTGACCAAACCTTCGATATTGATAAGTCCGGTCGTCGAAATGGCCGGCACCGAATAGTCCCATCCTTGTAATCTGGGCAGACAGTAGCACAAACGCAACACAAATGCGACCCACGGAGGAAAATAATGAAAGCGCATTTGGGATCCCTTGTGCCAGACATGTTGTGTTTCACAGAGCTGCGCCTCGTACAACTGTTTTCTGCGCATTTTCCATGCCACACATGCCCGTAACAATCGCGAGGTGGCACTAAAACACAGATTTGTTTCGGGGTCTTATTATTATTATTATTATTATTGGTACAACACAGTGGCGCTTATCGCTTTTTTCAAGTTATGTGCTGCCAAGACAAGAATTGTGATAATGTTCATAGTGTCCTTGCTTTTTCGTAATCTTGGGGACTGCTTTATCCTCTTCTCCCAGTCAATCTTCAGTCTCTCTCACTAACATGCGCCCCAATCGTGGTCTCATCTGCCGACTTGTAGCACGGCTCACTTTCAGTCTGGACGTTTCAATGCACTACCGTATAGTAGTGACGTCGGCGATGAGCAGCCCAGGGAAACCATGGGTATAAAAAGATTAAGAACCCATGCTGTACATGAATGTCGAATTGAATTTCGGCATAGACCCGACCCGAGACCGACGAAAAGAAAGCACCCACAGTGAATGGAAAGAACCAGTAGAAAGGGCCGCGGCTTCAAAGAGATCAACATCGAAAAAAGAACTGTGACATCGGGCACTCTAGGCCGAGGTGGATGTTAGAGTAAAGGATCGCTACTGATGCGTGTCGTTCAACATCCTCCTATCTGTTCATGACATCGCATTATGTCTTATCGCATTGTACATTGTGTGTGACTTGTTCAGATCAAAAATATAACCCAACCATGTTATATGTTATGTTATGTTAGACAATAGCTACTGTCCACAAACGGCAGACCTATCCGGCACATAGCTCTAGAAACGCAGTCCTCAGATTGTTTTTCGAGTGAAATCTCTTCCTTTTTCAGTTACAACCGGAGTGACTTTCGTCATAATTGGGCGATGCGATCATGGAGTTTCCGTAAGGGTCTCACGGCTTCCTTTCAGTTGGTCATCGAGCTTAATGTTGTGGTGCTCATATACGCCGCAAAGAGGTCGTTATTCGTAGTGGCCGCTGTGATTAAAGATGACTCAGTTTCCGGACAAAGCAGAGTCAGCGTGTTGTATAATCGCATTATGCGTAAATGGGTAAGTTATATACCTAGGGTTGCAATTAAAACAAACGGTGTTTTAAAACACTTTGTTTAAAACATGTTTCAAACAGTGGTTTAAACAAAGGCCCTTAAAAAATTGTATTTTTTTAAAGTTGTAAAATTATACCATAATTGTCTAAATATTTTCCCAAAAACATGTTGTATGAGCATACGGACAATTACTACCCGATATAGCCGATCGATATGGGATGGTTGGAACCCTCAAAATAGCCGGTTCAACATTAATAGTACAGATATTTCATCAAATGAGCTGTAATTACCCTATATTTTCAACTGTCAATGCTAATCCAGTTTCACGTCACAATTGAATATTCGTGACGTCATGGCTTAGAAAAAACAAAAAACATGTTTTAAATTAGGGCGTTGTTTTAAATAGGTTTGTTATAAATTGATTTTTGTTTTAAATGCAACCCAATATATACCAGGGATGACTAGACCTGTTTTATGTTCGAGCAGCTTATCGCAAAATATAGTTTTAAAAGAGTCGCAATACACAAAATCCAAAATATGAATTTAGTTACTCACGATTTATGTAGGCTGTCACGGAATGCATATTTTTGTGTGGTGATAGGCTTACTCTCAGCAAACTTTGTCAACTAGATAATTCTAGTTGTCCAATTAGACTAATTCGACGGAAATGTCGGTTAACCAATTCTAATTTAACTTGTGAAATGTTTCTTCGCTATAATTCTAATCAAATTCCTGGGATTCCTGTAAAAGTAAAGACTGTATACTGCGAAACTAACCAAGCTTGCTGTACAGACATTTGCTATTCTCATGTTCATAACAATGAGCTATGATTTGACATTAACGGAGCTTGATCCTATGTTCAAGGTTTTGCGAATTCGGTAATTCTAATTCTAATCTAATTAAAAAAAAACATGTTGCTATAATTCTATTTTTCCTAATTTATAAATTACTGTGCAGCTGTAATTCTAATTCTAATGGTTGTCCAAGTCTAACTGTTAGTGTCCATCTTGGAGCAAGGTGATTTAAATAATGTTGTTATGTCAGAGGGTTGTTGTTGTTTATGGTATTCATGGTGTTTGTCGACTACTATGGTCATTTGCACCAGGCCGATATTCTTCAATTTTATTCCGTAGCTGCCGACTTTTAGCATGGCCCACTTCTACGCTTTTATAAGGCATCGCTTACACGGATGATATGGCGAGGAGGAGCCTAGATAAACCTCCAACACTTCCGAAGTCGACCTCGGTCGGACTCGAACCCGCAACCCATTGGTGTTGCTGCTGTGGATTATACCGCCATACGACCTCCTTTGGGAGGATTGTTCCTCTTCTTTCAGGAAATTATATTGAAAATGTCCCCCGATGACGTCTAAATCTCCTCCTGTTGGCAATTCGTCATAATTTACAGCTTTTACAGCTGGGCTAATGGACAGGGTGTGCTTGAGTGTAATTCAGTAGTTTATAATGTAGTTTCAATTTTATAGACGTCCATGCGAGACCGCCGAAAATGACTTTTTCACTGGGTCACCTTTTACAGGTTATTGTTTTTTAAAGTTGCCAACAGTGAGTTTTGCTGCAATGACTTGGGTTAAGTTTGCAGACCTAGGGGTTTGGGGTGTGGTATTTGACTTGTTTGGGGGGATAGGTTTTCGCTATGCTGTTTGACTTTTTGGGGATACCTATTTCAGCATTGCGTTATTTTCTTGCTGTGTACCGGAAAAAATGTAAGTTCCTGCAAATCCGAAACTGTTAGGTTATACAACGGAACCTTTTGAGTATCCCATACCCTGATTATTGAAAAAAAAATTATAAATGCATCATTTTATTGCAACTTTTGTTAAAACTAAGTGCAACTTTCTCGCGATTTTTGTGCAACAAAAATATGCCCTAGTGACCACCTAAAAACAAGAATTGCGACACTGTGTCCGAATTAATACTTTATAACTGCAATTTCTACTTTTGCTCGATTCCCGAGCATTTTTACCGAATAAAGTGGTTATCTTGGTCATCCGGTGTCCGAATTAACCCGAGTCGACTGTATAGTGAATATGGAATCACTGGAATAGAACTACAAAAGAATAGAAACAATTTCATAAAATTCGAAGCACCTAGAAAGTTCTGAAGTAAATTTTGCGCGTTTGAACTGAATATGATGAGGAAATACTTCAATTTGTGTACTCTAATCTCCGCTACAAATGATGCACAGATGCACAGTGAAAAGATATCATATCCCATATTCTATACCCATTGATGGGGTTTAGCTGTACAGGAATATTTGTGCATGCGCAATTGCGCACTTGCACAAGGCTGCGTAAATATATTCAGAAAACGAATATTTCGAACAGAGGTGCCTCAATTTGTTCGCAACCTCTCCGTCTATCCGTGACTCGTCTTCTTATTACGTGAGCTCAATGTGACGTACCCCGAACAAAGGCCGTCACAATACATTAGTCAATGTTTTCTTCTGGAGAAGAAGGAACGTTTTACCTCCCCGCGCTGGGCCACAGAGCAGGGTGGTAGTGATTGATTTTCGTGGATGAATTCAGTAACATAACACTAATATAAAAATGCCAACCTTTTTTTCAGACAGCGAAGCTTTCAAAAGATTGCGAGGCAGCTCTGATAATAACAGTGACATGGCTTGTTCCCATTGGTATTGCTATTCCAACAGCATTCGAGTGGAACTGTATCGACCATTGCAAATGCCTTCCCAGCTACAGGGAGATCTTAGAATGTGAATCAGGTTTGTGATGAATATTTCAAATATCTGATCCCTAACTGCCGCTAAATTGTGTTTGAAATGGCCCTATTTAATTCCGAATTGCTCCATGACGCTGTGTGCTGTTGTTCTTTTTCTTCAAGTTTTTATATCGCAGTTATTTTTATTAGTTATCTACATCTACTGTGATCATTGCTCCCGGCCTGGGTGACTCGGCTTTGAAGAAGACGCCATATCGAGCCTTCCGTCTACTTTGCATGGTCGCATTTCTCCGTATTGCATTTTCGTTGTGTGTGATTTGACTTGCAATGTGGATTCTCTCTCTCTCTCCCTGCATCATCCTTTGAATTGACTCAATAGCAACACCCCTGCGATGCATGTATGGTAGAGAATCAAAGATCACTATCACCGTCTCCCTGGACCCTGAACATGTGAACAGTGGTCCTCAACCTGGAGAGGGGGGGGGGGGCGTGAAAGCATCTGAAAAGGGGCGCGAAGTAGCGTTCAACTTAAAAATAAATTCGCGCTCTGCGTTATTTACCCCCAATTCACGTGTGTTTCTTTATACATAGACAGATTTTCATATTTTTTAATTATCTCATCAACAGTCTTAACCGTCCATGCCATCAAACAATCTGTTGGGTTTGCTAGCATCCCCGTTAAATTTTGTGATATGACGATAAGGGGGACGCGAATGTTTCACTATCATAAAGGGCGGGGGGCGTGTCCAAAAAAGGTTGAGAACCACTGGTCTAGAGAGTTGAGATCCAGGAAAACATGCTATTATATTCAAGCTTCAATTAACTGTCGTGAATTAATTAGCCTTACCGGACACTGTATTGTAATTTTATTTAATATGATATGATTAGGGTTGCGTTTAAAACAAACGATGTTTTGCAACACTTTGTTTAAAGCATGTTTTAAACAGTGTTTTAAACAGAGGCCTTCTTAAAAACACAAAATTGTGTTTTTTAAGTTGTAAAATTATGGCATAATCGCATGCCTGCATCGAGAGTGATGCCTTTTCGATGACTTTCCATTTTGAATAGGGCCTGTGATAGCGTTTGGATATAGAAATCACTAATGCATGAGACATAGTTGTAAACCGATTGGTTGAAAATTTGTCAACTGCATTGAAATAGCCAATTAGAACGATGGTGATATTATTCACACGTAAAATAATTTACCCCTGAAATTGGTGACCACAAAGAGAAAATAAACTAACAAGCAGCCAAAGCACCGGTTTTCGAATTTCATAAGGGCTAGTCATTACCTGGAAGTAACATTTGCCAAGGCAATGTAGACTTCAAGAAATCAGAACGACGCTTCTGGCTGCATTGTTCACAATGCGGTGTGATAAGAGGAAATCACATTAGTTTATTTTCTGTTATCCCATTTGCTCCCCGCATATGAATTACGCCTCATAGACATCATTTCCTAGTTTCGGTGGAGACACATCTGATTAGGATTGCAAATAATTGTCACCAAAATGAAGTATGTTTGGAAATAAGTTGTATATAGCTGATACATTTCAACTCAATTTCGTCAGCATTTCTTTGCATTTTACTAGATTTTTTTGCGAACTGCAAGGAATATTTTCACATGAGCCATGCGGCATTAGTTTGTCCACCTATGGAATAATCAAACCTGCAAACGCATAAGTGTTTCCATAGCTTCCTCGCCTTGTTTATTCAGACGATCCAGCCGTTGTTTGTTCACGTGTCTGGTTGCCAATGAGGAGGAGTTTCTTCGTTGTGTTGGGATCAATCTATGTTGTAACTGTGATATATATGCTTATTACACTGATGTTTGTGATAAGACAATATCAAGGGACGGCATCTCTTAGAAATTCAGCAGGTGAATATAAATAAACGATGCACACGAGCTACGCAGAATCTCAACATCGTACTTTTGTTCCTTGCAGAGCCGCGTGATCCTGTTGAAGCAAAGGTGCGTTCACGTTCGGGTTCTCCATCTGAACATGGCATGTCATCGAGACTTGGATCAGAGGTAATGTAGTTAGTATATTAGTAAGTCTAGTGCTTTTTGTGGGGAATATCGCGTCTATAACGCAGGTGCGTTTCCTAATACAACATGCGTTACAAGAGTAACCGGTTACCGAAGCCAAGGATAAGGTCTCGGACAACATAATTTTCAACCGTGACTAGCGTCCACATTCCACAGTTAACTCACGAAGTCTTACATTTAGGCGGTACGAAACGAAAAATCCTCCCCATATAGTCTTACCTTGTAGCCTATGGGTTCAATTCCTGCCGTAGTGACAGTTAGGGCAACGAGTCAGAATCTGCCTACAGTCACAGTAACGTCGGATATTTTCAGACTGATGGTGGTTCAGGAAGCTGTTGGACGCATGTGTCATTTCACGCCACAGTAAAGCTTCTGATCGCACTCACTGTAAGTGTAATCTTGTCAGTGACTCCATGTATATCGGTATGTTTCGCGGACGTGGTTGCGCCAGAAGGTTAGTATACTTTATTTTTGGAACTATCCCTTCAATTATAGTTCTACAATTTGAGTCTGACTTATACGACATAGTTTTACATACCCGTGACGGACCGAAGTCAGAAATGAAACCAATAAATGGCATAGCTAACTGCAACCATTTCATGGAAGATTATATACCCCAAACAAGACTATACAATACACAAACTACAGCAAGAGTACAATACTATATGCAGAATAGGATATCTTGAAACACAGACCGTTATTAACAAAAATTTTGTAATTCTTACAGGACCAATACGGGACATAAACCCCACTCTCATCGTTTTGTTTTCACATGTCTTAATCATGCCCATAATATTGATCAAGTACATGGGCGGGCTGCAGCAGGCTTGCAAACGTATGTTCTTCAAGCTTCCGTGCTTAACAAGCGTTGCAATCAAAAACAACTCGACGGAAAAACGACGGTCGCAAGATACTTCCAGCGGAGGAATCCAACGAAAAGGCACAGACGATCAACTGAGCAATGTCGTTGATGGAATAACCGCACAGTCGCGATAGGCAATATTCTCGGGTATATATCCTGCAATCAGCGTCGAGTTTATAGTGCGACGTGTTTGTCACTCTTGGAGCACCATTAAAATTATGTTAAAGAATCAAATGCGAAACTTGACAAGCACGCGCAGAAAATGTCTTCTGGGTGTGACCATCAACATTATTCAGGGCAGGGACGTGCACAAAATGTGATGAAATAATGTCGCTTCTTCGATGTGTAAAATTGGAGTCAAACGCACCTCTCATGGCTGTATGCGAATTTTAGATACATACGCATAACGTCCAAGGATACGCAATACACATATATCCCCGATAGCATCCCGTTCAGTGCGTTGGTGTTTTAGAGCTAGGCTAGCTCCATGCTATGTTATGGAATCCGACGATTCAAACAAGGTGAAACGTCTGCACGCATCGTGAAAAAGTTTCGTTACCTACTACCACAACTACAGTATGTTTTGCGACATGAGATGCACGAACTGTATGGACTTTCCTCAAAATACACTCAGTGAATCTATTTTCATGTTACCCACGGCATCGCGAACGAAAAATGTAACTGCATCCCTCCCTATATTTGCTTGCTCAGTTCGAAAAGGTATCTCTCATCATTTGTGCATATGTGTAGCCTATGTTGTTCGTTTGTCGTGTTCATGATGTTTGTCGGCTATTATGGTCATTTACGCCAGGCCGATATTCCTTATTTTTTATTCCGTATCTGACGACTTGTAGCACGGCCCACTTTCAGGCTTTTTGTAAGACACCGCGAGGTGAAGCCTAAACAAACCCCCAACACTTGAGGTAGGAATTCTGGAGTGGAGCTCGGTCGGATTCGAACCCACAACCGATTGGTGTGATAGCTGTAGATTAACCACTACGCTATCTCGCCAGACGCATATATAGCCTATATACCGCGCCTTCTATGTTCGGTGATTTCCTTGTGTCATTTCCCTCGTGTTTGAAATTGAACACGGGCTATGCATGCGAGAAATAGATTTGCGTATTGCACATTACTGGTTGATTGTTACATTATATGGCGAAAGTGTGTACAGGGGCCAGGGAAACTAGTACAGCAATGGTGGGCAAACTACGGTCCGCGGGCCGCATGCGCTCCGCAACACCTTTTGTTCGGCTCGTGAAAACCACACGAAACGCTGTAAAATTATTGATAAAATGCGTGCTAAAATCAAATTACTGTGGAAGGAAAGGAAAGGACGTAGTTTATTTTTGTCCTTGATGTGGGTTAAACTTTTCCTACTATATTTCAACATGATAATGATAAGGTATATTCCTTCCGTAGTATTCTTTATTTTCATTTTATTGATGGCGCTATAGCCCGACCTCGGGGCCCATGTATTTTGTAAGGCTTCTATTGCTAAGCATCACAGAAAGTGAAACGTAAATGCCGTAATTCGGACCACGAGTGTGATATTAGATTCGTTACACGAGCAAGTTTATTATTGTCAGTGCTATACTTGGAAATCCCGATTCCCAAGTGTGTTAGTTAGATAGATTCGTTCTTTGTCTGTGTAGAAGTATTTGCATTCATAAAATATATATATTGTAGAAGCGTATTTAAAGGTAACGTGGGTATGATGCTGTGATCATTGTGTGTTCTGAGGTTAAACCAAAAGTACAACCAGCGAATCTATGGACAAATCGCTGCTCACAGACTTAATTTTATATCTAGTTTCTAAGAATCGGGGCACCCGACTTTCAACCTTATTATGAGTGGGAACGGCCAGCTTGTAAGTTCTCGTGTTCGTTATCATCAAATCAATGCTGGGTTAGTTTTAAATATACAAATACGTATATATTATTTGCATGTCCTCGGTGACCATATAATCAAATAATGATATAGAATATTGGATTAGTATCCCAATTTTATGTAATGCGGCCCGCGAATAAAGTCAAATATTTAATGCGGCGCCGAGCTCAATAGTTCGCCCACCCTGTACTACAGCAACAGCGTCAACTTATAGAAATTAAACATGCAGCTTCGTTCCGCTTCGCTGAGGCTGGAGTGGAGAATAGTTTTGCGTAAGCGACTGTAGGATTTCTGGCAATCCAAAAGCTATCATCCCGAGCGCAGAAATTACTGAATCTGGTCTTGATCGAAAGCTACTGTTGCAACGATTCCGAAAATATAAATCAAAATATGATCAGGCACTGATCTACCTAGAACCCGTCCTCCAAGTCTGAAATATCGGCATTGTTCGAACAATCGGAGAGTCGCAACGGGTCATTGTTATGGCCATTGTGTCGCGGTTACCTGATTGTTCTGAGCAATGCACATTTCAGATGTTGAGGGTGGTTTTTCGTCAAAGACTGAAGCGTGACCATATTTTTATTCATATTTTTGGAATCAGTGCACAATAGCTTTCTATTATGACCAGATTTAGTAATTTCTGCGATCTGGAAGATAACTTTGGGATTGCCAGAAATCCTACAGTCGCTTACGCAAAACAATTCTCCACTCCAGCCTCAGCGAAGCGGAACGAAGCTGCAAAATCGGTCGTTGCCGTTCCATGTTTAATTTCTATAGTCAAATACTATATCGCGTCGCAAAATGAGAGATTATTTTCGATACCAGCTATTTCATCATTTTGCATTCTATGCAAATTACTGTGTAGTCTCAGCACACATCATACATTGTATATATAACACCAATAATATATTCTGTCGTGGATACTCATCCACTGACGATATTAGACCAATGGTTCTTAACCGGGATTTAAAGGAACCCCAGGAGTCGCGGAGGTTTTGCGGAGGTCACGGCACACGCAACTCAAACATCACAAGTCACACTGATCTGCAGTAAATATTCAACATAATATTTTGCTTATGCGTGGAAATCATGTTTTAACAATATCGTTCTTTTAGCACTGTTGTTGATGCACAGTTTAATTTGTGCATCTGTATTGTATAGTAATGTATTATAGGCAGGGTTGCCATACCGTGCTTATTTCTAAGATTTGTCCTTATTCCGAAGGGCCAGGTCTTAGAAAACTCAACTGTCCTTATTTCGAAGAAATGTCCTTGTTTCCGACTTGCGTCCTTATTTTGTCTTATTTTCCACAAGTACAGAACTTCGGTCGTTTTCCCCGGGCATCCGTGCTGCATAATATTTTAAAATTATGCTTTTGCGTCGAGATTTTATGACAGCATAAATGAAAGGAGCTCCACGGGGCAGTGAGTGTTATAGCAGTTTCGGCTGTACCAAGCCATCGCAGCGGACGTCGTTTTATCAGTAAACAGCAGTATATGTTTCAGTTGTTCAGTCTACAGCAGAATAAGCGGTGGGGAAGGCATAGCATTCATTGGGTAGTGAAAAGGGGCGCAGTGCAGTCGACACTTGGGTTAAAAGTAGTAAAGCTATAAATCATTGATAAATGTATCTAATTTACTTTCCACGTATAGTTTTAGCTACTAATAGCGCTAATCTGATAAGATAAAAAGAGCAATCGTAAAAGCGTTTTTCGTGACGATTTTGAGAGAGAATTCAACGGTATCAGACGGAGCTCAAAGGCGAGTGTTTCGCACATTGCAATATGTGCAATTGTGGCATTATAACCTGGAGCCCACAGCAAAGACCGCTATTTCAACTCACATTGATATCCAAAAACATAAGAAGTGTCTCATATTGATTAATTCGAGTCAGTCGATGAATAATTTTTCACAAGCCGATCAGCACCAATGACCACAGACTACCGAGGCAGCTGCTGCTGAGGGTACCTGGAACCTGGGCATTACATACTGTCAAACACCAGCAGTCATTCCTCACCAACGATTGCACATCGCAAATATGTTTGTTTCGGACATGACCAAGGCTACAAGCATTGCTACTGGAGTTCTTGCTCGATACGCTCAATATGATTTTGTCTGAACTCGGTGTGCAGCCTTTGTTAACTATTTCCTCTAGTCATCAGTAGGGCGATTTTTTTGACATGCCAAAAAAGTCAAAATTATAGCGTAATTGTCAAAAATGTCAAAATTGTTTGGAAAGTAAAAAAAATTTCGCAATAAGCATTTCGTTTGTATCGTAGATTTCGCATTGTCAGCAAACTTATCTTTTGACATTTTGCAGCCTGTAGCCTACTTTATAGGCCTACCGTTGTAGACCTATTGTCAGGCCGTGTTATTTTTGGCATTTCAGGAGCCAGATGCCAAAACTGCCAAAAATAAAAATTTGAAAATGCCAAAAATAAGCAATTTTTGGCATATGCCAAAAATAACACGGCCTGCCAAATAGTGTATTTCGTTCATGGTGTTGTGATAGCAGGACCTCGTTACAAGCGAGAAGAGCGTTTGTGAAAGGCAGGTTTCTTAATCTGGGTCCAGCCCACCCATTAGGGGTGAAAGCATGGTGTCCTAAATGGTGTGGGCACAGCGAGATTGAACGGCTGACTGCATTTGGTTTACGTCATACTTTCCATTTGTCCAAAGGCAATTTTACAACCATTTTTGACCGGCTTGTCGAGCACTAAATTTGATAAAACGGGTATCAATGAGAAGCTGCCGCAGTACTGTATACTAAAATCTAAATTATATTCTGCTCGTGGAACTGGAACCCCCATAATCAACCACAATTTTTGCATTGTGATCGAGTTGAACATTGTGACGCCACAAACTGTCTGGCTATTTCGGAGCTGCATAGTCTCGTTGTACCAGACAGTCTTGTTGCGTCAATGTTCTTAAACAAGCTAACCTAGTAACCTTCCCAGGACTCTTCCATGCGAGTTGCGGAGTTGGTAATATTAAAGCCACCTGAAGTGGCAAAAGTCCTCCGAAAATATATCGGTAGACTGAAGGAGAAATGATAGTCGGGCTGCTAAATGAATGTGTTGAGAGGCAACACAGGAAACTCCTGGAAAAGGATCGGGAAGAAAATTCTTTCCGCGATGAGATCGATGGCACTGGCGAAGTGATCTCTTTTCATGATGCATGGAAGCCGGTTCGGCCCTCCAAAGATTTTGAAGCTCTGGAAACCTTTTGTGGATGACTGGCAACGTTCTTTTCCTCAACGGCTACTGTTGAAGCCGATATTTCCCAGATTCGCTGGGCGAGAAAAGAATTTAGGAGAAACTTAGCTGACCTGAGTTTGGAAGCACTGTCAATGTGTTACATTGCAAACGATTTAAGTCTATTCAACAGCTGTAACAATCAGCTGTTAAGCGTGTTTGTTAGGCTTTTCTTTCTTTTTTTTGCTTATTGGCACCGATTCCGATGGATACTGCACATTTTGTGGTTTCGTTTGATATTATTAACCTATGAAATCGTTAGGTTTTTTCTACTTCGTATTGTTTGTTGGCACTGATTATACGTGAATGCTGAACATTTTGTGGTGATTTTGACAAACTAGCCCAAATAAAGCGTTTTTGTGACTAATTCGAGGCTGAAACTATCTATTTAGAGGACGATGCCAAAACTGCCAAAAATAAAAATCGAAAAATGCCAAAAATAAGTTATTTTTGGCAGTTTTGGCATATGCCAAAAATAACACGGCCTGCCTATTGTCTGCTCATTGTGAATCATAAACATTCCAAAGAAACAAATTGGGTGACATGGTGTTATGCTCAACGTACCGCAATATCCTAACTGAAGCAAGATTGCGTGGGCATGGCATGGTTCTTATATCAAGAAGTGCTTGATGAAAAATTGTGATGTAGTGTAGACAACATTGTCAGAATGAAGCAACACGGTGTGTCACCAGCAGTGTACGCACAACTTCGGTGTTGTCAGCCAACAACTGCTGCTGTTGAACGTTCTTTCTCCATTATTGGCAGGCACTTTCTATCCGAGAATGTAGGAAAGTATCTTTCGTTGTACTGCAAAAGATTTAAATTATTTCTACAATAATACGTGATGTAACTACTGGAAATCTTCATAGGGCCATATTTTGGTAGAATAAAGTTTTTTCAAGCAAAACTTCGTCAGTTTTTTATTCAAAAAAGTTTTTTCAGTTCCATCTACTAAGTAAGGACAGACATTTCCAACCAGAAATGAAGAAAAGTAGTACAATTCCAACATTATGTGGGAAAACACCTAATTTGCATTCGTTATGTCAAAATCAAGTCAAAAATGTCAAAATTTTTATTTTGTAGGACTAAATCTTCCGTGATTTAGGTAAATTGCGCAGTTTTGACACGGTCTCTGCGCCCAGAAAGTCTATGCTGCGCACAAAAAAAATCCGAAATGATGACCTTTTTTCAGTCGTTACGCAGTGTTCTCCAAGGTAGCGCGCCGTGAGTTGGTGATTGCGCGCAGGCTCGCGCAAAATTAGAGGGAACATTGGTAGCCACTTCAAAAGCTATACTGGTAGGACGAAGATCTTTACCGGAAACGACTCTTTTCCACTGCTCTACAAGATAGTTAGCATCATTTTCCCCTTCCTGTCAACAATGCGCGTGCGGAAAGTGTATTCTCTCTTGTTTTGGCGCAGTGAACCAATGGAAGGAACGTACTTAGTGAAATGACAGTCAAATCCCAGCTACAATTAAAGGTGAATCTAGACCTGAGCTGTCGTGAGATCCATGAAGCACTTTCTGATAACAAGGAGTTGCTGGAGTAGATTATTTCTGGCAAAAAGTATGGAATATGATATGCCACGGCTCGTGTAAATGCAAAGCACGTACAAAAACACTTTTTAAGGGTAATCTAAATTTTCGACTGTCCTTATTTTTGGGCCAATGTCGATGGCAACCCTGATTATAGGCATATGTATAATGTGTTCGATTTTGGTTTTTGTCTAGTAGCGAAAATATGTGCTTTGCAGAAGGCTTCCAGATTAGTGTAGGGTTTGACAGGCTGCTAACGGTTAAGAATGCCTTATTGACAAATATAGAGGAATACGTCAAATGTACTAAAATACACATCGTCGGCAGGATTCGAATCTGCGCGGGCAGAGCCCAGGAAAGGATTAGTCAAGTTTATTTGAATAGTGAGTAGCACAGAAAAGAGGTGTAGGATTTCTAAGTATACTAACCCTATCCCCGATTCAAGTCCGTATACGAACTCATTCACTTCATATCATTATATCCAAATTGAACTTATTCTTGGACTCTTATTTTGGCAGTATTATGCAGTGTGTAAACAAGCAGGTCCGTAGCCGCAACAAAAAATTCCGATGACATAGCGTGTCAAGCGATAAGAAATGACGTTTAAAACAATTGCTCGGGGTAAAAATGCAAGCATTGTATTCGGGCTCTAGATCCTGGAGCAGTGGTTCTTAACCTTTACTTTAGGGCAGTGGTTCCCAACCTGGGGTACGCGAAAGTCTTCCAGGTGGTACGCGAGTAGATTTTATTTTTTTTCGACCGAAGAGAGTTATTAGTTCAGGTGGGGTTGAACACAAAGATTGTTCTCCAATAAACTTCAGGCCTAGCATGACCTCCTGGTACTCTACTCTAGCTTCTCACGCTATTACCCAGCTAATTTACCCTTCTACGTGGTAGTGCCAGCAAGGACTTCTTCTCTGATGACTATCAAGTCGACGAAACGAAACCGACTTGCTGCGCCACGCACGACTTTCGATGCGCTGTGAGCAAACATATGCCACGCACCGACCAGCTAGTGCAGTGGTTCTCAAACTAGGATGGGGGGCGTGAAAGCATCTGAAGGGGGGCGCGAAGCTGCGGCCAACTGACAAATTTGTTTCGCTCTCAGTGCGATTTACGACCATTCGATTGCTCTTTGCTTTGTGTATAGTCCTAATTGCATGTTTGAGAATTCAACTATCAACTGTCCCCACCTTCCATGGCATCAAATTATTCGCTGGGATTGCTAGCATTCTGGTTGCAGTTTGTGATATGATGATAATGGAAAGTAGTATATACGATCGCTGGCACATTGGTGATTTTTGCATGGGGTAGTATAGGCGCGGCGGTGACTCGTATTGAAAACTCGTGGTGGTGATTCGTACTTTCAGACCCCCCTCTCGGCCGTGATTCGTAATGGGTTCTTATGGACGCGGTGGTGAGTCGTACTTTTGGGTATAGGCTGCGGCGGTGACTCGTATTGAAAACTCGTGGTCGTGATTCGTACTTTCGGGTATAGGCTGCAGCGGTGAACCGTATTGAAATACTCGTGTTGGTAAGTCGTAATTTCAGGTATAGACTGAGGCAGTGATTCACCTGTCGTGTATTCTTACGGGATCTGTGGTGATTCGCCATGTGTTCTTATGGGTGTGGCGGTGATTCGTACTTTCGGGTATAGGCATCTCTCGACCGATGTTGAATATGTATCAAGTAAATAGTCACGTGATTGATCGTTACCTAATGTGTTTACCCAAAATTATTAAATATGACCGGTTCGAGTTGATCCTAACGTTTACGGTGAGTGCGACAATGATATATCGTTATTCTTATGGGTGCGGTGATGATTCGTACTTTCGGGTATAGGCTCCGGTCGCATGATAGCGTTATGGAGATAGGGATCGGTCGCATGCTAATGTTTTTAGGTATACGTGCGGTGACATGCTAACGATGATAATGTGTCTGTCATGTATTCTTACGTGATCTCTGGTGATGTGCCATTGTTTCTTATGGGTGCGGTCGTGAATCGTACTTTCTAGTATAGGCATCTCTCACACGGTGTTGAATATGTATCAAGTAAATAGTCACGAGTATCGCTAAACAGGAAATTCACTAAACCACAGTACAATGTGCGATTTTGAAAAACAGATGTTCGCGACCGCGTTTTGATATGTGTGACCCACTAACTACGTCCGCTTTGGAAACGCGATCTGTTGTGAGGATTTCGAACGCGCACTATCGTATCGATTATTACACTAATCCAGTCAGCACTATTACATTCAGGAGTATTCAGTATTCAGCAGTGACACAAAAAGCAACCAGCAAATAACCACACTCGTAAATTAACACTTCAAAAAGTGTAAAATAGATTGCAAATCCCGCGATCACTAACAAGATAATGTCTCGGGCATAACCATTTTAGTGACTTGGTGTTAAAGACATACCGATCGCTCACAAGGTAATATTTCGGTAATTAGTTTGTCACAGAGCCGTCGCAGACGGTGATTCGAAAACCAACAATTTGACAATTTCTGGTGCTTGCTATATGTTTTGACACTTCGGAACATGGTTGACTTTAGTTGTATGATAAGAATCATGTGAATATACAAGTAATGTGTCAATTTGTCAACTTGAAATGAAACTTACTACACAAACCAAGTTGATTCGTATCTGAATGTGTTAATTCGGTACAATTCTAATTATTTTGAGAAATCTTTTCGTGATCTTTTGAATCGTACGTAACCTGAATATTACCGACACCGACTTTCAGCCCCATCGAATTATTCACACATTCCACGCCGCTGTTTCTCGCCTATAGAATCAATACCAACTAGTTGTATGAAAATCAAGAATCACAAGTATGTGCATTATACAGTTATTGTCTTTATCAACATGAAATCAAACTCTTAACAAAAACACGCATCTTATCACTCGTCAACTCTATCATGAAAATCCTCGAGTCCTTATCATCAAAAATGTTATAGCGCGGCGTCGGAATCCATTCGTGGGATGTACTAAAGCTAAATCCAGATAATCCAGAATGAAATATTTGGACTTTGACATTGCGTGAATTGAAATAGGTTTGACAAACATGACTACGAACTTTCACCCAGTCACATTTCAAGATTATACTTTGAAACAATCCTTGAAACTGACAACTCTATTCACGACTCCGTTTCCGTTGTAAAATAGAGTTTCAGAAATACTATCACTATGACAACTCAACATTTCAACATCTTCCCATACTCAAAAGAGTAAAATACAAAAAGCCTTGTCAAGTCAATCCGTTTGTAACTTACCCAACCAAAAACAAAAAGTATCCTTATGAAAAGTAGACAAGACTACGCGAGTAATCACCACAATCCAAAATCCATAGCGAGTTCGGTTGTAGTCATATACCGCCAAATCGTATTTTATTCAACTGTAAAAGTCGTTACTATTCCGCAAGATAAAGTAATTACTATCTGGTATATTTTGTAAGACAAAAGTAATTACTTCTCGGTGTCGGTGACTTGGGATTAACATATGTTTTGAGTATATGATATTTGAATGTCTGACCAATGTAGTTAAGAATTCATTTCTTACGATCAAACGCCGGTGTTACATTGAAAGTTATCATGCTGTGAACATAAGGATTGACACAATGATTTGACATATGTAATAGTTTATCATGACTTGATTATTAAATTATTTGCGTTAATTAGACCCCGCGTTGTGGTAAATGTTATGACAGCAACAAACTTTTCAGTACCAATGTTATTAACATATTAAGCTGTAAAACTATGTGTGTCTGAAATGTTCTTGATAGGAAAATTACTCCACCTTGGTAAAAATCACTCTGCGTATCGCGGATATCAGAAAATATTTCCAGTAACCAAGACTAAAGATGAAACGACAATATCGGTATCATTCAACAATCAGTACAATTATTAAAATCTATCGTTTGCGATAAACAGCGCTAAAGATGTAATTATTCCAGTATTCATACATCCGATACAAAATGCTTTATTATCCCGATTCACAACGGATAATTGAAACGACTAAGTGTAGAGTCAGTATATTACAATGACACGTCGTTACTATTGAATCCAGCAATTGATACGATTTATTGTCGGGATTTGTGACAGCGCATTGAAACATACACAACTTACAGAGTGTGAAAATATCACTTTGGGTATCGAGTACCGTTTGAAGCGTGCGATCAATACATAATTCCGTTCACACTCTCTAAGGCGTTGTGAAGTCTACAGATTTACACTTCAAGACTTTGATCAACACAAAAACAATTTGGAGTATCTTTACTGGATACATCCTATTCTACTAGACTTGAGTAATACACAAAACTCATAGCATTAACAAAATCGCAATAGGCGCTACACTGAAATCTACAAAATGTGTTTGTATTGTTGTTAGTGATCATAAATTATCATTTGAATAAGTAATTGTAATCATAAAACCAAACTTGCGAAAGTCATTACCATAACAAAAGAATATTGTAGGTTGCTTGCTAAATGTACGCCAGAAATATTTGTAGAACGCTCACGACCAAAGAAATCGGAAATTTCCCCACATGGTCATTCATCAAAGTATATGTTGTCACAATACTCATCCCGTAAAAGATCTTACTTGTATGTGATTGAATCGCTGGTAATTAACCCGCTAAATCAAACCACAAGGAAATTTCACTCACTCATCGGATATTAAACAGCGTCACTTAATCGGCGTAGATCGTTTTTTCTAAATGCAAATCATACCTAGCCAACAGAAAACAATTTTCACTCACCTTGTAATGAACCCAAGTGGTGGGCCTTCGTTCAATATTTTGTCTGTGTCAAATACTTTGCAATAAACACAATGGAGTGGTTGAGCTTTACATCATCATGCTGTCATCTGAAAATCAAGCTTACATCCGATTTGTAACTGTATCGTTTACCTAACCGAGTTGTATGCACAGTTCGATATTTTTTGTCATTTAGTGATTGCTGAACATACCAAACGATACACATTCACCTCCGAAATACTGCGTTGATCTCAATCCCCTTTGACGTGATAATCGAAGTACATTTGTTTCGAGTTCGTAACAACCGACTATGACACGACGATTTTTGGAAAAGTTATGCTTGGAAGATTGGTTGTATATCACGAAAAATAATTACCGCTCATATTGATACTGTTATCCCTTGTTCGGTATTTTCAAACGAGTAAAATTTATTACTTGAGTTACTCCGCTTACTATATTCAAATGTAAACACAGCCGTCTTTCAACATCACAAAGACATCGATATAAAGTATACAATCAAACGCAACAAGTTTTACTTTTGTAGGTTGTGTATGATTATCCTGCATAACTCATTTCTTACCAAAGGCATATGAAAAATATTTACGTCACAAAAATATTCGACGTCATTCGATACTAGAGAATGGTCGACTACGCTTTCAAAATGTTTCGATACCTCAAGAACTTTATTGTCTGAATGGTTGGTCACGTATCTTAATAATCAAGTAGTTCAACACAGAACTAGTATTAACAGAAACACCAGAGTTGTTTACACAAAAGTTTGTATGTGTACAGTATGCGAATACCATGTGTAAGTCCAGCACAATTGTGGTATCCATCCGATTTAGTTAACACAATTTACGCTACCGAGGTCGCCTCATCTTTCGTAAGACAACAAACCAAGGCTTCAGGATATGTCCATGTCATAGCAATAAATCAGCTACTCCAACAACAGAGTACATATGTTTTCTAGTTACGGTGCTTACATCTTACACACAAATCAATCTACTTTGCTAACGAAAAGTGCTGAGTCATCACATGGTTGTCCTCACAACAATACAACTAAAACATACTATCATACAAAATGGCCGTTATAGTCACCAATGGTACATCGTACAAGTAACAAGTCTCGAGAATCCAGTTATTCAAAAAACGTGAAAGTATTTCTACACCAAGTCGTTATGTTGACGAAGACGTATATTGTAATATCATGATCGATTTGTATTCGTTGACCGCAAAATGTCACTACTCTAAATAATTATTTTTCACTCAAACACAAAAACCTACTTGTCGCCATTCGTTTTCATCAAGCACGAGTTCAAGAAACTTACTTACTACGACATGAATTGTTATTTTATGTTGTGTAAATAGGTAATAATTAATTCAAGTAACACTATATCAACATCATCGAGCTGTGCGAATAGATTTACATGTGGTCTTGTGGTTTTAATCGAAGTACACAGTACGGTCTAATGTAGAGTCATCTCTATTGTACAGCAACTCGGTAATCGAAATGCATTAAAATTTAAACAGCGATCTTGTTTCATCACGTGGAAAAATATATTCACTATCGCGATACTCTGCACAGGACGTGCAAATCCTTTTCACACTCGTAATAGTATACCAACGGCTACCGGCGACAACGTTTAACAATACCAACGACACTAAACATACGATACCTACTCAAGTAAAATTTCCATTTTCACCTGGAGATCAGCCGTTACCTGAGTAAAAATACCATTATCCTTTGAAAATCTGGCGTTTACCCAGTGTAACAATACATTTTCACACGGGGGTCCATCGTTTCCCAGAGTAACAAACCCCTTTTTTCTTTGGAAATCTATTTTTTTCCTCGGGTAACAAACCTTTTTCGCTTGGAAATCTATTTTTTTCCGTGGGTAACAAATCTTTTTCACTTGGAAATATCTTTTTTCCTCGGGTAACAAACCTTTTTCGCTTGGAAACTTATTTTTTCCCTGGGTAACAAACCTTTTTCACTTGGAAATATATTTTTTCTCTGGGTAACAAACCTTTTTCACTTGGAAATATATTTTTTCTCTAGGTAACAAACCTTTTTTCACTTGGAAATATATTTTTTCTCCGGGTAACAAACCTTTTTCACTGAGCAACAAACCATTTTCACCAAACAACAAACCATTTTCACCTGGCGGGTCGTCGTTTACCTGAGTAAAAATATCATTTTCCTTTGGAGATCTGGCGTTTACCCAGTGTTACAATACATTTTCTCTTGGTCATCTACCTTTTCCTAGAGTAACAAAACCATTTCCATTTTGAAATCTGACAAACACACCTGACAATTTGGTATTTGCTGTATTGACGATAGTTTGAAATAGATTACAACGAACAGTGACGGAAATATACAAGGACTACCGGTTTCAGAGTATACCCCCATCAGTCGTATCACATCAATATCATCGGTTAACCACATACAATATGCTCTTGTACACCGAAATGTATGTTTTGGAAAATTGGACAATAGGCTTCGATAGTTCTGTGATGTCCGGGTTCGTGCTTTGGATTTTCCAGAGTCAAAATGTCCGAATAAAACACCTCCTCGACGATGGTTGGTATGTGGATAACGGTGTTCGGAAAACGGTTGGATTTATGTCACCCATCGCAATAACAATTCCAGGTCGAGTTTTACCCCGCATGTTTACTATATTGTGTCTTTATTGATCAATGTATGTCTCGACATTCAGTTTGAAATCGGAAACCCTGATAAAGTATGTAACCGGATCCGGATATCAACTCTGAATCGATAAACCAATGAACAATATTCAAAGTACACATGTTACACCCTGTGTTTCCACGAAAAAATACCATCCAGACATACGTCGCGCTTGTTTGCCCACACCAGTATACGCGTAAATGGAGGTGTGTGACATTGCATGCAATGTGTTGGTATACAAACACCGGGGAGTAAGCCTTCGATCCACAGACATTATCATAGCCGGTAGTTTTGATGTAGATCGAGTGCCATCACACCCGATAACAATACCAATAAGACACATTGCAATGACTCTGAGTCAATCTGAAGCATGACATACAGACACACAAACATGGAACCGTAACATGGGTTATTCGCACGACGGCGAAAGTGAACTATACAGCATATACCAATAGAGCGTTCACAGTCGAATATGCGAACCATGCACAATCAAATACCCTGGTTTTTGTTGGATATGTACGAAGCCAATAAATCGATACATTTCTTCCCCTTCGATGTCAATAATACAATCGTCAATCCAATTCATCGCTCGAATGTGAGGTTCGTCCGGTGTAAAATCCATGTCAAATAACACCAAAGTGGGCCTTCCGTGTTTTATTATTTCCACCGACGCTTCTTGTCTGTGTCGTAACACTATGGTGCGGGGAGTCGAAAAACGGTGGATTGTGAAACGGATTGACATGACCAACTGAACCGACGTCAATAGCCTTATGACGATGCCGTTTCAAAATGTTACCGATCTCTTGTGGTGATGACCGTTTCGAAATGTTACCAGACGAACTGGACCCTTACGATGATGTGTTTTATGATTGCGTGTGAAATCACGAGGTAGTGTTCTATTGTGGTGTACGATTACAGTCTTCATTCCACAGAAACACACCTTATTTAATCACAGTATCAGTCCGAGATTTGCAGAATCACTGTTCACGATATTTATCTGGAGTCGTTATGTGGGAGTAGCGACATCGATGCATCGTGACTGAATCACTGATCGCAATCATTTCGAGCACCCATACTTCGATAGTTCACATTGGTCAAACGCTGCAGCAGAAAACTTCGGTGTCGACAACGCGACGGATATTGACCGATGTATCCAATTGGTCTGGGTGGTCTGTCCGGAGATAGGGTCATGACTATCTTGTAATGTTACAACGCGATAAAACCATCGAGTAAATCAGTGAACGGTGTCGAAATATCGATGTAATAGCGCGGACTCATTGCAATGTGGCTTATTGGTATGACATTGTTATCGGGTGTGATGGCACTCGATCTACATCAAAACTACCGGCTATGATAATGTCTGTGGATCGAAGGCTTACTCCCCGATGTTTGTATACCAACACATTGCATGCAATGTCACACACCTCCATTTACGCGTATACTGTTGTGGGCAAACAAGCGCGACGTATGTCTGGATGGTATTTTTTCGTGGAAACACAGGGTGTAACATGTTTACTTTGAATATTGTTCATTGGTTTATCGATTCAGAGTTGATATCCGGATCCGGTTACATACTTTATCAGGGTTTCCGATTTCAAACTGAATGTCGAGACATACATTGATCAATAAAGACACAATATAGTAAACATGCGGGGTAAAACTCGACCTGGAATTGTTATTGCGATGGGTGACATAAATCCAACCGTTTTCCGAACACCGTTATCCACATACCAACCATCGTCGAGGAGGTGTTTTATTCGGACATTTTGACTCTGGAAAATCCAAAGCACGAACCCGGACATCACAGAACTATCGAAGCCTATTGTCCAATTTTCCAAAACATACATTTCGGTGTACAAGAGCATATTGTATGTGGTTAACCGATGATATTGATGTGATACGACTGATGGGGGTATACTCTGAAACCGGTAGTCCTTGTATATTTCCGTCACTGTTCGTTGTAATCTATTTCAAACTATCGTCAATACAGCAAATACCAAATTGTCAGGTGTGTTTGTCAGATTTCAAAATGGAAATGGTTTTGTTACTCTAGGAAAAGGTAGATGACCAAGAGAAAATGTATTGTTACACTGGGTAAACGCCAGATCTCCAAAGGAAAATGATATTTTTACTCAGGTAAACGACGACCCGCCAGGTGAAAATGGTTTGTTGTTTGGTGAAAATGGTTTGTTGCTCAGTGAAAAAGGTTTGTTACCCGGAGAAAAAATATATTTCCAAGTGAAAAAAGGTTTGTTACCCAGAGAAAAAATATATTTCCAAGTGAAAAAGGTTTGTTACCCAGAGAAAAAAGATATTTCCAAGTGAAAAAGGTTTGTTACCCAGGGAAAAAAATAAGTTTCCAAGCGAAAAAGGTTTGTTACCCGAGGAAAAAAGATATTTCCAAGTGAAAAAGATTTGTTACCCACGGAAAAAAATAGATTTCCAAGCGAAAAAGGTTTGTTACCCGAGGAAAAAAAAAAATTTCCAAAGGAAAAGGGGTTTGTTACTCTGGGAAACGATGGACCCCCGTGTGAAAATGTATTGTTACACTGGGTAAACGCCAGATTTTCAAAGGATAATGGTATTTTTACTCAGGTAACGGCTGATCTCCAGGTGAAAATGGAAATTTTACTTGAGTAGGTATCGTATGTTTAGTGTCGTTGGTATTGTTAAACGTTGTCGCCGGTAGCCGTTGGTATACTATTACGAGTGTGAAAAGGATTTGCACGTCCTGTGCAGAGTATCGCGATAGTGAATATATTTTTCCACGTGATGAAACAAGATCGCTGTTTAAATTTTAATGCATTTCGATTACCGAGTTGCTGTACAATAGAGATGACTCTACATTAGACCGTACTGTGTACTTCGATTAAAACCACAAGACCACATGTAAATCTATTCGCACAGCTCGATGATGTTGATATAGTGTTACTTGAATTAATTATTACCTATTTACACAACATAAAATAACAATTCATGTCGTAGTAAGTAAGTTTCTTGAACTCGTGCTTGATGAAAACGAATGGCGACAAGTAGGTTTTTGTGTTTGAGTGAAAAATAATTATTTAGAGTAGTGACATTTTGCGGTCAACGAATACAAATCGATCATGATATTACAATATACGTCTTCGTCAACATAACGACTTGGTGTAGAAATACTTTCACGTTTTTTGAATAACTGGATTCTCGAGACTTGTTACTTGTACGATGTACCATTGGTGACTATAACGGCCATTTTGTATGATAGTATGTTTTAGTTGTATTGTTGTGAGGACAACCATGTGATGACTCAGCACTTTTCGTTAGCAAAGTAGATTGATTTGTGTGTAAGATGTAAGCACCGTAACTAGAAAACATATGTACTCTGTTGTTGGAGTAGCTGATTTATTGCTATGACATGGACATATCCTGAAGCCTTGGTTTGTTGTCTTACGAAAGATGAGGCGACCTCGGTAGCGTAAATTGTGTTAACTAAATCGGATGGATACCACAATTGTGCTGGACTTACACATGGTATTCGCATACTGTACACATACAAACTTTTGTGTAAACAACTCTGGTGTTTCTGTTAATACTAGTTCTGTGTTGAACTACTTGATTATTAAGATACGTGACCAACCATTCAGACAATAAAGTTCTTGAGGTATCGAAACATTTTGAAAGCGTAGTCGACCATTCTCTAGTATCGAATGACGTCGAATATTTTTGTGACGTAAATATTTTTCATATGCCTTTGGTAAGAAATGAGTTATGCAGGATAATCATACACAACCTACAAAAGTAAAACTTGTTGCGTTTGATTGTATACTTTATATCGATGTCTTTGTGATGTTGAAAGACGGCTGTGTTTACATTTGAATATAGTAAGCGGAGTAACTCAAGTAATAAATTTTACTCGTTTGAAAATACCGAACAAGGGATAACAGTATCAATATGAGCGGTAATTATTTTTCGTGATATACAACCAATCTTCCAAGCATAACTTTTCCAAAAATCGTCGTGTCATAGTCGGTTGTTACGAACTCGAAACAAATGTACTTCGATTATCACGTCAAAGGGGATTGAGATCAACGCAGTATTTCGGAGGTGAATGTGTATCGTTTGGTATGTTCAGCAATCACTAAATGACAAAAAATATCGAACTGTGCATACAACTCGGTTAGGTAAACGATACAGTTACAAATCGGATGTAAGCTTGATTTTCAGATGACAGCATGATGATGTAAAGCTCAACCACTCCATTGTGTTTATTGCAAAGTATTTGACACAGACAAAATATTGAACGAAGGCCCACCACTTGGGTTCATTACAAGGTGAGTGAAAATTGTTTTCTGTTGGCTAGGTATGATTTGCATTTAGAAAAAACGATCTACGCCGATTAAGTGACGCTGTTTAATATCCGATGAGTGAGTGAAATTTCCTTGTGGTTTGATTTAGCGGGTTAATTACCAGCGATTCAATCACATACAAGTAAGATCTTTTACGGGATGAGTATTGTGACAACATATACTTTGATGAATGACCATGTGGGGAAATTTCCGATTTCTTTGGTCGTGAGCGTTCTACAAATATTTCTGGCGTACATTTAGCAAGCAACCTACAATATTCTTTTGTTATGGTAATGACTTTCGCAAGTTTGGTTTTATGATTACAATTACTTATTCAAATGATAATTTATGATCACTAACAACAATACAAACACATTTTGTAGATTTCAGTGTAGCGCCTATTGCGATTTTGTTAATGCTATGAGTTTTGTGTATTACTCAAGTCTAGTAGAATAGGATGTATCCAGTAAAGATACTCCAAATTGTTTTTGTGTTGATCAAAGTCTTGAAGTGTAAATCTGTAGACTTCACAACGCCTTAGAGAGTGTGAACGGAATTATGTATTGATCGCACGCTTCAAACGGTACTCGATACCCAAAGTGATATTTTCACACTCTGTAAGTTGTGTATGTTTCAATGCGCTGTCACAAATCCCGACAATATATCGTATCAATTGCTGGATTCAATAGTAACGACGTGTCATTGTAATATACTGACTCTACACTTAGTCGTTTCAATTATCCGTTGTGAATCGGGATAATAAAGCATTTTGTATCGGATGCATGAATACTGGAATAATTACATCTTTAGCGCTGTTTATCGCAAACGATAGATTTTAATAATTGTACTGATTGTTGAATGATACCGATATTGTCGTTTCATCTTTAGTCTTGGTTACTGGAAATATTTTCTGATATCCGCGATACGCAGAGTGATTTTTACCAAGGTGGAGTAATTTTCCTATCAAGAACATTTCAGACACACATAGTTTTACAGCTTAATATGTTAATAACATTGGTACTGAAAAGTTTGTTGCTGTCATAACATTTACCACAACGCCGGGTCTAATTAACGCAAATAATTTAACAATCAAGTCATGATAAACTATTACATATGTCAAATCATTGTGTCAATCCTTATGTTCACAGCATGATAACTTTCAATGTAACACCGGCGTTTGATCGTAAGAAATGAATTCTTAACTACATTGGTCAGACATTCAAATATCATATACTCAAAACATATGTTAATCCCAAGTCACCGACACCGAGAAGTAATTACTTTTGTCTTACAAAATATACCAGATAGTAATTACTTTATCTTGCGGAATAGTAACGACTTTTACAGTTGAATAAAATACGATTTGGCGGTATATGACTACAACCGAACTTGCTATGGATTTTGGATTGTGGTGATTACTCGCGTAGTCTTGTCTACTTTTCATAAGGATACTTTTTGTTTTTGGTTGGGTAAGTTACAAACGGATTGACTTGACAAGGCTTTTTGTATTTTACTCTTTTGAGTATGGGAAGATGTTGAAATGTTGAGTTGTCATAGTGATAGTATTTCTGAAACTCTATTTTACAACGGAAACGGAGTCGTGAATAGAGTTGTCAGTTTCAAGGATTGTTTCAAAGTATAATCTTGAAATGTGACTGGGTGAAAGTTGGTAGTCATGTTTGTCAAACCTATTTCAATTCACGCAATGTCAAAGTCCAAATATTTCATTCTGGATTATCTGGATTTAGCTTTAGTACATCCCACGAATGGATTCCGACGCCGCGCTATAACATTTTTGATGATAAGGACTCGAGGATTTTCATGATAGAGTTGACGAGTGATAAGATGCGTGTTTTTGTTACGAGTTTGATTTCATGTTGATAAAGACAATAACTGTATAATGCACATACTTGTGATTCTTGATTTTCATACAACTAGTTGGTATTGATTCTATAGGCGAGAAACAGCGGCGTGGAATGTGTGAATAATTCGATGGGGCTGAAAGTCGGTGTCGGTAATATTCAGGTTACGTACGATTCAAAAGATCACGAAAAGATTTCTCAAAATAATTAGAATTGTACCGAATTAACACATTCAGATACGAATCAACTTGGTTTGTGTAGTAAGTTTCATTTCAAGTTGACAAATTGACACATTACTTGTATATTCACATGATTCTTATCATACAACTAAAGTCAACCACGTTCCGAAGTGTCAAAACATATAGCAAGCACCAGAAAGTGTCAAATTGTTGGTTTTCGAATCACCGTCTGCGACGGCTCTGTGACAAACTAATTACCGAAATATTACCTTGTGAGCGATCGGTATGTCTTTAACACCAAGTCACTAAAATGGTTATGCCCGAGACATTATCTTGTTAGCGATTGCGGGATTTGCAATCTATTTTACACTTTTTGAAGTGTTAATTTACGAGTGTGGTTATTTGCTGGTTGCTTTTTGTGTCACTGCTGAATACTGAATACTCCTGAATGTAATAGTGCTGACTGGATTAGTGTAATAATCGATACGATAGTGCGCGTTCGAAATCCTCACAACAGATCGCGTTTCCAAAGCGGACGTAGTTAGTGGGTCACTAATATCAAAACGCGGTCGCGAACATCGGTTTTTCAAAATCGCACATTGTACTGTGGTTTAGTGAATTTCCTGTTTAGCGATACTCGTGACTATTTACTTGATACATATTCAACACCGTGTGATAGATGCCTATACCAGAAAGTACGATTCACGACCGCACCCATAAGAAACAACGGCGCATCACCAGAGATCACGTAAGAATACATGACAGACACATTATCATCGTTAGCATGTCACCGCACGTATACCTAAAAACATTAGCATGCGACCGATCCCTATCTCCATAACGCTATCATGCGACCGGAGCCTATACCCGAAAGTACGAATCATCACCGCACCCATAAGAATAACGATATATCATTGTCGCACTCACCGTAAACGTTAGGATCAACTCGAACCGGTCATATTTAATAATTTTGGGTATACACATTAGGTAACGATCAATCACGTGACTATTTACTTGATACATATTCAACATCGGTCGAGAGATGCCTATACCCGAAAGTACAAATCACCGCCACACCCATAAGAACACATGGCGAATCACCACAGATCCCGTAAGAATACACGACAGGTGAATCACTGCCTCAGTCTATACCTGAAATTACGACTTACCAACACGAGTATTTCAATACGATTCACCGCTGCAGCCTATACCCGAAAGTACGAATCACGACCACGAGTTTTCAATACGAGTCACCGCCGCAGCCTATACCCAAAAGTACGACTCACCACCGCGTCCATAAGAACCCATTACGAATCACGGCCGAGAGGGGGGTCTGAAAGTACGAATCACCACCACGAGTTTTCAATACGAGTCACCGCCGCGCCTATACTACCCCATGCAAAAATCACCAATGTGCCAGCGATCGTATATACTACTATGGAAGCGCGAAATTTTTCACTATCATGAAACGCGGCGTGTCTAAAAAAGTTTGAAAACCGCTGAGTTCATGGAAATAAACAAATGCAGCCATCACATTAAATAATTTGACGTTCGTTGTTTGCTGTTATTTCATTGTGTTATTTTATTCTTCATGTGACAGGTGGTGAGAAAACAATTCCATGCATCCCAACAACCCAGGCTGATAATGCCTAGTTAAATAGCATTTGCTATTACGCCTCGCTTAGATCATATACGTGATTATGACGACATAAATTACGGAAACATTTTTTGACCGCCTTCGGCGCGCGTAACTTATATAGGTGGTACGCGAGCACTGCATAAAACCTCGAAATGGTACGTGGGTGAAAAAATATTGGGAACCACTGCTTTAGGGTTAGCATATTTGGAGATCCGAAAAGAAGACACGTTTCAATAGTTACAAAAGTTACAATAGCGGACGAAAAGCGGGTAATTTGGAAGTTTTACGGTTAATGTTATTGGGTCGACTAAAAACAAGGTCATTTCTCCGACTCGGCTCCTTCAAGATCCGTTGCAGTCGACCATTTTTTAGTTAACCTATACTGGCTATCGGTGTTTACTGTGTAGATTTCATGTTAAATTTTCTTCATATCCCTTGAAATCAAGTTTTACGTGATGACATTTTTAGTTGTTTTTGTACAGTCGCCTAACTCTCGAAGCTCGACATCATTTCTGCACCCTACATGAAACTTAAACGTTAGTTAAGAACGTAAAACTATTTGCGTACAAACCCCACAATCGCCCTCTGAGACCCTTTTGCCGTCGCCGCAACTTCTCGAGCAGAACTTCGCTAGAAACAGAAAAATCAATCTGATTCGAAATCGAACATAAATTTTCCTTACCTGACGAAAACGAGCTGATCGTTATTCCGAACATAATCGGAATCCAATTCTTGATAGACATTTTCAAAACTGAACTTAGAAGATAAATGATGGTGGGTTGGGTATGTCCAGATCATGCGGCCAACTGCAACCGAGCCACACAAGCAAATGTATTTCTTAGATCCGTGTTCACCAATTTATTACGAATTGTATTTTTTATTACACAATCAATTTCCCATCAATTTCAATACGTGTGATAGGTGTTCAATGGACTGCGCTTTCGAGGAAGTCAGCTCATCGATATCGTTTATGAAATACGTCGAATCGATTCTGCCAGGAAGCTAACCTGATCAAGCATCATATTTGATACTTCGACGCAAACAAGGAAACGTTGACTTCTGAACCAACTAGGATTTTGGTGATATGGCATTTTAACGACCACCAGAAAACCGACAATAACTAATCACTTCTTTGGTGGCGACGGCTGGGATACACAAACCTGGCAGTTTCTAGACTCCTCACGGCTTGTACGTATAGAACACCAAATCGGTGGAGTAGAGAATTACTGTTCGCACAATCTGGCCTTTCTGGACCGTGTCAGCGATACGGAGAACCTGATATTGAAGTTTCTTTCATTTTTATCAGTGGCCAGAGTGCCTTCTTATCGAGAGTACCCTAGCAGAGAATGGCGTACTCAACCCAAAGATGTAACCGTATGCTTGAAGAGTCCGGACGCATGAAAACTATATATTTCGAGTCACTTTCTCTCGCTCAAAAGTTGCAAGATAGATTTTTCTATTCATCGCAGTAGGACTGCACATAATGATGCAACATTGGGAGTGAATGCGTCAGGTTTGATCAAAATAACCATTATCAAAGACAATCGCCTCGCATGTCAGGGTTTGTAAATGACGAGTCAGCGCTATTCACATTCAGTCTATAGAAATAGAATATACAATTGAATAATATTTTCATATTGAATTAAACCCGAATACTTCCGCCTGAGACACGTCATACAATAGAGCAGAAAGGATTCATTCAGGCAGTCCAATAATAGGTTAGGAAAGGAAAGGACGTAGTCTATTTTCGTCTTTGATGTTTTTGCGGCATATACACCGACTCATGATACACATACACACGATCTGTGCATATGCATACCATGAGTGCATGATGTGGATATGACGCTGGACAAGGAAGTGCAGATATAGCCTTTTCGGCTTTCTAAGTCATGCACCACCCCTCCATGCTATCCCAGTAATGCATGAGCGACAAGCAGGGAAGTCATGGATCCCAGTGTTACTGATCAGGTCTTTGGTCTGACCCGGGCGGGGATCGAACCCATGACCTACCTATCAAGACACCGGACGCTTCACCATTACGCTATCTTGTCGGTTAGGTTAAATGAAGTGAGCTGAATTCTCTAGAGAAGATGCGTTTGTGAACTGTGATTCACTTTGTCAAAGTGATTTCGCAAGTAACTCATAAATGTTAAGGGTCGTTCGCGATATCTCAGAGCGTTCGAGGTTGCCGATACGTGAGGTCGTGAGCAATGTTCCCTCTAATTTTTGACGGGTCTGCGCAGACTCACCAACTCACTGCGCAGACCCTTGGAAAACAGTGCGTAACGACTACAAAAAAGGTCATCACTTCGGATTTTCTGTGCGCAACTTGGATTTTCTGTGCGCAGAGACCGTAAAAGCACTGCGCATTTGCGCACGTGCGCAGCTTAGAGTGATCATGTGGGGTAAAAGTATATTCGTTCGAGATAAAGCTGGAATAAGATTATTCGTGCCTCGTCATGATATTAAATAATAATAGTCGTGTGACGTATTACTATCAAATATTTATCCTTTCTCACCCACTTTGATCAAATGTTTTCGAAAATCTTGATCAAATTATGAATGATGATTTTCAGGTGGGCCAATTCTTATTAGTCCGTTTGTTGCATGTTGTTATTTCTTGATCTCCCATCAGGATTGTCGCCATCGCAATTTGTCCGTTTATTGCGGTGGTCCTCAAAGTGGCCGCCAGCGCCCCCTGAGAGCGTTCTCGAGCATGAAGGGGGTGCTTGCGATGAAATGGGCGATTAGGATGCGAAGAATTTTGTTGCAAGAAATTCAACAAATATTACATACATACAAACAAATCGTACTGGTGCCGTGGCGATCCAAAATTATACCCATTGCCCCCCATACACTTTAAGTGTGATAATTGTTCAGAGAAAGAAGGCAGAAAGTCAATTTTACGGAATTTTCCCGCTTGTGGCATTCTCAGAAGTGCCGATGCACTAGATGGCTGCCCCTACACCCGCACTCGAACCGGACTTTTGATTATGTAATAACTATAGGGCAAGTTTTTGCAACTTTTTTTACAGCTTCAGGCAGCTTCCTAGATACTCGGAAGTTATGTGGAATATGCTGTTTTAAGCTGTTTGAAGGAATCTTATAGTGCAGCATTTTGCAACTTTTGTCCATTATTTTCATGCAACTTTTTTGCAACTTTTTCGATTTTTCATGAAAGTGTTTTCGATTTTTCATGCAACCAACTTTTTACTGGCAATATTTGGCAGTATATGTAAATAGATCGCTTGATTATGTCACTGTTTTTTGAGAATTTTGGTGAAATACTCGGCCAAATTCGATTGAAATACCGTAAATCAGCACTGAAGTAACGCTCTAACGGGTATTTCGGGAGTAGAGCCGGGAATTTGACCCTTTTTTTAGTCAACCAATGAAGAATGTGGATGGAAAACTGTATTTCGGGAGTGGAACTGGAAAGTTGACTTTTTTTAGTCAACCGACTAAAATGTGGTCTTTTAGTGCAACTTTTGTGAAAAAATGAATGCAACTTTCCACGGATTTAACTGCAACAAAAACTTGCCCTAGTAATAGCTATAGGGGGCAAATATTTATTCACTACGGGCGGCGCGCTACAAAGTTATTGTAAAATCTACGATTAGTGGTGCGTGTCTCAAGTCAAACAAGTTTTTACAAATGCGTTTCAACGAAAAAAGTTAGGAGCCAGTCCACTTGAAGTTCCTATGAAGTTTATTTGAATTATTCCACGTCAGAAAAAGTAACAATTATTTACGATTTTAATTTGCTCTCATCCGGAATTTCATATGCACTCATTCGTACCACATTTTTCATTCGCACTGCGTTTTTTCATCCGGACAAGTGCGTAGCATTCACAGGCTGAAAAGCACTGCACTAACCTGTATCTGGCTATCCTTCACAGCAAAATAATTAGGAACAATTTAGGATGTCAAACAGTGATGCGATATGAATACTACCGCCAAAGAATATAATCCCGCGAGCACAGCAAGTCCAAATGGATTCACGTGCCAGACTGAGGATCCGAGAAGCTATTATTTTGTCCTATTTCTGTCGTTTTCAGCTTTTCTGGTAAGTTGGATTTATATGGATACAGTATTTGAATAAAGTAGAAACATTTGATTTGGTTTCGTTTGAGCGAGATAATGCAGTGCTCGCAGTTTCCTGATCGGTAGGTCGGGGGTTCAATTCCCGGCGGAGTCAGACCAAATGCTTGAACGTAAACTGGCATACGCGACCTCCCTGCTATGCGCTCAGCATTTCGGGATAGCATGGAGGAGGGATAATGGTATTGCTGACTCGATAACCTTACATATCCCATCACTGTCGTCAAAGCACCTCGATAATGTTATCTGTTTCTTTTGTAAAGCTAAAAAAACCAAGACAGAAATGTAGCAGCATACGACAATACAATTCGCCACCTTCTCGCTTACTCATGGATATGGTTATTTGCATGTATTGATCTGACGTTATTGTTGAGTGAGCCATATTACTTTTGTCGTACTAGCAGAGTGGGGTACCTTGGTAGCATACAAGTTATGCAGTACATTAGTTCAGGTGTCCCGCACTCGCTGACTGAAATACATTGATAAATTAACGAGGTCAACACGCAGCTCGTACTAATTACTTCACATGTTAGATTGGGTTGTCCATCAGTTAGATAAGTGTCAATGACACCCTTTCGCCTCATATAACCTATGCTTGTAGTATTGATGCGCGGTCTAACGAAAGGTTCTCGCAATCGAGCGAAAAGACCTCGCGATAGACGTTTTGAGCAACCCCCGCATCAGTAGCAATGTGAAAATGGATCGAATAAACTTGGCTCCACAGAGCGATCACTGAAATCCAAATAAGAAATGTATTAGGATGCAGTTTGGGATCAAGTCACTACCTTCGAGTCACGAGTCATTTCGAGTCATTGCACATTTTGACTCGAGTCAAGTCACATTTCCAGTCAAGTTGCCTTTTCAAAGTATGTAGGAGGCCTGATTACGTCACTGCAATTTGCTAGCTGTATGAAATACCGTTTGAGTGGCCATTGATTCCGAACCGATGAACGAACATAGAGTTTAATATACACGCAAGAAGGCGCTGTATCGCTCACATATACTTCGAAATGGTAAACTACGTAATTGCATAGTCTCAGTTTATAGTTACCAGCCAAAATAGAGAAACGAATTGATAAGATGCAATACATTACCCATTTACAAATAGATATGATACCATTCGCCTGCGCCAATGGTTAAGGACTATATAAACTATATTCGACTTTAACTGCAATAAAACAAGAGGTTTGGTTGAGGTAAGAACAGAGAGGAGAAATAGACATTTTGCTATTCTATTACTTTACTACTAGAGTTACGACAACGTAAGCTGTAAGCTTCGATCACTTCGTTTACGGTCAATTTATTTGTCAGAGAACAATCGAGGCTCAGTGAAATGCACGGTCATTGAATGATTGGTCGCTCTCGCGGGTTGCACAAGCGTTTCGCGAACAATTCAAACATATGCAAGATACAGTGATTTTTCTCGACACCAATTACTCAACGACTTGAAATTGACTCGTGAATTTTGCTTCGAGTCACGAGTCAATCCACGTTTCTGATACGCCGAATCAAGTCAAGTCAAGTCATTTTAGCAAAGTGACTCGAGTCAAGTCAAGTCATGCGAAAAAGGTGACTCGAGTCAACCCAACACTGTTAGGATGTGGAATTCCCAGGACATAACAAACTTCGTTTTAAGAATAGACACATTATCGCGTCTCACCCATAGTAGTCAGACGGACTCGTAAATAAGCTACCTATAATGTCTTGAATATCATCGATTGCAGATAGTATGGAACAGTCTGCTAGTTATGACAATTGTCTGCAACTGGCGAACGTTACGTCGTAACAGGATATACGTCTACCTGCTGAGCTGCCTCCTCTCGGTCATAAGCTTCAGCATCATTGCATTTTATGAAATACTTCACACTCGTTATCATTTTGATGATGGCTTCATTTCTGGCGGAGTTTTGCAAAAGTAAGGTTTCAGTAATGAGCACAGCTATAGTAGGCATAGATCATGAATCCTGCTACACGCTCTAATATTTGATAATCAAGTGGTGAGCGTATAGTGAATTGGATCTACGAGCAAGAACTGTCTAGTAAAATGCCAATACAGTTCGCAGTACAGATACAGAGTATATGAATAGATTAGATACAGTTTGTTCTACATTGGCTTGCGAAGATATGAATTCACCCTACGACACTCGAGTATTGAAACAGGGTGTATAATATGGTGATAATATTAGTTGATGTGGTATTTCGATAATTCGATTTTAGATCGCTATTTTCTTTTTGAATATGTATTTATGAGTCTCTCCCACCCATGGAATTCATATATTCATTTACTTTCCACTTACAAGCAGGTCCGTAACTGCCGCACCCAAACCCCCCATTTGGTGGGTGGGGAGCTCGAAGAGGCCCAACATTATGTCGCAAATCGATATAAATAATAGGGTATTTCGTGGGAGATTCCCTGCAAGTTCAAAATTTTCTTAGCACATGGCGCGATTTAATGGATTTAAATGTGTACATTTTAATATTGGTGCCCGCCCCGACCCAAGAAAAAAATGCGCATCATTTATGAAAAAGAAATATGCAGTTCAGCGCCGACCATACCACTTTACGACATAACAAAACTTATGAAGTTTCGGCCAACATGCAACTTCGCGAAGTACTGTTTCGGCCCTGATTACGCGACATACAATATAAGGCTATGCGATATGCATAGATGAATGTGGAATCGATTGAGGTCTACATACGGTAGACCGATCCGTCATAGCTCCAGAAATGCAGTCGTCAGAATGCAGTCGTTCAGTCTCTTGAATGAAAGCTCATCTTTTGCAGTTACAACCGGACTGACTTTCGACATAATTGGGTGATGCGATCATGGAGTTTCCGTAAGGGCCTCACTGCTTCCTTTCAGTTGGTCATCGAGCTGAATATTGTGGTGCTCATATACGCCGCAAAGAGGTCCTTATTCGTAGTGGCCGCGGTGATTGAAGATGACCGAGTTTCCGGACAAAGCAGAGTTAGAATGTTGTATAATCGCACCATACGCAAATGGGTAAGTTATATAGCAGGGGCGGGCAACTTCTCCGGTCGGCGGGCCAGATGCGGGAAAATGAAGTACTCGGCGGACCGGATTGCAAAATCGATACATTGATGGCGCATTTCCCCCCTATACTAGGGTTACCATATTTCTGTAACCCAAATTCCGGACACTCTTTAGCGCTCACTGGCGGAGTTCAAAATGAGTTATGACGTCACACTAGCAAAGCTTTGCTCATAGATCAGAGGTGGTCACGATCCGGTACAGGAATATGTGGCAGTGTGTTGTGTAACCGGGACCGAAAGCACATGTTTTCAGCCTCTTCCCGCACTATAGGGTAATCGATACAACTTCTCAGGGGGGAGTTGCTTGTCTATATGCATCTGGTCGTTAAATTATTTGAATGAATTCTGTCAATAATATTGGTTGTTCCATATATTGCTAAATAGATACTACTTTCCGCCCACATGATCAGAATTAGCGGTAGTGCTGGTGGAGGATGATGAGTTCAAAAATACAGGGAGCGTAATTGCACATCGTTAAGTCATGTTCATGTCCTACCGATAAGATTGTTTATCAGCCTTATACCGGTGCGCACCGCGGAGCTTTAACAACACCCCACATCCAGTGGTTTCCAACCTTTTATGGTCGCGACTCCATCTCCAATTTAAAAATGTTCCGTGGCCCAGATCAAAATTTGACGAGCTAATTACTAAAAGAAGTCAGCGCCTTTGCCCAGACTTACGGCTATTTTAGAAGCTGATTACGTTCAACATATTCGCGAACCCCAGAATAAAAACAAACGACCCCATACCGTTTAGAACCACTACCTTTGAATAAAGCATTTAAACGGCCTTAACGATCTCTAAGAATATACCGTTCTCCTATAATTGAGATTACAATTAGGCTTATTCCAGTAAATGAAGGCTGTTTTTATTTATATTTTATTGCAGTTTTAGCGATGGTGGTAGTCTCCATATAAAAATTAACAAATATGATAGTAAATCGCGCGCAGCGCGAAGAAAAATATCATGCATCAGCTTAAATATTCTCAAAAATATTGTCTTTATGCTGATTTACGAAAAAAATTATGAACTCACGTCAAGTCTTCGAAATTCCGGACATTTGGCATATTTCAGAATTCCTCCCGGACGCTAGTTTGAACAGTGAAATTCCGGACATGTCCGGGAAATTACGAACGTATGGCAACCCTACCCTATACAAGTAATACACCGTGTTTAATGTAAACTTCAAATTTAATGCATAGAGACCAAAAACAGTATTTAATTAATTTATTACCATAATGTACTTCAATATAGCTTTTAAAGTCAATCAGACATCTGTGGTCGATAAACTTTGTCAACAAGTTGTTTGCGCTCTGGCTGCATGTCGAATGTACACTAGGGCTCTTCAAAAATGACTTTTTTTTCAAATCGTACTGGCTACTTGATAAAATTGTTAGGTTACCTAATTTAAGCCTACACACAAAATTTGCTTCAATTCCAACCAGTAGCCGCATTGCTACAGGAGAAGAAAGTTTCTACTTATTATATAAAAATAAATAGCGAAAAATTTGAAAATTTTCTGTTCACCCCATGAAAGTGTTAGGTTGTGTATAGAAACGATGCTCACCAAATTTGGTTCAATTCCAACCAGTGGAAGCGGAGTTATTGCCGTCGAAAAATTTTGATTTGAATAAAATAGTATTTACAGTGAGCACAACCATAATAAATAAACAAAGAATCGGTCACCGTAAATACTATTTTATTCAAATCCAAACCCATCTCTGTAACGCAGAACGAATGTGTATGTGATGTGGTTGACGTGTAATCTGACTCCGGGTGAGCATCGTTTCTATAGACAGCCTAACACTTTCATGGGGTGAACAGAAAATTTTCAAATTTTCTATTATTAATTTTTATATAATAAATAGAAACTTATTTCTCCTGTAGCAAAGCGGTTACTGGGTGGAATTGAAGCAATTTTTGTGTGTAGGCTTAAATTAGGTAGCCTAACAATTTTATCAAGTAGCCAGTACGATTTGAGAAAAAAAGTCATTTTTGAAGAGCCCTAATGTACACACCCTTAGTATGACTGCACGCGAATGTCATTTATATTAGAATGGAGCCTTGTCTTGTTTATCTTCATTGTCCATGGTCGAAAATGTATGCTCGAAAATGTATGTAGACCCGAACAGAACAAGTAATTTTATGACTATCTTTCTCAGGTTGGCAAACTTGGATACATTCTGTGACGCATCATAATTTTCAATACTTACAGATTAGGAATTCACTTTCGGGATAGGAACTCTCTGCGAGCTGCTCATATACCCGTCGCGCGCCGGATCCGGCCCGCGGGCCGTATGTTGCCACTGTTATATAGGCTTACCAGGGGTGGGCAATGGCCATTGGCCTGTTCCATGTTCGAACCGCATGTCGCAAAATACGGCTGTAAGAGAAGCGCGATACACAAAATACGAATTTATTTACTCATAATGAAGTGTAGGCCAATAATGAATGAATATTGTTGTGCGGTGATAAGCCTACTGTCGGTGACCATCTGTGAGCAATGTGATTGATATAATACTGATAAGTCGTCATAGCAGTGAGGAGCACTTCCTTCAAGCAGACATTTTTCAGTAGATCCGGTTTTAGTGCTAGTTGCGGATTTCAGAAAGTGAGTAAACACGTGTTGTGAATCGTGAGACCGGTGTTATGTTGTGTGCTGAACTTTCAGCCGTTGCTAGCTTAGAGTCATCTCTACTAAAATGAATGTAGACATTATAGGGATTGTGGGGGTCAAAACCTCCGATTTCAAACTTGTACTGATTGTCACATGAAAAGCCGATTCAATTCTGATAAAATAAAAATTAATGAGTTGCTTGAATCTTGTTAGGTGTGTTTTAGTTAGTAAATCTCTGAGTTTTAAAGGCTGTTAGTTCTAGTTCTAGTTCTAGTCGAAAAATCATTATATAGTTCGAGTTGCACATTTTGATAATCCAGTAATAGTTTGTACAAGTCTGCCTTCAAAGTTAAAACGAAGTTTGGGCCTGACAATATTCCATGACTCAATGAAAATAGCTTTAGTATATTTTTATCAGCTCTCATGCCGAAGGTGGCATATGCGGGCGTGTTATTATTACTATGTTGCATACTATTCATTCTTGACCTTCCGTATGCTATATAGTTATCGCCTAAACGTACCATACTGAACTACAAGAAAAACTTCTTTCGTGACACGCAAACTTCAGTTACGGCCCCTGCAAAAGAATACAAATCATTGGGTGCGATAAATGGCCAGTTATAAAGTTGATCAATTGGTATATTGTGACGTAACACACAAATGACATCATATTAAAAACGATAATTGTTCTCTCGCGAGGCCTTCCCATCGATATCGTTATAGTGTCTTCGAATATGTCTTCAAAGATAAATTCTAAGAAGCAAAATAAATGTAATGGTGATCGCTTTTCCAATATAATCGTAATCGTAATAGACTACTTCCAGATTTTGCTGTAATCGTAATCGTAATTGCGTGATTAAGAATTAATCGTAATCGCAATGGATTACATACATGAAGTAACCACCTCATGTCTGATTGTATCCAAGTAAAAGGTACTATAAGGCTGGAACGGCCTTATGTAAGTTCATTTTCGTCTGACTATTTTTGACCACAATCACTGATCTGGTAGTAAAACGAACAAAGTACTGTTAACTGTATTGTGTCACAACCTAACGATAAGAAGTGAGACCCTGCATCGGAATTCAGCGGATAATTTTCCGAATTAACCTTCTTCCGGCAAGTTTCACTTTTGCTGCCATCCCGAGAATTTTGACCAAGTAAAACGGTTGTCACTGGAAGAGAAACAATGTCATATAATTCGAAGCAACTAGAAATTGCTGGAGTAAATTTGGCGCTTGTGAGTCGAATCAAATGAGAGATTACTTTGTGTACTCTAATCTCTGTTACAAATGCTGCACAGATGCACAGTGAAAAATTATCGCTAACCAAATGCTATTTAATTATATCAATAAATGGGGTTTAGTTTTATAGGGATATTTATGCATACACTGGGCGGATACATCGAACATAGGTTCCTCAGTTTGTTCGCAACGTCTCGATCTATCCGTAACTCTATTATTAATTGAGATCGATGATCAATTATGCAGAAGCGGTCAGTAACGGCGTATTTCTACTTTTTGGAATTACTCAAGTAGTTTTCATCTACTTCTGGTACTTACTCAAATAGATCTGATTTTCTCTATTTCTACTTCGTAATATTTTGTGATCTAACTACGTACTTTTCGCTATTTTCAGTTTGTCAAGTAGAAATAGTTTAATCCCTAAATACGAAAGATAGCCTGAGGAATTTCGGGGATGTTTTCACGGAGTATCAACATTTTATATTCCTAAATGTCAAGAGAAGCTCAGGAATTTTTTACGCTTCGCGGACAGTAGTTATGGAGTGGTAAATATGTTTTCACGAAAGTATCAGTGAATGTAATTTAGGTACCGGATTGCCTTGTTCCGCTCACACCGCATTGTCGCCCACATAAAATATTTCATCACAGTTAATATGGATCACCATAATGTTTGAAACTGTCGTTTTACAATCTAGCAATTATCTCTGATATCGTAATCTAGCAGCCCATAACGTGTCTTGCTAATCTGGAAAATCCGGATTTTTTTAACGTTACACTTTGTTTTAGCAGATCACCTTTGAAGCTTTATGGACAAAAGACATGAAATATATTTTACGCATTTTAGAAGTGGTATTCGTATTTCACTCTCAATTCCGATCATCATGCATTGAGTTCGAATTACTTTCAGTTCTTTTGTCTGCAGTGCAGAACATACATGTTGAAGCATAAAAGCAAGTGTAAGCTACTAATGCCTCCATTTTCCGAAAATGAAGCTACACTAAATGTAAATTTTACGATCCACAATATATGTTAATAACGCATACTAATCGCGCAGTGTTGAAACCGTATTCGATACAATTTCCCCGTATTGCTCTTCGCCTAAACTTGGGGCCTTATAATATCGGGTAGGGCGTCATGCCATGATATTTGCTAAAACGGGGTCTTCTAGTAAACATAGCGGACAAATGCTTATTCTGTCGAAAATTGATACCTCCTGGGATGTATCAATACGAATCAAGCTCTCAGCACCTACCGCATTGCTCAATTTGCAGCTTTTGGTAGTCATGCAAACGAATTAAGACTGTTTTTAAAACTACGTACTTACTTGAGTAGATTTAAAGTCAGTCAATTCGACTACTACTTCAAGTAGTTTTAGGTGGCTTATGGAAGAAGTACTTATACTCGTACTTAAGTAGATTTTTTTCGTTACTTCTACTTCTACCTGAGTAGCTTTCTTAACTACTTTGACCACCTCTGCAATTATGACGCAACAGAAACAAATAAATCACATCACAACACATTAGTCATTGTTTGTTTTGGCGGAGGAAGGTGCGCTTCACCTCCCCGCGCAAGGCCACATAGCAGGGCAGTAATCGAATTTAGCGTCGGAATTCTACATCATAACGCTAATATATCGTTGCCAATCTATACTTCAGACAGCGAAGCTTTCAAAGGATTGCGAGGCAGCTCTGGTAATAACAGTGACATGGCTTGTTCCTATTGGTATTGCAATTCCAACAGCATTCGGGTGGAACTGTCTCGAACACTGCAAATGCCTTCCTAGTTACAGGGGGATGATCTCATTCTGTGAATCAGGTTTGTGATGCATCATCTCTTGAATCACCTCTCATCAGAAATACCCCTGCCATGCATGCATGGTAGAGAAACACAGATTACAATACCGTCTGTGGGGGTTCTGAACTTGTTTATGTCTCGAAATTTGAGATCCGGGAAAAACAGGCTGCTTATATTCAAGCTTCAGTTAACTGCAGTGAATTACTTAGCCTTAGCAAGGCGTATTGCAATTTGATATTTAATATGATATAATGCATTGACGAGACGATGAGGTAATATAAAGTTGCACCATTAAGCAAGCGAATGTGATATTCACGAATTAGATCTTTAAAATAATGTTTTGATTTTGATCCGCTACTTTTCAATAACCGACAAAATGAAACCAGATCCAATCATGTTTCTAAAATACCATCGGATTTCGTCCCAAGTGAAACGCGCAATCCTGACCCAGCACACCTTCAAGGTGGACTTTATGTGCATTTTATCAAACAAGAGAGAAATGCTAGGATAGTGTGAAAGTGAGGTTCACCCTCTGTGTGTGGACCTCTGGAATTTGAAGGTTCGCGTTCAAAAACGGACATTGGTGGATTCTGCACTGTGAACCTTTTCAGGTAATACAATTTTCAAAGTGATTATTACGTTTCCGGTTGAAATTCTTTGCATTTCAACTTCGGACCATACTGTCCACATGGCGTTGGCGGCATGAAAAGAAATTCTGCACAAAACGCGCATGCACCCTGCCAATTTGTAAAATTATTTGCTCACAAGTTTTCTCGGAATATTATCAGCTTTCGAATCTTTTGAACAGTGGTTCTTAAACGGGAGGGAGGGGGTTGTCATATCATCAGAAGGGAGCGCGAAGCTGCGCAATTCAGGTACACTTCTTAGTTATTGCTCTGTGTATGGTCCTAATTTCATATTTGAGAATCCTCCCATCAACAGTCCTAACCTTCCATGCGATCAAACTATCAGTTGAGATTGCCAGCATTCTGTCTGCATTTTGTGATATGACGATAAGGGGGCGAGGAAGTTTTCACTATCCTAAAGGGGAAGTGTCTAAAAAGTTTGAGAACCACTGCTTTAGGAACTCTCTGCTATGAGCTTTACCCGCGATCACACGATAATAAGAACGAAACACTACATGTAGCAGATCAATGTATTGTGCTTAGTCAACCAATAAGTTATTTATGTTATCGAAATTGATACAAATAATGCATCGATGTATGATGTAAAAAATCTATCCCGCGTACGGGGTCTATCTTGATTTGACATCCTTACTGCCTCGTAAAAACCAAATCCGTCTGATAGACGTGTTGGCTACTGTATAACTTGTTTTTGAGATAATATCTGGTGCAAGTATAGAAACCGATGTGTAACTCTTAAGATTATATCTGCCCTGTCTATAGTTTGAATCCTCGTCGAAATTGTTGGCAAAGCAATTTTGTGGAATTATTATAGCATTTGATTGTTCCAGTTCATACATTGGGAGACGTTTACAGACGTCACATGTACTTCAGCATTGCTGCATAATATCGACTAAGTTGTCTCTAGTTATCATGGACATTAGTATTTACGGAAATGCAGGGTTAGAATTAGCAATATGACGTCACGTGAAGTGATAGGGTTACGTTCGCGTTCACACATGAACTTTTCAAAAATGTTCGCACGAACCAGAACCTTTTAGGGCTTCGCACCATCCTTGAAAATACCTTTTTAATTGTACTTGTACTAATCAAATAATGAATATGCCGATTTTGCTTGGTGAGAGCACCATCTCCGTGAATAGATATCCAGAATTTACCCGTCTCAATTTTTTTCTCTCTCTCTCTCTCCCTCACCGGAAGAACATGATACCTCTACTCGATAAACTGGAAATGACGAAAACTTGGTCTGTAAATCACAAAATATGACGAAGTACAAGTAGCAGGAAATGAGATGAACTTCGGTAAGTAGAAGCACCGAGGAAACTACTTGACTACTTCCAAAAAGTAGAAGTACTTCGTTACTGACCAGCTTTGATTAAGATTGCAATTTATAGTTACCAAAATGAAGTATATTTCTCGAAATGATAAATAAACTACATTACATACCATAACAAATTTCACGGAATTTCATCAGCAGTTTTACATTGTGATTTGATGTTTTCGTGGGACCATTGCGGCTTTAGTTTGCCCTGAATAAACCTGCATGCGCATAAGCATTTACATAGCTTCCTCACCTTGTTTATCCAGACGATCCAGCCGTTGTTTGTTCAAGTATCTGGTTGCCAATGAGGAGGAGTTTCTTCGTTGTGTTGGGATCAATCTATTTTGTAACTGTGATATATATGCTTATTACTCTGGTGTTTGTCATAAGACAATATAAAGTGACTTCATCTCCTAGAAATTCAGCAGGTGAATATAAATAAGAGGTACACTTGAGCTACACATAATTTTAGTACTCTACTTTTTCCCTAGCAGAGCCGCGTGAGCCTGTGGAAGCAACGGTCAATTCACGTTCGTGTTCTGCATCTCAACACGACACGCCATCGAGACTTGGATCAGAGGTAATAGTCAGTAGCAGTAAGTCGTAGTGCTTAGTATTACTGCTTTTGGTAGGAATATAGCGTCCATAATGCAGGAACGTTTCCTCATTCCACATACGTTAAATCAGTGATAGGTTACCAAAGCTTAACGGTAATGAAGCCACCAAAAAGGGCGTGGCCCGTGGGTTCAACTATACTGCTGTAGTGGCCTGTGTCGGCCTACCAGTCCTATGCTACGGTGACAGTAACGATATATATTTTCAGACTAATTGTGGATCGATAAGCTGTTGCACGCGTGTGTCATTTCACGCCACCGTAAAGCTTCTGATCGCTCTAACTGTGAGTGTTATCTTGTCGGTGACTCCATCCATATCGGCTTGTTTCGCTGACGTGGTTGCTCCAGAAGGTTAGTATTCTCTATTTTTAAAACTATCCCACTGTATAAAGTTCTACAATTCAGGATGACTTATACGCTAAGTTTTAGGCAACATACGTGTGACGCACCGAACTAAACGGATTAATGGCATATCTAACGACTAACGACAACCTTTGTATGGAAGACTATATACCACAGCATGACTGACTATACGCTAGCTACAGCAAGAGAACAATAATATAAACCCTCAAGATTACCGGACCACGATATGACCTTTCGATGTCGCCTTCCGTGACATGCCACCTCATTTTCCCGCTTGCTATTTATATCACCTTCTTTTACTTTTCATTCAGTGTGCATGCCGCCTTTTTATATCCCATAGGCCAAAGACTACTCCAAGCCGTTTGGACACATTCCTATCTTTTCATGGTATCGCAATTTTGTGGTGTAGTGAACTGATAAAAATTGCCAACAAATCGAACGATGAGTTCAATCTCGCGACAATTGCACATGTTGATACACAGACATTAACAAAAATTATGTAATTCTTGCAGGACCAAAACCGAACATCAATGCCACTATCATCGTTTCGTTTTCGCATACATTAATCATGCCGGTAATAGTGATCAAGTACATGGGCGGGCTGCAGCAGGCCTGCAAAAGCATGATCTTCAAGTTTCCGTGCTTAACAACCGTTGCAATCCAAACAACTCAACGAGAAAACGACGATCGCAAGATACTTCAAGTCGACGAATCCAACGTAAAAGCACAGACGAGCAACTGAATAATGTCGTTGATCGGAGAGCCGAACAAAGACGATATAGGCTATATTCTCGGCAATTTATCCAGCATTCAGCGTTGATTTAAAATGCGGCGTGTTTGACACTCGTAGGGCATCAAAAATCATGTATTCTTTTTAAATAACGATTATATGCGATACTCTTCAACAGGGGTTCTCAGCCGTTCTTTGCCAGTGGCCCATTTTCCGGTTTGAAAATGTTCTGTGGCCCACCGCTTATCCTAAAGTCCCGTCCCGTTCAAGGCGTTGTCATCGCTGGCGCCTATATGCCTATTTCTCCCAAATATGCGCATTTTCTCTTATTTACCATTACAAATGTAGACCCTCATATTCACGAAATCGCGCGAAGCGCGACGAATATTTTCAACTAGAATGAATCTCCTACAACAAACAAACGACCAACCAACGAAATTTGGGCCCCTTTGAGCCCCCCCTCTAATTGGGAGTTTTAGGTACGGCAGTTTCGGTCGTGGTAGATCGTATAACTCTTTGGTACATTATTATGGCCGCTGTTCCACTCACGTCGCGAAACCCAATAATCTAATCCACACCTTCACTGTGTGATTCGGGTCTTAGTTCCACTATTGTGGGGATTGAGGCTGGGCCAGCTTCAAACTATTTTTTGGTGAAAGGGATACTGCACAGATGTGGAGAAATAATATTTTAATGTTCAATCTGAACAATGTAGGCCTACACATAGTATGTTCTGTATCTAGTGAAGTTGCGATGTCAGAACATTCAATTCAATGATACAATCATTTCATGTGAATCTTACATTGTGCACAATGATTTCAAGACCGGAAATTTTAAACCGACTCCAAACAGACTCCTGGGGTCCCTGAAGCTTTTTCAGGGGGTCCAGGAAGCCTCTAAATTTGTAAAATGCTTGATAACCTAATTTACATTTCATTTTTTTAATTAGGAAAAGCATTGGCTTGTTTAGCTTCATAATAGCTAAAACTTTAGGACTCGCAACATTGCAATGGTCGCCTGAGTTGCTATATCCGGCTGTGCAAACTCATTTTAATTGTCAAATTGTTAGTAGCCTGCTGATGAGAACATTATGCTGTTTACGGATGTTTTGTTGGGTTTTGTGTAAAAATGAAATGTTGGAGATGTGGTGGTCAGACAAGCAAACGTTTCGGATTTGAAGTCGTCAGTCTCAGCAAATTAGTAAACAATCGTTTGAAATCGAAATTCCATAGTTTTTTCGAATATGTCCCGATGAAGGAATTGAAACCTCGCAACGAAATCCATTTTCTCGTGTGATATAACCTCTAAATAGCTTTAATATGAGATGCTATATAGAAATGACTATAGGTTGGGCCCACGTGGTATGTTCATTAAAAACTCACACCAAAAGCTGTCGTCTGAAGCGGTACGCGTTAATAATACATTCGCGAACAATATATCTTTGTGGAAATGGATTTTCGGCGCTCGTTCATATCAAATCGAAAACGCAGATTTTCTCGACAATAAATACGGATGTAAAATGACCTTCGAAATAATAAAAGTCCACCAAATTTCTGCATATAGTGTGCTCTTATTTTCAAGAAAAGACATTTTGTGTCTGTTTATCACTAGCCAACATTTACTATTTGCACAAGACAGTTGACGGTTGCACGATAATTGAGCTAATTTTGAACCAAAACTTAAGGCGGTCCGCGGAGGTCCGTGACAGTCGAAAAGGGGTCCGCGAGGACAAAAAGGTTGAGAACAACTGCCGTAGCCGGTGGATAAAAGCCACCGTTTCCCCTCCCATTTTCGACTTGTACATTATGACTCCATACGCTCTACTACGTCCCATCAGAGTCGGATGGAAAACTTAAGGCTGCCTACGTATAATTTGATAATATGAATATATTTTTGAGCGAATAACATAACAAGTATAACCAAATTTTCACTAGTTCTACAATATTCCCAATAGCTCTGTGGCTCACCAGTGGGCCGTGGCCCACCCTTTGAGAACCCCTGCTCTACAAGTATGTACAGATGTCTCCAGGATGCGGTCAAACTACAGATAACTAACCTACGGATAGATGCGCTACACGTGATTCACGGTCGAGTGATGCAAGGTTTGGCAGATTTTTGTCGCTTCATAGCATGAAACGGCTACGAAATTGCTAATCCCATAGATGACGACCCGAGCGCTCAAATTAAGTAAAGTGGATCTTATTTGAAAGCTACAGACAAGTCTTCAAAATTCCAGACATTTGGCATATTTTAGAAATTCCTCCCGGACGCTAGTTTGAACAGTGAAATTCCGGACATGACCGGGAAATTCCGGACGTATGGCAACCAGAGTTGGATCAATTGTAATTTGTAATTGAGCTGAATGTAATCAATTACATTTTTCAATGTAATTGTAATTTAATTGTAATTGAAGCATTTTTATTTTGTGTAATTGTAATTGTATTTTGACAAAAATTTTGCTCAATTACAATTTCAATTACATTAAATTGCTATTGAGACCTGACAAGCACAACATAAAATAATTGACTTATAATGCATTCTCTTTAAATGTCGACAAGGAATTTAATGGATCCATTCGCGGCAGTGATGAGCATCGGACGGACTCGGATAGCATTCGGACCGGATATTAGACAATTTTTTGGCGGTCGGATAGGATTCGGATATTATCGCAGATTTTTTCCCGGATATTGTCGGATAGCTGTAAATTTTCATACGGATATTTCCGGATAGTGGTAACTAGATGTGAGATTTGATTACAGGCCAATAGAAAAAAGTCATCGATTCAATAGTTAACCAAATACAGACAGCTGACACCTTGCGATATGAATGGTAGCAGTCTAGAAATGTTTGTCAATAGTCCAAGAAAATACAAATAAACTATCGCCACTACCATTCTTACTATTCAAGAGTAGACAATAATTTATTTGCTAAAACACATCAAGTATACCATACTTGCCAGTCTAACGATATATAATATGTGAACTGATAAAAGATGGTATGATCAGACATGAGCTCTCCTGACATAGTTATCATCAGTACAGTATTCTCGCAGAGCAGTTTCTCAAGTTCACAAAATTGAAGGTTTTGTTTCAACATCAGTCGCAGAACTGCATTTGCTTTCCACCTTGACATGTAGTTTTGGAATAGCTGAGGAATGTCACAATAGGCCATACAATCTCCAGAATCCTCAAAGTAGTTGTTGTGGCAGTCTTCTGTAGATAAATATAAGACAAATCCCTCTTTGCGTACTTTGTTGCATTACTGATTTTCATACTACCACAATAGTTGTATGATACCCTTTCAATCAGCACTATACAGCGGTGCTTGTGCTATGGCACAATCTTTAGCCACCATGGCACAATCTTTAGCCACCATGTGTCTTCCGGCAGTTCATGATCATAACGGAATATATCCCAATGACGTTCAACAATGTATTAACTCCATTTTGTGATTGTGAGAAGGTATTCCCAGTGTGGACTTGGACTTTGCGTCAGCTTGGCACGTCGAGTTAACAGCTACAGTACCCACACACTTGTAGCCCGACCAATCAAATAAGAATATGCATACAAACATATACAAGTAACTTTCTGCAGTCAGAAAATTATATAGAAAGTTATATAAAAAGATAGGTAGACAGATAAAATGACGATAATTATTATAACGATGCCTCGACTATACAGTAGCCTATCGTCCCCTTTGAAATCATTCAAGATACATGCATACCTTACTAACGTTAACTAATAACATATAACAAGGCTATGAAATCCAGAATTCCTATATACAGTTACAACGAAACCAAAACCTATTCAACTCCTGCTTACACTTCCCTTCCTTCAGCAGCTATATTTTCTCCTATATGATTGACGGAATCAATCATCTAGAACCACTGAGCCATATAAACAAAAGCTGTTAGTTTTTTTTTCAACGAATGGTCTGTTCATATAAATTTGATTTCAGTTGACGAATTGTGAAAAAAAAGCTTTAGCGTTATTATGGTGCTTTCCTATATGATTAAAACGAGAGATCATGTTAACAGTTTGAAAGTCAACACCAAGCAGTGGTGATCAGTGCGTTAGGGATGCATCATTTCTCTTGAGTGGAGCTCCATGAACTGTTCGAAGTGTACCGCGTACGGTACAGTTAACTTTGCATTGTTCGAAGACCTCGAATGTTGTCAAACTGCTCGTGCTGTCTTGAGTTTCGTTTCTCCGTAGTAATGGATCAATGAGGAAAGTCGACGTCTTGAGAGATAGCACAGCAAGAGTGAAGCATGGAGAGATTGCATCCTGATTTATGGGTCACTGCCTCTATGCGATAATTGCTATGTTCAAGTGAAACACCACAACTTTTCAAATGGCCCAATGCACCTTAGAAATTATATCCGAAAGGCCAAGGATACAGCACAGTTGAAGATAAGTTTCTTCTCTTCCAATATACAAGTCGGCAAGACAACTACTGACCTGCTATTAGTCACTGGAGAGGAAATTTGGACAGCTAAAGAGGGACATTCAGGATGGTGCTATTATTGACATTTTGTGTGACTCGACTATAAGCGTCGTGCTCATCACTTTGAACTGATTTGCTAAAAGTATTGTAAGCATCAGCAAGTTTCCACTGAACAGGCCTTCACACATTCCAGCATATTTGTGGACAAAATGTGGATTATCCGCATCCAATATTGACCATCTGAGATTGTAAAATTCCATGGTTACAACTTGCTACTATTACTTCTTGATATTGGGTAATTTGGTTAAATGCCTGATTGCCTAATAATCTGTCATTTTTAATTTTCTTTTGATCCGAGACCCCACTTTCATTTGCACACTTACTTTAAATTAGTAGCGTTGTTTCTTCGCGTTAACGTTCCTATAATTAAAATTCCAATTTTTGTTGTTTGTTTTTGTTCATTCCATAGATACAATTTGTGATCTTTTCGTGCAGAACTGTATCTAAGCTCAGCTCTACAATTGATATTCTGCGATATCATTATTCGATAAGGATTTTTCGGATTCTTGTACGAGATTCCCGGATAAAGTCGGATAGTTGGATGAGATTCTTCGGAGTCGGACGGATAGTTCCGCAGACACAAAAACTGTCGGACGGATTCGGATTCTCAAAAATCAACATCCGCTCATCACTGATTCGCGGAAGCCCTTGACTGCGCCCTTGCGGGCGAAGTTTTTTTTTATTTTTACCGCTATGCTGACTCACACTTGAATACGCCGAGAAGCGAACTGCTGAGCCGGCTAAAAGCAGCAGAATTGATAGTCCCATAGCTGGCGCTCCAAGCGTAGAAATTTGATATGTATGGTCCTAATCGAAAGCTAGTGTCGCACTGATTCCGCAATAAAAGTATATTTCCGGGCAATGGTACCATCCCAAAATAGTCGTGAAAGTCAGGGAATCGGCATTGTTCTGAGCAATCGCTGGGCGCAATTGGTCATTGTTGTCGCCATGCTGCTGCGGCGCTCTCACTTTTCAGAACAGTCGGCCCTAAACGGCTATTTTGGAGCAGTTACATTGCCCTGACGAGATTTTAATTTGTAATTTCGGAATTAGTACATCAATAGCTTACGATAAAGAACAGATGCATCAAATTTGGACGCTTGGATCGCCAGCTCTAGGACTACAAAGTTTGCTGCTTTTAGCCGGCTCTGCTGTACTTTTGTCGGTGCATTCATCCGTGACTCACATCTTGCGAATCTATCCGTGGGTTGGCAATCTACAATACGATTTCAGATCACGATGCTGCATCGTTACTTCGTCTGGCTAACTAACCATACCACTGGATATTATATAACGTCTTATCTGACAAAGCACGGTTTTGTTTTTACTCCTCATCCTAATTCCTACGTCCCTCGATAAAAATAATATTATTTCTTCAATTATATACTATATACGCAATTCCAACACGTGCATATATTATAATACTTTTTTCAACGACATACTGCATACTGGTATAGTTCGAAAACGTTTTTTCTTTTTATTAATAAACGGGTGTTTGCGTTTCATGAATGAAACATGAATACTTGAATTGTTGTTTATTACGACGCTACGGTTGTCAAGGAGCACGGTTGAATTTATGATCATTCAATTGCATGTTGAACAGCAGCAATTGTAATTGTAATTGTAATGTAATTGAAGCATGCAAGGAGTAATTGTAATTTGATATTTTAGCATGGAGTAATTGTAATGTAATTAAAACATGCATGAAAGTAATTGTAATTGTAATTGTAATTGAACTGAAATAATGTAATTGATCCAACTCTGATGGCAACCCTACCCTAGTTGGCTTCGTTAGAATAGTGAGGCAGGGCTGCATACTAAGATGTAATATAACTTTTGACCAATGACATATATACAATACAATGATTGGAAACTTCAGTGAGCTCTGCATTTGAGCGTGTCGCCAGTCGTCCTTCACCGAGGTTATGTTATTGACGATGTAAACAGAAGGTTCGTAAGCAATCTTTCTTTAGGAACTATCGTTTAAGTATTGAAAAGTGTTAATCATGACCTCTGTTGAAGGTGAAATGTGTGCATGTGTGCAGATATTGGCCACTACCGGTAGCATGGCTTAGTATCTGAACAAAACCGATGTATCAGTGTGCCTATGTGATGTACATAGTGATCGGAGGCGGTTTCGCAGTTGCAAACAACTGTAGCCGTTCCCTCGCTCATCTAACACTGTAGCAGAAGAGGATGACTATTACTTTCCGGTTCTTCCCTGGATGCACAGTGTTATGGTCATTGTGCTGCGTCGCTGCGATTGTTTAGAACAATGCCGATTGTCAGACTTCGAGGTGTATTTCAAGGAGGTTCCATTGCCCTGAATAGCTTCTCGTAATCAGTGCGACAGTAGCTTTCAAATAAGATCAACTTTATTGAATTTAAGGAGGCAGGTCGTCAGCTATGGGATTAGCAATTATGTTGCGTTCAGATTGCTGAGCAGTAATTCCCTTCCGGCAAGCAAGCGTGACGATGGGTGTTGCGTATCCATCCGTAGGTTAGTTATCTATAGTTTGAGAGATCCAGAGGTGACACAGGATCACTCACAAGCGACAAGACATCAAGACGCAGCAGGGAAAACACAAGTAAAACAAAACGCAGGAATATGTACAAGAGATATGTTACACACACCCATAAATAATGGTCATGAGACCACCACCACAATGTTTTTAAAAACTCAATGTCAACGTCTTGAGACGAACCCCACAATATGAACAAAACTTCAATGTCAAGTCTCAATATATATTTAACAATATCATCAAAACTTCAATGCCAACGTCTTGAGACGAACCCCACAATATGAACATTACGATTACAACTGGAACATATTACAACTGGAACACCCCACAGACATGGTTTCGTAACTATCAACACTTACGGAGAATCGCGTTCATACTGGCCATAATTTCCCGCGAATTTACCGAAAAAACGACCTGTATGAACATAAGTTCGCGGTAACTCTAAATAGGTATGAACGCGACCTTTTTCCGGAACTCTTTCGGTATTTTTTCTCTATGTGAACATCGCTTGTTTCCGAACTTGTTCCCGAAAGAGTTTCGTAAATCCGGTATGAAAAGGGCCTAACAATACCATCAATTCAATGCCAACGTCTTGAGACGAACCCCACAATATGAACAAAACGGCAATGTCAAGTCTCAAGATATATCCAACAATATCATCAAAACTTCAATGCCAACGTCTTGAGACGAGCCCCACAATATGAACAAAACGGCAATGTCAAGTCTCAAGATATATCCAGCAATATCATCAAAACTTCAATGCCAACGTCTTGAGACGAACCCCACAATATGAACAAAACTTCAATGTCAAGTCTCAAGATATATCCAACAATATCATCAAAACTTCAATGCCAACGTCTTGAGACGAACCCCACAATATGAACAAAACTTCAATGTCAAGTCTCAAGATATATCGAACAATATCATCAAAACTTCAATGCCAACGTCCTGAGACGAACCCCACAATATGAACAAAACGGCAATGTCCAGTCTCAAGATATATCCAACAATATCATCAAAACTTCAATGCCAACTTCTTGAGACGAACTCCACAATATGAACAAAACTTCAATGTCAAGTCTCAAGATAAATCCAACAATATCATCAAAACTTCAATGCCAACGTCTTGAGACGAATCCAACAACATCAACAAAACTACAATGTCAAGTCTCAAGATAAATCCAACAACATCATCAAAACTTCAGTGCCAACGTCTTCAGACGAACCCGAGAATGTCTTCAATACTTCAATGCCAACGTCGCGGTTCTCGCATAGAGTCTGAACTTAAAGCAGCAACTTCGTGATGTAGAAGAATCACCAGTTCACCACCTTGCGCAATTCGAATGTTCTGATCCCAGCTGCATTTGTGTATCTGCAACGTTCAACAAATCTCTCGCTAATCCAATAAATACGTCGGGTCGTTCACGACCGTCTCCGTTCTCCATCAGCGCATCCGTGTCATATCCAGAATTGGACTGCGTGCTCGCCATTGTAGCCGTTCCTCGCTCATCTAACACTGTAGCAGAAGAGGATGACTATTATTTTCAGGTTATTCCCTGGATACACAGACTGCACCGATTGGAGCGGATATATTATATATTCCAAAACGCACAGGGCACAAGCCCATGCGCAACGCACCACTCGTCACAAATCAACTCAGAACCTATTTTTCCCTTGCTGCATGCCTGAGTGGTCTTGCCGCGCGGAGGTCATAGGTCAGGCGGTTACACAACGCTGGATATTTCATAGTACGAGGTAGTGAAAGGATCAGGCAATGATATATACAATGATTGGAAACTCCAGGGAGCTCTGCGTTTGAGCGCGTCGCGAGTCATGCTTCACCAGCGGTATGAAATCGATGTAAACAAACGGTTCGCCAGCAATCTTTCTTCGGGAACTTGCGTTTACCGTAGTGAAAAGTTTTTTTTATCAAGACCTCTGTTGCAGGTTAAATGTGTTCATACTGCCGTACAGGTTTTGGCCAATACCAGTAGCATGGCTTAATATTCAGACGAAACTGATGTAGCCTACCAGTGTGCCTACGTGATGAACATTGTGATCGGAGATGGTCTCGCAGTATCAAATAACGGTGGATACTTCATAGTACGAGGTAGAGTTGGGATCAGGTCACTATCTTCAAGTCATTGCAAATTTTTTATCAAGTCACGAAGTCATTTCTAAATTTTTCAAGTCAATTCAGGCAGGTTCTAAAATTGACTCTGAAGTCAGGCCTTCTGAAGTTGTGAAAGTAGGCAAAACCTACCTGAGGATATCGCAAAAAGCATCACGTTTATGAAGTAATAATAGACATTATTCCTTTGTTACGGAGATTCATCTTGTGATTCGAATGCTCCTATATACAATTGAATAAATAGAAATATTTTTGTTTGATACTTAACAGGAGTAATCGTCAGCAGCTTGTAGATACAGTATACAATTGACTAACTAACAGATGAATACAATGTATAGTCTAACTCATTTCTTCATACTACTCGAGTACTTTTCAGACCGTTCATTTTCTGCTTTAACAAGTAGATTTCAATATCCAATTGACCAACAAACATCTGCAAAATCTGGTCTTATCCTACTTTTTCAAGCTACTTTTCAGGTTTGATAGACTTGTGCATGTGCACAGCCAATGATATATAAATGATTGTTCACAGCATAAACTTTGTAGTCATTTAATTGTAATATTGTCCATGTCCAGTTTGTCAACTCTTACAATCATAGTTGACTTGCAAGAGGGTGACTTCGAAGAATGGGAGGGAATAGAGACTGTCCAACAATCCCCTTGAGGTCTGCCCCGAACACCGCATCGGCACAGCGCCTCATTAACCAGCTAGAGGCCGCCGCCGCTCTTGTTGGCCTCCAGATCAACGCCAAGAAGACTGAGGTTCTGGCCATACCAGCTTTACCGCAGAACGCTACACCAATTCGACTGGGAGATATCGATCTCAAGTATGTAACGAGTTTGGTATACCTCGGTATTGACGTCGCTGACTCTGGAAAAGCGCTCAAGGCGAGGCGAGCAAAGGCCTGGGGCGCGGCAAGACGGCTACATAGCCTCTTCCATTCAAGTGCCTCAACCCAACTCATGACCCGCATCTTCCGTGCCACTGTCGAGCAGGTTCTTCTCTACGGAATAGAGGCACTCACGCTGACAGAGAAGCTGGCTAAGACGCTCAACGCTAACTATGACGCACTCCGCCGCTATGCACTCGGCATTCACCATCCGGAGCATATATCCACGAACGCATTGCGAGAACTCACAGGAACGGTCCCATGCCGTCTACTGGCAGCTGAACGACGCTTCCGCCTAATCGGCCATCTAGTGCGGCATCAAGACGAGCAACCAGCCGCCGCCATCATTAATCACATTCCCACGGAGCCATGGCGCAGAGGTGGCTGGAATCGGAGAACATGGCGCTCGACAATGGAGACTGATCTAGCGCAACGCGGGCTGTCGCTTGAAGACGCCCACGACCGTCCACGTTGGAGACGCTCAACACGAGCCCAAAACTGATTATCTCGATGTTCTTTTTGTCTCCTCTTTTCTTTTGCCCTTTTTTATTTTATCTAATTGAAAAGTCGATATATATATAACAATCCCCTTCACTCAACAAATTTCCGAACTTACACATCACCATCTACTCCCTCAACGGTCGAGGTGATCATGGAAGAAGTTGATCGAATCTGAGCGTCATAACAATGTGACATCGGATGGGTATTACAGAAGCAGGATTTTGAACAGCTTAAATACCTCACCTCTTCATGGACTCCTAAATGCGCTGATACTAGTCGTGACTAAATTTCAATGAGGATACCAACACCATAATATCATTGAGAATTTTATACAGGGTATAGATATTTCATTTACTATAACAATTGAAAACTCATACTTTTCGTCAGACCATCCTGGAAGCTTTTTAGTGCATTCTTCAGCATCCATCAATGGCGTATCAGTTATAGATGTCGAGGGCTCCAGATCATTCATGAATGGTGAAGCATCATCGCCTTGTTCTGAATTTCGCAGACCACTGCACATATCTCCTGCAATTGATATATCACCTATGAGAAAAAGTTTTTGTTCCCAAACGAAGCGCTAGCTACAAACAAGGCGATTGGGAGGGAGATACATTTTAGAATAATTTATATTAATCGAATGTTACTGTCACAGTGATTCTGAAAAATCTAAATATTCATTGACATCTCCATTCTCAAAGTATTCGGCTGTAAGATAACGTTACGCAACACGACTACATTTTCACGCCGGAACTAGAAAGCTATACTTATTATTAGGGCTGGGCACAATGATTCGAGTACTCGAATCTGAATCGAGCATTAATCTTAATGATTCGAGTCGAGTAGTAAAATACGATTTTTTCGAGTACTGAAATTATACGCTCCTCGCCACTGAAAGTTAATTTAATCACGAGAATTGTAGTTTCGCTACTAATTTTCCGTGTTGAAGCCTTGAAACCTTGATTGGCCGTATCGTAGCATACGAAAGCTTCGGGAATAAATATGAATGTATTTTTCACATGTGTTATCATACGAAACATGTAGTACAAAGCTGCGAACGTTACTGGAAATTTCCGAAGTCATGATCATCCCACGACATTGTCACCAAGTGCAATAAAATCGGTATGGTCGAAAAAATACTGAAGTATCTTAAATTTGATGGATAACAGGCATTTTATTCTTTCTGGACGCATAAAAGGTTCATATTTGAACTTTGACATATTACATTCTGTTATGACGTCATAATGAGTGATACTCGATTACTCGACTCGACTCGAAGCATATTACGTGATTCAGAATCGAATCACTCCGGTACTCGATTTTGCCCAGCCCTACTTATTATAATCAATAATATGATCACTGACAGCTATGCCGTTGTTTGTAATTTGAATTTGTAATTGTGAATGTCACTGACACATTGTGTATAAGAATGTATTTAGAAACACTGCTATACACCATCAAACAGTAGGTGGCATAAAACTTACTATTCGTCTGCTCTTCAGTCAATGATACATCCACATTACTGGTGCAATTTGACTTACGAGCTCCAAGCAAATCTGTCACTTTCGAAGTATCTGCAAGACAAAAATATCAAGTACCGAAGCATGTATAACCATAACCATGAGACTAAATTACCTGAATTTTTCTTTTCACTCAATTTCAAAATATCGCCACTGCGTAGTTCAACTTCAGAATCAAATTCAGCCCAGCCAAAATCTTTTTCACAGTACTCAATGTTGGCATTGTCGGCGGGAACTTCAGGGAATTTATGTAATACAGCAGTTTTCACTTCTAATACAGAGTTTACTCTAAACACTTTTGAACGGTCACCATAGGTCACCTTCAACTTCAACTGTGCTTGAGCGTTAGCCATAGCAATCAAGACATTTCAATAACCTGAAATACATCAAATCAAAAATATTGATCAGTTATATACGCCGGGACGTAACCTCATCAAGTTAATGTCATTGATTACATATATCTGTTGCGGTTCATGATACATCAAGCCTGTAGGACGAAAAACACGAAAGCCGTCTTCTTTTACAGAGTAACTATGAAAGTGTTTGATAAACTGAATAGACTTTATCAATTTAGTACAAAAGAAGCACTCGGCATTGACTAACAATATATACTCAATTCTACAAAGTGTTAGTTCATCACCAGTTTTCTCAACAACATAAATATCCTGAACCTGATGTTTGTGCGACTCATCATGAAATACATTGACACTAGCCACAGTTTGGCCGTCTACGTCATGTTGGACTCCAATTAGTTCGCTGTACTCTTTTGGAATCGAATCCCTGCGTAATAACCGTGAATCAAAAATTGGGACATCGTCATGCAGAATATTACACGAACAAAATTCATAACACCTCCGATATTGTAGCCGATATGCAACTGACAGAGAAATATTTTTAAAATTTGAATTCGCCCTGGCGATTTTCTCCAATCGTTGATGGTAACCCTCAAATCTCATGCACCAAAGATTCCCGTACCCTAAAATCACTATTCCGTAGTGTAAAAGGAAGTCAAATTTATGTTTTAAAATATCGGGTGCCGTCTCTTTGAAAGTCTCGAAGAATTCGGTAACGAGATACACCAGTTCATGAGCATTTTCCCTCTTTGTAACTTCAGCAAATATAATATCACAGATTTTTGATAGGAGCAAATACCAGGCCCAGATCATATTCCCTTCAGGGATGTCAGGACCCACAAAAAATGGAAGATGACGGAAAAAGCACCAAGTTTGCGACGCGCTCAGCCTGTTCATCTTTCCAGTAAAGTTGGGCTTGTTACGAATCTCATGCCTTCCATATCGAAATGACATTACACGTTCTACGTGTATGTCTGTACTGTACTCATAGCGCAAATGGACGCTATCGTTCCCCTGTTTTAGACCGTAAAACACAGTCTATTTCATTTTTCAATCAGATTTTCACAATCGTTCAGTAATGTCCTTAAATCAGGCGCAGTCAGATTTAGTCATCGAGATTCACGACATAGCCATAGCATATGAAATTGTAAGACACATCTCAGGTTGGAACACCCCCAAAATCTACGTAGACCAACGCTTACGGTAATATAACAGACTCAGATAACATCATGGGGTGGTTGACCTTACGTTCATTGACCTTAGACTACAAAACTACGTCTACCACAACGCATGTCGATCACAGTCAAATCAGTATTTCACAAACGATATCGATGAGCTGACTTCATTCTTGCAATCACAGTCAGTGGAACACAGCATATGGTCATTGCACACATATTGCAATTCATGGAAAGGTGATTGTATTTGAAAATATTGAACACGGAACTAAGAAATACATTTGCGTGTGTGGCTCAATTGAAGTTGGCCGCATGATCTTCTGCACCTACTCACCAGCGTCAGTTCAGTTCAGCTCCGAAAATGTCGCTCAAGAATTGGATTCTTAATATGTTCGGAATCGCGATCCGGTCGCGTTCGTCACGTACGAAGAATTTGTGTTCCATTTAGAATCAGACAAATCTAGAAGATAGGGGAGATGTGGTACCGATGGATCACTGGGACCGAAAATACTTTGAAAATCCTCTATGATAATTCCATGATTACACTTCGTGAACTTGTCTACAATTGCTTGCTGGCAAAATCTCTCCTCACATACAAAAAAATTCGACGTGCGCGAGCTATGGGGTCTCTCACAGATGTTTTTTGTTTTTGGGGGTGTAAAGTAAATTTAGATCGACATATACATTTTTCTTGGTAACCTTCAACACGAACAAACCAGCAATCATTTTTATTGTGAAGTGCAGGGCTTGTATCAGGCTATATAATGGCACCTATTATTTTTTCAGTACTTTCCTTGAGTGGATTTTTTTTCGATTCATGTATAAAATTCTAGGGGTGGGGACCGATGATACCATAGCCAAATCAAGCAAAATAATCAAGCATACTAATCATAAAACAAATGAAACATGCCTACGTACAGAAAATCTTTATGTAATAATTGCATATGATGTTTTATCGCTATAACGAGGTGTTTGGAAGTCACACTGTCGATTTTCGGGCAATATGTATGTACCCTCAAATTTATAAGTCCGAGCCTAAATCGAAACGTGATTTTATGACAACATTTGAGTTAATATTTATTCTATTTCTTGACGGTTGCGATCAAACATTCTTCTTTGGCTTACTGTAGCTTAGATTATAATACTGAGCAAGAACAGTTGTCACATCTGAGGCATTTAGGGTATATGTGTCATAGGTCCCCGGGTCGTGTGCCATTGGACCCACCGGGTGGGGACCGATGACACGTTCGAGCAACAAATTTTGAACGCCCATAAATATTTTTTGAAAAGACGGATGTTCATGTATATGTGCGCGATAGGTAGAGCTTGTATCAAAGTGCTGAGCCAGCAAAAGACATGCTGTTTTCGGCTGAACATTTTGGGGCCAGCGATCATTTTACAATTTTTGATCCATCGGTACCACATCTCCCCTATGTCAATTATACAAAAATAAACGCGTCGTCGGCAGGATTCGAACCTGCGCGGGCAGAGCCCAACAGATTTCTAGTCTGTCGCCTTAACCACTCGGCCACAACGACCTCTCGACGCCTCGCCGAAAGGCTTATTAAACTTCATGTGGACAACCATTTCATGCTACCCATCCATTATTGCAGTGATGATATTAGTAGTAGACAATCGCGTTAATACGTCAATATTCCAGCACGGGGATATGCTTCAATATCCACCCCTCCCAGTCATCGGACCTTTCAACCGGCTCACAATAAAAACCTAACAGTGATTTCTTAACGCTTGACACGCAATGGCATAGGATATTTTTTATCAATCTGAAGCCGACTTTCCCAAAAATTACCGGTGATTTCGTAAAATGGTTTGGACGATGCGTCTGCTTGTTCACCAATGGTGGCCAACTGTTTCTCGTTTTGAAAATTTTGTTGATAACTCGTAACCGACCAGATAGCAGTGATGGCGTCAACTCAGGTCAAGTCACTAACTTCGAGTCGTTATTAGTTATTTAGATTCACAGTAAATTTTGCCTAAGTCATTTCAGAATCATGCAAATCAAGTCACGAATCAGGTCTAGCCAATTATCAATGTCAGACAAGTCAAAACATATCAAATTTTCGGAATTAAAGTCAATTTCAAGTCATCCAATAATTTCAGTTCGCGACGATTGATTTTACTGCACGGTTGTACCGGCATAATTGCATATATCGAATAATTATTCGATAGTCACTCTTGGCTCCGAGTACCATAACGATATGATTCATGGCAGTTATTTTTATAAATTGATGAGTATGTTGTACACAGGGTATGCTTCATTCAAAATAGTGTGGGAGTTCAACGCAATTATCATAACGATAACACTGCTCAAAAAAATGAAAAAAAAATGGCAGAACATCCGGTGTCCGGTCAATACCGAGAAAACCATTACCGAGAATGTCATTACCGAGAATGGACACCACCGAGAATGGACATTACCGAGAATGGACACCACAGAGAATGGACATTACCGAGAATGGACACCACCGAGAATGGACATTACCGAGAATGCAATATATGCAATGCCGGCATGTTATGCATATGCGCAGGTCGTGTGAGTGCATCACGGCATTGCCACATTCGGTATCGATGCTTGTAAATAAATGATTTTCTGCTGAGTTAACAAAGTGGGTATACCTGTAGTATCCCTATCAAACGAGAAGATAAAAATCTGGTATCTTTGATAGATTTCTGATTGGAATACGGATGAAAGATTCCAATTTCATACTAGGAAAGAGCTCACTACATGGAATTTATCCTAAGATTTAGTGAATAAAACTTTTTAGATGATCACGGAGCACCCAACTGCAAACAGTTGGTCCGAAGATTCGTATATGCTTGGAACAAGCATGAGCATAAAAGTTCACTTCTTGTTTTGTCATCTTGATATATTTCCTGACGACCTTGTTGATTAGCAAAGTCAGAGGTTCCAACAAGACATCAAAACAACAAAGAAAAAAGGATATTAGGGCAGATGAGATGAATGTATTATGGCAGACGATTGCTGGAACCATTCGAGAAACTGCACAAAATTGCTTACAGGCGAAAATCACACAAAAACAATTGTGCTTTAAAATAAATGAATAATATTACATTCCAACTGATTATTTCAAATCTACAATAGGTGGTTTACGTAAAAAATATTGAATTAATGCCACGTTATTTGAGTATCTAGGTAAATACTTATATATACGTGACTGGAGTTTATTTATGTATATAATATCCGTGAAAGTCTATAACTATGATAAATGTAATACCCATAACTATAGTGCTGCTGGTGTATTTTCATTTAAAATAGTCTTCTGTGTGTAAAAATAACAGGTTGGTTGAATTTCTAAACTTTATAGTACGAGTGAGCCGATTTTCTATCTATCCATTACAGCGAAATACCCATGGGGTATCTCCAAAACAAGAGCCAATTTGACAAAAACTTCGGAACCAGCAGTGCCCTTCAGAACCTCCACACCACTCTTACATTGTCTGCCTAAAATATGTGTTGGCCGATGTAATCAACAATCGACGTTTATTGAATGAAATGGCGTATGTAGAAAAAGACGGCGACAACATCATATTTATGTCTAAGAAAAAGTAAGGTTGATTGTGAATAGGAGAAAATCGCTACCAGATCTTATCAAAATTGCCGCGGAAATACTGACTTCACATTTGTACAACTGTACGTATAGATCAGGGGTTCTCAACCCGCAGAGGTTTATTTGCGGCCCGCGACATCTTTCATCATGAACGCAATTATTACTGACAGGGCATTGTTACATATTAATTTATCTGCTTAGCTATCTTATCGCACCGTCTCTATTTCGTTTGATTACTCATTTTTATGTGTTCAGGTTTCTTGATATATGCTAGACTTCAGATTTTTATTGTTGTGAATCTGTACTAGGTTGAACTCTGTTTCAAGAGAATCTCGCTACGTAGTACATTTTTTTAAAGAGTTTTTCCCTCACCGCGAATGGTTTGAACAGAAACAGAACAAGGAATGGGAAATTAAACGGCGAAAACTGGGTTTGTAACTTTGTTTGGAACAATGAATTTGCTTTCCCAGATAATAATGGGAAACCGATGTGTCATATTTGTCGAATCCAGTTTTCATAATTCGTACGAAGCGTTGAATCTTAAAATGAAACTGCGACAGTTTCGTCTGGTGTTATACATATCGCCTGATCTTGAAAAAAAACGTTGCTAGGTAGGTGTCAAGCCCAGCAATCCATATTTCGAGGCATTGTAAAATTGCCGACGAAGTTGCAGGCACATCGTTCAAAATTGCTGGGAATATCGCTGAACCCAAGAAATCTGCTGAAGAAGGTGTGATTTCAATATAACTGTGCGAGTATTCACTGTTTCCGGAACTTAGCAGCAATTATAACACCACCTGACATATTTCGAAGCTACAGTTGTCCGATTAAACCGTGACCAAAAGAGTATCAGCAATGTCAGTCAATCTTTTATCGCATGTTGTGAAACACGTTGCCGTGTAAACCGCTTTAGCCTAGCATTGGACGAATTCACCGACTCCAGACATTGCATAGCTAATTATCTGGGTGCATTTTTATCAGAGTGGACAACCAGGACATATTTGCAGAGGATATGCTGGCTGGGCGAACGTCGGAGGGTGAGCAGCGAAAAAATCCAACTTGACCAAGCTAACTTACAGCTAATGGTGCAGGGCCCCCGCCATGGATAACGGCCTCTGTAACAAAAAAGTGACCGTAATTTTATACTTGCTCGCTCACGCTTTGAAGCAGAAAGTTCTGTTCTCGGGTGGAGGGGTTTAAAGGTGCATATTGCGGCCCTTATACCACCGGTAAATAGGGTATAGTAGCCTTAATTTCATAATAGCCCACAAATACACGGTATTAATGTTCTGTGGCCCACAGCGTCTTTTGGAGGTAAAATGCAGCCCGTTATACAAGGGAAGTTGAGAACCCCTGGTATAGATGTAATGAGTTTATGATGTCAGTCAAGACCGTTAAGTCAGCATGCTGGTACGGGTGTGCCAAAACTGTTTTGTCTGTGATGTCGCTTCTGATGGAACTAACTACACCGAAGACGTAAACAAAATCCAGCAAACAAAGCATTGTTATTGATTATGCTGCTGTGCGAAGAAGATAATTTTGTGACTAGAAGAATAACTCCCACAAATTGTCATACCCCAAGTAGCCCACGTACGAGTCAACTGTCAAGTCAAATCATTGTCTCCGACCACGCTAAACGACCTCGCGGTGTACATGTTTATGGGTTCTTGATCTATACCTTGCTTTTGGTAATCGTGTATAGAGGCCTCAGATAAAACGCCATTCTCATTTGTATATGGACTGTGTTTACTGGTTCAAATAGATTTTTTTCTTTGTGATATTGAAGATTATATGAAAAATATAGAATCAGAGATATTTTGGTCGCCACATTTCTGTGATTCAAGCTGCAGCTATCAAGCAATAATAGTGTGAATGTCACAAAGTTGTGAAGTGAACTGTATGTCGATTAAGAGGCCAGGAGTGGCCATCAAAGCGCTTATTGAATTGGCGCGAGTTTGAGTGCCAATAAAACTACACAGCAAGTGACATATCCACTAGAGATGAGCGCGAATTTAGATTCGAGATAACCCTAATTACACTGAGCAGCGGGGTAAATACCATAAATATTGCTTTGTACGACTGTATCACGACTCCGGTGTAGCTCTACTAGTGGGATGCTGGCGGCGGCCCCACGTGAACGCTGCATAACTTGGGCCCTTATTAAGCGCCTCCAGCGTGGGCGGTCGTGGGCGTCTTCAAGCGATAGCCCGCGTTGCGCTAGCTCGGTCTCTATTGTTGAGCGCCATGTGGTTCTATTCCAGCCACCTCTGCGCCATGGCTCCGTCGGAATGTGGTTGATGATGGCGGCGGCTGGTTGATCGTCTTGATGCCGCACTAGATGACCGATTAAGCGTAAGCGTCGTTCAGCAGCCAGCAAACGGCATGGGACCGTTTTTGAGAGTTTGCGCAGAGCATTGGTGGATATGTGCTCCGGGTGGTGGATGCCGGTTTTAATAGTGAACTTGTATTGGGTATATTGAGCATATTCCTGCTCCCGATGCTTCAAGTGAAAGACCTGTTAGTCCAGGGGTCACCATCATATACTTCCAAAAATATACCAACTGGGTGAACTTTTATGAACAAATATCTTGTCATGATTACATACCAAATCAGCGTACCAAATCTTGCCATCATGTCATACAACATGCGCCAAACTGATCTTAGTACTATTAACTTGTGATCAAGCTAAAATAGTGGCTCTCAGCACTATCGAGCTATCATCATCTGTTCCGGTCGATAAAACTAGGTGGTTCGTGAGCTCAGCAAATTGCCTGAAATGGTACAAGCATGCAAAAAGATTTGGAAGCACTGCATTAAACAGTACATAAGAAGTAGCTGTTGGTTTCAGAAAGATTGGTGAAGTGAGCTCTGTGTTAGTCAATCTCGAAACGCAAACGCAATTTGTAAGATTTTCTCGCAATTAGCTTCGTCTCGTCGATGCAGCCCCGGTATTGCACTGTGATGGGGTACAAAAGACGCCTCAATAATAATTATATTGCGGGAATTAGATGCCTCACTCACTATCAGTTGTCAAAGTCCACAGCTTCAATTCTTAACCGGAATTTTGTGCCACTTTGTTTTAATTTGATCTGCAATCATCGTTACACTGGTCAACACATATTTTTAGCAGTGTTGGGATCAAGTCACTACCTTCGAGTCACGAGTCATTTCGAGTCATTACACATTTTGACTCGAGTCAAGTCAAGTCAATCGATTGTCAAAGGTGACTCGAGTCAAGTCAAGTCACTCGATTTTTGGAGGTGACTCGAGTCAAGTCGAGTCAGGTCAAGTCAAGTCACGAGTCAAGTCACAATTCAAGTCAAGTTGCCTTTTCGAAGTATGGGGCATGATAACGTCATTGCATTTTGCTAGCTGTCTAAAATACAGATTGGGTGGTCATTGATTTTGAATCGATGAACGAATATAGAGTTAAATATACACGTAAAAAGGCGCTGTATCGCTCACATATACGTAGAACTGCTAAACCACAGTTTATAGTTAACAGCCAAAATAGAGAATAGATGCGAAATGATAGGAAGCAATACATTACCCATTTGCAAATCAATATGATACAATTCGACTTTGCGCCAATGTCCGAGGACATTATAAACTATATTCGAATTCAATTCCAATACAACAAGAAGTTTTGGTAAGGTAAAAACAGAGATTAGGCTTAATTACTTTACTAGTTTACGACAACGTAAGCTGTAAGCTTCGATCACTTCGTTTGCGATCAATTTATTTGTGAGGGAACAATGGAGGCTCAGTAAAACGCACGATCATTAAATGATTGGTCGCTCTCGCGGTTGCACCAGCGTTTCGCGAACAATCCGAACATATGCAACATTCAGTGATTTTTATCGACATCGATTACTTGATGACTTGAAATTGACTCGTGAATTTTGCTCCGAGTCACGAGTCAATCCATATTTCTGATACGCCGAGTCAAGTCAAGTCAAGTCATTTTAGCAAAGTGACTCGAGTCAAGTCAAGTCATTCGAAAAAGGTGACTCGAGTCTGACTCGAGTCAAGTCATGACTCGAGTCATCCCAACACCGATTTTTAGGCAGACAAAGTAAGAGTGGTTTTGGGGGTTCTGAAGGACACTGATTGCGAATGTGACCTTAGTTTTTTCAAATTGGTTCTTGTTGTGGAGAAAACCCATGGGGCTATTTTGACCAAAATCTCCCATTTTCGCGGAAATGACTAGATATTAAATCGGCTCAGTCGTACTATAAAGTTTAGAAAATCAACATACTTGTTATTTTTACACGCAGAAGACTCTTTTAAATCAAAATGCAGCAACAGCACTATATTTAGGAGTAATAGATTTATCATAGTTACAGATTTTCACGGATATCATGTACATAAATAAACTCCAGTCATGTAGCCTACATAAGTAGGCTATTTAGCTAGATACTCAAATAACGTGGCGTTAATTCGCTCAGTTTTACGTCAACCACCTATTCTAAATTTGAAATAATCAGTTGGAATATAATATCATTGATATATTTCAAATCAAAATTGTTATTTTCAAGATTTTCGCCTGTAAGCTATTTAGTGCAGTTACTTGAAAGTTTCCGGCAATGATGTGACATAATATGTTCAGTTTTTCATCTCGTCTGCCCTGATACACTTCTTTTGCTGTTCTGATGTCTTGTTGGATCCTCTCCCCTTGCTAATCAACAAAGATGACCAGGAAATATATTAAGGTTTCTGAACAGGAAGTGAACTTTTATGCTCATGTTTGTGCTCAAGTGTTCGATATGCAGATCGGCCCAACTGTTTCTATGATTGGGTGCTTTATGATCAGCTAAAAAGTTTTATTTACTACATCTTAGGAGAAATTACATGCAGTGAACTCCTTCCTAATGTAAAAGTGGAATCTTTCATCGGTATTCGAATATACCAGATTTAAGCTTCTCGTTTGATAGGGTTACTAGGTATACCCACTTTGTTGACTCGGCGGGAAATTATCCATTTACCAGCCAAAAGAAAGGAGACGCATATGAGTATTGTAGTTAAGCCTTCCAGGGACAAATTTTATAGTTTTATACTCCTCTTCAATCTTGGTAGAATGACCAATCGATACAGGAGAATATGTATTTCCGTTGTGCAAAAGTACAATTTTCAGGCTTGACAAACTTCTTTTTTGACAAACAAATATTTCGCATCATGTCATGTTAATATTGATAGAAAGACTGCGGATGACATGAGGGTTCTTCATAGTCAATTAGTTATTTATGTGCAGTATAAAATCAGTAAAAACCACGATTTTCTTCCTATCAAGTGAAATATTTAAGGGTAAATTCAGTAATTTTGGGCTTTTTAGGGGTATGAATATCTTCTGACAAAGGGCCAATCTGACAAAACGAATGTGATATTCGTAATCAGCAACCTCAAAATCCCCAGAAACGACTCTCAAGTGTTCTGCCTATTTTTTTTTCATTTTGTTGACCAGTGTTATTGATCCAGCTTTAGACTATTGCTTTTTCGTATTGTTTATTTCTGTTTACCGCACGTGGCTCTTAGTTTTTTATTTAATTGCCAAATATGATGTTGTGGCGCTGTTTATTTGATATGATGTGTCGATATAATCAGTTGGCAGACACAGCTCCATCGCTTCTTTGTGTCTGTTTATTGTTTCATCTTCTCTTCCCCAAAATATAGCCAACCACATTGTATAATAATTGCATGATGTGAGTCCAAGTTGAAACATAATTCGCACATACTCAATGTTTAGACTGATGGAACATTGGACATAATTATATTAAACGAATGGATTGGGATGCTGACGAGCAGCCGGAATGGGGTATGTATTTAGAAATCCTACACCCGCTAATCTGTGCTTCCCACTATCCAAATGACCTTCGGTATAAGCCTTTCGGCGAAACGTACGGAGAGGTCGTCGTGGCCGAGTGGTTAAGGCGACAGACTAGAAATCTGTTGGGCTCTGCCCGCGCAGGTTCGAATCCTGCCGACGACGTATAATTTTGCATATTTGCTATATTAGTCGAATAAGTTTTTGTTATCTTTATTAGCCTGGTGAACCCTACGCTAATCTGATGCAAGCCTTCGTCGAGACCCTAATTTCGGCTTAAATTTCACTACTATATAGGCTTACCATATTTTGCAAATCTAAAAAGAGGACATTTTTTCAGATACTTCAGACTTGCAAAACCGGAGAAGAATTCTCAAAAACCGGTGAATTTTTCCCACATTACCAAGTGGAAGACTAAAAAAAAGGTCTTCTTTTCGCTCAGAGCTCAAAATACCGTTTTTCCCCCCACATTGTCGGGTGGAAGACTAAAAAAAAAAAGATCTTCTTTTCGCTCAAAATCACCGTTTTTAACTCCGAAATATCCGCCGGAGCGTCACTTCTGTACTAATTTGCTGCATATCGCTCGCAATTTGCTCTAAATCTGACAAAATCTCAAAAAAGAGGACGAAAGGGCGTCCTCCGAGGACACTTTCAAAAAAGTAAAAAAAGAGGACGTATGGTAAGCCTACTACTATAGAATACAAGCTTTCGAACAAGAACAAATTCTCATTCATCACATTACATACCTATATACACATCTATTACATTAATATACAATACTAGAGTACAAATTGATTTTGTATCAAAACAGTGTTGATAAAAAACAATAAAACATGATTATCACAAAAAGCAGAACGAATAAAATTTATCTTTTTTGCAGATACGTGTGACGTCTGCCGTTCCATTTCAAAGTTCAAGACATACGAGGCTCCACTTCAAAAAGCGCCTCCCAACAGCGTGATATGAACTGCTGGATTGCAAATCAGCTACTAAATATCTGGAATAGAATCGGTATTTCAAAAAGACGGGGTTTCGCTTTCGACCACCTCCGTACGACCGCCACTGCACACGACGTAGGCCTACTAACACAATGATCACAATTCGACTGTACTGATTGCGCGTAATTCCCTACTGATGGCCAAGGCGGGCGTGTTATCGCGAATCACATGACCGACGTGGATTTATCGAGCCCTAGTTAAAAACCATTGCTCAAAAGGATATACCGAATCTATTAACAAAATACTCGGTTACGTGATCTTAGGCTGGCAGTATTGTGACGCCAATATGACTCACTCTCAAGTCAAGAACATAAGGTACACCAGTACTTAACTGCATGCAGAACAATAGCAACTATGGGCTTATATTTATTCTTACCATATCGATTCATCCCGACTGTTGTTCTGCGTATTTAACGTCACACAATCAACAGAACAAGACTTCTGCTAAAACCAATCACAGCCAATGTATTTCGAGTCTCTGTCAGAGTAGTTCGACTATAAGCTCTAACGCGTTGGTGTGCCAGAACAGCAGAGGTATGAAACGAGGGCGGCAGTGATTGCAAACTGTGTGCCGCGAATTGTTTTGGAATTTCAGAACAAAACTGTATTGGTATTTGTCGAATTTTATTTTACGTTATGGAAAATCAAAGCCCCGAAAAACTTGTCTGGCTTATTCGCCGCTGTTACTGAATCAACTCATAAATAAAAAAATATTTCGCAAAGCATAAGCGGAATGTCTGGACTTCGGATAGCACCGCACTTTTATTAACTTTTGATCGGTATTTTAATCCAATTGGAATCAATATATCAAACCATTTTTCTGCAGATGAAGGAGATTCAGCTCATTGAATTAAGAAACGACGTGTTATATCAAACGCTTTTTCAAAATGCATGAGTTTTGGCAGTCTATTACCAATTTCGATTCAATGATCGATGCAAAAGCAAAGAAAATTACATTGCCATTTGCATCTTCATGGGTACGGTATGCGAACATTTCATTCATGTTTTGACTGAACTATAAACCTGTAAAAGAAAAACGAGGTAGACTGCTTGGACTTGACAACGATATGAGGGCTTGCTTGTCAGCAATGCAGTCTCGTCTAGGTCGTATAGGCTGTTCCCATAAACTAGCATATCCTTCGCATTAACACGCGAACAACATCTTGCAAGTGCGTCACATTTCTCTAGTGTGCCACCAGATGAAAAAGGTTGGGAACCACTGCACTTGCGGATCGCTGGAGATGCATTATTTATCTTGAAAAATCAGGAAATATAAAATTTATATGCGTTGAAAATCGGTATCGCTATTTAATCATATCACAAATATCATTGTGAATATCAAAATGCTCGTTTGGAACATCTTGATATCGTTTTGAAATTATCAGCGAGATCATAGAAATTGACACATATGTTTGGACCACACGCCGGCTGTGCAGTTTCAGCGACGAGCGAGAATATTTTGAAACGTATCTTGAGTTTCTCCGCGGTATTTGCCTCATTGTGATCCGACCATATCTTGTTCCAGGTTTTAAGCAGCTACTCTGGCGCCTATCGCCATATTCAACGCACTTGCGCCACGACAATGAATGATGTAATGTTCATATGCCATTTTGCCTGAGTGCGCAATTGGGACGGCTTTCATTCACCCAGTCTTTCCAATCCATCCCCGTTATCTCTCACTTCCATGCGTCCTTGCGTGGAAGGGGCTGCCGACTCTGAAGCTTTGCTTCATCTCACTTAATCCAACTATAGGCATTTGTATAAAGTGCCCAGCCTACGCTGTGAGGTCAGTTATGAGGTGCAGAGATAAACTTCCGGCACATAGAAACTTATCCGAGTCGGAAGGAGCATAACACGGATGTGCTGATGGTGTGCCAGTATTCTGCATTGTTCATTGTTGTTGTGGTTATAGTAGGTTCATTATGACTCATTCCATATAGTAATGAACCAGAAGTACTGTAATACATTGATGCAATGTCTGCGCCAACGAAATATTATTCATTTTTGTAGCAGCTTGCTTGATTTTTTTTCAATTGATATGGACAATAGACATGCAGAGTACACACAGGCGAATACACTTTCGACTTAGAGTAATTTAGGGGCTTGCTGTCAATGGTATAGTTCCACCAAAGCGTTTAGCGAGTTCAGAGTTCGCCAGACAAAGTCCAGGAATCGTAGTGCGCAAAGTGCTGATAGGCGTGCGAGTGACAAGAGCTTGACATCATCCCTCATTCCATATGCTCAAATTTAATATGTTTAAATTAATTAAATTTTATGATAACGATATACCATGCCTTTCATTTCCCGTAAAAACTCTCAGAATCATCAGATATATCAGTATAGATGATGCCGCATGCAATATGAATACCACAGCAAAAGAATATAATACTACAAGTCACATGACAGATGCGATTGCAATTCTCTGCGGGACCGAGGACGCAAGGAGTCACTTCTTCGTCTTGTATTTGATCAGCACCGCATTCCTGGTAAGTGGCGTTCTTCGTGAATAAGTTGATATCGCATCGACAACCCGTCCATACACTGCAATGGGCCAGATTTAACGACCAATTAGCTTCTTTCACTGAACTACATTTTCGCTGCCTATATTTTAGCCTGTTCGCTTTTTCTATTTCTAAGGATATCGAATATGTACGAAGTGGCACACAATATCATGCACCGATTAGGTCTTCCGGACAGTCGGGTACATAACAACAAATTAACACTGCGGAAGTTTCGATCAATTAGTTTTGTCAATTCGAATATCTGAATTGCGAATATATTATCCGGCTAAAATTTGCAATGATTTTCAGAATATGATTTTGATTACGACTCGCCAACACTATGGAATTGTTATCACACATTATTGGCGTGGAGACTGGAGACATTGTAAAGGCGCGATAGTTCTCGAGCAGGATGTAATATCCAGACAGCACTATGGTTCTGGCGCGAAGTGAATAAAGCAGGGATTCTTACAGTGTGGTTTGCGACCCAAATATGGGTGACGAACGGTATAAATTTGGGTTGTGACCACACAAGAGTGATCTTACAATATCTATGTAGTATTTGCTGAATTTATTGCCACAAAAAAATTTCTGCGCGCCTTGCGCGATCTCGTGTGGATGGCTTGTGCATATGCGAGGTAATTGCGTTGGGCACTATATTCAATACTTGAGACACGCAGAAAAGTGGTTACGGCACTATGTAAAAGCGCCGACCATTGTACGTATAACACAAATAACTCTGTTGTCATGATGAGATCTGAGATGTGCCCGTCCTTGTTTTCTCTTGAAAGCTTTAGTTTGCGTGGTTAATCCTCGGCTAGGTCAGAGAGAGAGGGGAAGAACGGGGCCAAACTGTGGTACTCCATAATTTACATAGTTTACAAAAAGCATTTCAAATGTAATCGCCATTGTGAAAGAACGGTATATTCCTGTAGTATAGTAAGGTTATTGGAAGCCGTTGGGACGATTAGTCTAGAATTGTGTGCACCGTGGGGATAGTGTACGCTAGCTATTCGGGGCCGACCTTTTCCGCGCAGGGGTGCACATTGCACAAAGACACGAAGTTTTGGCCAAGATGCGGTGCTGAAAATATTGGTAAAAGTGACGCTCGCTATTTGGCCAAGACTATGAAGACATGCGATATTAATCGGTTCGGTCGTCGAAACGGTCGGCACCGAATAGTCTTGGCCTCACCATCAGATCCCCGCAGCTACATATGTGACACGCAGACGAAGATAATGTAGCCCAATTTGAAGTCGTGGGCGTCACAAATGTATCATTGTACTGTTTTGCGCACAACTGATTTTCTGCACCTCTCTTATGCATATATTTCTATAGCCCATCGGCAAAACCAAGCCATTAGGTATTTCCTTGCACGGTTCTTCTTTTCGACGTAAAGAGAAATCTCAAGTCTCCTATAGTCGACGAAGAGTGGGACTGCCTGCATATTATATCCAATCCAATATTATTTTCCTGTCATCATTCGCTAATGGTAGCCTACTCTGTATCGCAGATAGTGTGGAACAGCTTGCTATTTCTGACGATTGTCTACAACTGGGGAAAACTGCGCCATAACAGGATCTACGTTTACCTGCTGAGCTGCCTGCTGTCGGTCATAGGCTTTTGCATGGTTTCATTTTATGAAATACTTCACACCCGCTATCACTTTGATGACGGGTTCATTCCGGGAGGAGTTTTGCAGAAGTAAGACAGATATTTGATTACAGCTCCAGTCACGACGTCAATATATATGATTAGAATGTGTATGGAGAATCTATACAATATTAATAATTGAATCCGAATATATACCTACTTTCAATAAATGCGACGCATTAATCTGCCTCATTTCCTATAAGCTTACTCTCTATCAATTGGGGGAATTTTCGCGGTCATATTTCCAAACTTGAATAAAATCCGCGGTTGTCCAGTGCAATATATGCGTATTGTTTCTGAACCACAAAGTCGCCACTCGTTTTTCAGATACGACCAAACTAACTACCTTCACAATTGGGCGATGCGATCATGGAGTTTCCGTAAGGGCCTCACGGCCTCCTTTTATTTGCTGATGGAACTGAATATTGTTGTGCTCATATACGCCGCAAAGCGGTCGTCATTTGTAGTCACCGCGGTAATCGGAGATGCCACAGATCCAGTACAAAACAAAACCAGCGTTTGGTATAATCGAACTTTCGGAAAATTGGTGAGTTAAATATTATAGGTAATCGCGCATATATTATGTACCTGCAGATTCGAGTAGCCACTGCAACATTTTATTCTTGTTTCGATGTAGTTCAAGAAGTGAAACTTTTCGTTGCCACGAAAAATCTATGACAGCGTTGAAATGCATTACACAAGAATCTTTGAAACCAATTTAAGAACAGGCGTCCTATAGGTACTCATTGCCGACACTAAATATATGTAAGGTATTCAAGTTATATAGATCTTCGAGGACATAAATACCACACAAAAAGGTGAAATGAATCGCCCTTCAGTTATAATTATCCTCAGTTAGCTTAGATTGCTGCGACACCAATAAAGTAAACTGAACCTGTACCTGCAATATATATATATTGTCACGGTGGCTTTCTCGCAGCGTGAGTGACTCTGTCATGCTCTACTTAACTCATAACTCGAGAGAAGCGACGACCACGTTTTCGGCCTATTCAGAGACAGACGTCGTACAGTAAACAGGGATTTTGTGTCGCCTTTCGTGTAGCATTGCATTAATGTAATATCTTCCATTTATAGTAATTGCCAGCGTATATTTTAACGATACGTTATAGACCAGTTAGTTAATCCTACTCGCAATACAAGCTACGGAAACCCACTGTGTCTGGACTTTAACGGTCAGTTAGATATCGGTCGTTACTTGCAACAGATATTCCAGTCCAGTTCTATCGAGAACTGATCCTACGCGACAAAAGAGTTAAAATATACGAGTGCCGACCGACGTCGTCATGGATACATCACTGCCAGCAGCCGAAGCAGAGGTGCTCAGCCAGCAGCAAGTCAACACGGTTTTGACACTGCCAGCAGCCGAAGCGGCGGTGCTCAGCCAGCAGCATTCCAATACATTACTGCCAGCAGCCGAAGCGGCGGTGCTCAGCCAGCAGCATTCCAATACATTGCTGCCAGCAGCCGAAGCAGAGGTGCTCAGCCAGCAGCATTCCAATACATTACTGCCAGCAGCCGAAGCGGCGGTGCTCAGCCAGCAGCATTCTAATACATTACTGCCAGCAGCCGAAGCGGAGGTGCTCAGCCAGCAGCACGTTCACAAAGTTATACAAGAATCCAACACCGCTTACAAGACAGCTAAGCGCGCTTTCTTCAACACCATCAAGAACGCATCCTCACACACGCACGTCGCCGAGTGCAAATGCGAACTAGACGAACTAATCCTTGAGCTCAAGGATACATTACACGAACTGATACGGATAACACAAGCCTACGAGTCTACTGGTTCCAGCCTACCACGAATTTATAAGCTGAACGCAGATATCACCCGCTGTCAACGTAATGCCAACGGCGCCGCCTTCGCAGCATACCAGCGTACCTTCTATAATTCCAATCAACTACGAAGAAGCACTAAATCGAATCGTCCATTTCGCATAAGTGCCACTACTTCCAAGGAAGCCGCAAGAGAACGAATCAAGGCTGAACTCGAAATAGAGATGAAAGGACTCGAAGTCGAATTTGAAGCAAAGATGAAATTTATCAAAGCAAAGATGAAATTTATCAAAGCAAAGAAGGAACTCATCGACGCTCTCACCGAGCTGAAAATCGCCAGTATCAAATTGTCCCACATATGCCCACGAAAACTATACAAACCTGTCCCAGAAAACGTTGTCGTGAGTACCGAACTTTCACCTTTACGTACTACCTCTGACACAACTCGCACGCATGTATCTGATACATCTGTGGTTGTTAGCCAGAGGCCCGTTAATGGGCCGGCGGTCACTACGTTACTTACTTCCCGCTTGACCATACCGTCAATTCCTGCAAATGCCCATGTCCAACCTAGTCCAGTCCATTCCCCCAATCATTCCGACGATATAACCGTCAACTTCCTGAAAGCTAATCCTAATGGCACCGTCCAAATGGCCATTCCGCACAGTGTGAATGTCTCCACTGGGCTGGCCATGCCTGGCATTACTGAAGTCCTTGTGCAACTTCAGGGGTATTTTGAAGACTATGATGCCGAAAGTCAATCTCACACGAATGTACTGGACTCTGTACCTCCGCATATCATGACTGGGCGTTTCCAATCGCTTCCGCCCTGGGAGACGAAGACCGTGAAACTGTCCTGCAACAGAGTGGTAGCCGCTAAGCCGTTCGATATCCACCGATTGAAGTCCTCGCAAAATCCTGAAATATTCCGCGGACACCGAGACGGGATCAACAAATACCTGCATCGGGAATACGCTCGATTCGCTTCGGCCGATCCGATACTTCGCATCAAACGTCCGCCTTAAACTGTGTTAGCACCGCGCTCATCGTACTACACTTTTTATTTTATTTCTTTTCATGCTAACTTATTTTGCCTATTATTAGTCTTTCATACGCTGATCACCACCATTCCTTCAATTTGTGGCTCATGGATAACTGCATTTTTTTGGCATTCACCATTCGCCACAGGGCCGGCTATGTCACGGTGGCTTTCTCGCAGCGTGAGTGACTCTGTCATGCTCTACTTAACTCATAACTCGAGAGAAGCGACGACCACGTTTTCGGCCTATTCAGAGACAGACGTCGTACAGTAAACAGGGATTTTGTGTCGCCTTTCGTGTAGCATTGCATTAATGTAATATCTTCCATTTATAGTAATTGCCAGCGTATATTTTAACGATACGTTATAGACCAGTTAGTTAATCCTACTCGCAATACAAGCTACGGAAACCCACTGTGTCTGGACTTTAACGGTCAGTTAGATATCGGTCGTTACTTGCAACAGATATTCCAGTCCAGTTCTATCGAGAACTGATCCTACGCGACATATATATATGAATAAAGTAAACTGTACCTGTATCAGTCGACTACGAACCGAAGTATAGAAGTTAAAATTGAAGTGTCACAAAACATTGAAAGGTTGCAAGTTCTTCAAGGTAGTCCAATTAGGGAAATGGTATTTCACTACCTCGATAAGAAGTACTGCGTTACTGACCAGTTGCCACTTGTCGTTATTCTGGCCACCGATCCAAACCGAAAGTTACAAGCAATGCCCTGTTAAGAGGAAAATAATTTGGGCGGAGATGACAATTCAGAAATCACATATATTTTTGAACAAATGTTTTAACTCCACGCGGATAACTGAACTGTAGCCTAATCAATGTCTTAGAAGGAGAAGATATCCAAGGAACACGAAGCAGCGTTACTGATAACAATGGCTTGGCTTCTTCCCATTACCATCGCGGTCCCGACGGCATTCAGTTGGAACTGTCTCGAATACTGCAAATGTCTTCCAAGCTATAGGATGTTATCGACCTGCAAATCAGGTTTGCATAAGTGGGAATCCTTCCATGCATCAGTAGATTATATTCACATCCAATCTTTCCAGACGACCCTACAGTTGTTTGTTCGCGGGTGTGGTCACCAATGAGCAGGAACTTCATCATTACGTTTGCATCAATCTATTTTACGTCAGTGGTATACATGTTGATCAATCTGGCGTTGGTTATAAAACAATACCGAGTCGCTTTCATCGTCAAAAATTCGGGTGAATAGTAGAATCAAGTTGCAAAAATCAGTCACAATCACATATGCCTTCTATTGAATATTTCAGTAGCACAAAATTCAATCGAAGCGAGCATCCCTGCCAGTTCCTGTTCTGTATCGGAACATGACGCCGGATCAAGTATAATACCAGGATCCGAGGTAACAATAAGCTAAGCTTGAAGTGGGAATCTTGTTCCCTGTTACATTTACTTCATGTTTTCTTCAAATCTCATAGCGATATATGATACTGGTAACACATGGTTTTGTCGGGTCATGTAGTGGAGCGTCCAAATTCAACTGATATCTTTAAAAGTAGCGAGGCGAACGTAAAATAGAAATATCAACGTCGAGGCGTTAGGTCTCCACCATGAAGTTCTATAAAACGATAAAGACAACGATTATTAACAGGCAAATTTCCACGACTGTTTGCTATCTTCGGTAGGCCTACACGTGAAGTCTGTATATCACAACAGTGTATATTGACAGAGATGTTAAGTTACTTCACAAGGCGAGGTGATGTAAGGTCAATTTACGAAAAGTGGTTGTCCTGACTTCAGGTACATATGTGGGTCTTTAATTCGACGGAGTTTACCTATTTGGTTGACTGTTACGTATAGCTGAATTAAATCACCCTCGGGTCCTGCTTCTATAATAACGGTGAGCATTGCCGCAAACACTCAGAAACCTTTATCACACAAACTTTCAACAAATTTAGAACAGCTCAGATTCGAGGAATTGCTGCGTAAGCGTGTCGTTGCACGGCTCTATGAAGCTCCTGATTGCACTTACTATCAGCGTCATATTGTCGGTAACGCCGATCGTAACAGTATTCTTCGTGGATGTAGTAGTACCGGAAGGTTAGTAAAGACTACGCACATTGCGCTGTATTTTGTTCACAATACGTTATCATACTTGTTCCAAATACCAATCTATAGCTGGTTGAACATCAACTAACTAGTGTTTTTAGCATAGTATTAGATCTAGGACAGTGGTTCTCAACCTTTTTGTGGTCGCGGATCCCTTTTGGACCGTCACAGACCCCGCGGACCCCCTCAAGTTTTCGTTCAAAATTAGCTCAATTATAGTGCAACCGTCATCTGTCATGTGCAAATATTAATTGTAGGCTAGTGAGAAATAGCCACAAAATGACTTTTATTGAAAATAACTCCATACTATATGTGAAAATTGGCTAGGCTTTTAATATTTCGAAAGGAATTTTCCAGCTGTATTTATTGTATAGGAAATCCGAGTCTTCGATTTGATATGAATGAGTGCCAAAATCCATTTCCACCAAGATATATTGGTGGCGAATGTAATATTACCGCGTAACGCCTCCGACGACAGCTTTTGTTGTGAGTTTTTAATGAACATATCACGTCCAGCCTAGTCATTTCTATCTAGCATCTTATATTGAAGTTATTTAGTGGTTATATCACAGGAGAAAATAGATTTCGTGGGGAGGTTTCAATTCCTTCATTGGGGCAGATTAGGAAAAAATTCAGGAATTTATATTTCAATTTGCTGAGACTGATAACTCCAAATCCAAAATGTTTTGCAAACATTTAGAAGTCACCCTGTTTGACCTTGCTGTCTCCAACATTTTATTTTTCCACAAACCCCAACAAAAATCTCTAAACAGCAATATAATTGCTTTAGCAGGCTATTGGCAATTTGACAATTAAAATGAATTTGCACATTCGGATATTTTATATCAGACGACCATTTCGATGATGCGAGTCCTAAATTCTGAGCAATTATGAAGCGAAACTGGCTCATGCTTATCCTAATTAAAATAAATAAAAAGTAGGTTGTCGATCATTTAAAATTTTAGAGGCTTCGCGGACCCCCTGAAAATGCTTCACGGACCCCCAGGGGTCCGCGGACCCCCGGTTGAGAACCACTGATCTAGGATAAGTTGCGGATTTTGAATAGTGAGTAGTTCTAGTTCTAGTCGCACATTCAAAAAAACATAGTTGCCGAACAACTAGGAAACACGTATCGTTGTTTGGTGTGAATCATGATACCGTTGTTCTGGGGTGTGATGTTCTTGCAGCCATTGCTAGCTCAGAGTCATCATTACTAACTATGGCGTATCCAGGGGGTGGTTTCGGGGTCGAAACCGGGCCCGTTTCAAACTTGCACTGATGTTCATGTGAAATACCAATCCGATTCTGATAAACTCAAAATTAATTGGTTGTTTCCGAATCTGATATATAGTTATTTTTGTTTTAGTTAGTTGCCGATTTTGAAGGGTCGTTATAAGCTCGAGTTTTAGTTCTATTTGCGAGGTTTTAAAATTTAGTAGTTCTACTTCTAGTTCTAGCTGCGCATTTTGAATATCCATTCGATTTTGCGAGTATGTACGTTATCCGCTAGGTCACGGAGAAACATTAATGCCTGACTTATTCATAGTCTAACAATACTATTGTTATAATATATATAATACGGGCTTCAAATTACCATATATTCAAGCGGTATGACGAATACAGTTACTATTCTCACAGGGCCAAAGGTTGACGAAATGACGTCCATCTTAATTTCCTTCTTGCACATTGCAATTATTTCGTTGATATTGATCAAGTACATGGGTGGGCTGCAAGAAGCCTGCAAAAGTATGATATTCAAGCTACCGTGCCTAACAAGTGTCACGATCAACAAGTCTTCAATGACGACACGGTCTTCGCAAATTGTTTCACGCAATGAAAATGTGCAATGAAACAGAACGATGTCGTTATGCCGGAACAGATTGCTAATGGCATGCTGCTGTGTCCCGATCCCCTGCTAAAGTACTGCGCAAAAAGGAAACTATCACTTCACTCGAGCTGAAATCGGATAGCCATCAATGTTAGGGAACAGCGGATCATAATTGCCTCGCGTTCACGTTATATGATCATTCCGATTGAAGGAAGAGCTATTTTACTCACTACCAAGTTAACTAGGGAATTCATGCGACCAGTGAGAGGATGCATTAAACTTTATTGAGTTATAAGAATGCTCGGCAGTTATGATCATTTCGTACCCGATCCCTTCGTTCATTCTCACGAGTCCTGAGACAATCATCCTGCGCCGCGCCAACTCAGTAAGCCTCAAGATCGCCAGAAGCGATATGACTCATTGCACATCTAATTACACCACATCTGTTTATTGTCTCTTGCCCCAGTGATACATCATCATTCTACTCTGTATATGCTCTTCATCCATGACGACCTGACCAACCGGCATGCCCTCAAGCCACTGCTGTGATGAATTGAAAACTCAATATCTATACTGCGACGTACCAGTTTGCAAAAAATTACGGGGAATGAATTAATAATTTTATGCATATTTTAACGGCAATAACCATTTTTGGAAAAACGAGATCATGGCCGACATGTAATTGAATTGCGTGTATATATTATTATTAATACTGATCAGCGCTTATCTGTTAGTAAGTCATAAATTTGACGTACAGTAGTTCCATCATATAATGTACAGTACACATGTCGTGGATTTAGTATTGTTGTGTAATGAAAAGAGGACAATGAATCTATATATAAAATAAGGTATTAGCAACCAACAATATATATGGTGAAAATTTGGAATGATTCACATACTTCGCTGTTAGTTAAATCAAATACTTAGTTGGATACCATTCACCATCCGTATAGTTGTTGTGTCTGTTTGGTAGTTGAAATGTTTTGCTATATCATAAGTGCAGGGAATGATTTAATGGATTTCATATCTCGTGACGCAAATGGTAACTTTTAGAAAAAGAATCGCATAATTCAGAAACCAAAATAGTCATTTTCAATGACCTGAATTTTTCTATCACATGGGTATCATGTTGTATGACTGTCGACCATTTCTGTTAGCTATTCCGCTGTATAAACGCCACACGAATTTCTGTCGTTACCTTTTCCGAAGGTAACACTGTAACATCCAATATCCGTTGCGATTACATGCGAATTGATGTAAGTAACGTTGCCCAGTACTGATCAAATCCAGTATATTTTAGCAACAGTATTGCATTAATCAGAGAAAAGAATAGTCATTTTCAATAGGCATTTTAATTCTTATATCACTTGGGTATTAATTCGAAGTTACGTCTTCACCTGTTGTTGTTTTTGTATTTATGACTCATCATTTCTGTTAGCTATTCCGCTGTATAAGCACCTGAAGAATGTCTGTCGTTACCAGGTATCTTATCCTTTTGTCAAAGAAATAGTTTAACATCCGATCTCCCTTTCGCCTCCTTTTTCCGATTCAAGTTGTCAAGCAACTACTAACAGTATGAATATTAGTGCGAATGTCACCAAGTTGTGAAGTGAGCTATATGCAGATCAAGAGGCTTGTATTGGTCATCAAACCACTTATTGATTTGGAGCGAGTTTGAGTGCCAATATAACCAGTCAGTAAGTGAAATATCCACTAGAGATGAACACGAATTTGGATTCGAGATAACCGGAATCACTCTGGGAAGCGTGGTTCAATACCACAAATATTGCTTTGTCTGACTGAATCTCAACTCGGGTGTAGGCAGACAGACAAGTTTATTTCTAGAATGTATCAAAATATTGCGGTGAAATGGTGGCCAGCGATACAACCATCAGGCAGATCACCAATGGTTCCTCTAATTTTTCACGAGTCTGCACGCACTCCAACTAACTCCGACGTCCCTTGGACAACAGTGCGTACCGACTCTAAGAAAAGGTCACAACTTCGTGTCCTTTGTGCGCAGAGACCGTGTCAGCACTGCGCAATTGCGCACGTGCGCAGCTTAGAGGGAACATTGCATATCACTGCTGTCAATCTAGCTATATGGAAGAAGCAACTATACACACACGGTAAAATTACAAGCAAGCAGAACAAATGGTAACAATGGTATGAAAACGAAGAAACAAAACGATAACAAATTTGGTTATGATTTCAGGAGCTGATATTTATAGTGATACTAAAATCGTTGAATGACATATTTTTCAATTTAGTTGAAATCTCTGTCCAGATTATTGGTCATAAAAAGACTAGTACGGTGCTTTAACCGCAGCACCAAAACGAATCCGGTCCTTGCATCACTACTGAAGAAGTAGCAGAATCCCATCATAACAATAAAACATTCAAATAATTATTGACGTAATCAACAAATGAATAACAGTATACTCTGCTGATAAGTCAATAAAGCGTGATGATAAGGGATTTGGTGACCAATGGCTATGAAGTGCCAGTACCAGAATTGTGCACCTTGTAAAAATGCAAATAAGATCAGGAAATATAATCACGATATACGCCAAAAAATCTACTTAACAAATCGACTAAGAGTTACTGCAGGCTTTGGTGTTCTGAAGTTTTGATTCGACGATGCGGCGAGTGAGAGGGTAACAGTGTGCATGTTTTCTCGGTTTCAAAAGTAAACTTATATTGGGTATATGATGGAGCATACCCGCTCCCAATACTTCAAGAGAAACACCTACCAATCTTAAAAAGCAAAAACAATTTGTAAGACTCTCTCGCAACTTATATAACTCGACGGGGTCCAAAAAGACAGCTCAATAATTCTATAGCGTGCATTAGATGCCTGTCTCACTTATCCAGTGGTTCTCAATCGGGGGTTTGGTTTTTAATGTTTAATTAGGAAAAGCATGAGCAAGTTTTGCTTCATAATAGCTACAACTTTAGGACTCACATCTTCGAAATGGTCGTCTGAGATGAAATATCTGACTGTGCCAACTCATTTTAATTGTCAAATTGCGAATAGCCTTCCAATGCAATGTATAATACTGTTTAGAGATCTTTCGTTGGGATTTGTGGAAAACTGAAATGTTGGAGATAGCAAGGTCAAACAAGGTGACTTCGAAATGTTTTCAAAACATTTTGGATTTGGAGACGTCAGTCTCAGCAAATTAGTAAACTGTCGTTTGATATACAAATTCCTGAATTTTTTTCCGAATCTGTCCCAATACAAAAATTAAAACCTCGCCACAAAATCCATTTTCACCTGTGATATAACCACTAACTAACTTCAATATTACATGCTAGATAGCAATGGCTTTAGGCTGGATGTGATATGTTCATTAAAAACTCACACCAAAATCTGTCGCGGAATTTGAAGACGCGGATTTTCAAGACAATAAATACAGCTGGAAAATCCCCTTCCAAATAATAAAAGTCTATCCAATTTCTACATATAGCGTGCTGTTATTTTCACGAAAAGTCATTTTGTGGCTGTTTATCACTAGCCCAAATTTACTATTTGCACAAGACAGTGTACGGTTGCACGATAATTGACCTGATTGTGAACGAAAACATGAGGGAGTCCGCGGGGGTCTGTGACGGTCCGAAATGGGTCCGCGAAGACAAAAAGGTTGAGAACCACTGCCCTAATCACTATGATGTGCCGATATTATCAGTTCGCAGACAAAGCTCCCTCGCTTCTTGTGTATGTTTATGTTGTTTAATTTTATCTCATACAAAATGTAGCCAACCACGCGCATAATATGGTCATAACATGAGTCCAAGTTGCAATATAATTCGGGTATGATAATACGAAACGAATGGACGATTTGGACACGGACTTGAATCCAGGAGAGGATATGGATTTAGAAATCCTACATCCACTATTATAAAATGGTTGCCCACTGCCCAGCTGAAGTTGTGTAAACCTTTCGGCGTAATATCGAGAGGTCGTCGTGGCCGAGTGGTTAAGGCGACAGACTAGAAATCTGTTGGGCTCTGCCCGCGCAGGTTCGAATCCTGCCGACGACGTATAATTTTGTATGTTTGCTATATTTGTCTAATTCAGTTTTCTCGATCGGGTAAGGGTTGCGAGCCTGGTAATCTGCAAGCCTTCGGTGAGTCCCAGATCACGGTTTAAATATCGCTACTATTGAATACAAACTTTCGAATTCCTTATTTTCTGAGTCACCACATTACACATCTATCTACACATCTAATACATTATTATATGATGATGGTGTACAAATTGAACTTCAAAACATCAAATCATAAAACATGATTATCACAAAAAACAAAAAGAATAAAATTGATCTTTATTGCAAATCCACGTGACTTCTGATTTTCCATTTCAGAGGTTAGTCATTTCAAAGATCAGTTCAGCAAGGGCGTAGCCAGAAAAAAGATTGGGGGTAAATAATTTATGAATTTGGGGAGATACCCCCATATCTATCCATCCGACTTCATAACTACCCTTCACACGCGATTCATTGACACACACACACACACCTTCCGTAGCGTACTAAATCCGGTATTATAGACGATCGATTCATGAACAAGCTTCAATCGCATGAAAAACCAGTGAATATTTAAATTGCAGTCTCGCGCAAACATTTAATGAGGTAAATAAATAAATTTTATCGATAATATTATTCCGTGCATACGATGCGGATGATCACTGATCAAGTGGTGTCTTCGAAAGGTTTTGGCACGTAATTATAAATATTGAGCAATGTCAACGTCGCACGCGGTTCAGCCTATTCATGAGGCTCTACCACATCTAGCACAGTGGTTATCAAACTTTTTTAGATATGTGACTTTATGATAGTGAAAAATTTTGCGCCTTCCTTATCGTCATATCACAAAATGCAACCGTAATGCTGGCAATCCGAACGGATAGTTTGATGGCATGGAAGGTTGTGACTAGGGCAAGTTTTTGTTGCAGTCAAATCCGTGGACAGTTGCATTTATTTTTCACCAAAGTTGCATTTATTTTTCAGAAAAGTAGCACTAAAAAGTGGCATTAATGGAATAGTTCCCTAAAATCATCAGCGTATGAGATAATCGAGTCGATTCGTAAATCGAAACAATCGGAAAAATTTGCAAAAAAGTGCATTAAAAATGGAAAAAGTTGTCAAAAGGTGCATGAAAAAATTGCAAATAGTTGCAGTATAAGACTCCTCCAAATTGCCTAAAACGCCATACTACATAACTTCTGAGTATTTAGGAAGCTGTCGGAAGTATTTAGGAAGCTGTCGGAAGCTGTAAAAAGCTGAAAAAGTTGCAAAAACTTGCCCTAGTTATGACTGTTCAGTGTTCATGAGAGAATTCTCGAATATGAAATTCGAACTATACACAAAGCAAAAACAATGAAATGGAGGTAAATCGCGCATCGCACGACTTTTTTTTAGTTGGCCACAGCATCGTGCCCTCCGTCAGATGCTTTCAGGCCCCAAGTTTGAGAATCACTGCAGTAGCAGGTTAACTTTGCCTGCGTCCATTGTTATTAATTGTTTCCTTGAAGCACGTTGCTCTAGTAAAGAATGTCGGTACTCCAAAGATATTGGAATAGCTCACATGCACTAAACCAAACAAAGAAAAACTTATTTGTTCAGACCCGTGCAATTTTAAATTGGCTCTTCTTTACGGGGGCAATATTTTTATGTACGAGTCGCATTCCTGCCGCGGAGGTCTGATTGCAAGGACATGTGCATATTCGGCGCCAGTCATTTAAGCATCTATACATCAATATCTAAGGCTTCGGCAATCATGCGTCGATTTAATCGCCGTCAGTCATTATGGGAGCACACTTCGTGCTGCCGCATTTCGAGGGAAATGGGCGGTACCTGATCATTTCGAGTCCCTCTTAGAGTACTTCGACTAATCTTCAAGGTGGGCTGCTGCCATCCTCTAATGTGGTTGCGGGCCAGAACAGTAGAAGCGAGAAACCAGGGCAGTGATTCCAAAATTGCGTGCAGCCACATATAATCATGTATGCCGCGAATCGTTTGGGCATTTCGGAACAGAACTGTGCGGACGTGTTGAGGCTTTCCCAGGCCGCCAATATGGTCAACTCCACTGACCCCTCTGTGCGTGCGGTTGCGCGTGGAAGGGTTGGCGTTGGTCGTCCGGCTACTTGCCGAGCCTCAGAGGCGTCGAAGGCCATGACAGTCGAATTTTTAAACTGCGTGAGTCTGACAGGGCGTACGGGGACGCCTACGGGTTTTGGACCGAGGTCCGACCCGCTGCTAGGCGTCTCGGTGCTCGCTGGTTCGTGAGCGAAGACGGGCTCTATCAGTTGGCTCTGGGCGCCGACTGCTGTCAGGATTTGGGTCGTCTCACCAAATCCCTTCACCTCAAGGTGAACCAACGCTGGAAGACACACTGGATGGGGCTTCCCGACCAGGGCAAAACTGTGGAGTGCCACAGCCGGTACGGGAGCTCCAACCACTTCCTCTGGTCTTCCAACGTCATGACGGCAGTCGAGCGTAGCTGGATGCCTAAATCTCGACTGAATCTTCTGCCGCTCCGGTCGATCCGGGGTTGGTTTAGGAAACGTGTGGAACCAAGTGTGGTCTGCTGCAAGTGCGGACAGCATACCGAGACCCTACCCCTTGTACTGAACCACTGCCTGCCAGTGATAGCATCACGAACAGGCACAATTCGGTACTTGGGGTGCTTCCGAATAGTATACCAAGCTCTTCTTCCTTTTCCAGCTGCGATGGGGACCGCGTTTGCGAGAAGCACGCCACATTGGCCAACAGGCGGCGGAGGCCCGACCTCATCTTAGCGAACCGTTGCCGGGTCTTGGTCATCGATGTGGTGTGCCCCTTCGAGAATGGAGTCGCCAGCATGGACGCCGCCGTGGAGTTGAAACACACAAAGTACGAGGACCTCTGTCACTCCCTCCGTCTTGCTACGGCCAAGACGGTGGAGATGCACACGTTCGCGGTCGGGTCCCTGGGGAGTTACCACCCCAGGAACCAGGCCACTCTACGTGCGATGGGTGTTTCTCTCTTCGAGTCCAAGCTGGTCTCCGAGCGAGCGTAGTCGCTTCTCAGCGCGGCTCTCATCATGTCTGGAAGGCTTGGTGTAGCGTACGGGACCGCGAGAGGACTTGACCCGCCCTTTTTTCACGCAACTCTACTTCCTATCTTTTCTATCCAACATTTTTGTGTTTTTCTTCGTGCGTCGTGCTCCTCTCTTATCTCCTCTCTTTCTCCTTCTTATTACTCACTCTGAGTGCCTGTGTGTTTTTCTTCTTGGAATGAATTACCACTAGCCATCAAGGGGTTCGACTGCAGGCACATGGACACCGGCTTGACTCACGGACTCCTCCCCAAGAAAGGGTCATTTTAGTATGGTTTTGTTTAATTAAGTTAATTTGCAGTATGGTGCTCAATTGCTAGGGGGAGGAGTTCCCAAACTTTTTGTGTAACAGAAGACTTTGATTTTTACCACAATAGTTATATTTTTTAATGCCTGCAGTCGGATCTCGCCAGTTCGCCTCTTATTTTTGTTGTTTGTAGACCCCACCGCCATGTAGGCCTATTGTGTTGTTTTTGGCGGGGGTGTCGTTATCTATGTTTCATGTCCTGCTGGCGAACTGGCCCCGTCCTCTTCTGTCCTTTGTCTTGAAATAATATTGCATTTCATGCAGACATGGGGTGATTACTTCATGAATGTAATCGATTGCGATTACGATTATCTCTGAATCACGCGATGACGATTGCGACTACCATTACAGCAAAATCAGGAAGTAGTCGATTACCATTACGATTACATTAGAAAAGTAATCCCGATTACATTAATTTGCTTCTTAGAACTTATCTTACAAGATATATTGAAAACAATATAAGGATTGCGTCGAAAAGGCCTGATGAGATAACAACAGCTTTCTCAATAAATGATGCGCTATTTGCCTGTTACGTCATAATGTACCAATTCATTGGACAATTTATCGCATCCAACGATTTGCATTCTTGCCAGGTCCGTAACTGCCGCACCCCAAACTCCCCAATAGGGCGGTTAGAGCGCTCGAAGGGGAATCAAAAGTATTTAGTAAAACCAACATAAATTAAAGAGTATTTTGGTGAGATTTGATTAACTTGAACTTTATTTTGGGCTTCGCAATTTAAATGTCTCTTGATAGCTTGATTTTCAAATGCATACCTCTCGCCCTCATAAAAAAGTATGCATAATTTACAGGAATAAGCATTTCGGTGCCGGTCATTACCGAGCCACGACATACCAAAATACCAATGCAGTTTCGGCCAACATGCGACTCCAAGAAGTGTATTACTAAAGAAAGACCTTGGCCTAAACTTGGAGCATGTGTCCATTGTCAATAGCCGCGTGGGCGTGCGTGACTAATCCTATCCTTAAAATCTGAGCCCACAATACAAATGCCACCCGGGCCACCCACAGAAGAATAAAGACAGGGCAATTCTTTGTGCGTGCGTCTCACGAAAGTTTTTCTTTTCGTTATCTACCTTTTGGTGTTATATATAACAAACCGGACGTCACGAATTAACAATATACAATAAAGTAATTACAACAACATACCAGATGTATATATATAATATTGACGATAATTCAGTCTTCGACTTGAAAATTGACCACCTAATTGGGCCGCAAGACCAACGTTCGGAGACCAACGTTCGGACGAATTGCTGTTTTGGTCCTTATTCTAGCTACAACCCACGATATCATGGTATATAAGCGGATGGCGATGGCAGCAAGTAAAGAATTGCGAAATAACGATTGGCGCCTGTTCAAAGTATTAAGTCATATGAGAATAAGATAAAGTGACCATGAAATTGTCCCTTCTACTTAATACAGATACTGCACGCTGCCGTTACGAGAAACGGTTATGATATACATCAGAAGCTGTTGATTTTTAATGCTTTGTCGTGGAAATTGTGATGTTTTATTTGGCGAGTACAAAATTTTAAATCTGTGCTCGGTGTACGTACGTACTAGGGATGGTGTGAACCTCTGAAAGGTTCAGGTTCGTGTGAACGTGAGCCTGTTTGAAAGGTTCTGTGTGAATACGAACGTCAACCTCATGACGTCACGTGACGTCGTATTTCTAATTCCAACCCTACATTTTAGTGAAGGCATAGCCTATATTAATGTACACGATACTAGAGATCGACCGATATTGATTTTTACAGGCCGATACCGATACTGATATATCGGCGCACTCACAGGCCGATAACCGATATCATGGGCCGATATTATTATGGAAGGAGCAGAGAATAATTTAACCAAAAATAATATATATTAGGCAAGATGGCACTTGTTCATGCCACAGAAAGCTGAACAACAAACGAGAAAGCTGATATTGAAAAGAATTATTGCTTAATGGTGCACATTCGTTGAAAATTGGGATAACCCAAAAAACAAAACATAATACAGAATTGCAGATCAGTACAGAAAAGGTAGGTTGTAATGCAGGAAGCATAGTTTCTCTGCATGCTCACCCAGTTAAATTCGTCCTGCAAGGGTAAATCTGTCATTTATCACCAGGCAGTGTTATTTTTGGCATTTCAGGAGCCAGATGCCAAAACTGCCAAAAATAAAAATTTGAAAATGCCAAAAATCACCAATTTTTGAGAAGAGCATGTGTGAAAGGCAGGTTTCTTAATCTGGGTCCAGCCCACCCATTAGGGGTGAAAGCCTGGTGTCCTAAATGGTGTGGGCACAGCGAGATTGAACGGCTGACTGCATTTGGTTTACGTCATACTTTCCATTTGCCCAAAGGCGATTTTACGACCATTTTTGACCTGCTTGCCGAGCGCTAAATTTGATAAAACGGGTATCAATGAGAAGCTGCCGCTATACTGATTATTAAAATATAAATTATATTCTGCTCATGGAACTGGAACCCCAAAATCAACCACGATTTTTGCATTGTGATCGAGTTTAACATTGTGACGTAACAAACTGTCTGACTATTTCTGAGCTGCGTAGTCTCGTTTTGCCAGACAGTCTTGTTGCGTCAATGTTCTTAAAGAAGCTAACCTTCCCAGGACTCTTCCATGGTAATATTAAAGCCACACGAAGTGACAAAAGTCCTCCGAAAATATCTCGGTAGACTGAAGGAGATGGGATTGTCGGGCTACTAAATAGAGTGTGTTGAGAAACTCCTGGAAAGTATCGGGAAGAAAATTCTTTCCGCGATGAGATCGATGGCACTGGCGAAGTGATCTCCTTTCATGATGCATGGAAGCCGGTTCGGCCCTCCAAAGATTTTGAAGCTCTGAAAACCTTTTGTGGATGACTGGCAACATTCTTTCCCTCAACGGCTACTGTTGAAGCCGATATTTCCCAGATTCGCTGGGCGAGAAATGAAATTAGGAGAAATTTAGCTGACCTGAGTTTGGAAGCACTGTTACAGTGCAAACGATTTAAGTCTATTCAACAGCTGTAACAATTAGGTGTTGAGCGTGAGCGTGTTTTTTAGGCTTTTCTTTCTTTTTTTGCCTATTGGCACCGATTCCAATGGATACTGCACATTTTGTGGTTTCGTTTGATATTATTAACCTATGAAATCGTTTGGTTTTTTTCTTCTTGTTTGTTAGCACTGATTATACGTGGATGCTGCACATTTTGTGGTGTCTTTTGACAAACTGGCCGAAATGAAGCGTTTTTGTGACTAATTCGAGTCTGAAACTATCTATTTAGACGACGATGCCAAAACTGCCAAAAATAAAAATCGAAAAATGCCAAAAATAAGTTATTTTTGGCAGTTTTGGCATATGCCAAAAATAACACGGCCTGTATATCACCCTTTACTTCGTCCATTTCTTGAGATTGAGAAGACGGAGCATTGAATTTCCAATAGTTTTGAATTTTTTTAAATATAAAATATCGGTCGCAATATCGGCCTTTATAGGCCGATATCGATAATCGGGAAAGCTCTAAATATCGGTCTCGATAATCGGCCATTTCGATAATCGGTCGACCTCTACACGATACCTATAGCGATGACTCGGGCAACATGGTGCCACTCTGCTAAAGTAAAAATTGACGTTTTAAACTTCGGCACATGTTTCAACTGGGACAATCAAATGGTATAATAATCCCATAAAATCAATATCTTCCGTCGCTTTGCCAACAATTTCGACGAGGACTTGCAAGGGAATATAAACTTACGCCTTAACGGTCCAGGCCAGCCCGACAATGTATTCGGCGTCCGAGTATTGTGCTGAGTGTAAAACGGGATTCTAGACTTGCTACGGATATCACCCATTAACAAAATATACATCAGTAGCCAACACCCCAATCCTACGGATTTTGTTTTTATGATACAATAAACATATGAAGTCAAGATTGACCACGTAGGCCTGCTAGATTTTGTACATTGGACAACCATATCAATTTCTTTGATTGGTCGAATAAGAATAATTTTCTGGCTACATGTAGTGCATCTCGGTCTTGATGTTGTGTCAGTGCTGGTCAAGCTCACACCAGAGAGCCACTAAATATTCACAAACGGAATGCTGGTTATTTCGAGCAACATTTTTGAGATTCTCAAGGTGCATGCTCGCTTAGTGTTGATTTTTTTATGCTGCAAGCGCCATGCATTGAGTTGCCAGCAGTTGAAATGCAATAACTTTCATCCGAAGCTGTTATAATGAAGTGAAAACTGTAATATGTGAAAAAAGGTTTACAGTTCAGAACCTACCAAGGCTCGTTTGTGACAGGGTTGTAACCAAGTCACAAAGCTCCGAGTCACAAGTCAATCTCACTTTTCTAGTTTTGACTCGAGTTAAGTCGAGTCAATTTCAATTCACCACCGAGTCAAGTCCGAGTCCAAGTCATCGAGCAGAAGTACGAGTCCGAGTCATGGTATTATGACTCGAGTCCGAGATCAAGTCATTGTGTTGATCGCTCAGTTTCCAGTTAAAGTCGTGTTAAACCCACTTTTATAACTCTGTTTAGTGATATCGAATGGTTCATATTTATAATATACTAATTTTCCTCACGTTTAACAGTTTCTGGTTGTATTCTCAAGTACCAGTACCAATAGACGATACCCCAACAGGGTGGTTACTTTACCATTTTTCGAAATTACAATGAACTGTGGGTCTTGGCCGGCTGAGTCTCGAGTCATATGACTTGGTTCGAGTCATGCGCAATGACTCGAGTCCAAGTCGAGTCAATACACAGATTGACTTGAGTCGAGTCATTTCCGTATTTCGAGAAAATGACTCGAGTCAAGTCGAGTCATCAGAAAATCGTGACTCGAGTCTGACTCGAGTCGAGTCATGACTCGAGTCATTACAACCCTGGTTTGTGAACGCGAACCTCTAAAATTCTGAGGTTCAACACACACAGAACGTGAACCTCACGTTCATACCATCCCTGGTACGTACTGCATAGGCCTGCTGCTCGCCAAACTCCAACAGACAAATTGCGTTTAACTGTAAGCATAACCTTTAACCAAACATCAATACATAAGTTACCATTTGCAACTAGGCAGAATGGTGACTATTATCCTGGTGCGAGGTAGTGGCGTCTGGAGTGTTGCGATAACCTGATATATCGCACGGCAGGTGTTCTTACAATCACACTACAATGTAGGCCTACGTCGAATATCTATTTACATACAGTGTGTGGATACTTCTTACGCAATCATGAGCGAAGCTAATACTTCTGACGTAATAATGAGCAGTGGTGTTTGTAAATCAGACGTTTGTGCTATCATTAACCTGGTATAATATATTTTCCTTGTTCGCGAATGTTGAGTTTATGTCATAGTCCTTGTACAAATAAAAAGTAATCGCTCTTTCACAACGAAATCGATTAGATATGGGAAGTAGTCGATTACGATTACGATTACTTCGGAATTTTTTCGAATGTAATCGATTGCGATTACGATTACTTGAAAATGCTGTAATCGTCGTAATCGATTACGATTACTAATCGCGATTACCCCATGTCTGATTTCATGTATGTGATTCGCCTATTTATTTATATGTTCAACTAAATTATTTTTCCCGCCACCGTAAATGGCGATTATTGATCCAAATATATACGCGACTGTATTTATTCTTTGCGCATGTATTCCTTTGATGAACCATGCCCGATAAAATATTAAGACGCAAAAAGTAGCCTATTTGTGGAATTTTGCTTGACGTTGTGGAAACCTAGGCCCAAATTTTTATTTGACTTGCTAGCCAGTCTCACTGAATCAACTCATGAGCAAAACAATCATTCCAAAGCACAAGCGCAATGTATTCCTGCGTATGAAGAAGAACAGCTCGTTGAATTGAGAAACGACCAGTTTTTAAGAACATGTGTGCAACCATCTAGGAAAATGTGGGAATCAACGCACTAGCGCAGTGCTTTCAACCGGTGGGTCGCTACCCATCAGTGGACCACGAGTCCATCTTCTTACGATTAGAGGGGATCATACCCTTTCTCCTACTCTGAATTAAAGCTAGGGTTGCATATAAAACAAATTGTTGTTTAAATGACATTGTTTAAAATATGCTTTGAACAGTGTTTAAAACAAAGGCCTCTAAAAAAATTGTGTTTTTTAGTAGTATAATTGAATAGTATATTCATATTGAAATGAACCCGAATATTTTCGGCTGACACTCGTCAGGGGTAATCGTCAGCAAGTAGTAGAGAATTGGAAAGAACATTGTATATCAACAATCGTATCACAAAATATGACGTCACCAGCTGCGAATATAAGTGCCTCTGTGATTGTGGCTACGTGGGAAGAACGTCAAAACGTCTGCAGGATCGCATAAACCAACATGTCCCCAGATTTATCAGAACACGCGCATCACGCTCAGTGACAAGCTCACCTTAACTCATCCGCTTAAGATTGATGCTGATCGATCAAAGGCCATTAATTCTGCCATCGGCAAACATCTTTTAGATAATCCGATTTATGCGAATAACTATCGAGACGACCGATTTTGAATCGTTGGGTGGGGTCGTTCACAATTCCATTTGTGTGCCTTGGAATCGACTTTTATCAAAATACACCAACCAAAACTCTGTCAACAAAAGGAGTTCGTGTACCACCTAAAAATAATACGTTGAACGCTCTCTCTTTCATGCTGGTGACGTCATATTTTGTGATACGATTGTTGATATACAATGTTCTTTCCAATTCTCTACTAGTTGCTGACGATTACCCCTGACGAGTGTCAGCCGAAAATATTCGGCTTCATTTCAATATGAATGTACTATTCAATTGTATATTGAAGTTCTGTACCTGCAAGAAGCCCTTCAAGTAGCATAATTATGCCATAATTTTGTAAATACTTTTCAAAAAACATGTTGTATGAGCCTGAGCCTACGGACGACGATTACCACCCGATATAGCTGACGTAGGCTATACGATATGGGATGGTTGGAATTCTCGAAATAGTTGGTTCAACAGCTATAATACGTAGATATAGATCATTGGTACGCAATGAATGTTCTGATGATGATGACCGCCGACCGTAAAAATATTGCAAGACAATGTAGTCCTAGTTAAAGATAATTTTGGTCCGTATATGACAGGGGTTGGAACCCTATTTCGTCACAGGAGCTATATTTCTCCTATATTATTAATTCTGAATATCACTCTACTATGACGTCACAATTAGATATGCGTGACGTCATGGCTCAGAAAAAATAAAAATATGTTTTAAACAAGGGCCTTGTTTTAAACGTGTTTGTTTTAAATAGATTTTTGTTTTAAACACAACCCTAACTAAAGCCATGTTCTGGTGCTCACAGTAACTCCGTGGTTTTCAACTTTTCGGTCTTCGCGGACCCCTTCTGAACCGTCACGGGCCCACGCGCACCCACAAAGCTTGGTTCTAAATTTAGCTCAATTATCGTGAAACCGTCATCTGTCTTTTACAAATATCAACTATAGGCAAGTAATAATCAGTAAGAAAATGCCTATTCTTAAAAACACCATCACACTATTTACGTAGGAATTGGGTACACTTTTATCATTTCAAACCGAATTATGCAGCTGCATTTTTTTGAAATATACGTGATCGTGTCTTGAAATCCCGTGCTTTCGAATCGATATGAACGAAGGCCAAAACTGAGTTTGCACAGCAGGATATTTCATCTCGGATGACCATTCTGTTGATGTGAGTCCTGCAGTTTTAGCAGTTATGGAGCGAAACTGCTTCGTGATTTCGCTAACTTGAAGAAATACAAATTAGGTTATCAACTATTTCGAGGTTTCGCTGATCCCTAGGGGTCAGTGTACCCCCGCTTGAGAGCCAGATTTTCGTGACAGTCATTTTGATAGGAGTGCGGGAGTGGACAGTGTGCGATCGTGTATGCCTTGATATTGCTAAAGTTTATTGGAAAATACAGCCCAGTCGATTGTAATCAGCAAACAATACTCGGGAGACTTTAATGTTCGACGAACGACGGATTACTACTTGAATACCCGCTTTCTCCTTTGTGATCCACTATTACGAGCAATCTTGACAACTTGTTACGCTCGTATTCTCAAATTATCGCGCAATTTCAATTGTGGGCGTCTATAATTTAACTCGTCACTCACACGACTCACTGTACGTTGGATGACGTTCTCATATGTTCGGTAATATCTCATGGTCTAAGAAACATTGTGGTAAAAGTGAGTCGCGAACTGAAAAATCTTGGGAAGCACTGCACAAGCGGATCGCTGGAGATGCAGTATTTATCTTGACAGAGCAGGGACTGTAAAGTTCATATGTGTTGATAATCTATATGGCTACCTAATCATATCATGAATATCATTGTGAATATCTATTGCTCGTTTGGAACCCCTGGTCGTCGTTTTGAACTTATCGGCGAGGTCATGACAATTGAGATGTATGTTCAGATCAGTCGTCCGGAACCAGTTGGGCAATTTCAGCGAAGAGCGACAGAATATTCCGAAACGTATCCCGAGTTTCTCCACGGTATTTACCTCATTATGAGCTGACCGTGTCGTGCTGCAGGATTTTGCGTTTTTTTGGCGCTTATCGCTTATTCAGCTCATTTGAGCCTCGACAGTCGACAATGAATACTACAATGTTTATAGGTCTTTTTGCTTTTGTACACATTTGGGACGGCTTTCATTCACCCAATCTTTCAGTCCAGTTATCTCTCGCTTCCATGCATGCATTCTGCGTCTTTCAGCTGCCGACTGTGAAGCTTTGCTTCATGTCACTTCGTCCTTCTTGGCTTCTGCATAAAGTGCATACGCTGTGAGGTCAGCTATGACCTATCCGAGTCGGAAATAGCATACCACGGATGTGCTGATGCTGTGCTAGTAACCTGCATTGTTCATTGTTGTTGTGGTTACAGTGGATTCATAATGACTCCTTTCATAAAGTAATGAAACCAGAAGAACTATAATACAATAATGCAGTGTCTGCCAACGTATTATTCATGCTTGTAGCACAGCGCTTGATTTTTTTTCATTGGATATGGACAGGACATGCCGAGTGCGAACACGCGAATCCACTTTAGTAGTTTAGTTGCTTGCTATCAATGGTATAGCTCCAACAAAGCGTGAAGTGTTGTGGAGCTTTTTTAGAGCGTTTATATTCGCTAGAGAATCCTCGGGAATGGTAGGGCGCAACGCGCGAGTGACACGATTGAGAGCTTGTATCATCGGACATTCCATGTGCTCAGATTTAATATAAGTAAATTTAATAAATTTCAACACTTTGCCTTTTAATTCCAGAAAAATTTCACAATCATCGCATATGTCAGTAGTTGATACTGCATACAATATGAATACCACAGCAGAAGGATATAATAACACAACGCATATAACAGATGTGATTGCAATTATCTGCGAAACCGAGGACCCAAGGAGTTACTACTTCGTCTTGTATTTGATCTGTACCACATTTCTGGTGGGTGGTGCTCTTATTAAATAAGTTGATATCGCATCGACAACCCGCCAAAATACTATTATGTGTGAGATTTGAGAACTAGCAGGTAGGGATGGTGTGAACCTCTGAAAGGTTCAGGTTCGTGTGAACGCGAACCTTTTTGAAAGGTTCTGTGTGAACACGAACGTGAACCTCGTGACGTCATATTGCTAATTCCAACCCTATCTTCCAATGAAGTGATAGCTTATATGTACACGATACCTAGCGAAGACTCGGTCCACATAATGCCACAATGCTGAAGTACATATCGGCGTTCTAAACGTCGCCAAATGTATCAACAGCGGTAATCAAAGGATATAATAATTGCGTAAAATCAATACATTCCGTCGCTTTGCCAACAATTTCGACGAGGACTTACCAAGGAATATAAGCTTACGCCTTAAACGGTCTTAGCCAGACCGGACAATGTGTTCGGAGTCTGAGTATTGCTACATTGATATTGAGCAGAGTGTACAACGGGTATCAATACTCGCTACCGATACCACAAACAACAACAAGTTATGCAGCAGTAGCAATCACCTTAATCGCACGGATTTGGTTTTAATGATACAGTAAAGATATGAAGTAAAGATTGACCCCGTACGCCCGTTCGATTTTTTACATCAGAAGACGATATCAATTCCATTGATTGGTTGAATAAGCATCGTTCGCTGACTACGTATATCGCTCGTGATGTTGTGTGATTGCGGGTCAAGCTCACAGCAGATAGTCACTAAATATTCACAAAGGGAAAGCTGGTTATTTCGAGAAAATTTTTGCAACAAAGCAACTAAAACTTTTAAGGTTGTCGAGGTGCATGGTGCATGCTCGTTAAGCGTTGATTTCTTATGCTGCCAGCACCATGCATGGAGTGGCCCGCAGTTGAAATGCAATAAATTTGAGCCAAAGATCTTATAAATGGAGTGAAAATTGCAATTTACCAAAAGGTTCACAGTGCAGAACCTACCAAGGTTCTGTTGTGAACACGAACCTCTAAATTTCCGAGGTTCACACACAGAACGCGAACGTGAACCTCACGTTCACACCATCCCTACTAGCAGGTTCTGTCGCTGAACACATTCTCGCTGCCTATATTTTACCATGTCCCATTTGCTTTTGCCAAGTACATTGGATATGTACGAAGTGGGATACAATACCATGCACAAATTAGGTGTTCTGGACAGTCGGCCACATATCCACAAGTTAGCACTAGAGACGTTTCGATCGATTAGTTCACTCAAATCGAATATTGGATATACAATTGTGCATTATCTGTAATTCGATTATATTATCCGGTGGAAATTTGAAATGATCCTCAGGAAATGATTTTGATTATGACTTGCCAAGACTATGGTAGAGTTATCCGACATTATTGGCATAGAGGCTTGGTAAACGCGCGATGGTGCGAAGAGACTAAACCTAGCGTAGCCTATCGGCAGTTTTTTTTGCTCGACGTTAACAGAAATCTCAAGTCTCCTAGTCGACGAAGAGTGGGACTGCTTTCATCTTTTATCGATTAAATATTTATTTCCTGACACCATTTGCTAATCGTACTCTGCATCGCAGATAGTGTGGAACAGCTTGCTATTTCTGACGATTGTCTGCAACTGGGGAAAACTGCGTCATAACAGGATATACATTTACCTACTGAGCTGCCTTTTGTCCGTTATAGGCTTTTGCTTGATTTCATTTTATGAGATACTTCACACCCGCTACCACTTTGATGACGGGTTCATTACGGGAGGAGTTTTGCAGAAGTAAGATAAATATTTGATTGCAGCTGCAGGCATGACGACAATATTTCAGAATAGAATGTGCGTGGAGAATCAATATAACAGATCGTAAATCAATTCGATTAATTATAATTGGTCGTAATATATATCTACATTAAAATGAATTAACTGATGCGACACAGTAATCTACCTCAGGACCGTAACCGCCGCACTCCTTACCCCCCAATTGGCGGGGACCGAGCTCGAAGGAGGCCAAAAATTCTTTAGTGGATTAAAATAAGTCATATAATATTTTTTTGGACAGTTATGCAACTTTTTCATTTTTTCGCGCTGCGCTCGATTTAATGTTGTCAAATATCTTGAATATTGGGTGCCCTTCCCAAAACAAAAAATAAAAATACGCAAGCTTTATTGAAATGGGCACTTTGTCGTCGGCCATTACCGCGCAACGACGCACAAAGACATATGAAGTTAGAGGCCATGTAACCTGCGACTCAGAGAAGTGTGCCAGAACGATCAGCAGCGAGAATACCTTGGCCGAAAAGGACTGTCCCTGTGGTGACCGAAAACTCCGATATGTACACATATATGCTTAACTGTCCATAGGCGCCGAAATGGCTGGCGCCGAATATTCCTGTCCTGGCGATCTGAGTCCCACAAGACAAATGTCATCTCTAAGGAACATTATTTGCCCGTAAGGAAATACCAATTTGAAATCGCGTACGTCTTTTAGTTTAGTACGTTTGGGCGATTTCAATATCTTTTGACATATAGCAGATAGAAGGTCACGAAATAGCATCATGTAACGAAGTCACTATACCAACGGGTACGCCGGAAGATGTTTAATTATTATTTAGTGGTCTTACCTTTTACAACACACCTCAATCAGCTCTACCGGTAAATCTGATTACGTGAGCAGAGAGAGGATAAAAATTGATAGCAATATATATGCAATTCCCGATCACATTGACCGATTCAATCACGAATTATAGAAATTTTTCACGATTCGCGCGTTTAGGCGATACAACTCCCTCACCAGACGGACACGAAATATAGATGATAAGCAGCGGCAAACAGTGCATAGCCTGAGATGGGTATGGGGGGAAGCTCCCCATAAGTTCGCTTTATCACCTATTGGGGCCCAATACCAACGTTTGGGGGGGGGGGGGGGAGCTGACGAAGTGCTGTTACGGTCCTGATCTGCCTCATATCCTAGGCTCTATCAATTGGGGGAATACTTGCGGTCAAATTTCCACAACTTGAATAAAATCTGCATAATGATCAGTGCAATACAGGTTACATAGTGATTCTGAACAGCAAAGCCGCCACTCGTTTTTTCAGATTCAACCAAAGTGACCACCTTCACCATTGGGCGATGCGATCATGGAGTTTCCGTAAGGGCCTCACAGCCTCCTTTTATTTGCTGATGGAGCTGAATATTGTGGTACTCATATACGCCGCAAAGCGTTCATCATTTGTAGTCTCCGCGATAATCGGATATGCTCCAGATCCAGTAAAAAACAAATCCAGCGTTTGGTATAATCGAACTTTCGGAAAGTTGGTGAGTTAAATATTATAGGAAGAGCTTCTTGGAGGTACAGAACTTCAATATACAATTAAATAGTATATTCATATTGAAATGAACCCGAATATTTTCGGCTGACACTCGTCAGGGGTAATCGTCAGCAACTAGTAGAGAATTGGAAAGAACATTGTATATCAACAATCGTATCACAAAATATGACGTCACCAGCATGAAATTTCGAATGAGAGAGCGTTCAATGTACTATTTTTAGGTGATACACGAACTCCTTTTGTTGACAGAGTGTTGGTTGGTGTATTTTGATAAAAGTTGATTCCAAGGCACACAAATGGAATTGTGAACGGCCTCGACCTACGATTCGAAATCGGTCGTCTCGATAATTATTCGCACAAATCGGATTATCCAACAGATGTTTGCCGATGGCAGATCAAAGGCAATTAATTCTGCAATTAATTGTTGATATACAATGTTCTTTCCAATTCTCTACTAGTTGCTGACGATTACCCCTGACGAGTGTCAGCCGAAAATATTCGGGTTCATTTCAATATGAATATACTATTTAATTAAATATTATAGGTAATCGTGCATATAATAAGTGCATGTAATGTCGCGTAGCCACTGTGACATTTTACTCTTGATTCCATGTTGTTCAAGAATTGAAACTGTTCGTTGCCAAGAAGAATTATGACGGTGTAGAAATGTAGAAAGAACGCTTGAAACCGATTTCAGAACATGTGTCCTAGATAAGCATAGCCGTGTAACGTCTCCAAGTTATATAGATATTTGAGAGCATAAATTCCACAGTAAAATAATGATATGTAGCGTCTTTCTGTTATAATTATCGTCGGTTAGACCAAATTGCTGTGACACCGAGAATGTCAACTATACCTATCAGATCAGTGGACTAAGAGCCAAAGCATAGATGTTAGAATTGAAGTGGGACAAACCATTGAAAGGTTTTGAGTTCCAGCGAACTAAACTTTCGAATAAAAACTCTCGTCACAAAAAGCAATTGTACTCATAAAGAAGTAGAAGTATTGCCGTGAATTTCGACTCAAGCGATTTCCAGGACATATTTTCCAGAACATATTTCCAGGACATATCAAAACTACTCGGGTCACAGTAGAAAAAAAGTCATTAAAATTACTCAAGTAAGTAGGTTTAGTCGAAGGACGGTGTAATTATAGCAATTAATATGAGGATGAAATCATCAGAATTCCAGGGTGCATCTTCGTGACCAACGCTAAATCATGCCAGTGTTGGGATCAAGTCACTACCTTCGAGTCACGAGTCATCTCGAGTCATTGCACATTATGACTCGAGTCAAGTCAAGTCAATCGATTTTCGAAGGTGACTCGAGTCAAGTCAAGTCACTCGTTTTTTGGAGGTGACTCGAGTCAAGTCGAGTCAAGTCAAGTCAAGTCACGAGTCAAGTCACATTTCAAGTCAAATTGAATTTTCGAAGTATGAGTGATGATTCAAAGTCATTACATTTTGCTAGCTGTGTGAATGACAGATTGGTTGGTGATATCTGTTGAATCAAATAACGAGTATCAGGGTTAAATATACGTGCAAAAAGGCGTTGTATCACTCACGAACTCTTAGAGCTGCTAAAATGGAGGATCGAATACGAAGCGCCGAGAAGTTGAAACAAATAGATATGGTACAATACACTACCCATCAACACATCCGTGAGATTATAAACGCATAAACTATATTCGTTCGATTCAAATCATACTAGAGGGTTGGCTAAGCTGGGCACTTCGCGATGTAAGGACTGAGCCGTCTAACTATAGATAACTAACCTATCTATAGTCTAACAAACAGAGATACGTAGTTATTAGATTATTTTACAGCTAGTACATAAACGTAAGCTGTGATCATTTCGTTTTCGGTCTATATATTTGTGATGTAGCAATGGAGGATCAGTGAAAAGTACAATCTGTTAATGACTGGTTGCTCTCACAAGTCACACCGGCGTATCGCGAACAATCCCAACAACAAAGAGATGCAGCGATTTAATTGACACCGTTTACTAGATGACTTGAAATTGACTCGTAAATTTTGCTCCGAGTCACGAGTCAATCCTAATTTCTGAAGCGCCGAGTCAAGTCAAGTCGAGTCATTTTTGCAAAGTGACTCGAGTCAAGTCAAGTCATGCGAAAAAGTTGACTCGAGTCTGACTCGAGTCAAGTCATGACTCGAGTCATCCCAACACTGAATCATGTATGTATATTTTTAAAGTATATTCATTTACCGTGACATAGAAATGTTTCGCTCAATTGTTATGACAATGTCACTCATAGAATGTGATGTAAATATATCCCAAAACTAATTTCTACTTTAAAAATACAAGGATACAATGTAAGCAATGGACGGAGATGAAGATTCAGCAATCATACACTTTTTCGAACAAATGCTCGAACTTCCAACGGATAAATTAACCGTATTTAATATTTTAGAAAAATATATCCAAGGACCACGAAGCAGTCTTACTGATAACACTGGCTTGGCTTCTTCCCATTACCATTGCGGTCCCAACGGCATTCAGTTGGAACTGTTTGGAATACTGCAAATGTCTTCCAAGTTATAGGGTGTTATCGACATGCAAATCAGGTTTGTAAAAGTGGGAATCCCAACATGCATCCGTACATTATACTTACATCCGATCATTCCAGACGACCCTACAGTTGTTTGTTCGCGTGTGTGGTCGCCAATGAGCAGGACCTTCATCGTTACGTTCGCATCAATCTATTTCACGTCTGTGGTATACATGTTGATCAATCTGGCGTTAGTTATAAGGCAATACCGAGTCGCTATCACTGTCAGACAATCGGGTAAATAGCACGATCAAGTTTCAAAAATCCGTCACAATCACAAATTCCTTCTATTGAATATTTCAGCAACGCAACATCCAGTCGAAGCAAGCATTCCTACCAGTTCATACTCTGTATCGGAACATGACACCCGATCAAGTGTAATACCAGGCTTCGAGGTAGCAATAAGCAAGACTAGAAGTCAGAATCCTGTTCCCTAATATATAGAGTTTAAATTTTCTTCAAATCTTATCGATATTTGATACTGATAACCAGAACCGAAACAGCACTTCGTCAGGTCCCCAAAAATGTTGGTTTGGGGACACTCTCTGCCGAAACCCTTTTGCCCTTCTGTTATACCGTTTAGTAAGTCAGCTTATATCGCCCAGACACGCGGAGATCGAATATTTTATATAATCCATGATTGAATCGGCCAATATGATCAGAAAATCAGATTTACCTGTAGAGCTGAGTGAGGTGTCTTGGAAAATGTAGGGCCCACAAATGATAATTAAACATTTTCGGCGGACCCGTTGGTATAATGAATTCGTTACATGATGTTATTTCGTGACCTCCTGTCTTCTATTTCAAAAGATATTTAAATCGCCCAAACGTACTAAACTAAAAGATGCACACGATTTCAAATTGGTATTTCTTCACTGCAAATAATTTTTCCCTGCGGGGTGGCATTAGTATTGTGGGGCTTAGTTTACCAAGACAGGAACATTCGGCGCCAGTCATTTAGGCGCCCATGGACAATAAACACATGTATATATTTATGTCGAAAGTTTCGGTCAGCATAAGGGCAGTCCTTTTCGGGTAAAGTTTTCTCGCTGCCAATCGGTCTGGCACACTTCTAGGAGTCGCATGGTACATGGCATAAAATTTCATATATCCTGGTGCGTCGTGACTCGGTAATAGCCGAAGCCGAAATGCCCATTTATATGAATCGTACATGTTTATCCTTGGGAGAAGGGTACCCAATAAGAATACATTTGGCAACATTAAATAGCGAACAGCGCGAGAAAAATTGGAAAAAGTTGAATGGATTTCCAAAAAATATTCATATACTTTATAATTTATGTTAATTCACGAAATAATTTTTGGCCCCTTCGAGCTGCTCCCTCCAATTTCGGAAAGGTCGTCGTCCGAACTTTAGTTACATAGGCTATTTTAATCTTTAATTCGACGGAGTTTACCTATTTGGTTGGCTGTTACGTAGCAGAATTAAATCACCCCCGGGTCCTGCTTCTATAATAATAATGAGCATCACCGCAAACACTCAGAAACCATAATCGCACAAACTTACAACAAATTTAGAACAACTCAGATTCGAGGAATTCCTGCGTAAGCTTCTCATTGCACGCCTCTATAAAGTTACTGATTGCACTTACTATCAGCGTCATATTGTCGGTGACTCCGATCGTAACAGTATTCTTCGTGGATGTAGTAGTACCGGAAGGTTAGTAAAGGCTACACACATTGCGCTATATTTTGTTCAACATACGTTATCATACTTGTACAAAATACTAATCTATGGTTAGGTGCACATCAAGTAACTTGTGGTTTTTGAACAGTACTAGTATTAGTTCAAGTTGCAGATTTTGAAAAGTGAGTAGTTCTACTTTTAGATCTGGTTGTGTATTTTGAAAAGTGATTGGTTTTTGTTTTAGTTCTAGTTGCACATTAAAAAAATCATAGTTGCCGAACAACTAGAAAACGCGCAACGTTGTTCATATGGTTGCATTTAAAACAATGCCTCAAAATGGTGTTATTTTCGAAAGTTGTATTATTATGCCATAATTATGTAAATACTTTCCAAATCCATGTGGTATGAGTAGACAGACGATTTTCACCCGGTATGGTCGAGATATACACCATGACATGGTTAGAACACTACATCAGAACGGAATGGATGTTCCGATGATGATGACCGTCGACCGTAAAATGCTGCATGGCGATGTAGCCTAATCCAGGTTAAAGATATTTTTGGTTCGTTAATGACTGGGGTCTTAAGCCCAAGTCATCAAAGGAACCATATTTACCCTACTTCTTTCATTGCCAATGCCTATCCAGTGTCACACCACAATTAAATATTCGTGACGTCATGGCTAAAACAAAAACAAAAATTCATAAAAAACACAAAAAAAGATTGTTTTAATTGATCTTTGTTCTAAATGCAACCGTTGTTTAGCGTCAATCGTGATATCGGTGTTCTGTAGTGTGATGCTCTTGCAGCCATTGCTAGCTCAGAGTCAGCATTACTATGGCGTAGCCAAGGGTCGGCTTTGGGGTGGAAACCGGCCCCATTTCAAACTTGTTCTGATCTTAATGTGAATAACCAATCCAATTCCGATAACAATAAAATTAAATGGTTATTTCCTGATTTCATCTACAGTTAGTTTTGTTTTAGTTATAGTTGCGGATAAGGTTGCATTCATAACAAACGATGTTTTAAAATCCTTTTAAAAAAATTTGCCACAATTGTGTAAATACTTTCCAAAAAACATGTTGTATAGGCCTACGGACAATTACCACCCGATGTAGCTGACGTATATCGATATGGGATGGCTGGAACCCTCAAAATAGTCGGTTCAACAGCAATAGTGCCGATATTTCGTCAAATAAGCTATATTTACCCTATATTTTCAATTGTCAATGTCAATCCACTATGCTGTCACAACTGAATATTCGTGACGTAATGGCCTAAAAATAACAATAAAAACTTGTTTTACAAAAGGGCCTTGTTTTAAACATGTTCGTTTTAAATTGTTTTTTGTTTTCAATGCAACCCTAGTTGCGAATCTTGCAAGGTCGTTGGTTCTAGTTCTGATTTTAGTTGCGAGGTTTGGAAATGAAATAGTTCTGGCTCTGGTTGCGGATTTTAAAAAAGTGATTGGTTTCAGTTCTAATTGCGCATTTTGAAAAGCCGGTGGTTTGTGAACGTCTTACGTTATTCGCTAATTAGCGGGGGAAAAATAAATGACAGACTTAATGATTGGCAAACATTACTATTGCTTAATATACACCACATACGCTCTAACTTACCATATTATAAAGCGGTATGACGAATACCCTTACTATTCTTACAGGGCAAAAGATTGACGAAATGACTTCTATCTTAATTTCCTTCTTGCACATTGCAATTATTTCGGTGATATTGATCAAGTACATGGGGGGACTGCAAGAAGCCTGCAAAAGTATGATATTCAAGCTACCGTGCCTAACGAGTGTTACAATCAACAAGTCTTCAATAACAACACGGTCGTCGCAAGTGATTTAAGGCGATAAAAATGTTCAATGGAACAGAACGATATCATTATGCCGGAACAGATTGCGAAAGACATGCTGCTGTGTCCCGATTCCCAATGAAGTAGGCTACTGTGCAAAAGGGAACTCTACCACCGCACTCGAGCTGAAATCGGAGAACGCTCAATTTCAGGGAACAGCGGATCATAATTTCATCGCGATCACGTTATAAGAACATTCCGATTAAGCGAAGAGCTATTTTACTCATTAGCCAGTTAACTAGGGAATCCATGCCACCAGTGATAGGATGCATGATCATTTCGTACCCGATCCCTTCGTTCATTTTCATGAGTCCCGACGGCAATCCTCCTGCGTTGTGACAACTCATTAATCGTCCTGATCGCCAGAAGCGATATAACTCATTTCACCTTACACCATATCTATTTGTTGTCTCTTTTGACTCTAGTGATACACCACCATTCTACTCTGTATATGCTCTTCAGCCATCACGATCTGACCAACCGACATGTCCACAATCCACTGCAGCGATGAATTAAAAACCCGACACTGCTGCGACGTACCAGCTTGCAAAAGGTTACGGCAGTGGTCGGGATCCTCTTTGGTCCTAAGAGCCATATTGACCCTATATTGTCCATATTACCTCCCAAAGAGCCATACATCTCAATCAACTACTAAGTCACAATTAAAAAATCGTGACGTCGTCGTAGCGCTAATTCGACATCACGACATGGGATTTGTCATCTGGATCGTATTTTCCCAGTAAAAACTCGTACTAATCATGCTGGTTGCCTTATTTGAATTATGAGTATGCAAAACTTGGGCTACATAGATTCTTTGCAAATAATACATTTTTAATTGTTTTGCACTAAAAGCATTGGTGATCCTACGATTGGGGAGGGGGACTTTCGGGGGGACGGGGGGGGGGGGGGGGGGGGGGTATTTGTATGTAATCGCAATTCATTTCTCGCCGGAGATCAAAAAGACAATAGACATTTGGAAACTGCATTGTGATACCGGCGCTGCGATGTCTCCTAGTCTCTTTGATCAATGAATGCATCGTGCAATTCAATATTTCGTACCGGCTACAGCGAATGTGCGATTGATATTGCTCGCCAGCGGGGCAGCAACTTAAATTTTACTATTTTGAAAAGAGGTCCGAGCCCCTAACCCTGAATACGTCACTGTAGTAACCTATATCAAAACAAGTTTATACTCTACAAGAATAATTATGCTTCCCGTGCTGAAGATTTAATAACAAGTTGCTGCAATATTGATAAATTAGGCACAAAAATAATAATTTCGCAAAGAGCTATATCTATGTCCAAAAGAGCCATATATGGCTCGCGTTATGGGAATTGATTTAATAATTATATGTATATTTATACGACAAAAATCATTTCGGGCAAAACAAGATCATGGCGACATGTATTTGAATTGCGTGTATCTATTATTAATACTGATCGGGGCGTATCTGTCCAGTCAAAAATTGGACGTACAGTAGTTCTACAGTGTAATTTGCAGTATAGGCCCTATACGTTTTGTGGAATTGGCATTGCAGTGCAAGGCCCACGTAATTCGTTACGCGAAACTCAGTTTGTGAAGGGTTGGCATAATTTGAGTTAAGAAACGAGGACAATGTCTCTACATAAGATAATGCTTTACCAACCAACAATAGGTAGGCTACTTGGTGAAGAATCGGAATGATTTAAGTATTTCGCTGTTAGTTAAATCAATTACTTAAATTTGGAAAGGAATTAACATATGTGGTAGTTGTGTCTGTTTGGTAGTTGAAATATGTAGTTGAAATATGAATTTCCAATCTCGTGTAGCAGAAGGTAACTGTCAGCAACAGAATTGCATAAATCAGAAACCAGATTAATAGTCATTTTCAATGAACATCTGTTTGAATTTTTATATCACTTGGGTATCACTTCTAAATTACTTCTTCACCTGTTATATGACTGCCAACCATTTCTGTTAGCTATTCCGCTATAAAAAGCCTGGAGAATTTCTGTCGTTACCTTTTCCGAAAGTAATATACCCTAACATCAAATCTCCGCTGCGATTACATGCCAATTTATGTAAGGAACATTGGATTGTATTGATTAAATCCAATATATATGTGAGTAACTTGTTGTCAGAAGCTTCGAACAAGTTCAGGCAGAATCCAACAGAGTTATATTTGCTTTCACTACTTGGTCACGACAATCACACGATGGTAGCTAGCGGGACTTTGGAGCAGGAGCCGGAGACCGGAGCTGGAGCGCCGGAGCCGTGCATTTTCACCGGAGCTGGAACCGGAGCCGGAGCTCTACATAAAATTCAGCCGGAGCCGGAGCTGGAGCCCGTTATTTGAGGAGTAGCTCCGGCTCCGACGTATTTCATAAGATGCTATTATATATGCAGCAACCACATCTGCTCATTTATCATAACTGAACAGCAGGCCTGAATTTTAATGCTGTGCACAGCAATGGCATTGGAGTAAAGTGCGTTCTAGTGCAACTATGATGTTATCGACAATTGAGAAGTATTCATTATGACGTCACAAGCCAGAACGGCGGCACCTATGTCTTCGTTGCTACATCGGATGTTACTGACGGTTGACAGATTCTAGATTGAGATAATTAATCTATGGGTAGATTAGTAATCTATATAGACCAGGAATGGCCAACCTTTTCGGCTAAAGAGGCACCTGCAATTGACGAACGAGTGCGCGGTCCACTAGCCGCGCCAAGCGGGTAAAATTTTCAAAGTTTATAAATAAACTAGGTCAATAATATTATTACTTGAGTATATTGCGGGTCTATTGTACTGTATACCGCCCGCTAGGCTCAATTTGCAAGGACACGAATATTCGGTGTCTGGCCACATCGATAACGGAGGTATCCGATAATATGCGACAATGATTTTGTGCCTACATTTCACCGTCGACGATCTTTATGCGAGCGCAAACGCGACAAGACTTTCTCCCCTAATTGCGAATACAGTTAGACCAGTGATTCTCAACCGCGGCTCTCCGAGCCGCATGCGGCTCTCGACTGCTCTCCGTGCGGCTCTCACTAACGATGTGAAATCATTGATGCTTCTACGGAAATTCTAATTATTCATGATCATAAATAAATCGCGCCTTCAACACAACAAATGTACGTTTATGTTCACGTTTACTGACGCGAAGGTCATTCCCTGATCACAATAGAATCCTACGTAATACAAGTTGTACGGGTTGTGACGTAACATTACCGATAGTAATTTCGGTAGGCTTTAAATCCGAACCTTTACTGCTTTACTGAAGGCTCTGACCGTCTGACCTAAGCCTAATCAGGTGTCTGTAATGAGACGGGCGAAGTTTATTTCGCTCGAGACGGCGGCTCATATTAGAATACGGGTGACAAGAGACTCGGTCAATAAGACAATCAACGTTTGGGGTAACTGCAGGTACTTTATTTTCTTACTCTTTGCTTTGATCTTGATAGCGTTAGAAAATATCGGAGACTTTGGTTCAATGATAATGTCAGGTTCAGATCAACCTGCAAAGAAATCTCGCACCCTTGTGCAAGAAAATCGGGCCTTCCAAAGTGAATGGGAAGAGGCGTATTTTCAAATTGAGGAAAACGGCAAAGCGAAATGCCTTCTGTGCCCTATAATAATAAACGGTGTAAAATCTTTCAACGTTAAGAGGCATTATAAAACACATGCGGGAAAATACGACGTCTATCAAGGTGAATCAAGGAAACGGAAGTTAGAATGTCTGAAAGCAGAGCGTAGCAAACAAGGAAAAATGTTTTTAAAAAAAAAAGAACCCGAAGAGGTAACAATAACATCATATAAGATCAGTCATCTATTGGCCAGCAATATGAAGCCATATTCTGATGGCGAAATTACGAAGCAGGCTATTGTTTTGTTTACCGAAGACAATTGTTCTCCTGCCATTCAGCAGAAAGCTAAAAAATTGCAGCTTAGCAATGATACAGTAACGCGTCGTGTCGATTGCATATCCCAAGATCTGCATGAGCAACTTATTCACAAGTCGCAAGATTTTTCTTACTACTCGCTTGCTCTTGACAGCACTAACGACATTACCGACATAGAGCAATTAGCTGTATTCATCCGGGGAGTCATGCCAGATTTCAAGATTTGCGAGGAGTTTCTTACTTTGCGATCTATTCATGGCACAACGAAGGGAACCGACATGTTTCGTGAATTTCATGCTACTCTTCAAGAAGCGCATTTAGACCCATCGAAATTATATTCATTGGCGACAGATGGCTGCCCAGCAATGCTCGGCAAAAATCTAGGTCTTCAAGGACTCGTCAACAAATGGCGTGCTGAACAGAATCTTGACGCTGTGACTTGGCAACACTGCATTATACACCAGGAAAGTCTTGTTGCTAAATCATTAAAGATGTCCAATGTGACAGATATAGTAATATCGACCGTAAATTGGATTCGAGCAAACGCACTTAACCATCGAAAATTCAAGGCTTTTCTCACCGATATTGATGCTGACCATGGAGACTTGATCATGTTCACCGCTGTACGATGGCTAAGCCGAGCTGCATGCCTCAAAAGATTTTACGCGCTACTTCCTGAGATTAAAATATTTGTCGAAGGAAAGAAAGACATCCCTCAGTTGGGAAACGAACACTGGGTTGCTGACTTGGCGTTCATGGTGGATATTACCTCACACCTGTCGTCACTAAATCGGAACTTACAAGGAAATAACAAGCTCTGTCACGCCTGGTACGGGACAGTGTCTGGTTTCATTGAGAAATTGTGTCTTTGGAGAAAGCACCTAGAGGAGGGTGTTACGACACATTTTGTAACGCTTTCAAACCACCGACAGAATGGATCATTCAAAACATATGACCAGGTTATTAGTACCTTGATTGACGGGTTTAAACGTCGAATAGAGGGAATGCATCATTCCGTACCCCTGATGAATATATTTTCAAACCCAATGGCAGTAGATGCCGCCACTGCCCCTGATATTTTTCAGATGGAACTGCTGGACTTGCAGTCCGATATAGAATTGCGACTGTTGTTTCAAAGCAATGGACTCCTTGAATTTTGGGGTGCTGTTCCTGAAGAAAAATACCCCAACCTGATAGCTAACGCATCGAAGAATGCCTGCATGTTCGGTTCAACCTATGTATGTGAAGCCCTTTTCAGCAAATTAGTGAGGATCAAAAGCAAATATCGCAACCGATTGACTGATCGTCATCTGAAACAGCTCTTGTGCACAGCTTCCTCCACGATGAAACCTCGTTATGACAAACTTGTGAAAAATCAAATTCAATTTCAAGTTTCGCACTAAGTTGCAAAATAGATAGTGATCACCACAGATTTAGCGTCACGCCTTGTTCATCCAAACTCAATTCACATGCTCTCGGAACTCAGAAAGATTGTGGATTAAGTCTCAATAAACATGTTGTGACGCTAAATCTGTGGTGATCACTATCTATTTACTATCTGGAAGAATGTAAATTGTAAATCATCCGCAATCGGCTTCAACGGTGAAGGGTATACCTCGGTATACCATCGGTGAAGGGACGTGGCTGGGTAACGTCGTTTCGGAAGTTGTCCGTATGGGGAGTGCCCGCTGTCACAGTGTCGTCTGGGGAAATTGTCGTATTTGTTTTGGCCGTCGCTGTTTGAGCCAATCGCGGTTTTGGCCGTCGCTGTTATGGCCGTCGCTGTTGTGGCCAGTCGGTGTTTTGGCCGTCGCTATTAAGGCCGTCGCTATTTTAGCCGTACACCATTTCGTTGATACCATTTTTGATGATATTTTTCTATTCTCAATAAATTACGTTATTCGTGCCATCATGCGGCTCCCGACAGAGTTGAGGTTCATAAAATGGCTCCCACAGTGAAAAAGCTTGAGAACCACTGAGTTAGACTCAATCGGGTAAATTAGGCTTTTTTATATTTTCGGTAGGGGGTAGGCTACCAAGCAAGGAATCGTGTGACAATTAAACACGCGAGGCGTGAAGAAAAATTTCAGTACTATTTTAGTTTATTGTAATGTACGACGATTTATTGAAAATGTGACTTGGACCATGGATCTGCCAATGCGTCGGAACTTATATTTTAGTCATCAACATCCCAAGTGTCGCAGCCATACTTGTAATTTTTGGTTGGCATTGCAAGTTCACAATCTGAGCAATTCATTTTAGATAATATAATAGGAAATTACCTCGCGGTCCACGCAAAACCCTCTCGCGGGTCACATTTGGCCCGCGGGTTGGCCACCCCTGATATAGACAGGCCCATTCGATAATTTCAGAGCCGGAGCTGGAGCCGGAGCAGTGGTAATAATGCGACTCCGGAGCTGGAGCCGGAGCTAATGTATGATAGAAGAAAGCTCCGGAGCCGGAGCTGGAGCAGTTTAAATTTACGGCTGCTCCAAAGCCCTGGTAGCTAGAAACGTCTCGTTATTCAGTACAATGTCACAATCGGCGGTTATTATTTTTTATACGGTCCATACACATAACATACAATGAGATACGCATGCATTCATTTGCGATGAGCAGGAACAAAATATGCCGAAACGATCATGTGCATTGTGCAGTCTATCAATCCTAACGGAAACATTTGCAAGGCAATTAGGAAAACATGTAAGGCGTGAAAGTATTAGCTTATAAGTAGCAGATCGCTACTCATACGGCCATCGATAGCCGTCGAACGCGTATAATCGGTCCGTATGAAGATGTTGACTATATATGAGTCAACCGCGCTTAATTATGCGCAAGTTTGACGACATGATATGAGACACGTACACGTGATATACATACTCAAATACTCAGAATCCTGATTCAATAATATATAGTTGCTAGTCAATTACAAGCCTGCGTGGTGGCGAGATAGCGTAGTGATATAGTCCACAGCTGCAAACACCAATGGGTTTGCGGGTTCGAGTCCGACTCCGTAATTATTACGTAAGTGCTGGGGGTTTATCTTGGCTCGTCCTCGCCATTTCATCCGTGTAAGCGGTGTCTTGTCAAAGCCCAGAAATAGACCGTGCTTGAATTCGGCATCACCTCAGAATTAAAATGAAGAAAATTGCCCTGGTGTAAGTGACCATAGTAGCCGACAAACACCATGAATACCACAAACAAACAATAAGCCTTCGTGAAGGGATGGCAATATTGCTGCGTCATTATTTATAGAGGGTAGTGTTAGCACGCTTGCCACAGCGCCATTTCGCCGCATATCTAAAGGTACAGGCTGGTACAATACCCAACTGCCAAAATATGCGATGTTCCATATAGTCGCAGGAGATCTATTGATGCTAGTAGGTTAAACTATCGAAACTGCCAAAACATGCGGTATTACGGATGTAGTAGTATATACGGACGGAACCAGTCAGTTCGTTAGTTTCCCACAATACCAACATCACAGAGGAACCCTGCCGGAAACTGTCCGTACGTTGTCCCTAAAGAATAGCCAAAGGTACATCGATCATCCATTGTCCCTAATATGACCCCTTGCTCGTGTTAGGAGAGGCGAAAGTTCGCCTAACCCAGAGGTCTCAAACTCAAATGTGCTCGCGGGTCAATTTCTTAGTTTTGATGACGCCGCGGGCCGCACCCCCAATAACAAGGATATTCAACGCAGAATTTCCAAGTAGGCCTTAGTTGAAGGGAGCTTGGAGACATGCATTCCACGAACGTCATGAAAATGTAATTTAGTATTGTACTAATAACGCTTGACGCGGAAAAAATCATATTTTCGAATATTTGAATAAAATTGTTTTTATGCCGAGCATTATTTGTTCAAATAATGAGTTAAAGATCATACGAGATCATGATTCATGACATCGTAAAACTGTCGGGTTATAATATGTTGCTATAGTGGACCTTTGACGTGCCACAATTTTATGTAGAATATTTGAAAATCTACTGGAGGTTGATCTGATATCAGAGCATATTAGCGGTGTAGCCTAATCCGGGTCGTGATAAGTAGGTGTCCAATCGCCGATGAATTCATTGCTGCTACAGCTGTGGAGCGTACTACTACCTTACTTGCCATCGACAATAACACGGATAGAGATCAGACAAATCCCTGCATGTATAACCAACTATTCGTCACGGGGGTCACATAATGCAGGTGGTTGCCATACTGACCTGATTAGATAGATACCCTACGCAACACAAGCTACGGCTTTTTGACATATTACTATTCCCCATGACAGTTTCATAGATTGTTGCATCCGTAGGATTGCCAAGTTACCGTCCCGGGTCGCAAGTCCTCTGATTTTAACGTTTGACTCGACTCAACTCGAGTCATTTTTATTTAATCACCTAGTCAATCCGAAATTTGGTAATTTTACGTTTTATCATCATGAACTAGAAATGTGACGTAATAGCTGATCTTTTACCGCATGGTAGCTTTTAAACGTGATGTGATAGTGTAGTTTGTTGAGATTTCAGTGTTTCTATAGTAGATGTAGGGTGAACTTCAAGTTCTTATATCTAAAAAAGATATGTGGATATGTGGAATATATTGTCGAATACTCTAAATTCCAAAATGCCGTCGCGGGCCGCACAAAATGCTCTCGCGGGCCGCGTGTTTGAGACCTCTTGCCTAACCCATCTCTCTACCACCTTATGACAAAACATGCCTAGTTTGCTTAATATAATGACAATTGCACAATCATCGACAGCACGCTAGATCCTTTTAGTTGCTGAGAGCCTCCCACATTATTGTACACGATATTGACGTTGATTGGTTGTTTCAAGTCAACGACGTAGGCCTACATTCTGGGATACAATAGCGGACTGGAAATAGAAATGTTTCGAGTGCGAAATATATTATCCTATATGGGGCATATCGAGATTACTTTCACGATAAGCACTGGGAAAGAGTGATCATCGTAAAAGTGAATCATGATAATTGTTCATATACCAAATTAGCGCAAATGCGAGAAAAATGGCATGTTTGATGTAAGCTTCGTTAATTTTTTCGATCGCTCCTTTTTCGATCTAGTTCTGTCACTAGCCAATTTTACACAGGACAGCAGTGTTGGTATCAAGTCACTACCTGCGAGTCACAAGTCATTTCGAGTCATTGCAAATTTTGAGTCGAGTCAAGTAAAGTCAATCGATTTTTGAATGTGACTCGAGTCGAGCCAAGTCACTCAATTTATGGAGGTAATTCGAGTCAAGTCGAGTCAAGTCACAATTCAAGTCAAGTTTTCTTTTCGAAATACACGAGGTATGAATAAGTCATTGTATTCGCCCTCTATTTTAAATCGATGACCGAATATGTAATTAAATGGGCATGCAAAAAGGCGATGTATAGCTCACACATGCGTAGAATAGCTGAACTACATACTTAACTGCATAATAGGTATATAATACAGGATAGATTACGGATCATCAGATAGTTTAAACGAATTGATACGATGTATTACACAAGTTGGCCTACATATCCATGAGATACAATCGAAGCCTGCGCCAATGGTTGATGAGAAATATAAACTATGTTCGAATGCAATATAAACCATACAAGAGGTTCGGTTAAGGTGAGTATCGGGCACCAATAACCCCTGAACAGTCGATAGAACAGAGATGGAGACTTTGCTATTATATTTCTTTCCTACTAGTTACCAACAACGTACGCTGTAAGCTCCAATCACTTCGTTTGCGTTCAATTTATTTGTTATAGAATGAATGAAATTGGTCGCTCTCACAGCTCACACTGGCGTATCGAGATTTCGAGAACAATCTGAACATATGAAAGAGACAGCAATTTTTATCGACACCGATTTCTTGATGACGTGAAATAGACTCGTAAATTTTGCTCCGAGTCACGAGTCAATTCACATTTTTGAAACGCCGATTCCAGTCAAGTCAAGTCATTTTTGCAAAGTGACTGGAGTCAAGTCTAGTCATAACGAAAAAAGTGACTCGAGTCTGACTCGAGTCAAGTCATTTATTGATTCATCCCAACACTGCTGGACAGTGGGCAATGTAAGTTATATAAGCATATTGATCCACTTTTTTATATTTACTGACACAAATCATTATTCATCGTGTTATTCATTCCGCCAAAGATGAACTCAAGTATATCAGAAACTAAACCGATAACTCGGCGCACTCTCTAAAAGAATAATACATTTGTATCACTACAGTTTAGTCACAACGCAGACGCAGATATACATCCGTACAAAAAGTTCTCATGTAACTGCTCAGTGTCCACAGAACGCCAGTCATCGCATGAAAATATAACACTCTCAAATTCAGATACCATACGCAAATTTAGTCATGGTCATATCGGAAATTCGAGGACATTAAAATTATTACTACTTCAGAGATCGATCGTACAGCTCACTGTTTAGCAGCGAACGACATTAAGGATGGATAACGTAACTTCCAGGGTAGCCCTGAACGCGACCGTCGAAAACGAGAACGGCAGTCAAGATATTTGTACCATGGAGGATATACCGGTAGAAGTGATTGGAGTATATCTTACTTTTTTGGTGATACCGGTACGTAATCTTGTGTGGTAGTAGATTGTTTCATTTATACGTGGTAGAGAAATGATTTAGCCTTATCGTGCAATGTGACAACCCATATCGGATTTACATATTTGTAGTGAACATTATGCAGTACGGGAATCACTATGTAGCTGCTCTCGCGTCGTTCAACAAACTACATATAGTAGCATTACACGACAGTGCTGCGTGTGGGTAATATTATTATTATGATAGCACAATGACGACAGTGGCGCTTATGACATGTGCAGGCTTATGCGCCACGACATTGAATCTTTATAAAGTTCAGTGTCTTTGCTCTTTGGTCTTGTGGACTTTCCATGCTCGCTCACTCCCAAACTTCAGTCACTCTCGCATTCTCACATCCAGTTACGGGACTCCGCTGCCGACTTCGGAGCTCGGCTCACTCTTTGCCTGGTCTTTTTAAGATGCTGTACTTTCAGCGGGCTCGGCGATGAGTAGCCCACATAAACCTCCGACACATAGAAACTTGGCCGAAACGAGAATCGTGCCAGCAATCATTGGTGTCGTGACGGTGTCGCTTATCACACTGTGCCACTCGCTTCCCCGTGTGGGTAATTAACTGTTCGTTTGCAAAGGTCGGAAACTTTCGAAATCTAGGGCAACGGTTTGAGCTCATATGTAGATTTCAAGAAATGGGTCTTGTTTACCTAACAGATCTTCTGTCGCAATCGAGAGAACTGAAAAGAAACCTTACGTGTGAGCGTAAATGTGTTGATCAGAGAATTGCGATCACGAGTGGAAACAACAACAAATAAGCAACCGCTTCAGTGCGGTGAAAATGTTTATGCCGATATAGTCGAGTAGGTTGCGTCACAATGGAATCACAGTAGACCGTGTCACCACGACACGCATGAAAAGTTTCACTGGAGCGCGACTTTTGGATCTATGTAAGCCAGTTGTTCTTAACCCTGTTGCTAGCGCCCCTGAGAGCGATTTGGATTCCAAAGGGGACGGAAACAATCACGGAACGATATGGGTGACGCTGGGACGCTATGGGGCGCATAAAAATGGCGTAACAGTACAGATGGTGTAGCAATTGTCATATGGATGCAAACTTCTATAGTATAGGGTTACCATACGTCCTCTTTTAAGAGGATTTGTTCTCTTTTTTGACTTTTTAGAAAGTGTCCTCGGAGGACGCCCTTTTGTCCTCTTTTTTGAGATTTTGCCCTCTTTTTTGAAAATTGAGGTCATATTTAGAGCAAAATGCGAGTGATATGCCGTAAATTAGCACAGCAGCGACGCTCTGAGCGAAAACATGACCTTTTTTTTAGTCAACCACCCGTTAATGTGGAGGAAGAAACGGTATTTTGGGCTCTGGGCGGGAAAGTTGACCTTTTTTTTAGTCAACCGATCACCAAGTGGGAACAGTTCACCGAATTTTGAGAATTCCTCTCCGGTTTTGTGAGTCTCAAATTTCTGAAAAAGTGTCCTCTTTTTAGATTTCCAAAATATGGTAAGCCTACTATAGTATCCATAGTTCTATATATTTTTGAGAAGTGGTGGCAAATTTAATTTTGACAAAATTCATCAATTATTAACCAGAATTTTCGTCGCGCTTGACGCGAAATATATCGACGTCGTATTAAATGTTTCCACGAATGCAATGGTTACTATAAGTCATCTATAATGTAGTTTTTGCACATCATGCGCGTACTAACACAGATCCAGCACACTAGTTGGGGGTTTTGAACTTAGGTATTGGATATTGCAGCACATTGTGTCTCGAAATCTAGGGATGATTGGTTATATACCACTTTTGAGAGTGCGAGCTATTTGCACCGTAAGACATGCTTTGGAGCTTTCTGAACAACGTTTCGGCAACTCTTACCTCTTTATTATATCGCAATCTTGTGGTGCATTGATTTGATAAAAATTTTATTAAAATGAAGATGATGATTAACTAAGTATCCCTGTTTTCGAGAGCTATTAAATACAACGCCACCAAATCGGGGTCTGTAAATTGGGCACTAACCCGATACGCACGAGCCCGTACCCAACATTTGTTATAAGAATCTTGATCAGATCCAGAAATTATCCGAAATTATCGACTGAACCAGGACTTCTGCCCCGTCGTATTTAGTACAGTCCTTAAAATATGGGGAGGGGGCGCCTCACCATGAAAATTTACCGAAAGGGGTGTTGGGAGAAAAGGATAAGAACCACTGCTGTAAACCAAACAATTTGAGAAAAAGCAATCCAGACATCTAATTAGACTAATTGGAGTGAAATGATGATAATCGAATTATAATATAATTTTTAAAATGTTTCTATCCTGGAATTTTAATTCTATTGAAATTTCTAGTGTTCGTGGAAATTCTACAGGAGATATGTATGGCGCGAAACGAGTTAGTCCTGGTAAAGGTATAATGCCGTTCGCGATTATCATGCATAGGCTATGATAATTAAGTTTGATTTCGTGTGAACCCGTCTCGATTATTGTTGTATTTCTTTGTTATTTGTAATTTACTTTAATTTCCTAGTTTTGGAGACGCATTATAATTACCATTCTAATCTATTTGGGAAGGACTGGTTAGCTATGATGCTTATGTGATTTGGAGAAGTTGAAATTTGTTCTATAGTGGGCCAACTCTTCTCGGTATGAGCGCGCTGTGAAATCAAAATCACAACTCATCAAGATACGCGACATACGTGTCTGCGTGCTGCGTGCGTGCACACTACACACACATACACACTACACAGTCCAAGATAAGATGAACAAATCTTTTTCAACATGTAATTGTGATTGGCTGCTTGATCCATAATGGCCATGAACTCACTGTAAAAATATAACTGGCATTATGTTATTTCATATCTAATTTATTATGATTGAGACTCTATACGCTACTACTGCATCAACGTCGAATAAACCATTGTATTGAGTATATATCTGTTACGAAGAACTTCACCCAAGGAACAGCTTCTCGAGTTAAGTATTCAAGTATAGCCGAAATTCCAAGATAGTTGGTTAGCTACGCTTCTAATACAGATCACCAGAGACAATAAGCTCTAATTGCTGCATGATACGATTGTTGATATACAATGTTCTTTCCAATTCTCTACTAGTTGCTGACGATTACCCCTGACGAGTGTCAGCCGAAAATATTCGGGTTCATTTCAATATGAATATACTATTTAATTGTATATTGAAGTTCTGTACCTCCAAGAAGCTCTTCAAATATTTCATATCTGGTACAACTTTTGATAGAAAGGACTGCTGTCTTTATAATTGTTGGTTTATCCATTGCCGATAGCAGTTTCCGCTTCACATGCACCATGCATTCAGACGATTTCGAATGGAATTTTATTGACTGCAATCGGACTGAGTTGGGGGAAGCTACGTCCCAACATCGTCTATCTCTACGCAGCCAGTTGTCTGCTGTCCGTGATCTGCTTTTGCCTTGTTGCTACGTATGACGTGCTGCATATCATGTGCCATTTCGACGACGGTATCGTAGATGGGGGAGTGCTGCAAAGGTCAATAGTTTTCTTCTTTCGGAACGTCAAGAATATATTTTAATTAAACCAGTCCAGAAACTACGTGTAGTAACGTTTAATCGACTTTGATAAAGTTTACATATCATTACTTAATCCATGTTACAATCTCAATTAATAGATGTGTATTAGCTCATTGCCTATATGCTGAATGAGTTCATGAGAAACAGGAAAAACAGTGTTTGTCTATAGGTATATATGGTATGAATCAGATTGGAAATGCAAGTTGACTGCATATAGACGTAAGATATTTTTGTAAGCAATCGTTGGCCGTGGTGTAAAAGACCAACAGGTGATAAGCACCTACTTTTTTAAATAAACAACAGCAACAATTATTGTCGCATATTATCGTCTTATGCTTATTAGTATAGCTTGATGTTATGCAAAGCGAAGCTCGCGCAGTCCCGCGGGCCGAGTGCTGATCATCTCTGGGTTATACCAATTCCCAGAAGCTCATCAATCCCAAAATAAGAATATCAGCCTGATGTAAAATGACGTCAGATATCCGAACAAAACGAATACTCAACATGAATTTGGATATGAAAATCGACCGAGTTTGAATGGGAAACATGGTAGGTTAGGAATCACATTTAAAACCAACTATAGAGTTATTTCACAAAACGCTATATTATGTGCGAATATGCAGCACCACCTATAATTAAATACACGAATTTAAATCAGATATAATGCCAGATTTGGATTGAAAATACGACATCCATCCCCTATAGCCTCCATGTGGTGGGAGCCGTTATAATATACCGAAAACCTTTACAATCCTATAAATACGATATCGACTTTGTCATGACATCGCGTAGTATTACTCATTTGCCTGGCGACATGCTATGGTTGCGCAATGCTCATCCTTTTGTCGAGTAAAGTACGGATTTAATCATGCAGCGGACGCAACCGAGACACTGATAGCCGAGACGCTTTATTCAGATTCAATCAAGATGACTCCAGTCACGTGCAGGTGATGCGGGGCTATTCTTTCAGAAGGGGATTGATGGTCGCGATGTTACTAGTCATGGAACTTAACGTGGGGAGCATGGTGTACGCGGTCGGGGATAACGCCTATTTTGTCAGTCGCACCATCACGGACCAAAAGAAGTCACGAAAAGACAGCAGGCCCTCCACGAAAAATCTTGGATTTCTTACGGTAGTAACGCATATATGCTAAAAATACATACGTATTTCACAGCATTGGTACAAGATTGAAATGCTTAGACTGTTTTCATAATATAATTGAAGTATAGACCAGTGGCTCCCAACTGAAGTGCTGCAAGAGTACCACCAGAAAGTGAGGTAAAGAGGGATTCCGTCAACAAATAACAAAAATTAAAGACATCCAAATTCTAGTAGCATTAGGACCAGATTTAATCGGTGTGATCGGCCATTATATTATCACTATCCGTTCGAGATACATGAAATATGCGATATGATGCACAAGACACGATGAGTTATACTAAACAGATAGGAGGATGCTGGAACGACTAAGTACCGTCTCTTCAAAATTCACCTATGAAACAGTGATCGATCTTTATCTTTTCAACTATCTTTTAGACGCCCTTTCCTGTCCTTTGTCAGTAGGGCTTTTCTTTTTTTAACCTAAAAAACGGAAGATTTTAACCTGAAGTATGAAAATTTTGACATTTTTTTACGTAAACAAAACTTTATTTTGACCAAATTTCGACCTCACGTATGCAAATTAGGTGTTTTCGCACATAATTGTAACATTGGACTACTTGTCCTCATATATGGTTGAAGCTGTCTGTCCTTACGAAGTAGTTTGGCATGAAAAAACGTTTTTGACTTAAAAACTGAGAAGTCTTTACATGAATTTTTTTATTTTAACTAAATCTGACCCTATGAAGAATTCCAGTAGTTCAGAACAATGCCGAATTTCAGACTTCGAGGTGTATTTCCCTGCTTAGATTTTAATGTATATTCCCGGAATCAGTGCGACAGTAGCTTTCAAATAAGATCAGCTTTATTGAATTTAAGCACGCGAGTCGTTAGCTATGGGATTTGCAATTATGTTGCGTTCAGATTGCTAAGCAGTAATTTCCTCCGGGCAAGCAAGCGTGACGACGGGTGTGGCGAATCTATCCGTAGGTTAGTTATCTATAGTCCAACGTACAATCGGTGATACATTGATTTAATTCAAATTGACTCGTAAATGTTGCACCGAGTCACGACTCAATCCACATTTCTGAAGCGCCGAGTCAAGTCAAGTCATTTTTGCAGAGTGACTCGATTCAAGTCAAGTCATACGAAAAAGTTGACTCGAGTCTGATTCGAGTCATCCCAACACTGCGACGGCGGCCCAATAAATCATTGTTACGCCAACTCCCATATCTGTGACTCAATAAGGTCCTCACACTGAGCTACAAAAACAGGCAGGCACACACACACACACACACACACTAACAGGCGATGAGAACAAAGTCATTGACTATTAATAATCACCGCCATTAGAACCGGGGGCTGATCAGTAATATGACGTAGGTCGATGACATTTTTGTTTTCATTATAGCTTCGCAAATATCGGTGTACTCAAAGTGGTGATGTGCCGCGAACTATTTTTCCCATTCAAAGGGTGTCGCGAGGTTATAAAGGTTGAGAACCACTGGTACAGACTAGCTATAGATGAACTGTAATATCATCTCAATTAAACATTAACGCAGGGGTGGCCTACAGCCGCATTCCAGGGCATAGTCGTAATGGACTAGCTGGACGCCAAGTACCCATGCTAAAGAGTATGTGGCCATTTTCGGTGAACTCCGGACTAAGCTATTTTATCATAGGATTAATATACGCCCCAAAGTCGCTGGTGGTCATGCACATAGTCGTGTGAAGTGCGAACATTTTTTCAGTTTCACCAATGAATTCCGTTATTGATATTAGTAGTTTATATATTACTATCAAACATTTATCCTTTCTTAGCCCATGTGATCAGATTCACTGGTAAAGCTGATGGGGGGAATGTTTTCTAAAATTTAGGTCAAGTTATAAATGATGATGCGTCTTTGGTGGGCCAATTGTTATTAGTCACTTTGTTGCATGCCGTTATTTATTCACGTCCCATCAGAATTATCGGTATCGTGGGGATTGCGAGTTTGTATTTCAATTTGAGGCGAATCTGTACTGTGGTCGCTGATTGGAAAGGGCCCTACCATATATTAAAATTTAAAAATGAATATTCCTTGAATCCACGAATCGGGAGTCAATTCGTAAATTTAAATTGCTTATCGACGGCCGCCAACACATACTAATTAAATGTCGTGTCCACGACCGCACAGATTTCCTTCTACGGCCGCAGGCTGGCTACCCCTGCACTAGCCGGCTGTATAAATCTACAGACGTGATATATCCTGGCGCTTAAAATGTTGAACATGTGTAAGAGATCACAGTTTTGTGGTCATGAATTTATGTTGAAACATCAGTGTGCTTTATTAAATGTTTACTTAATTACAGTCTACACGATTCGGATAGTTACCACAAAAAAGCCAATCTGATACTAGATGCGACTCAGGTTTTCGGTTAGTCACTTGGAAACTTATAAAATTATTCATACAAAGGCTATATGCAAATATGTCATTATGATAGCAACACACGGTGTGTGAAAATTTTACAGGCACTTTGTCGATTCTAACCAGATGATACAAAATAGTTAATGAACCAAATCAAATAACACATTTTCATTGCCATAACAGATAGAATAGTCCGAGAGCTATTGTTAGGCCGACATGTATGCATCCGTCCTGGCACACGGTAACCTTTACATCGCTTCTAAAAGACGGCTGGACGGCATAAGACACTCGGAAAGAGGGGGCAAGCTGCTTTGCAATTGTCTCTGTCCTGGATGATTCCGATTCTACTCTGCATTCCGACCGAAGTGGATTGGAATTGTCTGAACTACTGCACTTGCTTACCTACTTACAGATCAATCCACGATGAGTGCTCCCCACCAGGTATAAATTTAATGCTATTATGCTATGCTATTATATTAAGTACCTGGTCGGACATCCCGGGTTCGGGCTGGATTAGGGCTTGAAGTGGAAAACTTATTTCGGCCTTCAGTCGGGTTGATTTTCAAATCGACAAACCAACCATCATAAATTATATGCTAAATAACTTTATTGGATGTATTACGTTGATCAATTTCCTCTCGCACGGCAGATATTTTCCATTCTGTATATGTATGATTTCTTTTTTGTACTGTCACTCACTATCGCAGACTGCATAACCGCTTAGGTGTAAAAGAATCATTAGGCCAGTTGCGGTGGCATCCTGATGCTTCATATCAGAGGTGGTCAGCAAAGAATACTGCAATTTTGCTGAGTAATGACGTAGGTTTTTCCCACCTGCACTTAAGGTTGCATTTGAAACAAACGTTGTTTTAAAACAACTTGTTTAAAAAAATGTTTTAAATGAAGGCTTTTATTTTTTTAATAGTGTTTATTTTAAGTTGTAAAATCATGTATGAGCCTACGGAAAATTACCACCCGATCCAGCCGACTTATATCGATATAGACTGGTTGAAACCCTCAAAATAGCCTGTTCGACATTAAAAGTACAGATATTTCGTCAAAGAAGGCATATTTACCCTATATTTACAATTGTCAACGTCAATCCACTGTGAAGTCACAATTGAATATTAGTAGGCTTGAAAAACAAACAAAAAAACATGTTTTAAATTAGGGCCTTGTTTTGTTCATGTCTGTTTTAAATTGATTTTTGTTTTAGATGCAACCCAACCGATACATATTCGAGATCTGCATGGATTGATGTTATCATGGGTCATATTGTGTTAGACACGAAGGTGCAGCCTATACAATTTCGAATTTATCCACCTCCGATTAACTACAAACCACAAAATTTACTTTTTGAAATTACTTCCTTAAGCACCTTTACTATCTTCATTTCCTATTTGTACTTGAAGTAGTTTTGATATGTCTCTGAAATTGATACCTACTACTTGTCATTACGTATAAATTTACTGCCCAATTTATACTCATATTGAACTAGCAATGTTGACTACTTTGACCATATCTCTGGGCGCAGGTTAGCAATGACCACAAACTTGTGCACTATGTGCAGTTTTCACCTTTATTACTTTTTACCTTTAAATTGCTGATAACTAGGGCGATTATTTTTGAGAGGTCAAAAACATTCAGATTTTTGTCAAAATTATAGCGTTAAGTCAAAAATTCTTCAGAGTTGTAGCAAAGTTAAATTCTTTTGAGCCATTCATTTTGTTGGTGTCGTAGAGGTTACACTGTCAGGGAACTTATCATTTGAAATTATATACCTTGTAGCCTACTGCCATCGAATGAAACAAATAAGTTGATATGGCGTGATAATCAACACACCTATCAAAGCGAGTGATTTCTCGTAGGTCTTAAGTTTTTACAAGCTCATGCCGATATCTCAAATCTGTATCTGAAAGTTGACTGCGGGGTGGACATGGCTCTAATAGCACAGTAGTCCTCAACGTATGGATGAATCGCGAGATGTTAACAAAACTAAGATTTGAGCTCGGTCTACAAAGTGCGATGTAGACTCTTATGATCAGATTCGACATAGTTAACGGTTTTAACACATTGATTTCAAATTTGTGATGTGATTCCAACTATCTGTATGCACATTGCACATGCACAGTCACGTTCATGTCATTTCTTATTGACTCGCTTTGAATTCTTTTCGGGTACATATTGGACTACGTGTATAGCCTAATATTCTATGCCTTCAGTCCTTTAAACGTTACTATTTGCAGAATCCAGCAATGTTGTATGCTCCCGGCTTTGGTTTCCGACAACTGGAAGTTTTATCGTTACGTCCTCCGTGTTTTACCTAATCACCGTTGTTTTTATGTTTACAATGCTTGGGAGAGTTGTTAGAAGATTTGTCAAAGTCCACAGTCCGGCGGCAGGTATGTGAGATTCGCAATACAATAATGTGGTTCAAATAACGAACTCAGTTTCACGTGTACAGATGCTCATGTCGGTGTAGTCCGTGATAGCAACACGCCGAAACCTAAGCAAGAAGAAAACACATCATATAAGCAAGGTACTGAAACTATATTGTATGTTATTTCTCCATATTCAAACACCACGATATGTTGGCAATTTGTTTATGGTTACGAATGCGCGTTTGCAAGAGAGGCCTCTTATACAAAGCGGAGGAAAACTCGGGTGTTCAAAAGCCCATAGCACAAATACCAACATGAGCGTTTCATCCGCATGTAGTGGACTTGGTGTACTCTTTACATGATTCGGAAGAGATCATCGAAGTAAAGTGCCAATTGCTTTGCAGATGTTAACGGCGAAATTTCAAGATGTGACGATAACGGCGCCAATACTGACGGCACTTTCACAATTGAAAGCAGCAGAAATACAATCGAGTCTCGGTAAGGAACAGTAGCAACAGTAACAGTAGCAACCAGCCTCCGCCATCATCAATCACATTCCCACGGAGCCATGGCGCAGAGGTGACTGGAATCGGAAAACATGACGCTCGACAATGGAGACTGACCTAGCGCAACGCGGGCTGTCGCTTGAAGACGCCCACGACCGCCTACGTTGGAGACGCTTAATACGAGCCTAAAACTGATTATCTCGATGTTTTTTTTGTTTCCTGTTTTCTTTTGCCCTTTTCACTTTATTTTATCTGATTGAAAAGTCGATATATATATAAGGAACAGTAGGGCGTTGCAATCTGATGCAAAATTCACAGTGGTGTTCAAGGAATATACGGGCGATATATACTCGAGTCAGTAACGTTGGTGTGTAAAACAGAATAAGTATTACTATTATTGATAAAATTGTGACAGTGGCGCTTACCAGATCACTTGTTTGTGAGCGTCACGTCTATAAGGGGACGAGGAAATTACGAGGGAATTAGAATCGTATTCATCTTTCAATATTAGTCGAAACTGTACAGTGTACACTTTACATTGGCATATACATTATGGGCAGAGATCATAAAGTTGGGTTATCCGGGATAATGCCAATCATCCGTGCAACCTACTAAACTGGATTAAAACCAGACGACTTCTTATAATCCTTGCGCGAATCTTATCCAGCTTTATGCGCCACACTCAACATTGGTAATCAGTCGATTAGCATTCATCCGGATAAGCTAACTTTACGATCTCCGCCCTACATATATGTAATTAGCATAAATTATAGATGACTTTTATCGACACAAATGTACACATATATAATATACAATAATTAAATGTGTCGGTGATTGCGGTTCTGTTTGAGCCAGTGGTCCCAACCTTTTTGTCCTCATTCCTCCCTTTAGATTTATTTAGAGTCTTCATTCCCAACTACCCAAAATATCGCCGTATTTCTTTTTAACTTTTGTCATTACGGAACAGGTATTTGCTTGTTTGAGTACACAAGACACACAACCACACCAGTACGCAAGACAATCGCCTATGACTGCAACATAAAACGTATTGAGAACCGATACCGAAAAGCGTTATTTCACGTCATACTGGGCGTGCTGGATGCGTTTGTGACACCGTGGTTGGTTTCCAGAGTTACAAATGAGCTTTTGTGAACAACATGCAATATAATTTTCGATACATACATTCCCCAGAGCAGCTAACTGCAAACGGTAATCGCGCGCGCATGTGTCTCCGTAAATATATAGGCTATCCTGTATATAGTGTTTAACAAATGTGTCTATTTCCCACTAGAAACCCTTGAATTCCCAACCGGTTGGGGGCCTTTGGCTAGAGCTGTCCATGTCCAAGTGTTCTCGCCTCCACCCTGATTCAAGGCATTGCTTCAAAGCATATTTATTGACTTTTGCAATTCCAGCAGGCGACCAAGGCTGCACGACAATGTTGTAGGTTACACAAAGTGAAATCAATAAGTTGTAGTTGAGTGGGTAAGATGTTATTCTGATAAGACAGCGGAACGCAAAATATAACGATAATTCAATTGTAACTGCTACTATCTTAAGAAGAATTATTAATGCTACTCTTGAAATTAGTGATTCTGATTCGATTAGAGCTGTCCGAGTGCTCACCTCTGTTCCTGACTGAAGCGAGGCACGTAACATTTTCTTTCAATATTGCAGCTCAAGCAGGCGGCCAAAGCTCCACGACAATGTGAAGTTGCTGATCGCCCTCACAATATCTGTGACAGTATCTGTCACTCCGATGATTCTTTCATGATTCGCAGACGTTGTGCGTCCAACGAGTAAGTCGGGACAGAATGTTATAATGTGATTTGTATGTAACATCACGCTATGAGTACTTATGAATGGTAATGTTGACAGGCCCGCCTCCTAACGAGGTGTTGTTCGATGTCACCATCGCCGTGACACTGTTCCACGCGTTGTGCGTGCCGTGGATTTTACTGTGTTACATGGCCGGACTGCGGAAAGCGTGCAAAGACGCGTTTGTGAAGTGCCCCTGTTTCACTACCATAGCCATCAAAAGACGAAAAGCAAATGCGGTCGCAACGAGCGTGTGTGCTACGATTGGTGCGGCGTCGAAAGCACAAGTCGGTGATTTCAAGTCGGACTCGATAATACAGTCTGGTGCAAGGACGCGCGACTTGGAGTGAAGTACTTATACAAACTGCCCATGCCCGTTCTTTCTAAATAAAGAGATCAAACCAAGCTAATGCAATGTCTGTATTTCTAATGGGTTTACACTATATCTGCCCAGGAGTTTGGAGCAGGCGTAAATCTCAAATTGCTCCAACTCTCCGTTACATCATGAATTGAACTAATATTTGCAATACCTAGCGTTTCAAACCAACATGATCAGTGAGCACAATACATATATTTCTGCGCAAAGAAGTGTTCGAATACCATTCTTAAGTATGAATTATATTGCCGCTATCAAGTCTTAATTCTTTCACAGTAGTATAATAGCATCTTATGAAAAACATCGTAGCAGAAGGTATATTATTCAAAAAAACTCGATCCATATCCTGCGTTACCATCAATTGAAATTTTAGCTCCGGCTCCAGTTCCGGCTCCATAGCCCTGTGCCGAACAACTGATAAAATTGCTTATCCAAGGCAAGTACTAGCAATACGCGGTAACATCATACGCAAGCAGTAAAAATTTCCATCCATGTGAAATCGTGTGCAATTTCCGCCACATATTTCAGTAGGTGGTGGCATTCGCAATGATAACCGACCTCTACCCGACCTGTTGAACTAAGAATGTATTTTAAAAGTCACGGTCTGATTTGTAGCGCGATTGCACATTAGGTTCGATTGGCACAAGGCACGAAGGTAGTAGTGAATACCATCATTACAGACTCGCATTTGCAAGTTACTGCATGGCAAATTTTCCCACTTTACGGGTTCTTAAAGTATTGGTCGCAATGGGTGTAATTTTGAGTCGCCACTGGACCAGAGCGTTCTGTTAATATGTATGTAAAATTTGTTGGATATCTTGCAAAAATTTCCTCTGGATTATTTTTACAAATCCAAGGTCACCGTGTTGCGTACTATAGCCAATATGCGAGACACGCGGAAATATGTCTTGATATTGAGAATGTGACGACCTTTGTGTTACACATATTGGTTTGAATTCATGATGAGATTTGCCCGACTAGTCTTTATGGAAAACAGACTGCTGGTATGATTTACCGTTGGGATCTCTATCGAGCGAGTGCAGTCCCATGAGTCACATTCGTTTCGAGGCCAACCCATTCCGTGCCGTGACAAGCGAAGACGTGAAGTTTTGGTCAACAAAACACTGGGAAAATGCGGTGCCAAAAAGACCCTGGCTTCAAACGACCGCCGAATTCGATATTGATATGCTCGGTCGTCGAGTTTGTGTGGACGCGAACCTTTTTGAAAGATTCTGTGTGAACGCGAACGTGAACCTATGACGCCTCCTCCCAGAAGTACGGTTTATCACCTTATGGGGGCCCAAGACCAACGTTTTTTGTTGGGTGAGGGGGGGGGTGAAGTGCGGTTATGGACCTTAACGGTCTAGGCCAGACCGGACAATGTATTCGACGTCTAACTATTGCCACATTGATATTGAGCATCGTGTAAAAATGGTTTCTATACTTGCTACCGATATCACTATACATCATCAAGTTATACCGTAACCTACATCCCGATCGCAAGAATTTGGTTTTTAAATAGCTGGTTCGTGGTACAGAACTTGAATATAGCTTTCAATACAACATCCATTGCAAAAGAATATTTACTGAACTCGAATACTTTTCGGGCGCCTCTTTTCAAGAGTTAATGGCACACTAAATGGATTTAAACAGCTATAAATGCAAAAACCAAAAAGGCAAAGTATGACGCAACAATCAAAATCACAGACCATGAAATTCGCATTGTACCAATGGCAACAATAACAATAACAATAACGATTTTTTACATTAGACGACGATTTATCAATTCCATTGATTGGTGTAATGAGCATCATTGGCTGACTACCTACATGTAGTGTATTTCGTTCTTGATGTTGTGTGATTGCGGGTCAAGCTCACATTAGAGAGTCACTAAATATTTACAAACGGAAGGCTGATTATTTCGAGCAAACTTTTGTAACAAAGCAAGTAAAGTTTTTGAGATTGGCAAGGTGCATGCTTGGTTGTTGTTTTTTTATGCTGCCAGCGTCATGCATAGAGTGGTCCGAAGGTGAAATGAAAAGAATTTTAACCAAACATGTAATAAAGATGTGAAAAAATGTAATAAATGAAAAAAGTTCAAAGTGCAGAAACTATCAAGGTTCGTTTGCGAACTTGCACCTCTAAATTTGAGAGATTCCCACACAGAACGAGAACGTGAACCTCACGATCACACCCAGTGATGGCCCTACGAATGGGGGGGGGGGGGGGCTGGGACAGACTTACCGCCCCCCCAGAAGTAACTAACCGTAAACCGAGGTCGACTTCCGAATTCGATACCTAAGTGTTGGAGGTTTACCTAGGCTCCTCCTCGCCACCTCATCCGCGTCAGCGGTGTCTTACAAAAGCCTAGAGGTGGGCCGTGCTATAAGTCGGCAGTTACGGAAAATAAGAAGAATATCGGCCTGGTGTAAATGACCATAGTAGTCGACAAACACCATGAATACCCCAAAACAAACAAACAAACCGTAAATTCTGGGGGCTCCGCCCCCAAGACCATCCTTTCCCCCTGTTAATATTATCTTTCTTTCACAACGTCAAGGTTTGGCCGGGGCTGGGTTGGGGCATATCTATTATTGCATGTGTGCAAGGTTAGACTACATCAAAACTAAGTAATTCTACCGCATGCAGAGACGTGATGATTATCGGGATACGGGACTTTTCTAACAAATCGTAATCATATTCTTGCTTGGTCGACGGATTTCCATGTTTATTCGATATTATCATTAAAAAAAGCGCATAAACCAAAGAGTGGGGGGATTCGACCAGGGGGCCCGGGCGACCGCCCACCTCGTTCACCCCAAAAGCCACCACTGATCACACCATCCCTAATGAATAGTATGATCTTATTTTCAAGAAAAGTCAATTTGTTGCTGTTTATCACTAAGCCTACAGTTATCATATGCACGAGACAGATGACGATTGCACGATAATTAAGCTCAATTTGAACTAAAATTTTGTGGGGGTCCGCGGGGTCCGTGACGGTCCGAAGGTGGTCCGTGAAGACAAAAAGGTTGAGAACCCCTGATCTAATGCATCGTATAGGTATGTAGGCTACCTCGTCTGTTTGTTACGTCCCCACTCCATGCCCAGTGGTGCGCATTGAAATCGCCGAAGATCAAAGCCTTTCTTGATAAGTTTTCCATGATTCGCAAAATACCAGTTTTGAAATGTTAGTCACCTTTATAGCTCTCAGAGAAATGCAGAGATACCTCAAATATGTGACTGGGAGTACTGAACTTGAATAGTTCTTTCAGAACTACATTGATTGCAGTTGAATTTGTTACCTCAAATAATTTTCGAGGGCCCTCATCAAATTTCCTAATATTCCAAACACTTTATATTCTCCAGATTACAAAAGTAATTTCACATTCTCCTGCTCCAAATTAAATTGTTTTGCGCCACAAGCTGCGTCACCGTGCTCACAATTCGGGAGTCAGATTTTCTTCACAATCATATTGATTGGAGTGTGGAATACGACAGTGCGATATTGTGTATGCGTGAGATGGAAATGCATTCTTTCTTCAAAGTCTTTGCGAACGTTGATCGGGAAATGCAGCAATCCAGCCCACTTACCGCAAATCATTCTCCTCATACCCCGTTAATTCGTCGTAATACACGAATTGCTGATTGGATATTCGCTTTATTGTCTGTTTTGTCTGTGGTATTCATGGTGTGTTTGTACCACTAGGCGCGACGAGATAACTGTACCGCACTGAAAACATAAAAACTGGCGCCAGGAGCAGTGGTTTGAACGTTTGTCGCGAAATCGTGTCTGGTGGGCCGCGCAATGAAATTTGGATGAAAAGTGGGACGCGAACTGAAAAAGGTCAAGAAGCGCTGTGTTTAGGCTTACCATATTTTGGAAATCTAAAAAGAGGACACTTTTTTAGAAATTTGAGGCTTGCAAAACCGTAGAAGAATTCTCAAGAATCTGTGAATTTTTCTCACTTTGTGATCGGTCGACTAAAAAAAAAGGTCAACTTTTCGCTCAGACCTCAAATCACCGTTTTTCACTCCGAAATAACCGCCGGAGCGTCACTTCTGTGCTAATTTACGTCATATCACTCGCATTTTGCTCTAAATGTGACCTAAAATTTCAAAAAAGAGGACAAAATCTCAAAAAAGAGGACAAAGGGGCGTCCTCCGAGGACACTTTCAAAAAAGTCAAAAAAGAGGACAAATCGTCTTGAAAGAGGACGTATGGTAACCCTAACTGTGTTAGAGTATGGATACGATACGACAAATATCAACAACGCGGCGTCAAGTTTCCGCCATGAAGTTCTATAAAACGATAAAGACAATTCTTGTTAACTGGTAAATTTCCAAGACTGGTTGCTATCATGCTGGGGTATCTTCGATACACCTCAAGACTATAGAACACAACGGTTTAGATTGAAAGAGAAGTTAAGTCACTTTACGAAGCGAGGTGATGTTAGACCCATTTTCGAAACGTCATGCTGACGTCAGGTACATATGCGAGTCTATAATCCGACGGAGTATACCTATTTGGTTGCCTGTTATATAGCTAAATTAAACCACCCTCCGGCACTGCATCCATAATGATGATGAGCATTACCGCAAACACTCAGAAAACATTATCGCAGTAACTTCAAACATATTCAGAATCAATCAGAATCGAGGAATTGCTGCGTAAGCGCGCCATTGCATGCCTCTATGAAGCTACTGATTGGACTTACGATCAACGTCATTTTGTCGGTAACTCCGATCGTAACAGTATTCTTCGTGGATGTAGTAGCACCGGAAGATTAGTAAACGCTGCGCATATTGTGCTATATTTTGTTCAACCAAAGTAATCATCATTTTCAAAATAACAATCCATAGTTAGTTGAACATCAACTAACTAGGGTTTTAGTATAATATGGGGTTTTAGTATAGTATAGGGTTTTAGTATAGTATTAGTTCTAATTTAAGTTGCGGATTTTGAATAGTGAGTAGTTCTAGTTCTAGTTCTGGTAGCAGATTTTGAAAAGGGAGTAGTTCTAGTTCTAGTTCTAGTCGCACATTAAAAAACATAGTTGTCGAAAACTAGAAAACAAGTATCGTTGTTAGGCGTGAATTGTGATACCGGTGTTCTGTATGGTGATGTTTTGAGGTATTCATGGTGTTTGTTGAATACTATGGTTATTCACACCAGGCCGATATTCTTCATTTGTTCCGTAACAACTGACTTATAGCCCCCTTCTCGGCTTTTTGTAAGACACCGCTTACGCGGATGAGGTGGCGAGGAGGAGCCTAGATAAACCTCCAGCACTTAGGTATGGGAATTCTGAATTCAACCTTGGTCGGACTCGAACCCGCAACCCATAGGCTTTGCAGCCACGGATTATACCGCTGCGCTAGTGTTATGTCCTTGCAAGCAGTTATGGCTGTAGGGTTGCCATATTTTTGTGACACAAATTCCGGACGCTTTTAGCGCCCACTAGTGAATTTTTAAATGATGTATGAGCACAATGTCTATTAATATTACGTCAGACCTGCAAAGCTATGTCTATCGACTAGATGTGGAGGTGTGGCGAGATAGCGTAGTGGTATAAAGTGGGCCGTGCTACAAGTCGGCAGTTACGGAATGAAAATGAATAAATTGGCCTGGTGTAAATGACTGCAGTAGTCGACAAACACCACGAATACCTCAAACAACAACAAGAACTAGAGGTGGTCTCGGTCCGGTTCAGGAGTATGTGGTTCTGTGTTGTAAGTTGTAACCAGGTACGAAGCCACATTTTTCAGCCCCCTTCCGAACAAATAAACACTGATTTTGGGCCCGCCGTAAGGTAATCGATGCATCTTCTGTGGGCTTACTGTACGCATCTGGTCGTTAAATGATCTGAATGAATTATGTCAATAATATTCGCTCTTCCATATATAACTATATAATTTTGATCCTCTCGCGGCCCACATGATCAGAGTTAGCGGTAGAGCTGGTGGAGGATGATGACTTCGAAAATGCAAGAAGCGTAATTGTACATCGTTAAGCCACCATGTTCATTGTTCATATCACACCGATAAGATTATTTATCAGCCTAATGCCGGTGCGAACTATTTAAACAACGCTCATCCGGTGGTTTCACATCTTTTATGGTCGCGACTCCATTTCCAATTTGCCATGGCCCTGCTCCAAATTTGATGAGCTGATTACTAATTAAAAGGTCTGCACATGCACATTTGCCCAGACTTACTCACGGCCTATTTTGGAAGCTGATTACGTTCAACGTCTTAGCGAAGCTCAGAATAAAGCTAAACTACCCCCCGGTTTAGAACCACTATGTTTGAATAAAGCATCCAAACGGCCTAAACCGAAACGATTGTTGATATAAGATGTTAGGTAAGATTATAGTTGCTGACGATTACCCCTGACGAGTGTAAGCCGAAAATATTCGGGTTCATTTCAATATGAATATACTATTCAGTCGTATATTGAAGTTCTGTACCTCCATGAAACTGTTTAAAAACAAGTGGTTCCCAACCTTTTTCATCTCGTGCCTCCCTTAGCCGAAATTTTAGCCAAAATTCCTCCCTTACCGCGCGTCTTTTCTAGCAGTGCTGTAATAACACTTTGTATACCTCCAAAAACCATGGTCTTGGTCCCAATCACAAAAATTCCGGAAGGCTTGACTCAACAGACCCCCACACTTTCATTTGTGTTTTCGGCTTACCATGCCCGAATCGCAAATACAACTGCTGTGAAAAATCAGTATCCATAAATTTACTGTTCTCGTGATTTTTTTCTCAAAGTTTGCTTATGCATTTGGCCAACAATAGTGGTACTTTCATAAATAGCAGGGTTGACCAGACTCGAGTTTGACTCGTGTCACCATTTTCTGATAACTCGACTTGACTCGAGTCATTTTCTCAAAATACGGAAACGACTCGACTCGACTCGAGACAATCTGGGTATTGACTCGAGTTCGAATCAGCCATATGACTCAAGACTATAAAACGGCCAAGACCGACATTTCATTGTAATTTCGAAGAACAGTAAAGTGACCACTCTGTTGGAATTTCGTCTATTGATCCTGGTACTTGACAACGCGACAAGAAACTGCTCAAAGTGAGGAAAATTAGTATATCATAAATCCAAATCATTCAATATCACCAAACAGTGTTGACTTGAGGATGACTTGGACTCGTACTCGAGTCATAATACTATGACTCGGACTCTACCGTCTGCTCGGTGACTTGGAGTCGGACTTGACTCAATGATGAATTAAAAATTACTCGACTTGATTCGAGTCAAAACTGTGGAAGTGAAATTGACTTGTGACTCGGAGCATCGTGACTGGGTTAGCCTTGATATATAACATACGCGTGATCAGATTCCCTGCTGGAGTTCATGGAAATTTAGGACACCCATTACGTTTCGGCAACATTGCACCAAGTTTACCATGTCTTTTTTCGATCGGGTAGCTGTTCACTAAAAATAAAGCAAGGCTAGCGAACTCTTTGACTTGAATCGATGACGTTGGAATATTTAGCACTGTCTGAAAATGTTGACTTGAAAATATAAGATAAATACTTTCACTAGAGGCCTTGTTGTGATAGATTCGGCACGACATTTACTCGCTTAGGATATATTTGATTGAGAGGCCGTCGCTGGCCTACAAAATTGTCTTGCGAACTGCAGCACATCTGAACTAGTTTAAAAAAAGGAGTGTGGGGGGGGGGTTTGTATGTGAAAAAGAGATTTCAAATAGCATTTGAAGATATACTTTCAGGAAACAAAAAACAGCCATAAAGGAGCATACGCTGAGATATAACTGATTGACTACATGACAGTTCGAACATGAACAATTTGGGAAATCCGTTACAATTCTAAAGTGGAATTCCTCCCTAAAAATTGCAAAATTCCCCCCAAGGGGGGAATTCCTCCCCGGTTGGGAACCACTGGTTCAAACCGACTCTGTGAATACAACGTTATCTTGTAATTGCGATTACAATTAGGCTTCTTTCTGTAAAGGAATGCTATTTTTTTTTTGATTTGCGAAGGTATTAGTCTCCATATTAAAACTAGTATATGTGACAATAATCACGCACAGCGCGAAGAAAAATTTCATGTAACATAAATCCACCCTAAAATAATATTGTTTATGTTGATTTACAAAAAATTATGAGCTCACTTCAAGCCTTCAAAATGCGGACGTTAAGGCATATTTTGGAAATTCCTCCCGGACGTAGTTTTTGCAGCGAAATTCCGGACATGTCCGGGAAATTCCGGACGTATGGCAACCCTACTATAGGTCAGAGTCATCATTACTCACTGTAGCATAGCCAGGGGGTGGGTTTGTGGTCGAAACCGATCCCATTCAAACTTGTGCTGATGTTCGATGCAAAACCAATCAGATTTTGATAATATCAAAATTAATTAGTTGTTTCGGAATGCAATCTGATGTTAGTTTTGCTTTAGTTAGTAGCGGATTTTAAGGGTCGTTAGTTTTAGTTCTTGTTCTAGTTCCGAGGTTTGAAAATGGAGTAGATCTATAGTTCTGGTTGCGGATTTTCAAAAGTGATTTGTTTTAGTTCTAGTTGCGCATTTTGAATATCCAGTAGTATGTACAAGTCTTACGTTATGTGGTAAGTCTCGGAGATGAATAAATATCAGACTTAATGATTGTCAAACATTTCTATTGCTATAATATATAGGGCCTACCATATAAACTCTAACTTACCATATTTGCAAGCGGTATTATTCTTACAGGGCCAAAGATTGACGAAATGACTTCTATCCTAATTTCCTTCTTGCACATTGCAATTATTTCGGTGGTATAGATCCAGTACATGGGGGGACTGCAAGAAGCCTGCAAAAGTATGATTTTCAAGCTACCGTGCCAAACAAGTGTCACGGCCAACCAGTCTTCAAAAACAACACTACCTGAAAATGTGCAATGAAACAGAACGATGTCATTGTGCCGAACAAATTTCTAATGACATGCTGCCGTGTCTCAATTCCCAGCTGAAGTACTGTGCAAAAGCGAAACTATCGCTTCATTCTAGCGGAAATGGGAAAGCGATCGATGTCAGGAACAGCCGATTAGAATTGCCTCGCGATCGCGTCATATGAGCATGACGACTAAACGAAGAGCTATTTTACTTAACAGCAAGTTAACTAGGGAATCCATGCGACCAGTGAGGGGATGCATTGAACTTTATTGGGTTATAAGAAAGCTCTGCACTTATGACCATTTCGTACCCGACCCCTTCGTTCTTTCTCACGAGTTTCGACGGCAGTCATCCTGCGCTGCGACAACTCAATAAGCCTCAAGATCGCCAGAAGCGATATGACTTATTGCACCTTCAATACATAATATTCTTTTGTCGTCTCTTTTGACCCAAATGATACATCATCATTTTACCCTGTATATCCTCTTCATCACGACGACCTGACCAGCCGACATGCCCTAAAGCCACTGTAGCGATGATTTGAAAATTCAAGATCTGTACCGCGACGTACCAATTTGCAAAAGATTACCGGGGATGTATCATTTTATATATATTTTAACGGCAATAATCATTCTGGGCGAAACAAGATCATGGTCGACATGTAGTTGAATTCCGTGTATATATTATTAATACTGATCAGCGTGTATCTGTTAAGTCAAAAATCGGACTACAATAGTTCCATAGTCTAACTTGCGGTAATACGATTCGTGGAATTGGTATTGCACTGCACGGTCCACGTAATTCGCTACGCGAAATTCAGTTTGTGAAGGGTTGGGATAATTTGTGTAAAGAAACGAGGACAAGGTCTCTACATAAGATAATGCATTAGAAACCAACAATAGGTAGGCTACTTGGTGAAGAATAGGAATGATCAACGTACTTCGCTGTTAAATCAATTACTTAAATTTGGATACAAATCAACATATGTGGTGGTTGTGTCGTTTTGGTAGTCGGAATATTTTGCTATATCATATGTTCAGATAATGATTCAATGAATATAATATCTCGTGAAACAGAAGGTAAATTTTAGCAACAGATTCGCATAAATCAGAAACCAGAATAGTCATTTTCAATGGCCATTAATTTGAATTTTTATATCACTTGGGTATTGTTTCTAAGTTACTTCTTCACCTGCTGTATGACTGCCCATCATTTCTGTTAACTATTCCGCTATGCAAACGTCTGGAGAATTTCTGTCGTTACCTTTTCCGAAAGTAACATCCAATCTCCGCGGCGATTACATGCGAATTGATGTAAGTAACATTGGATAGAATTGATCAAATCCCAAATGTATGCAAGGTACTTGTTGCCGGAAGATTCGAATCAGCACAGGCAGAGCCCAACAGAGTTTTATTTGTCTTCAACACGTGGCCACGATAATCACGATATGTCCCGTTACGTAATACAATAACACAATCGGCGGTTATTATTTTTCATGCGGTCCATACGCACGATGGAGAATGAGATACACACTCCCTCATTAGCGATGAGCAGGAATGAATATGCCGAAACGATCATGAGCATTGTGCGGTCTATCAATACTAACGGAAACATTTGCAAGGCAAATAAGAAAACATGTAAGGCGTGAGAGTATTAGCTTATAAGTTGCAGATCGCTACTCATACGGCCATCGATAGCCGTCGAACGTGCATGATCAGTCCGTAAGAGGATGTTGACTATATATGAGTCCACCGCGCTTAATTATGCTTCAAGTTTGACGACATGACATGAGTCACGTACGTGTCATACATAGTCAAACACTAAGAATCCTCATTCGATAATATAGTTGTTAGTCAATTATAAGCCTTCGTGGTGACGAGGTATCGTAGTGGTATAATCCACAACTGCAACACCAATGGGTTGCCGGTTCGTGTCCGACTCCAGAATTACTATCCAAGTGTTGGGGGTCTAGGCTCCCCTGGTCATCTCATCCGTGTAGTCTATGTCTTGTAAAAGCCTAGAAGTCGACAGCTACGGAATATTAATGAAGAACATTGGCCTGGTGTAAGTGACCATAGTAGTCGACAAACACCATGAATACCGCAAATAAACAAGCCTTCGGGAAGGGATGGCAATATTGCTACGTTATTATGTCTAGAGGGTACCCTTAGCGCGGATGCCACAGCATAATTCCGCAGCATATCTAGCGGTACAGGCTGGTACAATACCCAACTACCATAACATGCGATGTCCCATAATGTCGCAGGAGATCTACTGATGCTAGTTGGTTAAAATACCGAAACTGACAGAACATGCAATGTTCCGGGTGAAGGCAGGCGAACGCATTAACGAAAGTAACGGACGGAACCAGTCAGTTCGTTAGTTTGTAGTCATGACACGAATGTGACAGGAATTCTCATTTCCACACAATACCAACAGCAAAGAGGAAGCCTACCGGAAATCGTCCTTACGTTGTCCCTAAAGAACAGCTAAAGTTACACCGATCATCCATTGTCCCTATGACCTCTGGTTCATGTTAGCGAGAGGCAAAACTTCAACTATTAATGAGCAAATTCTACCTAACCCATCTCTCTCCCAATATATGACAAAAACTTGCTAAATTTACTTACTATAACGACAATTGCAAATCATCAACGGCCCACAAGATTGTTTTAGTTCAGGGGCGGGCAACTTATCCGGTCGGCGGGTCGGATATGGAAAAATGAAATGCAGGCGGGGCCGGATTATGGAATCGATACATTAATCGCGTATTTATCCACCTACACAAAGAATAAATCGTCTATAATGCAAACGTCAAATTAAAAGCATTGACACCAAATGCAGTACTTAATGAATGTATTAACCTAATGTAATTCAATAGCTGGGGTTACCATACGTCCTCTTTGAAGGGGATTTGTGCTCTTTTTTGAAAGGACGCCCAAATGTCATCTTTTTTGAGAATTTTGTTTAAATATAGGGTAAAATTCGAATGAGATACAGTAAATCAGCTCTGAAGTAACGCTCTGGGGGCTATGTCGGGAACTGAGATGGAATGCTGACCTTTTTTTTAGTCAAACGACCACTAAAATTTAACATCTTTCAGGATGTTCCTCCGGTATTTCAAGTCTGAAAATTTTGAAACCGTGTCCTCTATTCATATTTCCAAAATATGTCAACCCTACCTTTTATCAAACATATGTGGCCGATCAAAATTGTCAACAAGTTTTTTGAACTCTGTTTGCATGTCGGATGTTGAAACCCTTAGAAAAGACTGCACGAGTGCACACTGCATATGAACATCAGTTATATTGAAACGCAGCCTTGTCCTTTTAATGTTCATGGTCGAAAATGCTTGCTCGCAATGTATGTAGACCCGAACAGAACAAGCATTTTCATGACCATCTTTCTCGGGTTGAAAAACTTGGATTCATTCTGTGACGCATAAAATTTGTCAATACTTTCAGATTATAATTTTAATTTCAGGGTAAAATCACGTCGCGGGCCGTATGTTGCCCGCCCCTGTTTTAGTTGCTGAGAGCATCTCACAATCATTGCACACGATACTAACAAGATTGGTTGTTTCATTGCATCAACGGACATTCTGGGACCCAATAGCGGACTGGAAATAGAAATATTTCGACTGCAAAATTTCGTATCATATATGAGGCAGATCGAGACTACTTTCACAATAAACACTGGAAAAAAGTGATCATCGCATCAATCATCATCAATCATGATAATTGTTCATACCAAATATAGCGCAAATCAGTGTTGGGATCAAGTCACTACCTTCGAGCCACGAGTCATTTCGAGTCATTGCACATTTTGACTCGAGTCAAGTCAAGTCAGTCGATTTTTGGAGGTGACTCGAGTCAAGTCGAGTCAAGTCAAGTCAAGTCAAGTCACGAGTCAAGTCACAATTCAAGTCAAGTTGCCTTTCCGAAGTATGAGGCATGATTACGTCATTGCATTTTGCTAGCTTTCTGATATACAGATTCAGTGTCATTGATTTTGAACCGATGAACGAATATAGAGTTAAATATACACGCAAGAAGGCGCTGTATCGCTCACATATACGTAGAACTGCTAAACCAAGTAAGTAATTGCATAGCCTCAGTTTATAGTTACCAGCCAAAATAGAGAATAGAGAAACGAATTGATAAGATGAAATACATTACCCTTTTACAAATTGATATGATACAATTCGAGCCTGCGCCAGTGGATGAGGACTATATAAACTATATTCGAATTCAATTTCAATAAAACAAGAGGTTAGGGTACATTTTGCTATTAAACTACTCTACTATACTAGTTTACGACAACGTAAGCGGTAAGCTTCGATCACTTCGTTTGCGGTCAATTTATTTGTGAGAGAACAATGGATGCTCAGTAAAACGCACGATCATTGAATGATTGGTCGCTTTCAGCACGGATTACACCAGCGTTTTGCGAACAATCCGAACATATGCAAGATACAGTGATTTTTATCAACACCGATTACTTGATGACTTGAAATTGACTCGTGAATTCTGCTCCGAGTCACGAGTCAATCCTCATTTCTGATACGCCGAGTCGAGTCAAGTCAAGTCAAGTCATTTTAGCAAAGTGACTCCATTCAAGTCAAGTCATACGAAAAAGGTGACTCGAGTCTGACTCGAGTCAAATCATGACTCGAGTCAAGTCATGACTCGAGTCATCCCAACACTGGCGCAAATGCGCCAAAAATGGCGTGTTTGATGTAAGCTCCGATATAGTTTACGATCGCCCGTTTTTCAGTCTAGTTCTGCCACTAGCCAATTGTACACTGGGCATTGTACTTTATATAAGCATATTGTTCCATTATAATATTTTACTGATCACGAATCATTATTCAACATGTTATTGATTCCGCCACCGATGAACTCAAGTATATATCAGAAACTAAACCGATAACTCAGCGTACTCTCCAACGGAATTAAACATTGATATCCTTAGAGATTAGTCACAACACAGCAGCATATATACATCCGTACATATAGATGTCATGTAACAACCCACACAACGCCAGTCATCGCATGAAAATATAACTCTCCAAAATCCAGATACCATACGCAAATTTAGTCATGGTCATATCGGAAATTCGAGGAGATTGAAGTTATTATTACCACAGAGATCCGTCGTATAGCTCACTGCTTAGCAACGGACGGCACCAAAGGATGGATAACGTAACTTCCAGCGTAGACCTGAAAGCGACTGACGAAAACAATAACGACAGTCAAGATAGTTGTACGAAGGAGAATATACCGGTGGACTTGATTGGAGTATATCTTACGTTTTTGGTGATACCGGTAAGGGGTCTGTTGCGGTAGTGGATTGCTTCATTTACGTTGTTGAAAAATAAATTTATAGTTATTATCGTGCAACATGACATGTCATATCAGTTATACATATGCGTATATCGTAAGAATTATGCAGTAAAGGATGACTATAAGGCTGCTGTCGCATCGTTAAACATCCAGTAAATGACAAACTATAGCATTAGCTGAAAATACTGCAAGTGGGTAATTGACTACACTGGTCAACACATATTTTTAGGCAGACGAAGGAAGAGTGGTTTTGGGGGTTCCGAAGGTCACTGATTCCGAATATGACCTTAGTTTTTTTTCAAATTGGCTCCTGTTGTGGAGATAACCCATGTCGCTATTTTGACCAAAATCTCCCATTTTCGTGGTAATGACTAGATATAAAATCGGCTCATTCGTACCATAACGTTTAATATGTAATCTACTTGTTATTTTTACACACAGAAGACTCTTAAATCAAAATACAGCAACAGCACTATAATTAAGGGGAATAGATTTATCATAGTTACAGACTTTCACGGATAACATGTACATACATAAATAAACTGCAGTCATGTATATAATTATTTACCTAGATATTCAAATAACGTGGCAATAATTCAATCAGTTTTACGTCAACCATCTATTGTAAATTTGAAATATACAGTTGGAATGTTATAATATTAATTTATTTTAAAGCACATTTGTTTTTGTACGATTTTCGCCTGTAAGCTATTTAGTGCAGTTTCTCGAAAGGCTCCGGAAACGGTCTGCCATAATATGTTCAATTGTTCATCTCATCTGCCCTGATATCTTTCTTTTGTTGTTCTGATGTCTTGGTAGAACCTATGTCCCCTTGCTAATCTACAAGATGATAAGAAAATATATCAAGATGACCGATCAGGAAGTGAACTTTTATGCTCATGTTTGTGCTCAAGTTTTCGATATGCAGATACGAATTTTCGGACCAACTGTTTGTAGTAGGGTGCTTTGTGATCATCTCAAAAGTTTTATTTACTACATCTTAGGAGAAATTACATGTAGTGAACTCCTTCCTAATGCAAAATTGGAATCTTTCATCGGTATTCGAATATACCAGATACCATATTTAAACTTCTCGCTTGATAGGGTCACTAGGCATACCAACTTTGTTGACTTAGCGGAAAATTATCCATTTACCAGTCAAAAGAAATGAGACGTATATGAGTATTGCACTTTAGCTTTTCAAGGACAAATTTTATAGTTATATACTCCTCTTTAATCTTGGTAGAATGACCAATTGATACAGGAGAATATGTATTATCGTTGTGCAAGAGTACAAGTTTTAGGCTTCACAAGCTGATTTTTCGACAAACAATTTCGCATCATGTTATGTTAATATTGATAGAATGAATGAAAACGACATGAGGGTTCTTCATAGTCAATTATCTATTTATGCGCAGTATAAAATTAGAAAAAAACTACGATTTTATTCCTACCACGTGAAATATTTAAGGGTAAATACAATAATTTTGGGCATTTTAGGGGTATAAATATCTTCTGACAAAGAGCAAATCTCACAAAACTAATGTTATATTCGTAATCAGCAACCCGAAAACCACAGGAACTGCTCTAAGATGTTCTGGCTAATTTTTTTTTTCATTTTGTTGACCAGTGCTATTCATTTGTAGAGCAGGAGACGGAAATCTTCGAAATCGAAACAACCGTTCGAGCCCATATTCCCTACGAATAATACCCGCATATACCAAAAATTAAAATAGTACCGAAAGACTTACAGTTTCAGTTCACGTATGCCGCACCAATTGTGCACCATTTACGAAAGAAAAATCTAGACTGAAAACGACTGGCAATTATCCTTGCATAAACGAATTGAGGCACCGAATTCATTTGAACCCAATGCAACAAAATATGATGGCCATTATATTACTATGGAGCATTCTCACATATGCACGCGATAAAGATCTACAATGGTATACAGTTGCAGATTTCAATAAGTAGGGTTTGTTTATCAGACTGCCTTTCTGTTGCGAACGAGAAAACTGAAAGGAATCCAGTTGATGACCGTAAAGCTGGTAATCAAACGAGATTGCGAGCACGAGTGAAAACAAGAACAAAGCAACCAGTTTAGTGCAGTTAATTTAAAGTGTTTAGACGGATAGTCGGGCTTGTTGCGAAACAGATGAATCACAGGAGAACGTGTCACCGCCACCGCGCATGAAAAGTAGGGATGGTGTGAACGCGAGGTTCACGTTCGCGTTCTGTGTGTGAACCTCGGAAATTTAGAGGTTCACGTTCACAACAGAACCTTGGTAGGTTCTGCACTGTGAACCTTTCGCGTGTATTATAATTTTCACTTCATAATGACATTTTTCGTTCAAATTTATTGCATTGTTGCATGGCGCTGGCAGTATAAAAATCAACAGTAAACGACCATGCACCTTGACAATTTCAAAAGTTTTACTTGCTTTGTTACAAATGTTTGCTCGAAATGTCCAGCTTTATTACCCTTTGTGAACATTTAGTGACTCTCTGCTGTGAGCTTGACTCGCAATCACACAACATCACAAGCGAAATGCGTAGTCAGCAATGATGCTTACTCCACCAATCAATGACATTAATATCATTTTCTGATGTAAAAATTCTAGCAGGGGTTCAGGGTCAATCTTGACAGCATAGGTTCACTGTATCATTAAATTCAAATCCGTACGGTTGAGGTGTTGGCTACGGCTGTATAACTTGTTAATTGAGTAAAATCGGTAGCAAGTATGGAAACCACTTTTACACTCTGCTCGATATCAATGTAGCAATACTCAGACGCCGAATTGTCCGGTCTGGGCTAGACCGTTAAGGCGTAAGCTTTTATTCCCTGGTAAGTCGTCGTCGAAATTGTTGGCTAAGCGACGGAAAATATTGACTTATGGGATTATTATATCATTTGATTGCCTCAGTTGATACATTCAGCGACGTTTAAAACGCCAATATGTACCTCAGCATTGTGGCATTATGTGGCCCGAGTCGTCGCTAGGTATTGTGTACAGTGTACACTGTACGATATAGGCTATCACTTCACTGAAAGATAGGATTGGAATTAGCAATATGACGTCACGTGACGTCATGAGGTTCACGTTCGTGTTCACACAGAACCTTTCAAAAAGGTTCGCGTTCACACGAACCTGAACCTTTCAGAGGTTCGCACCATCCCTAATGAAAAGTTTCACTGAAGCACGGCTGTTGGATCACTATCAACCTGGGGAAGTCAACTCAAAACGGGTCGCGCGCCACTTTTCAAATTTCATAGAGGCCGCGGGTCGCACGAATTCAATATCAAGATAAAAATAGGGCATACAGTTGAACAACCACGTTTATAATCCTTCACGTCAGTACAGCGCTGCGTTCTCTAACACGGGCGAGGGCCACAAAAGAAATAGTATCTTATCACAGAAATGCAAATACAACAAAAATATTATGACCGTCGCTTTCGTTCTAGTTTGAACCATGAGCTGCGCACGATAAATAAAATTACTGCGACACGGTATTTGCGTGAAAACTATTCCCAAAGCATGATCTGCTGAGGAAGCCGCAAGTCGTTATCCAAGCGTCGCGGTCTAGGAAGTGTCTGGGCCGTTACACGTGAAGACAATATACCCATTCGTATCAGATAATTCAGGGGCGACCAACCCGTGGCCTTCGGGCCACTTGTGGCCCGCGAGAAGGTTTTGAGTGGCCCGCGAGGCGATTTTCGAAATTAGTTACATTATCAAAAATGGATTGCCCAGATTGTGAACTTGCAATGCCAACCAGAAATTTGATTAGTCTGGCCGCAACAATTGAGATGTTGATAACTGAAATATTAGTTCGGACACATTGGCAGATGCATGGACAAGTCACATTTTTGGTAGATCTTCCAACAATACACTAAAGTAGAAGTAAAATATTTTGCGATGGATATATCTAAAGTTAAAAGTTTTCTCATGCTTCGCGCAATATGTTGTCACTCGATTTCTTGCTATTAATATTGTTATCCCTCCTGCAAATGAAGAAAAAAACGCCTGATGTATCAGATTAGGTCTAACTATATTCGCAATTACGAGAGAAAGTGTCGTCATATATGCGACCTTGCGTTTGCGTTTGCGACGATGAAACCTATAGGCACAAAAGTTTGCCGCATTTGGCCGAAGCTTTCGATATCGATACTTCTAGGCGCCGAATAGTCCTGTCCTTGCAAACGATAAACACGAGTACCAGTATTATTGACCCATAAACTTTGAATTATTTTCGCGTTTCGCGCGGCTAGTGTCCCGCGCAATGGTTCGGCAATTGCATGTGGCCATTTGACCGAAAAGGTTGGCCACCCCTGAGCCAATTCTTCCTCCATGTAATTCTATTACCGTCGCCGAAGCCGTATCAGATAGCGAGGAATAGTGATGTAGGAGACAGGGCGTGATATACGACATACGCGTAGGCCTATGCGTGTTGCTTTGCATGATACACATCCCGAGTTGAGATAACCAAATCTTCTTCGACATGCGATTGTCATTGGCTGCTTAATCCATAACGGTCATGAATTCCGTCCAACAATATTACTTGCGTCATGTTATTTCAGGTGTATAACATATAGTTCGATGGAAAGTGTAGCATGATGACTGTTGTCTATAATAGTTGCCTCATACATTGCCGAAAGCATTGTCCGCTTTACATCCACCATACATTCAGATGATTTCGAACGGAATGTTATTGACTGCGATCGGGCTGAATTGGGGCAAGCTACGCCACAGCATCGTCTATCTCTACGCGGTCAGTTGTCTACTCTCCGTGATCTGCTTCTGCCTCGTCGTTACGTACGACGTGCTGCATACCATGTGTCATTTCGATGACGGTATCGTAGGCGGGGGAGTGCTGCAAAGGTGAATAGTTTTCTTATTCCCATCTCAACAATACATCTCAGCTAAACCAGTCCGGCCATTAATAGTGGTAACGTTGAAGTGAAAAAAAAATGATAAAACTACATGATATTCCTTAACCTTTTTCTGCTCCAATCTCAATCAATAAATAGATGTGTTTTAGCTCATTGCCCATACATATGGCGTATGAGAGCATATTTGGAGGAGGAAGAAACACTGTTTATCTATACGTCTATATATGCCTATACTATATAATTCGGTTGAATGAATCAGATTGGAAATTCAAATTGACTGCATAATAATAGTTCGCCCACTCTACCGTAAGGCAAGTTATTTTACATTTCGTTTCTCTTGAATATGCATGCAATTCCACTGCATATAACATGTATTTCTTTGTACGTAACCGTTGACTGTGGTGCAAAAGACCAACAGGTGATAAGCACCTTTTTTATTTATAAACAACAGCAACAATTACCATATAGTGTTACCGTCTTACGATATACCTTATAAATGTTGAATTCACTTAGTAGCTTGAAGTTTCCTAAATCGAGTTTAGTCGCCTGCTACAGCATATACGCCGTAAAAATCTATTGTATCGGTAAAAAAGAAAACAATCGCTGTATAGCGTGGGTGGGCAAACTCGTAAACTTCTCTATATACATACATATATCACTTGATTGGCATGAGCCACAGACTCGTACAGACTACTCGATTTTCAAAAAGCGCAACTAGTACTAGAACTAGAACTACTCGAGTTTTAAAACTCGCAACTATAACTAAAACTAGAACCACTCCCTTTTCAAAATTCGCAACTAGTACTAGAACTACAATTACAATTACTCACTTTTCAAAATCCGCAACTAAAACTAAAACTGCAACTAACCACCTTTAAACATTAATACAACGCAGAATATAGTGCAGCAAACCTTTGACTTAGCCCGCGAACGTGTTTCCTGCTTCTCATTCTCAGAAAAAACAACTGCCCACATCTGGCGTACGGGCTTCCCAAGTCATTAAATGATAAAAACCGTACTGAGCTGGATTTGATACATAGAATCGAGATTTCAACAGAACGGGGTTTCGAGTTTGAAATGGGAGAGATTTCGTCCCCAACAACCCACCCGCTACGCCACTACGACTACGCCACTGTTAGTAGTGATGGCTTTGTGCTGGTAATGACTGCACAGTGCACAGTGCACACACACATCATTCAACGGAAAACCGGTATCTCGATTCACGCAAAGCGACGACCCCTGCTTTTTAATTGATTAACAACTAATATATTTTCAAATGTGAAGCTAGAACTAGAACTACTCCCTTTTCACAATCCGCAACTAGAACTAGAACTACTCAAAAAACCGTTAGTTAGTGGGCCGTCAACTGACTAAATGAGTAGTTTGTAGTAGGCCCTACAAACTTTCTGCAAGTCCGAGGAGTCAAGTTTCCCCAAAATAGTGCATGCTTTCTGATCAGGCTGTAAGGCAGTAACATTCGGTTAAAGTGCCATTGTGCAGTAATCAAACCCTAGTCGGTAACCATACCACGTTTTCGTGCCGCGACTCCCGGGCTTCCTTACACCGGTCGTCATGTTACAGTTATGTCACAATGACATGCATTGCATACCGTGCAAACATCGCCATGGATGTATGTTTTGCTTGAGCGATCACACTGAATATTGCAATGATTTCGATTCGTAATGATTGTGCCAATTGATAAATGCCGACCATATTGTATCTCTGACAGTCATGCTCAACCATCATAAGAGCCATTTGTGGCTCGTGAGTCATAGGTCCCGACCACCTGTTACATAGATCAGGTTTGCCTTCTATCGTGTTTGAGAATACACAATCCATTCGATTGCACTCAAGTATAAGTATTTCGGCAATGTTCATACTGGAGTATAAATGTCGATTTGTGAGCAGTACCTCATCTACTTGATGTAAAAATAGTATGCGAAAGCTCCCATGAATATTCGAGGAACTCATTCGCACAATGACAAGTCACAGAACTATTAAATTGACGATAAAACTGGTCTATAAAACCACTCCTAAACAAAGCATACTTGAGTACTTCATCAGCGTAAATGTGCATGTGATATAAAACCACTGGTGGCGATACACGGTCCGCTGTTGCAACATCAATGGGATCCAGATTTGATTTCAACCTAGTTCGATTCCATAGTCCCTATATTAAAGTGTTGGAATTTTTCCCAGCCCTTCTATGACTTCTGATCTGCGTAGCCGGGGTCTTACCAAGGTGTATACCAAAATCCAGCAGCTCATATATTTCAAAATAAGAATATCTGCCAGTGTAAATCGACCTCAGATCTCGGACCACCATGAATGAATTCTGAACATGAATTTGGATCTGAAAATTTAGACCGGGTTTGAATGGGAAACATGGTTAGGAATCCATTTTAAAACCAGCTATGGAATTATTTCGCAAAACGTTATCGTTCGTGCGAATGAATATCGGGCACCATCGAATTGAATGCATGGATTTAAATCAGATACAATGCATGACTTGGCATTAAAAAGACCAAACCGAACTACTAAGGCTTGATGTGGCAGGAGGCTCCAAAAGAGACCAAGAGCCTTTACGATCCTATGAAAACGATATCGACTGTGTTATTGCATCGAGTTGTGTTACTCATTTGTCAGACGACATGTTATGGTTGCGCAATGTGAATCCGTTTCTCTAGCAGAGTACAGATTTAATCGTGTACCGGACGCAATCGAGACACTGACTACCGATGCGCTTTATTTAGATACCACCAAGATGACTCCAGTCACGTTCTGGTGATGCGAGGCTGGTCTTTCAGAAGGGGATTGATGGTCGCGATGTTGCTGGTGATGGAACTTAACGTGGGGAGTATGGTGTACGCGGTTGGAGATAACGCCTACTTTGTCAGTCGAAATATCGCGGCTCCCAAGACGAGAAAAGACAACAGGCCCTCCGTGAAAAATAGTGGATTTGCAACGGTAGTAACGCATATATGCTAAGAAACCATAAGTATTTCACTGCATTGGTTGATGATTTAAATTCTTTGGTTTGGCATTGGTTTTATCATTTGAAATATAGACTATAGGATAAGGAATGGGTCACCAACCTTTCTTTTAACCAAGAGCTATTTCTTGGGTACTGATTAATGCCCTTCATCCGTGCTCAGTTGGATTTCTTCACTTGGAGTTGGACATTCAGAGCACTGGGCAAGGTATCCGCCGCTTACAAAGAAGATAAAATTCTCACGTACCGTGACTCACACCAGCGTCTCCAGGTTCAGTTGCTTTGCCGCACTGCACGCCGAAGCGTTAATCTCCACGCGCGTCGGGACCCGGGAATATTACCTAGATTCCCGCTAAGCCCCCACGTGGCCGAAGACGAGCAACCCACTGATCGAAAACTGCGTTCGTATGTTGCGCATAGTACACTGACCAATGTTTAACTGCTTGCTCATACGAAACCCATCTCCTCTTCGACTTTCAAATCTCTCATTTGGATATTTTCATTTGGTCCTCGCGGGCTACCGGTAGCCCGCGGGCACCACGATGGTGACCCCTGCTATAGGGAAAATGTAATTCCATCTCAGTAAAAACCAATCGCTTGCATAATTCTCAAGACGTGATCTACTCCGGCGTTGAAAATGATCAATGTTTGAAATCGATTATAGCGGAGTAGGCCTGAATTTATGTTGAAACATTAGTACACTTGATTAAATGTTTACCTATAACTGCAGGTTACACGGTTCGGGTAGTTACCACAAAAAACCAGTTGGATACTAGATGTAACTAAGGTTTTCGCTTAGTCAGTTGGAAACTGCATAATCTACTATCCATACATTTACAGATTATGCAAAAATCTTCATCATAATTCAAATCATGGTCACTGAATTTTGTAGAGGAACATTGACGAGTCGAACCGGATCATTGTTGTTTGATACTAATGGTGTTTTGACTACATTCGTCATTTTACACAAGGCCATATTTTCAAATTTGTCGCATGGTTTGCTTATCGTTTTTAATGCACCGCCAACGCGGATTAGATGGCGAGGAGGAGCGTAGATGAACCTCCAACACTTTGGTAGGGATTATGGAGCCGACCTCGATGATCGCATTAGAGCCCGCAACCCATGTGTTGTAGTTGTGGAACGTACCACTACACTACGCTATCTCGCCGCCTAACCAGATGATTCGAAAGACACACTATTTTATTTCCATAACCGATAGAATAGTTTGTGATCGACTATTATTCCGACATGTATGCACACTTCCTGGCACATAGTAACCTTTATATCACTTCTAAAAGAAAACTGCCGGGCATAGGAAACTCGGAAAGAGGGGACAAGCTGCTTTGCAATTGTCTCTGTCCTGGATGACTCCCATTCTACTCTGCCTACCGATCGCAGTGGATTGGAATTGTCTGAAACACTGCACTTGCTTACCTGCTTACAGATCAAACGACGATGAGTGCGCACCGCCAGGTAAAATGTGAATGCTATTATGAATTCAATGAGAGCTTGAAGTCGAGTCGCGATTTTCGGGTCCGGGTCATACCGGCCTGCGCTCAGACTCGAAGTGGAAAAATATTTCGTGCTTCAATAGGGTTGACATGTCAATAAACCAACGACATGAATTCCGTGGCATTGTATTTATAAACTTGATCAACTATGTTACGAACGGTGAGTGGCGTGATGGCGTAATCCACAGCTGCAACACCAATGGGTTGCGGCCGTAGGGCTGGGCAAAATCGAGTACCTGAGTGATTCGATTCTGAATCACGTAAAATGCTTCGAGTCGAGTCGAGTAATCGAGTATCACTCATTATGACGTCATAGCAGAATAATATTTGTCAAAGTTCAAATATGTACCTTTTAAGCGACCACAAAGAATATAATGCCAGTTATCCATCATATTGAGGATACTTTGTTATTTTTTCGACCATACCGATTTCATTGCACTTGGTGACAATATTGTGGGATGATGATACCTTCGGAAATGTTCTATTTCCAGTAAGGTTCGTAGCTTTGTACTTCATGTTTCGTATGCTACGATACGGCCAATCAAGGTTTCAAGGCTTCAATAGTGAAATTAGCATAAACTCGTTGATCGTTGATAAACTCCTCGTTGATAAATCAACTTTCAGTGGTGAGGAGCGTATAATTTCAGTACTCGAAAAAATCGTATTTTACTACTCGACTCGAATCATTAAAATTAATACTCGATTCAGATTCGAGTACTCGAATCATTGTGCCCAGCCCTAGTTGCGGGTTCAAGTCCGCAAGTCACAGGTCTCCGAGTCACGAGCCAATCTCACTTTCACAGTTTTGACTCGAGCCAAGTCGAGTCATTTTCAATTCACCACCGAGTCAAGTCCGAGTCCAAGTCAGCGAATAGAGGGTCGAGTCCGAGTTATAGTCTTGGGACTCGAGTCCGAGTCCAAGTCATTATGGTCACTGTTCAGTTATGAGTTCGATCCTATTTAATCCACTTTTTACAACTCTGCTCGAGTGATATAGAATGACTGGCATTCATAATATCGTAATTTTCCTCATCCATAGCAGTTTCTGGCCATATTTTACAAGTACCAGGACCGATGGACGAGATACCAACAATGTGGTGACTTCATTAACCTTCGGAGTTACAGTGATATCTGTCTTGGCCGTCCCAGTCTCGAGTCATATGACCTGGTTCGAGTCACGCACAATGACTCGAGTACAAGTCGAGTCAATACACAAATTGATTCGAGTCGAGTCGTTTTACGCATTTGAATTGATGACTCGAGTCAAGTCGAGTCATAAAAAACCGCGACTCGAGTCAAAATCGAGTCGAGTCATGACACGAGTCATTACAACCCTGAATTTTAAAAACTCATTACTTCAGTACTTGAGTACACGACCTTGAACTCCATGTATCGTTTGGACGGACGAATATGAATCCATTTCCGTCACAAGGTTGATTTGAACACGATATCAAATATATATAATCAGTATTGGGATTTACACTTCAACTTGTAACTCAAGGCCGCCAATCTCTTCGGGTATATACCGCAATTATTGAAGTCCAGTATCCTCCTTCGTACACAACGCAACAGATTCGAACTCCACAATATCTGTAGTCTATACCTATTAAAAATCGTACATTCCCCAATATCTATACCTATCGAAATATCGTATTACACTCGTGTTTCACAGCGAACGTATCATTAGTTTATATTTCAATTCTAGAAAATATTACTATTTGCAGAATCCAGCGATGCAGTGTGCTCCCGTCTTTGGATTCCTACAACCAGAAGTTTTGTCGTTACGTGCTCCGTGTTTTACCTAATCACCGTTGTTTTCATGTTTACAATGCTTGGAAGAGTTGTTAGGAGATTTTTCAAAGTTCACAGCCCGGCCACAGGTATATGAAATTCACGATACATTAATATGGTTCAAATAACGGACTTAGTTTCACGTGTAGATACTCATGTCGGTGTTGTCCGTGATAGCAACACACCGAAACCCGAACAAAAAGAAAACAAATCGCATAAGCAAGGTACTGAAAATATATTGTCTGTTCTTTCTCCAAATTCGAACGCCGCGATGTACTGGCAATGAGCTCATGGTTACGAATGTCTGTTTGGAAGAGTGAACGGTTATACAAAGCGGAGCAAAACACGGGTATTCAAAAGCCCGGAGCACAAATACCAATATGAGCGGTTTATCTGCATGTAATTGATGTGGTGTAGATGATTCGGTGGAGCTGAAGTCATCGAAGTAAAGCGCCAATTGTATTGCAGATGTTAACGGCGAAATTTCAGAAAGTGACGATAACGCCGTCAACACTGACAACACTTCCACAATGGAATCCGGCAGAAATACAACCAAGTCACGGTAAGGAACAGTAAGGCGTTGCCATTTTAACCAAAATCCTGCAGTGGTATTCAAGTATATAGGCTATAATTGAGTCGGTAACTAGATTTTGGTGTGAAAGACAGAATAAGTATTAATATTCATAATAAAATCGTGACAGTGGCGCTACCAAACCGAATCACTTGTTCGTGAGCACATTGCTTATAAGGCTTATTGTAGGATATCAGTATCGCACATATTCATCATTTAATCTTAGTGGTCACTGGACATGGAGTTGTACATTAAAGAGGGAGATCATAAAGTTAGCTGATCTGGGATAATCGTAATCATCCGATTAAAAACTTCCACTGCTCCGCTGATTGAAAAGCTTTACCAGACGACTCCGGATGATCATCGCGCCAAATCCTATCCAATGCTATGCGCCCCGATTAACATTTGTAATCTAATGATTAGCATTCTTCCGGATAAGCTAACTTCATAATCTCCTATATATATGAAATGGGAATATATTATAATTATCTTTTATCGATACAAACGTACACATGTATACAGGCGCGTAGCCAGCCGAAAAATAAGGGGGGGGGGTTGAAATAAAAGGGGGGGGTCGATTTTTTCCGGATTTAGTAATATAGCATCAATTCCTTAGGGTTAAGTACACGCGTAAATAACGATTATACAGCATCCTCGTGTTGACGATTATACGCTTACGATAAGCTTGTCGACGAGTCCGGAAGTGCTGTTCATTTGTGACTCCCTAATCTGTCGTGAACAATTAAATACGCGCGCTTATCAACGCGTCGAACAATTAAAAACGCGCGCTTATCAATGCGTCCTACGTCTTACGTAGCCTCGGCGATGATTTGCTCAAGTCAAAATGTACGAGCTTTTATAGCTATAATGACGCCGATTTCAGGTGGTTCAAACCTTACCTCCTTTATAACTCAAGCCGTGACACACAGCTTCTGATGGTTATCTTCAAGTATTAGCGGAAATCAATTACGCATGTACGCACGCGTCGCACATGTTTGCGGACATTCGATGTCATTTAGTTTCGAGATGTCACTCTTTAATCGCAATCGCTAATCAGCATATACTGAACGGCATTTTATCTAAGCAATCGGGAAATAGGAGCCGAAGCATGGTAGGCCCGAGACGCGGTAGTTAGGCTAGCGATATCTTTCGTACTAGGCCGATTGCAGATGCGATTATGTAGGCCAGCGATGAACGTGCACCAAGCCAATGCAGATGCGATTGCGTAGGCCAGCGATGATATCGTGCGCACCTGGCCTATTGCAGATGCGATTATTCAAGCCAGCGGAACTAGGCTTGTAGGAGACGCGATAAATCAGGCTAGCAACAATTGCCGAGCGCGTGGCAATGAATGACCTAATTTCGCAATTATCTCAGCGGGAGATTGTGTCGCGTTACATGGTGCAGAGCAATGCGCATGGACAATCTCGCTAATTGGTAACACGCCTTTCGTTAATTGGCCGCGCGCAACACTGGTAATACGACTTGTTGAATTGCAACCGAGTATTAGCGTTAGAACGCTAATTTGAAAAGGACGTGGTTTCGTGTTCAAGGAGGGGATTTCGCGCATCTAAAGGGGGGGTCGACCCCCGACCCCCCTGGCTACGCGCCTGCATGTATAGCGTACAATAATTAATTGTGATGGTGCTTGTGGTTCTATTTGACCGTCCAAGTGCTCTCATCTCCGCTCCGATTCAAGCAAGGTGCGTAACATAATCTTTCACTTTTTTGCAATTCAAGCGGGCGACCAAGGCTCCACGACAATGTGAAGTTGCTGATCGCACTCACAATATCTGTGACCGTGTCTGTCTCTCCGATGATTACCATATGGTTCGTCGACGTCATGAGTCCAACGGGTATGTCGAAATTGCCGAATTTAAACATCCCGGATTTCCCAAAACCAATGGTTCTCAACTGGCGGTCTGCGTCAACTGTCCAGCCGGTTCGCCTAAATTCTCAATGACACAATCTAAGAAGATGGAAAGGCTTGTCCGGAGATAGATTTAACACCAAATTGTATACTGATTTAGAAATTTAGAACGATTTCTGACGTAGAGGTCATGGTCTACTTTCGACTTATTCTATTCTATGCTGCGAATGTTGTACCTAGGGTCACCATATTTTGCAATCGAGAAAGGCGGACACTTTTTCAAAATTTTCAGACTTACTATGCTAAAGTAAAATCGGGAAAAAATGTTAAATTTCCCACGACAATGTGGAAAAGAAAAGGTCGTCACTTACGTTCGAACCACGAATGTCCTGTTTAGCGTCATTTATGGCCATTTTCACTCGAATCTATCCATCATCTTAGCTCTGAATTCTGCTAAGGAAGACGAATTGCCAAAAAGGTGGACATTTGGGCGTCCTCGGAGGACATTTTCAAAAACCTGAAAAGGTAGGACAAATCCTCCTAAATGAGGACGTATGGTAACCCTGGTTGTAAAAAACTTTAACAGTTGCCTACCACTCGTTCATGACCATTAACATGAGACACTTTAAAAGGCTTCTAAACAAAATATGACTATATTCGACAGTATTTTTACCGGCATTTCGCAGTATAATGGAATCTAGAAAACGGCGAAGTCGTATTTCTTTTGGAAGAAATCGCCAAAATCTAAATATCTAAATGGTTATGCGGGCCAGAATCCAATCGTCATCATAATGCCGGATAGGCCCGGCTACTATATTGATACGCATACTCGTAATTTCAACAGGCCCGGCTCCAAGCGTGAAGATCTTCGATGTTGCCATCGCATTGACGCTGTTCCACGCGTTGAGCGTGCCTTTAATTATTTTGCGTTACATGGCCGGACTGAGGAAAGCTTGTAAAGACGCCATAGTGAAGGTCTCTTGCTTTACTACCGTCGCTGTGAAAAGGAGGAAAACGAATGCGGCCACAACGAGAGTGTCAACTGCCATTGGCCCCGAGCTGGAACAACAAGCTGGTAATGGTTGAGAGGAAATTGCCAACTTCCAATTGGATTGCGACAAGCACCGCAGTACACTGGAAGACGCAAGACCTGAAATGATTCATTGTACGACGCTGTCCGCACGCTGTGTGTTTCGACTGTAAATACGGCGTGACGAATCTACAATAGTGCAATATAGTTGCTTTTTCTAAACTTGCGTTATGCCTACGGAACAAAAGAAGTTGCTATTGTCAGGGCAGCATATGATGTTAAAAATCACCCAGTTCGTATGCCAATGGTATAATCGATGGTTCATTTGCATTTTTGAACAATTTTGGCGCTCATCGTCTAAGCAGTTATTTTCGTCATGATAATGATTGTCGTAATGATCACTGGTGTTTTGCCTTTGATATAATATTTTCGGACGACTTCCAGTCACGCATCCATTCATCATCTATTTCTTTCGCTTGCGTGCGTCCTCCTCAGTGTCTTCTGCTGCCGATGTTCGAGGCTCGACTTCACTTGATCTATCTGTGCTTTTCGTACGACACTGCGTATGCAGTGAGAAGCCCAGATGAACCTCCGACATATAAAAACCTGGCGGAGCCGTGACTCGCACCAACAACAATTGGTGCGGTGACGGTACCGGGACTATCGCGCCGATGCACATGCGGATGATTTAGCAACAACGCCAGCTCCCGCTAGTACAGTGGTCGTCGATGAAATATTTTTCCGTGTCTTCTGAAAGCACTGGAACGTGAAGCCATGTATCATCCCGACGCATTTCAGTTGGCGATATCCGTTCTGATATATATCACTGTAGGTATAAGTAGTGACAAACTATATTAGACATGATTTGCTGTGATCTATATGGATTAATTGAAAGCGATTAGGGAAAGAGCGTATTCACAGAAACCAAATTTCATTATGGTTAAAAAAACGTTAATGAAAGCGTAGGCCTACCTGCTTCCAATAAGCTTTCTGATTTCGTGTATATTCGAATTCATCGATGGTCGTCGTGCAATATATTTGCGATCTGAGTTTACATGATGATGTACAGTGTACACTGTACAGATATCCAGGGTGCGTACACGCGGCGAAGCACGGAAAGGCATTACAGAGACGCGGCGAAGCACGGAAAGGCATTACAGAAAAGAAATGACTTGTCCAGAAATTGTAATGTCGACGCGGAATATTCGAATCAAACACGAATTAACATATTTTATTAGAATAGCTAAAGAAATAGATAAGGATCCTCGTGACGTCAAATTAATTACGATTCATAAATAAAAATGAGTATTTCACAAAGAGGACTGACCAAAATGAGAGGTTATTTTCGTTATCTATGAGATTGTATTGGCCTGAAATTCCACGACATCAAACTGGGAACACCTTCCGTGCACTATTACTCAATTTAAACCGACCTCCAACCTCGTGTTTACGTTATTGTGTGATGCATAAAAATATATACTACATCAGGGGGGTCAAACATACGGCCCGCGAAGCTATTCTGAAAAATGGCTATATTATCCAGCACATTTCTTCCCAATTTTGAGATTTTTTGTACGAAATCTTATCATCAAATTATCCTTCAAGATAGCAAAATGCCGAGTATGTGCAATTGTTCATAGGCCAATTTATAGTCACCCGGCAGTGAGGTTGTGGTTTCACTCTGGTCACCATCAGCAAGGAAGAGCCGTCATTTACGCCCAATTCCGAGAAATCAAAACATGCACACTTAATTCCGAGTTTTACGGAAAAATTGATAAAAAGTAGTTATTCAAAGAAGTGAAACCGCCATAGTGAGAAACCGGTATATGCAAGTTACATGGAGAATGTAATTGTTACACAAAAATATAATTCAAATATCTGTTGACGCACTACCAATTTCGCTTATGACTTAACAGCACCAATGCATACAGAGAAACCCGAATCACGATATAATAGTAACGAACCAGCATGAATATATCTCTTGTATTCCTCATAACACGTACACATGAGGTACATCGTCCTTGGAGCTACTCTTTCAACAGTTTATATTACCGTGTTTAGCCGGCCATAATCTTAGTTTTGCAAATTTCATTGTTCACTAATAAAGGCGTTGCTAGAGCTAAAAACAAGGGTATGGAATTTCAATCATTTGAATGGTCCGGCCCGCGAGCGATCAGATGGTGTGAATCCGGCCCGCGACGTAATCTGAGTATGACACCTCTGTTTTAAATTCAACCCTAGTAAGGATGCATATATCATGAATGCTCAATCCACAATAATGACGCAACTAAGGTGGCGCCTATTAGGTGTGACTCATCACTTGATTTGAAAGGATACTACTTTTGTTGTGCACACGGTACGGTACTGCGACAATATCCATGGCCGAGACTTGAATGATGAATAGGGAAAAAAATTTTGACATCTCAAAAAAAGTCAAAATTAGGTCAAAATTGTAGCGTTAGGTCAAAAAATGTCAATTTTTTACAACGTTAAAACTTTTTTGCAACCTGTATTTCGTTTGTATCGTAGATTTTGCACTGTCGGTGAACTTATCATTCGACATTTTACAGCTTTTAGCCTACCTTATACCTATACCTACCTATAGGCCTACCGTCGTAGACGGCCGATTGTCTGCTCATTGTGAATCATAAACATTCAAATGAAACAAATAGGTTTAAATGATGTTATGCTCAGCGTACCGCAATATCCCTACTGAAGCAAGACTGCGTGTGCATTGAATGGTTATTATATCAAGAAGCGCATGATGAAAAATTGTGATGCATACACCATTGCCAGAATAAAGCAACACGTTCTGTCATCAGAAGTGTACGCATAACTGCAGTGTTGCCAGCCAACAACTGCTGCTGTTGAACGTTCATTCTTCATTCTTGGCAAGCTACTTCGTAAGGACAGACACTTTCTACCCGAGAGTGTAGGAAAGTATCTTTCGTTGTACTACAATTTAAAAAAAAACGAATTCTACCATAATGCGTAATGTAACTACTGGAATTCTTCATAGGGCCAGATTTCGAAAAATAAAGTTTTTTCCTGTAAAAATTTGTCAGTTTTTGGGGCAAAAAAGTTTTTTTTAGGTCAAACTACTCCGTAAGGACAAACAGTTCCAACCAGAAATGAAGATAAGTAGAAAAAATTCCAACATTATGAGGGAAAACACCTAATTTGCATACGTTTGGTCGTATTTGGTCAAAGTTAAGATTTTTAAGATAAAAAACAGTCACAATTTTGATTTTTAAGGTAAAAAAAATCGCCCTAATGATGAATTTGAATATGTCCTCGAAAATATCCGATCATGCCTGTATATAGTTGTCAGCATAGCATTTGTACGGCAGTACAAGCGTACAACCGAACCTCGACCAGTATGATGATTATATAATTTTATAAATAACTTGATGAAATATACAAGTTTCAAGTTGCAAAAGAGCGTGCGCTGTTACGTCAGGTGGAAGCAAAGTGAGTGACGCATCACGTATTATTCACGTAATTACTGAACAAATGGTACTAAGACGGATGTAATGTCGAGAAAGCGCAGCAAAGACGAAGTGGGCACCAGAAATGTAAGAGAGGGCAGACACGACGTCTGATTTCGATGCCATAGTGATTTATACCAGCAACTAGAGTTCAATGGTGCATCTTGAAAATCTTCTAGCTGCAGTCCGAATATATCTGCTTTCTGAAAAAAGTAACTGCTGTCCAAAGTTTGTCACACTTTTATCTTTCATTTTGATTGCATCATCTTGAGAGCGCAGTGCCCTCAAACTTCTACTCTCTGTTTCAAGTCTCTAATATTTTGCGCATAATAATGGCAACTGGCGAATTGCATCGTGTGACAAGTGTTATCAGTACAGCACTGTATCATAAAATGGGAATATGCGTGCGTGTGTTCAAAGATCATGGATGTGCGTACTGTACAGGCAATTCATACAATATACCAACGCTCTGCACCAAGAGTAATACTATGTGTTACTAAATCTCGACCCTTGAAAATCCAATGCAAGAGAATGTTACAACAAGTACCGATCACTCAATATACCTTTGTTGTTTTGTTGGTTGTGCTATCGACGGTATTTGTCGACTACTATGGTCTGGTACTTTTCCCGTTTGCGACGATCCAGGTCGAATTATCCCACTAATCGTAAAACCGATGAAATCGATCGGAATAATACTAGCCCTCAAAATTATACAATTCTAATCAATCCGCTTAATTCGGACATCGGGTAATCCTCGCCACCGCCTTATTCAGTCAAAATACTCGGGAACCGAGCTAAAGTAAATTGTACACGAAAAAATTCTCGTTAATTCGGACACAGGTTCGCGATTCCTATCGTTCGTTCGTTTCAATACGAAATAAGTGATTATGGTGACACAATAACGATCCATGCAGTTTACAATCGACAGTGAATTCATGTTACTTTGGTACAACTGCGTCCCTATTGTAGGACAGTGGTTCTTAAAAATTTTAGAAGTCGACCCAAATCTGAGTTTAGTGGGTATCTCGCGATCCAAGCCTCACACTTTGAAATAAATGCCTTTCGATGTTAGCATGCTTCGTTTTGAGAAGTAGGCCTATGTGAGTCCAAGAATTCATCTGAAGTAGTGAAGGTGCAGCCAACAATTGTACGGAACGCGGTCCTATGAAACATGTATGACGCACGCGATCTCAAATTGGAGTGCGCTACTTTCCACTGTGGGTCGCATTTGTTCTGCGGGGCTCGTACGGACGGGGCTTTTCGGTGACGACTATTTCGACGACCGGGGATATTAATATCGAAGGTTTTGGAATGCCAGCGACCGTCACTATGGGCAAAGGTTTTATCGCCGCCAATTATTTTGGCAGCGCACATTGCCTAGCCGCATGTTACCTAAACCTTCAATCTGTGCACTACGAAGGTCGGCACATTTTCATGATCAAGAAGTAGCAAGAAATTCAGCCAATATCACATACTTATTATAATATCGCCCTGGTGCAGTCGCGGCCCAAATTTATACCCTTGGCGACCCATGTTTGGGTCACGAGCTACACTTTAAGAACCTCTGCTGTAGAATGTAGAACATAATGGTACAGAAAATACCGTTTCACATCCCTTGCTGCATGGCTCAGTACAGTATTTGAAGAATTACTGAACTATTTTAACCCTATGCGGGTGTGTTATAAAGTAGTACTATATACAGTATTTGTAGAATTGCTTGAAATCGAAATATTGTACAATACATATAACTTGAAGGATCCTAACTTGTGCGTTTTATGCCGTCAGTGGCAATTGCTGCAGTATAGCGCAGCTGCAATTCATTTATTACGCTACACATGTGTTGTCTTCCGTTACGCATGACCACGAAACGAACAATAGACTTTCAGCTTAATTCAGTCAAAGGTTACCGGAATCGAAGTGTCCGAATTAAGCCGAGTCGACAGCGCATGATACGGTACATTAGTTGATCGTAGTAACTGGACACAAGTCATTATTCATCAAATGCAGGCCCACGCCAAGTGAACTTATAACATTCGTGACGTTCGGAGGTGTGATGTCGTCTTGCGAATATCCAGAATCAAATGAAAACAGTTAGTTCATCACATGACTCATCAAACTCTCCACCGGAATGATACATTGATATAATTAGTGATTAGTCACAGCGCATACACGCTGATATATGCGTACATATAGTATGCATACGACAACCCACACGACAAAAGTCATCGCATGAAATTATATACCACTGAGGCGAGATCAAACCGAGCTACCATACTTGCGCAGACAAATTCAATCGTGTCTGAATCGGAAACTTGATGGATATATAAGTACTACAACCGCGATTCGACGTAGCGTTCTATGTAGCAAGGAGCGGCGATAAGGGACGGACATGGACAATGCAACTTCTACCTCAGCTTTGAATGTCTCGGTCGATTTCGTGAACGGCAGTCATGACAATTGTAACACGGAGAAAATACCGGTGGAGTTCATTGGAGTATATCTTGCTTTTGTGGTGATACCGGTACGTGTTTTTGTGAGGTTGTGGATTGTAAATCCGTGCTGCCTTACCATACAATATGTATTATATATAGTAGGTTATATCTGTTGTAGTGGGACTTATACGGCAGTTATGCTATAACAGGGGCCGAAAAGCCGTAATTGTTACCGTGCAGCCGTAAAAAGCCACTTCATACATGTAGGCCAGTGGTCGGGAATATATGAGTCGTTAGCCATGTATGGCTCTTTGACAAAGTTTTAATTTTGTACTTAATTTATCAATATTTCAGCAACTTGTTAGTATATTTGCATAACTACCAGAATAATTATTCTCGTGGCAGCATAAGCATGTCTTTGTGAGTTCAAGACAGTGGGTTAGGCTCTCGTATTCCCTTTTCAAAATCCCCAAATTCAAGTTGCTGCCGCGCCGACGACTAACACCGCTCGCAAATTCGATCTACCCGCCATCGCGCGCCTCGAAATCTTGGATTGCGCGATACCTTGATTGATCATAGAGAATAGCAGACATGGCGACGCCAGTAGGACAATTCAGTTTTCAACTACACATTGTCTTCCTGATATACACCAAGAAATGAACTGTCTTGGAAGTGACATCCACAATTACAAGTTCAAAGCAACGCCCTAGCGATCCATGTTCTTGATTGGTGAGTAGCTGTGGTTGACATGTATGGCTTATTCGGAGTTACAATTGAAGATATTGAGCCAATATGGCTCTTCGGCTGAAAAAGGTTCCCGACCCCTGATGAAGGCAGACACGAGCATCACCTCTAAGAAAAAACATACATACTTGACTGCTTTTGGACAATATACAACTCATTTCATTGAGACGTGAACATAACTTGACGACTGGTATTCATTCGGCTTGAAGTTGGGATACGCTAAAATGGTTTGGTGGTTGCCAAACGTTTGATTACCGGACAAAGGCTCGTTATTCAGACCTTTCGGACTTATTAAGAATTTAATAAAAAGTGAAAGTGTGCATTACGACAAAGATAATGTGGTCACACCTATCTATTGATATTAGTCTGTCAATTGATACGTTTCTGAGGGATTTAAATTTGAGACGAATTTCTGGGTTTATATTGTATATAATTCGTTATAACTGAGAACCGCTACAGTCGCAAACTAGCCGTTTAGTAGCTGACAGATGTACAGTGATTTACATTCTGCCGTTTGAATATCGGTGACATAAGTTTGAATATGTAACCAACGCTATGGCTTCTATGAGACTCATATCTCGAATCTATTTAGAGGTAACAATCAGTACTTTCAATGTTCCGATTTACCTCGAATGAACACGATTTACTAACGAAATTGCCGTTACGAGAGCACAATAATAGAATTTCGGACCGTTCGGTATTATTCATATTGGAAAGTGGATTCGCGAGAGTCATGTCGTGGCAGGCATAGCTTTCTGATCGCACCGCCACAACACGATGCCCGTCCAAATACATGCTTTGATTATTGCGAGCATTCAAACAATGGAGCAGTTTTAAACACAGAAAGGTTGGCGCACACGACGAATCCCATATACATCAGTTCGATTTCGAACCACGATGACGTCACAAATCTTCGAATCTCTTGTCTCCGTTGATCGTCGTTGATGTTTGGCTTCTTAGGAATTACAATTGCAAATAGGGCTAATCGCTCCTTTGACGAAAAACGTTCCCTATCTCTGCATAACATAACTTAACGGCGTAACGAGCATCAGGCCACGTTCCCATGACCAGTGTGGAATTGGGGTCTCATCAGGATAGCGCTTGCCACTACTCTCAACAAAGGAGATTACCGCTTTTGTTATATTCAAAACGTTACGCTCTTGTGACATCCCGACACCATTTTATGCTCGAAGAGCACGTGTGTATAGTTGGCGAGATAGCGTAGGGTTATAATCCACAGCTACAACACCAATGGGTTGTGGATTCGAGTCCAACGAGGTTGGATTCAGAATACCTACCTAAGTGTTGGAGGTTAATCTAGGCACCTTATCGCCATCTCATCCGCGTAAGTGGTGTCTCACAAAAGCCTAGAAGTGGGCCGTGCTACAAGTCTGCAGTTACGGAATCAAAAATAAGGAATATCGGCCTGGTCTAAATGACCATTGTAGTCGACAACCACCATAAATACCCTACAACAAGAACAACAACAGCACGGATGTATGCAAATAAGTTGACATTGGTGTGACATTGGTATTGACCGACTACAAGTATGTAATCAACGTAATAAGCCAAACCATATCATATCGTCCAAGAATCAGTGTATATAACTTCGTCGTATAGCCTACAGCTGGGCTGAGATACAGTCTGGGCATAGCCTTTCCAAAGTATATGGTTAGCTGATTTATATTTGACCGGACCCTTGTCAGAACAACTTGACAGTGATGCCAGTCCTATCATAAGCTTTTCACTGTCAGAGATTGGTTATCCAGCTGATGAGTTTGTTCTATTGGTTGATAAGCAAATCTCACTACTAGTTAAAACTATTCGAAAATATCCGTGACAAAATCTGAAATAGATTCTTCATCCGATTGTCGGATGCTATCATGACCGAAACAGCACTTCGTCAGCCTCCCCCCCCCCCCCCAATGTTGGTCTTGCCCCCTAATAGGCTGATAAATTAAACTTCCGGAGGGAGAAGCTTTTAACCGATACTTATCGACGGGAATTCCTGTACTTTTTAGTGGGGAAGCTTGTATCGCCGAACCGAGCGATGCGCTATGACTTTCTAGAATTCGTGATTGAATCGGTCAATGTGATCGGGAATTGCATTTTTATTGCTATCAAGTTCTTTTTATCCTATTTCTGCTTACGTAATCAGATTTATCAATAGAGCTGAGCGAGTTGTCTTGAAAAATGCAGGACCCGTAAACAATCATTAGAGGTATTCCGGCGGATCGCTTCGCATAATGACTTCGTTACTTGATGTTATTTCGTGACCTCCTGTCTGTTAAGTCAAAAGATATAGAAATTGCCCCAACGTACTAAACTGAAAGACGAACACGATTTTAAATCGGTATTTCGTCACTGGTAAATAATTTATCACTGCGGGATGGCATTTGCCTTATGGGGTTCAGATTGCCAGGACTAGAACTTTCGGCGCCAGCTATTTAGGAGCCTATGGACAACTAAACATACATGTATAATATATATCGAAGTTTGTGGTTAGCATAACGGCAGTCCTTTTCGGCAAAGTGTTTCTTGCGGACGATCGTTCTTGCACACTTCTCGGAGTTGCATGTTACATGGCCTAAAACTTTACATGTCTGAAGCGTCGTTGCGCGGTAAAGGCCGACGCCGAAATGCCCATTTCTATAAATCATGTGTAGGCCTATTTTTTGGATAGGATACCCAGTACTTACGATATTTGGCAACATGAAATCGCTCGTGGCGCGAATAAAATTTGCAAAAGTTGCACCTATTTTCAAATAAATACCTAATAATTTATGTTAATTCACGAAATAATTTTGGGCCTCCTTCCAGCTCGGCCCCCAACAACTGGGGGGTTTGCGGTGCGGCAGTGACGGTCCTGGATGCAATAAAATTCTGCAAAATCCTGTCCGAATTATATCCTATATAATAATGATACTTATGCTAATCAGTGGTATTGCTAGAAAACCCCATGTTCTGCATCGGGTACGGTGGGGAAAGAAATAAATCTTCGACGCCAAGCGTCGCTGGTTGGCCACGCCTGTGCGGTATCTTTTCTCGAATGATCAATCTCTGTTGAATAACAACTAAATACCGACTCTTTTTCATCTTGCGTTCGTGATTGGCATCCATAACTTGAAATGCCATACTGTGTAAGCTACAAATCAGAGGTTCTTAACTGGGGTTTCAATGATGCCCACGAGTTCGCTGAGCAATTCCGAGGGGTTCGGTGAAGTAACGACACACACTCAACCCATACAGACAGCAGATGTCACACTTTACAGTAAATATTCATTATAAGTCAAAAAATTAGGTTTCAATGATTTTGTTCCATAAACAATATTATTGATCCGCAGGTAATTCTGTGCACCAGTATTATATCCAGTGTTGCCATCCACATGGATCCAAAAATAATGACTGTCGAAAAATTAGAGTAGAATTAAAAATGTAATACTTTGTATTTATACGAGCGATGGCATATCACATTCCATACTTTGCGCCAGAAATAATAATCTGTTCCAGCAACTCCTCGTTATTAGAAAGTGCTTCATGGATCTCACGACACCTCAGGTCTAGGTTTACCTTTAATTGTAGCTGGGATTTCAATTCAATTTATTGCTAAAAACTTCACCATGTCAATACACCACGAGACTGCGATACAATGAAAGATAGGAACGTGTCGAAACGATATGGAGCAATCTCTAAAATCTGACACCCACCTGGCCTTGGCGTAGTATAATAGGAGGAATGCACAGTGAATGAAAAGTAAAGGAAGATAATTTAAAAGGAAAGGTGGCAAAATGTGACATGTGTCGTGCTATACGATCACTCACTGCCCTACCTATCTCACTTAGAGGTCAAATCCTGTGGTGTGCCTACACCACGGGAGTTCCTTTCATTTATGAAGTCATAAAATGTCGACGCAAAAGCATAATTTCAGAATATTATGAAACACAGATACAAGAGGAAAACGATCGTATTTCTATAGTTGTTGAAAATAAAACAAAATAAGGACTGAAGTCGAAAATAAGGATATTTCTTAGAAATAAGGACAGTTGAGTTTTCTAAGACCTGACCGTTCAAAATAAGGACAAATCTTATAAATAAGGACGGTATGTCAACCCTGATTATATCCATAGTTATGTATTAGACATGTATTGTGGCGGGTTTTTGTTTTTGTGACTCAGCGAAAATTTGGGGATCGTAGAGTTAGTAAAAGTTATGGACAGTTCAGCTAAAGCTCCCGCGACAATTTACATCCCGCATCGATTACACTTAGACGAAAATTCATAAAGACTGTTGTCTTGACTGCCAGAGGCATTTCTCTATTATTGCGTATCACCCATTCAGATATTTTCGAACGGGATATTACTGACTTCGATTGGACTCAATTGGGACAAGCTACGTCACAATATTGTCTACATCTACGCAATCAGTTGTCTGCTCTCTGTAATCTGCTTTTGCCTTGTTGTGACGTATGACCTGATCCACACGATGTGTCATTTTGATAGTGGTGTCGTAGACGGCGGACTGCTGCAAAGGTAAATATTTTTCTTTCACAAAATTTCCAAGAGTCTTTTCTGACGAATGCGTCCGACCTTTATGTGTAGACTGAAGCAACGTTAAAGAGACGTGTCACCATAACGAGTCATAATATGCAGTGTTGGGATGACTCGAGTCATGACTTGACTCGAGTCAGACTCGAGTCACCTTTTTCATATGACTTGACTTGACTCGAGTCACTTTGCTAAAATGACTTGACTTGACTTAACTCGGCGCTTCGGAAATGTGGATTGACTCGTGACTCGGAGCAAAATTCACGAGTCAATTTCAAGTCATCAAGTAATCGGTGTCGATAAAAATCGCTGTATCTTCCATATGTTCGGATTGTTCGCGAAACGCTGGTGTAACCCGTGAGAGCGACCAATCATTCAATGATCGTGTGTTTTGCTGAGCCTCCATTGTTCTCTCATAAATGAATCGATCACAAACGAAGTGATCGAAGCTTACAGCTATACGTTGTCGTAAACGAATAGTAAAATAATTTAATAGCAAAATATCCATTTCTGATCTCTGTTCTTACTTTAGCCAAACCTCTTGTTTTATTGGAATTGAATTCGAATATAATTATATACTCTTCAACCATTGGCGCAGGCTCGAATTGTATCCTATCAATATGTAAATGGGTAATGTATTGCGTCTTATCAATTCGTTCCTTAATTGTGACAGTTCTACGTATATGTGAGCAATACAGCGCCTTCTTGCGTGTATATTTAACTCTATATTCGCTCATCGGTTCAGAATCCATGACCACTCAATCTGTATTTCAGACAGCTAGCAAAGTGCAATGACTTATTCATGCCTCATACTTCGAAAAGGCAACTTGACTTGAATTGGGACTTGACTTGACTTGACTCGAGTCACCTTCAAAAATCGAGTGACTTGACTTGACTCGAGTCACCTTCGAAAATCGATTTACTTGACTTGACTCGAGTCAAAATGTGCAATGACTCGAAATGACTCGTGACTCGAAGGTAGTGACTTGATCCCAACACTGATAATATGTAACACTCAGTGAAGAAATGAAGATAACATATTTCTTTCTATTCGTCTATGTCAGTGGTGCCCAATGTGAGGCACACGAGACGTTTTTCTGTCATTTGTGGCCTCTTGATTTGCCCGAACCAGTAAACCTTTCCAATACTGTTAACCACATATTTTACCGAGAACCATTGTTGTATTCATCATATTTATTGCTCTTTTATACAATGCGTGAAAAGCGTTGCCTGGTAATCCTTCGGAAACAGAAAGTTAGCACAGAGCAATGTAGTTGTCTATGATATATTAAACTTCAACATAATGTCATGGACCAGATGACACATTTGTTGTCGGTTTTGTGGGATCGGATTGACAACAATTACGATATGTGCTCCACTATAGACGAGTCTTGACTTATTCGATCAGATGCACGGGGCAATTTTGGGAGACTCTATTTCAGAATATCAGACCACGCTTGTTCTTTGCGTGAAACGCTACCAATGCAGTTGTCACATCAAAGTATAGTTCCGAAAGCTCTTTAGTTAGAAATCTCGTAGCATTGCGATTAAGGTTGCATTTAAAACAAAAATCAATTTAAAACAAACATGTTTAAAACAAGGCTCTAATTTAAAACATGTTTTTTATTGTTTTTTATATTTTTTCAAAGCCATGACGTCACGAATATTCACTTGTGACGTCTTAATGGATTGGCATTGACAATTGAAAAAATAGGGTTAAAATAGCTCCATTGACGAAATATATGTACTATTGATGTTGAACCGAATATTTCGAGTGTTCCAATCATCCCATATCGATATACGTCGGCTACATCGGATGGTAATTGTCCGTAGGCTCACACAACATGTTTTTGTAAAGTATTTACACCATTATGGCATAAATTTACAACTTTAAAAAATCAATTTTGTTTTTCTAAAAAGCTTTTATTTTAAAGACTGTTTAAAACATGTTTCAAAACACCGTTTGTTTTAAATGCAACCCTAATTGCGATCCAAGTCCATAAACGTGGATTCAAAATGATTTTTAAATCCGTAGTTATTTCCTTTTTTTCTGGTTAGGTGAACAGCCATCTCTGAAAAGTCACAGTACATGTTCATTCCACAAAATATGACACTCTTCGTTGTTCATATATTTAAATTGTTAGAATTGACAATCCGATATATGTCCGAAATACTAATCGGTTTCAAGATCATCGTGTTGCGTTCAAATAAATAGGCCGCGGAGGTAAGTTTGTTACGACAATTTTGGTATAAAAAGTGATGTAATCATTGCCAGTGTGCCCAGGCTGATATACCACAACATTGCATGATTCGGTTTGCCTGATATTTCGTTTTTATCAGGTTATGAAATGCATGGTTGTAAGATGGGGCCCAATGTGTTCATTGCAGGTACTCAATTAGAAGCAGAAGTTGCATTTTTTGCCTAAAACTGAAACTGTTAAGTCGAAGTGGATATACTCTTTAAATCAGAACCACTTGAGTAAGTACTACTTAAGCACTCCGAAAGAGTAGAAGTACTTCTCGCTATTGACCGCTTTTAGTAATATGCAGTGACGCGGGGCCTACGATAACGATAAGTTATCGTAGGCCCCGAGTGACGTTTGTATACTTGCGCGTCTTAGGTTACTGTGGAATTGCGCAGAAATGTATTTTTTACAGGGCACTGATCAAGACACCTTTAAACACCCGGTTCAAACAATTACTAGCTTGGCGTGCATAGGATCACATTGATTTTTAATGCGTGGTTTTCTAAAGTTATAAATCGACTCAAAATTCAAGAATTGTTAAGACAAGTCAAAGTCAATAATTTGGCGGTCTGTGACTAAACATAAGCTAGGAAAAACGCATACATATCAGTGTTGGGATCAATTCACTACCTTCGAGTCACTATAGCCATTTCGAGTCATTGCACATTTTGACTCGAGTCAAGTCAAGTCAATCGGTTTTTGAAGGGGACTCGAGTCCAGTCAAGTCACTCGATTTTTGGAGGTGACTCGAGTCAAGTCGAGTCAAGTCAAGTCAAGTCACGAGTCAAGTCAAAATTCAAGTCAAGTTGCATTTCGTAGTATGAGGCATGATTACGTCATTACATTCTGCTAGCTGTCTGAAATACAGATTGAGTGGTCATTGATTTTGAACCGATGAACGATTATAGAGTTAAATATGCACCCAAGAAGGCGCTTTATCGCTCACATATACGTAGCCTCAGTGTATAGTTACTTACCAAAATAGAGAATAGAGAAACGAATTGATAAGATGCAATACCCTTTACCCATTTGCATATTGATATGATGCAATTCGAGCCTGCGCCAATGGTTGGGGAGTATATAAACTATATTCGAATTCGAATTCAAAATCAATACAATAAGAGGTTTGGTTAAGGTATGAACAGAGAACAGAAATAGATAATTTTCTAGAATATTACTTTACTACTAGTTTACGACAACGTAAGCTATAAGCTTCGATCACTTCGTTTCTATCGATCACTTCGGTCAATTTATTTGTGAGAGAACAATGGAGGCTCATATGCAAGATACAGTGATTTTTATCCGTTTAATTGATGACTTGAAATTGGGTCGTGAATTCGTAGTAATCAGTATCACACGCTGCGTAATCTTAGATTGCACCACACGTTGGTTGATCAGAGAGAATAACATGACATATGGACGCTTATATGACGATCTGGTGTTCAAATTCACACTGTCTTCCTGATCAACGCCGAGAAATGATCTGCCTTAGAAGTGACACTCCAATTACAAATCCAAATTACTAACAACGCTTTGCTATCCACGTTCATCATTGATAAGTAGCTTTCCGGTACTGCCGTTAAATGTAGGCATGTAGTGCAACGTTTGTGTTACCGCCGAATTGAGAAGTCGATCAGTTTTTAGATTTTCGGAATCAGTGCTACAGTTATACTAGATTAATATCAATACTATAAATTCTGAGCTATTTTCGATGAATTGCGCTACCACATGATGATTAGTAGACTACCAGTTTTTACAGAGAAAATATGGCACCCACGATTAATCCCATGTAGTGAGTTGGAATTTGTACTACCATGACGTCACGAATATTCAATTGTGACGTAGGAATTGATTGACATTTATGGCTCGATCTTTTGGAGTTAAAATGGAAAATATAAGGCTAACATGGCTCTTCAGACGAAAAAGGTTCCCGACCACTGGTATCCATTTCTCCGAGCCAATACGGATTTCATCACGCACAGGACACAATCGAGACACTGATATGCGATTCACTCAATTTAGATACAACCGTGATGACTTCAGTCACGTTCAGGTGATGCGAGGCTGGTCTTTCAGAAGGGGATTGACGGTCGCGATGTTACTGGTGATGGAACTCAACGTGGGGAGTATCGTGTACGCAGTCGGAGATAACGCTTACTTTGTCAGTCGGAACATCGCGGATCCGAAAACGTCGAAAAAAGACAGACCGTCTGCGAGAAGTATTGGATCTGTGAGGACTATAATTATTGCAGTGATTTCCAATATAGAAGAAAATAGAATGAATGTCATCAAGTGTTTAATTGCAAAATTCTTGGCATATTTTGCGCACGTGCGATGCGATTAGAACTGAATAGCTCCTTTTGTTGCAACATAAGCGTACTTTGTCTTCCCAAGTGATGGAGGTTTATCTAGGCTCCTCCTCGTCATCTGATCCGCGAAGCGGTGTCTTAAAAAGCCAAGAAGTGGGCCATGGGAATCAATATAAAGAATATCGTCCTGGCGTAAATTACCGTTGCAGCCGAACAACACCATGAATACCACAAGCAGCAAGTGCGCATTATGAGTGTGTAAGATTGGGCAACGATGTCTGCTAACTTCCGTTTCGACAGACCTGATCTACAATAATAACATGAGACAGACACGCACGTACAATAAAAATAGTAATAATGTTATTAGTAGATACGACTTGCGTTTTTGTAAAAGTCACTTATGAACTCTTAGCAGCAGTCTACTGACCTGAAAAGATGGCATAGTTGATAGTCACAGACGGTGCTTGTGAATTTTCGTGCAACGGATTTGCTGCCTGATAATTCGGATTACTTTCCAGAAGAAAGAAAATCATCATGTGGTTCTCAACCTTTCGCATTTTGCGGACCGGTAAAACTGCAAAACAAATGTTGCGGACCGGTGAACATTCTAAATCGAAATTCACACGAAATTTATTTACGACAAATGCATACAACTTAATTGATGCCCTTTGCACAGAATATATTCATACGTTGTTATTAATTAAATGATACCTTTTTGATACTAGATATTAAAACGTGGTTCTATAGAAGTTTCTGCAAAGCGAAGCTCGCGAAGTACCGATTGTGATTGTTCGGTATCCTTTGAAAGAACTGCGACGCTACCATTTTCTATAGCCTTTGTTGTATGCTGACAAGTGTGGCTAAATCGCTCTGTCGGGATTTAACAAAGTTTGTTCTCCGTGGCTTTCACATATACCTTGCCCCAAGCGAGGCTAATTCTATACAGTTTCTTGTAACATTTGCACCATCATTGTGACGCACGCCCCAAGTTGACCATGAGCTCTATATTGAGACACCATCAATGACGTGCGGTGAGGTTCATGGCTGGTGAGGCACGCCCCCCCTCCCCCCATCCACACATAAACACACACACACACACACACACACACACACAAACAGGCACGCACGCACGTAACAATAGCAGCGGGTATAGAGAGCATGTTCTTTGCACACTGATAGCCGTTGCAATTCCATATTCTACAATACATGTAGGACTGGTCGCTATTGTGCTAAATGGACAAGTTTAGACGGATAGTAATTACTATCTCTTCAAGTACCGGTATAAATTACTCGATGTACACGAAAATAGCATCCTGTTACAATTTTTTTTAGTAAAAAACACTAGATTTGCCGATTTTCGAAAGAAAACGCACTAAGGACACTTGGTCAAGTCAAAATACACTAGTGACCACAAACAACCACAACGCAGGCTATGTAGGTATAGCTATCACATACCACAATTGGGGTTCTAGGTATTGCAGCCGAACACAGCATAAAGGACACAAACAACGACAATGCAGCCTATGGAAGTAGCTATCACATACCGCAATTTAACGTAGCTATGGATGGAAAATGCATAACAGCTACATAAGTAAGGGAATGTATTGGCTCTGTACTGCGTATTGATCGTCGCTACTATACAATTCATCATCATCATTGGTTTATTAGAAATTTAATCAGTTCAATACACCACAAAAAATGCGATACAATGAAAAGACAGGAAGATGTAGAAGCGACTAGGAGTAGTCAATGGAATCAGACACCCACCTTGGCCTAGGCGATGTAAAGAGGAGGCATGCACACTGAATGAAAGTAAAGAAGATAGTACCTACAAGAATGTTGTATTCCGAAATCGATATCGCGATTCACTGCGCTTCGATTGTCCAATTTTTAGCGAATAGTGCATGAGGCAAATTCGTTTGTGCCTCACCTAGCCATTGTTTCTCTGCGATAGCATTGTCTGTAATAAAGCGGAATATACCCTTCATTGGCGATTTTGAGGGGGTTCTGGTGCTCTGACACTGTTAATATTTGGATTTTCGGAATCAGTGTGACGATAGCGATTGATTGATACCAGTTATTATGAATTCCGAGCCATTTATGAAGAATTGCATTGTCGCAGGTGAGGCACGACCCGCCCGTGCCTCACCTGTGCCTCACCTTTCCTTTCATGCTGTATTTTTGAATAATAATGATGTCAATTGATGATGTTGGGTGAAAAATAGGTTCAAATTTAATTATTTACGAACATGGATGTAAAACACCAATAATCATCGACTCATCAAGGGTTTTCACAATTTTCACTTACTCGCCCAGACGACAGGTGGGGCACTGCCTCACTTGCCTCATTGGACCGCACGTCACTGGACACCATGTGCAATAAATACGCCCCACATTTCGAAATCAATTTGAAATTTGATGTTTTATTTCTCTAATTAACGGAAAAGCGCCTAACTTGCATTTTCGAATTGAGATAAAAAAAAATCGAATATATCGGGCGGACCGGCAAGAACTTGCCACGGACCGGCACCGGTACGTAGACCGGTGGTTGAGAACCACTGAAAACCATTACCCATTGTAGATAAAATATCTACTAGTCGGATATATATGTGATACATATTTAGAGGTGAACAAAGTAACCATCGTCTGCATTCACGTAGAAATAGAAGTAGGCCTATAACGATCTACATGCCCACTCAAATGCATGTAGAAGTTGGATTTCCAAAGCAAATATTTTAGCCATAGTTAAATAATCACAATCCATTAAGTAAGTAGTGCAAGAAGGCAAGACCTAATTGGAGTACTTTGCTAAGTAGAAATACTTCGATCGCCACAGACCACCTCTGTACATATTATGTATGCATTCCGCTTTCACGCACTCACGGATGTTATGTCGCGTCTCAGGAGACAACTCACCGGTATAAAAAGCTTGGAAAGAGAGGAAAAGCGACTCTGCAATTGTCTGTGTCATGGATGGCCCCGATTCTAATCTGCCTACCGACCGCAGTGGATTGGAATTGCCTGAACTATTGCACTTGCTTACGCGCTTTCAGATCAATCGAACGGGAATGTACCCCGCCAGGTAAAGATTAGAGTGAAGCAGCATGTTGGCTATAGTCAGACCGGTACAAACTACCAATATATAGTTTTGACAGTCAACTCTCTACTGTTTTTCTGAGTAATTTTAGTTCTAGTTTTAGTTTCGGATTTCCAGTTCTGGTTATAGTTCTAATTACGTATTTTGAAAAGTGAGTAGTTCCAGTTCCAGTTGCTGAACAACTGACACCTTTCATCGATTGACGTGAATCGTGATATCGGTGTTCTGTTGTGCGATGCTATTGCAGCCATTGCCTGCTCAACGTCAACACTACTAACCAGTAGCGTATCCAGGAGGGGGCCAAAGAGCCCATTGCCGCCCTCAAAATGTTCGGAATTTTTCGTGAGTTAATATAAGGTGAAGTATTTCTGAGCAGATGTATTCAACTTGAAATTTTTCTTCGCGCGATATATATTTCCGGTAGTTTTTTAATTGTTGAGTGAGAATCAAAATCAATGAATAGGCCTGAATAAAAATACACATGATGTGCATAATTGATTCGTGTGTGCTGCTTGCGCTTGCGGTACTATTAGGCACTAGCTCTTAATGTCAACTTGGAATCGAGTGTGTCTCACGAAAGAGGTTCTTCTTTTTCTTAAGTATGGTACATTTGTCCGATTTCGTTGTCTTTTACCCATATATAGCAGCATCCCGCCCTGTAGATGTATAATTAATTTTTTGTATTTCAATAACGTGCCCAAAACGTTTAGAGACACCACCTCTCTTAGCTCTACCGGTAAATCTGATCACGTGGGCAATTACATGTTATGCAATTACTAATAATATTGACAGAATTCAGTCATGAATTAGGAAATTTCTGCGAGCAACTGTAAGACATACACGGTGTGCCTACATGATATTGAAGTCGGGCTTCGGAGTAGCCGTGTCATGGGAGGTCTAGGGGACGAAGCCCCCCAGAAGTTCAGTGTTGATCGCCCCGTGGGGTGCCCGAGACCAAGTAACAGTATTATTGATCAAATTCATCCATTAACTTTGAAAATTTTTCACGCTTGGCGCAAAAATGCTGGCTGCGCACTGATCTTACATAATATTATGTCTGTGGGCGAAAGACCACCCTAGAAGTCGTGTCAATCACCCAATATGGGCCCAAGACCAGAGTTTTTTACTATATTTGTTCATAGCTATAAAAGGGGGGCATCGTTTACCTCATTAGATTTTGGCCCTTCCCCATTTTTTTCTGGCTACGCTCTTGCTACTAACAGTGGCGTAGCTAGGAGGGCCGAAACCCCTCACACTTTACGTTAAAACCTGTACTGATGTTCATGTGGAAGGTCGATCGGATTTGAATCTAGTTAGTATTTGTGGATTTAGGTCATTATTAGGGCAAGTTTTTGTTGCAGTTAAATCCGTGGAAAGTTGCATTTATTTTTGAAAAAAGTTGCAGAAGTTGCATTTTGACCACATTTTGCTCGCTTGACTAAAAAAAGGTCAACTTCCCAGATTGACTAAATAAAGGTCAATTTCCGGCTCAGCTCCCGAAATACCCGTAAAAGCCTTACTTCGGTGCTGATTTACGGTGTTTCAGTCGAATTTGGCCGTGTATTTCACCAGAATCGAAAATACTTTCATGAAAAATCGAGAAAGTTTCAAAGTGTTCTATGAAAAAAATGGACAAACGTTGCAAAAAGTTGCACTATAAGATTCCTTCTGACAGCATGAAAAAGCATTCTACATATCTTACGAGTATTTAGGAAGCTGCCGGAAGCTGTAAAAAATGTTGCAAAAGTTGCAAAAACTTGCCCTAGTCATTATAGTTCTACTTGTGGTTCTTAGTTGAGAGTTTTGAAATACGAGTAGTTCTAGTTCTAGTAGCGCGTTTTGAAAATCTAGTAGTTTGCACAAGTCTGCACCTATAGTGAAAATTAATTTACCTTTCTGGAAACAGTGGCGAGTTAGCGTAGTGGTATAATCCACAGCTACAGCACCAATGGGTTGTGGGTTCGAGTCCGACCGAGGTCGACTCTAGAATTCCTACCTGAGTGTTGGAGGGTTATCTAGGCTCCTCCCCGCGACGTGATCCGCGCAAGCGGTGTCTTATAAAAGCCATGTGGGCTGAGCAACAAGTCGGTAAATATGGAATAAAAAAAGAATATATATAGGCCTGGTGTAACGACCAATGTAGTTCAAACGCCATGAAAATCAAACAAACATTGCTTTCTGGAATAACATCAAAATGGACGCAGTCTACCTGAAATTAAGGGATCGGGAAATATGATAACTGAAATCGGCCGTAGATAGCTCTGATGTGAGCACGCGGTGCAATTGAGATTTTTGGCCTTAACCGGAATGCATATTTCCGAAACCGAATTTGAAGGAGCTTGAATATGAATGTTGATAGCCTGAACAGACTTGAATTGAATAGTATATGCATATTGAATGATATCGGAATATTTTCTGCTGACGCTCATCAGGTTTAATCGTCAGCTACTATTAGAAAATTGGGAGGAGCATTGTGTATCAACAATCGTATACGGTAGGCTATATCGATATGAAAAGCTCTTTCCGATTCTCTACAAGTTGCTCACGAGTGTCAGCCGAAAATATTCGGGTTCACTTCCATATGAACATAAACTGAGCATACTATCCAATCGTATATTGAAGTTCTGAACCTCCAAAAACCTCTTCAAACTTGAATTAGTAGTTACGACTAAGACTTCGAATTCTACGTAATATATGTAATAAATTCTGGATTTAAATTTGTGCATGCTGGACAGGAAACTCGGATCTACTTATCTTTCATGGCTTGCTCAATACCCTCACTAGCTTTACAAAACTTCAGATCCAATCATATCCAAACTGTCTGCATTCACTCAAATATCGCACTATCATGTACTTTCCGAAATTATACGTTTCTACCAAATGACGCTCTCTACAGAATCCAGCAGTGTTGTGTGCTCCAGGCTATATTACCCAACAACCGGAAGTTTCGTCATATTCTGCACTGCTTTCTATGCTATCACCGTTGTCTTCATGTTTGCAATGCTTGCGAGTGTTGTTAGAAGATTTATCAAAGTGCATAGCCCTACCTCACCAGCAGGTGCTACTACAGCAGGTAGGCTACTTCGTAAAATCCTGCATGTATAGATGTATGTCAAATAAATGTTACACTACATTCATTATAGGGACGCAATCGGGACGTATCCACGCGAATAACGCACCAAAGATGGATCAAGAAAAAGATAAAACACATGATCAAGGTGCTAAAACCTTTCTATTTATTTTCCAAATACAGCACTATTCGGCATAGTTGAGAATATGTTGATCATGAAGCAGTAATTGTACAGAAGTGGGATAGACACAACCATACCTTCGACTAACGACGACCAAATAGCAGATGTCGTCAAACTACTCATCGTCAGTACTCAAATAGAATTAAAAGAGGCGATTTACAAGCAAGTAGAAAAGTAAGCATTCTAGACCAATTTTGCGTGAAAAAATACTGGCAAGTAGAACTAGTCTAAAATGTTAAGCCCTTGAGGAAGTATAGTGCTAGAAGTACTCCGAAAAGTAGAAGTACCTCGTTGCTGACCACCTCTTACAGATATAGTGATATCGCATTCTCGATAACGTCCAACATTTTCGCTATCCCCAGAATAAAGGCAAACGACCTCCAGGTTTAGAACAATTGTCGTTGACTGAAGAATACAAACGGCCTTATCCCACTCTAGGAATACACCGTTATCTTATAATTGCGATTACAATTAGACTTATTTCAGTAAATGCTGGCTATTTTTATTTATATTTGATTACATTTTTTGCGAGGACGGTGCGTGGTCCCCATAATGATATTGCTAGACGTTCCACTAAATCGTGCGTAGAACGAAGAACATTTTCAAATAGCATAATCTACTTAAAAATAATATTGTGTATGTTGATTTAAGAAGTAAATTTGAGCCTACTTTGAGTCTTCAAAATTCTGGACATTTTTGCATATTTTAGAATTTCCTCCCGGATGCATTATTTATAGTGAAATTATGGACGTATGACAACTCTATATTCAATACAATATATTCCTTGTATCCGTGGATAAGTCCCCGATTAGTTTATCGATCCAGGTATCCGACACGACAAGTACTTAATTTTCCCATATAAGGCACGCTGACCGGAAGAGGCGCCATCCCCTGTTTCAGACCAAAACGCCAGTACTAAACGACGCGAAAATTTGATTTGTTTATTACACAGACATACTACGTAGGTGGATATGGCATTTTTAATTTGATACAATTCTTATGAAAAAGGATATGCGTTATATCAGAGTGGCACCTGTGTAAAATCTCCGTTCAGACACAATCAAGTAAACTTCCCATGATTAAACATTCCTATGTATATTCTAGGCGCACAATTTCAACTAATAATTTATTGATTATTCAGATTTCTATTGTGCATAACGCCATTATTTACTCTTATCGAACCAAAACCGCCCAGTTTGTAGCTATAGCGTACCTCTCGGTGACGATAACGTTTCCAGGGGGTACTGGCACCTAATTAGGGAATCTCTGTTATGGAGTCAGATGTTGGTGGGCAGTATAGGCTAGATGCAATTTCGATACAATGCAACTCCATTTCATTAACGTATTGCGTCACTTGTTTCGCAGATGGTAACGGCGGAATCGCAGGTTGCGATGATCAAGCTTCTGGCATTCGCGACACTTCGACTATTGGAACCATTGAGAATGCCACCATGACTCGGTAAATAGCAGTAACCTTTTTCACCAAGTCGTTGTATTTTATACACAGTCAAATCAGTTGATTGTAGTTGTGTAAATGAGATGTCATTGTGATAAGACATCGGAGTGCAAAATATAACTATAATTCAATTGTAACGGCCCCTAACTCGAGGAGAATTACACTGGTCAACACATATTTTTAGGCAGTTAAAGTAAGAGTGGATTTGGGGGTTCTGAAGGGCACTGATTCCGAATATGACCTTAGTTTTTTCAAATTGGATCTTGTTGTGGAGATAACCCATGGGGCTATTTTGACCAAAATCTCCTATTTTCGCGGTAATGACTAGATATAAAATCGGTTTAGTCGTACTATAAAGTTTAGAAATTCAATCTACTTGTTATTTTTACACACAGAAGACTATATTAAATAAAACTACAGCAACAGCACTATATTTAGGGGTATTAGATTTATCATAGTTACATACTTTCACGGATATCACGTACATAAATAAACTCTAGTCATGTATATAAGTATTTACCTAGATACTCAAATAACGTGGCATTAGTTCAATCAGTTTTACGTCAACCACCTATTGTAAATTTGAAATAATCAGTTCGAATACAATATTATTGATATATTTTAAATCGAAATTGATTTTTTGTACGATTTTCGCCTGTAAGCTATTTAGTGCAGTTTCTCGAAAGGTTCCGGCAACGGTCTGACATAATATGTTCAATGGTTCATCTCATCTGCCCTGGTATCTTTCTATTGTTGTTCTGATGTCTTGTTAGAACCTCTCCCCTTGCTAATAAACAAGATGATCGGGAAATATATCAAGATGACTGAACAGGAAGTGAACTTTTATGCTCATGTTTATTCCAAGTTTTCGATATGCAGATACGAATTTTCGGACCAACTGTTTGTAGTTGGGTGCTTTGTGATCAGCTAAAAAGTTTTATTTACTACATCTTAGGAGAAATTACATGCTGTGAACTCCTCCTAATGTGAAATTGGAATCTTTCATCGGTATTCGAATATACCAGATACCAGATTTAAGCTTCTCGTTTGATAGGGTTACTAGGTATACCCACTTTGTTGACTCAGCGGGAAATTATCAATTTACCAGTCGAAAGAAAGGAGACGCATATGAGTATTGTAGTTAAGCCTTTCAAGGACAAATTTTATAGTTTTATATTCCACTTTAATCTTGGTAGAATGACCAATTGATACAGGAGAATATGTGTTTCCGTTGGGCAAAAGTACAATTTTCAGGCTTGACATATTGCTTTTTTGACAAACAGATATTTCGCATCATGCCATGTTAATATTGATAGAATGACTGAGAATGACATGAGGGTTTTCATAGTCAATTAGCTATTTATGCGCAGTATAAAATTGGAAAAAACTACAATTTTCATCCACCAAGTGAAATATTCAAGGGTAAATACGGTAATTTTGGGCTTTTTTAGGGGTATAAATATCTTCTGACAAAGAGCCAATCGGACAAAACTAATGTGATATTCGTAATCAGCAACCTCAAAAACCCCAGTAACGGCTCTCAGATGTTCTGCCTAAAAAAAAATTTTTCATTGTGTTGACCAGTGTTATTAATGCTACTTTTGAAATTAGTGATTGTGATCGATTAGAGCTGTCCGAGTGCTCACCTCCGTTCCAGACTGAAGCTAGGCGCGTTTCATTTTCTTTCAATATTGCAGCTCAAGCAAGCGACCAAAGCTTCACGACAATGTGAAGTTGCTAATCGCCCTCACAATATCTGTGACAGTATCTGTCACTCCGATGATTCTTACATGGTTCGTCGACGTTGTGCGTCCAACGAGTAAGTCGGGATTGAAGTGTTATAATGTGATTTGTATGTAACATCACGCTCTACGTACTTATGAATGGTAATATTGACAGGCCCGCCTCCGGAAGAGGTCCTGTTCGATGTCGCCATCGCCGTGACGCTGTTCCACGCGTTATGCGTGCCGTGGATTTTACTGCGTTACATGGCCGGACTGAGGAAAGCGTGCAAAGACGCGTTTGTGAAGTGCCCCTGTTTCACTACCATAGCCATCAAAAGAAGAAAAACAAATGCGGCGGCAACGCGCGTGTCCGCTACGATTGGTGCGCCGTCAAGTGCACAAATTAGTGATTTCAACTAGGATTCGATATGGAAGTCCGGTGCAAGGACGCACGACTTGGAGTGATGCACTTATACAAACCTGTCTATGCCCTTTCTTTCTAAATAAAGAGATCAAATCATGACAATGCAATGTCTGTATGGCTAATGGGTTTACTTTACACTAGGGTTGCCATACGTCCTCCTTCAGGAGGATTTGTCCTCCTTTTTCGGGTTTTTGAAAATGTCCTCCGAGGACGCCCAAATGTCCACCTTTTTGGCAATTCGTCCGTCTTTTACAGCTTTTAGAGATAAGATGGTGGATAGATTCGGGTGAAAATGGGCATAAATGACGCTAAACAGGAAATTTGTGGTCCGAACGTAATGACGACCTTTTTTAGTCAACCAACGGAAATGTGAAAGAAAAACCGTATTCCGGGAGTTGAACCGGAATGTCGACCTTTTTTTCAGTCAACCAACCACAATTTTGTGGTGAATTTACCATTATTTCGGATTTAACTCCAGTATTGTAAGTCTGAAAATTTTGAGAAAGTGTCCTCCTTTCCCGATTCCAAAATATGGTAACCCTACGTTACACTATATCTGCCCAGAACTTTGGAGCAGGCGTAAATGTCAAATTGCTCCAGCTTTGCTGCGGCTCCGTTACATCATGAATTGAGCTAATATTTGGAATATCTAGCGTTTCAAACCAACACGATCAGTGAGCACAATACATGTGTTTCTGCGCAAAGAAGTGTTCGAAGACCATTCTTACGTAGGAATTATATTGTCGCTATCAAGTCTTTTTTCACAGTAGTAGCATAGCATCTTCATCAAACAACTGACTCCATATCCTGCATCAGCATCAATTGAAATTTGAGCTCCGGCTCCAGCTCCGTTGGAAATGCACGGCTCCATAGCCCTGTGCCGAATATCTGATAAAGGTTACTAATCCAAGGCAAGCATTAGCAATACGCAGACACATCAAATGAAGGCAGTGAGAATTTCCATGCATGCGAAATCGTGCGCAATTTCTGACGACATATTTCAGTAGGCGGAGAGTTCCGCTCCGATAACTCCACCCGACCGGACACGACACGGCTTGGTCTTTAGTGGGATCTCGTTACAACCGTGGTTTCCAAACTGCGGTTCTCGTACCCTTAGCTTATCTATAAATTGTTACAGGTTGCAAGTAGATGACATAGGATCTTTACCAGATGTTCTCTTTAGTGACAGGTATCACTTCGCCCAATGAAAACTAGGTTGTTATACCCTGCTCGTTCGTGCCTTATATAAGATGTATACAGCCAGTCAGCCATGTATGTTCAGATCAGCGATTAATGTTATAGGCCAGTGGCTATCAATCATCGGTCCGTGGCAGGTTTCCTTCGGCTTCGAGTCCCCCAAATATATTAGAGATTTATATTTCAATTCCAAAATGCAATCAGTTGCACGCTTGTCCATTAGTTAGAGAAATAATACATCCAAAATTTAAATTGATTAGGAAATTTGAAAGGTATTTCTCTGCATCGTGTCGTAAACAAACTTCGTCAAATTCCGACAATTAAGCGACATATTGGCAGTATGCAAGAGAGGTTATAGCAAACAGCAAAGTCGCATTTCTTTCTAACGAAACCGAACGATCACAATCAAGTTAGAGGTCTTTAATAGGACTTCGCGGGCTTCGTCTAGCGGAAACTTCAGTACAACCTGTTATCAATAGACCAGGGGTTCTCAACCCGCGGCCCGCAGACGTTTATTTTGCGGCCCGCGACATTTTTCATTATGAGCGCAATTATTACTGACAAGGTATTAATACATATTAATTTAGCTACTTAGCTATCTTATCGCACCGTCTATGTTTCGTTTGATTACTCATTCTTTGATGTGTTTTGGTTTCATTAAATATGTTCATGCTCAGTTTAGATTGTTATTGTTTTCAATCGATATTCGGCTGGACTCTGGTTTAGAGAATCCAGCTACATAGTATATTTTTCAAGGATTGTTTCACTCACCGCGAATGGTTTGAACAGAAACAAGAACAAAGAACGGGAAATTGAACAGCAAAAACGGGGTTTGTAACTCTGCGTGGAACAATGAATTTGCTTTCTCAGATATAAATGGAAAACCGATGTGTCATATTTGTTCAAGAACAGTTTTCGTAAGTCATAACGAAGCGCAGAAACTTAAAATGATACCACGCCAATCTGTTCTAGAGTTATTCATATATCACCTGATTTAAGAAAAAACGTTGGTAGTTGGGTGTCAAGCCCGGCAATCCATATTTCGAGTCATTGTTGAAATAATTGCCGACGACGTTACAGATGCATCATTTAAGATTGCTTGGAATATCGCTAAACCCAAGAAATCTGCTAGAGAAGGTGTGATTTCAATAAAACCTTGACATGGTGTGCGAATATTCATCAGCTAACAAACTTCGAAGCTATAGTAGTCTGATTAAACCGTGAACAGAAGTGTGACCAATGACCAGCAATGTCAATCGTTCTTTTATCGAGCATTCTGAAACACGTTCCCGCGTAGACTACTTTAGCCTAGCATTGGACTAATCCACCGACTCCACAGGCATTGCATAGCTAATTATCGGGGTGCATGTTATCGGAGTGGACACATGTGCAGAGGAATTGCTGGCTGGGCAAATGTAGGGAAGGTGACTAGCGAAAAGCATCAACTTAACAAACCTGACTTCTGTAACTGTTTGTGCAGGGCCCGCCGCCATGGAAGGAAAGGAGAAGGGTAGATTGGTTTGCTCAGAAATGACCTCGAAGGCCATACTTCTTTTCATATCACAGAGACCTCAATATGATAATGGCCTCTGTGACGAAAAAACGTGAAAATTACCGTGATTTTATTTTTGCTCGCTCCCGCATTCAAACAGATCGTTCGGTTCTCTGGTGGAAGGGTTTGAAAGTGCATACGTCGACCTGGCAGCGAATGTAATACACGCTCATGAAGGGATTTACTTTCGCCAGTGGAAGATGCATATTCTCACAAAAAGCAGCAGCTGCAAACTTACGAACGCTCTCCATTAATGCTTCAGAATGCATTAAAATGTACTAAATGCCCGTATACGACTGGTAGATAGGCCACAGTCGCTTAAATTTAATAGTAGCGCACAAATACATGGTAATAATCTTATGCGGCCCGCGGCGTCTTTTGCTTGTAAAATGCGGCCCGTTATACAAGGAAAGTTGAGAACCCCTGCAATAGACCATCTAGTATCAAAAAGGAAGAATTAAATGAAGTTTACAATATTACATCTGATGGAGTTGCCTTTGTCATAATTAAATTTAGGGTTATCTGAATTTGATGGTTCACCGGCTCTATACTAGACAATCATCGAACCCTTCCTAATTACGAAAATAAAGTATTGAATACATCATCAGTGCAGCAACGTTACAGTGCACGGTAAATCACTGCATTCACTTAGTGAAAATCAATTAATTCTGTTGTAGCATCTCGGAGACAATTTCAAAATTTGAGCCTTCATATTGGCAACTGTCACCCTTATGTCATCTTTACAACAAAGCATGTTACTTTTCCTCGTTTTTATATCTACTATCCCCGATTTTTCTGTAATGGCTTGGGTCAAGTTTGCAAACCTGGGGAGTCCGGGCGTGTTTTTTGACTTGTTTTAGGGTGAGGGGGTTATAGCTATGCTGTTTGACTCTTTCAGGGAAATTATTCCCGCATTGCGTAATTTTCTAGCTATGTGCCGGAAAACAATGTAATTTTGGGCAGTATCGCCACAACGTGCGTTAAATGGCAATAAAGTAACAAATTTGACAGCTCTGCAGGAACTAGGTTATACAGCGGAACCTTTCAAGTATCTCATACCCTACTTCTGGGGTTCTCAACCTGCGACCCGCAGACGATTGTTTTGCGGCCCGCGACATCTTTCAATAGGAACACAATTACTACTGGCACAGTATTGTTATGGAAGACCGATGTGTCACATTTGTTTAAGAACAGTTGTTGTAGTGCAGCGTAGAACCTTAAAATGACCCACGATAGTTTCTTCTGAAGTTATACAATGTACATATCGCCAGATCTGGGAGAATACGTTGCTAGCTAGGTTTCAAGCCCACCAATCCATATTTCGAGGCATTGTTAAAATTGCCGAATACGTTACAGGCGCATTGTACAAAATTGCTTGGAATATCGCTAAACCAAGAATCTGTTAGAGAAGGGGTCACTTCAATAAAACTTTAACGTAGGGGAGATGTGGTACCGATGGATCACTGGGACCGAAAATACTTTGAAAATTCTCTATGATTATTCCATGATTACACTCCGTGAACTTGTCTACAATTGCATGCTGGCAAAATCTTTCCTCACTTAAAAAAAAATTCGACGTGCGCGAGCAATGTGGTCTCTCACAGATGATTTTTGTTTTAAGGGGTGTAAACTAAATTTAGATCGACATATACATTTTTCTTTGTAACCTTCAACACGAACAAATCAGCAATCATTTTTATTGAGAAGTGTAGGACTTGTATCAGGCTATATAATGGCACCTATTATTTTTTTCAGTACTTTCCTTGAGTGGACTTTTTTTCGATTCATGTATAAAATTCGTAGGGTGGGGACCGATGATACAATAGCCAAATCAAGCAAAATAATCAAGCATACTAATCATGAAACAAATGAAACATGTCTACGTACAGAAAATCTTTATGTAATAATTGCATATGATGCTTTATCGCTATAACGAGGTATTTGGAAGTCACACTGTCGATTTTCGGACAATATGTATGTACCCTCAAATTTATAAGTCCGTGCCTAAATCGAAACGTGATTTTATGACAACATTTGAGTTAATATTTATTCTATTTTTTGACAGTTGCGACCAAGCATTCTTCTTTGGCTTGCTGTAGCTTAGATTACAATACTGAGCAAGAAAAGTAGTCACATTTGAGTTTTTTAGGGTATATGTGTCACAGGTCCCTGGGTCGTGTGTCATTGGACCCACCGGGTGGGGACCGATGACACGTTCGAGCAACAAATTTTGAACGCCCATAAATATTTTTTGAAAAGACGGATATTCATGTATATGTGCACGACAGGTAGAGCTTGTATCAAAGTGCTGAGCCAGCAAAAGATTTGCTGTTTTCGGCTGAACATTTCAGGGCCAGCGATCATTTTCCGATTTTTGATCCATCGGTACCACATCTCCCCTACTGTGCGAATATTCGCTGTTTCCAGAACTTTGCAGCAAGTCCAACATCACCTGACAAATTTCGAAGCTAATGTTGTCTGATTCAACAGTCACCAGAAGAGTAACAGCAATGTCAGTCGATCTTTATCGTATGTTCTGAAACACGTTGCCACGTAGACTACTTTAGCCTAGCATTGGACGAATCCACCGACTGCACACACAGCACAGCTAATTATCCAGATGCGTTTTATGATACTGGACAATGTCCAGATGAAATGCTGACGGGGCAAACGTGGGAAGGCGGACCGGTCAAAAACATTTGAGAGAGCTGACCTCTGTAACTATTGGTGTAGGGCTCCAGCCATGGAAGGAAATGAGAAGAGTTGATTGGTTTGCTCAGAAATGATCCCGAACGCTTAACTTCTCATATATCACTGAGATCTCAAAGTGATATTGGCCTCTGTAACGAAAAAGTTACCGTAATTTTATACTTGCTCGCTCACGCATTGAAACAGAGAGTTCGGTTCTCTGGTGGAAGGGTTTGAAGTAGGGATATCTAGAACTAGGAGTTCTAGATATCCCTGAATTGAAGGTGCATATACTGACTTGACAAAGTATGCAATGCACGCTCCATGAAGGGATTTACTTGCGCCACTGGAAGTTAGATATTCTCCCAAAAACAGTGACTGCAATGCGTGATAATGCATAAAAATGTACTAAATGCCTGTATAAGACTGGGAAATGGGCTATAGTAGCCTAAATTGAATAGTAGCCCACAAATACATGGTGATAATGTTGTGAGGCCCGCAGCCTCTTTCGCTGGTAAAATGCGGCCCGTTATACGAGGGAAGTTGAGAACCCCTGCCCCACTTATTTATTCAACAAAAATTATAAATGTAACTTATTACTGCAACTCTTGTTAAAATTAAATGCAACTTTCTAGCGATTTTAGTGCAACAAAAACTTGCCCTACTAATACCTGATCTGAATAAAGTTTGTCGCCATTCGCCACACGACATATTAATCTCCCAGAAAATCGGTAAATCCAATCCAAATCCTAATCCATTCAGAGATAAATCTCTAATCTTAATCTAATCCAAACCCGACAAAATCTCACAAATCCGTTTTTTTTTCTTCTAATTTTAATCCTAATTCATGCTCATTTCTGGTATTTAAAGCCGCCCAATCATCGCATTATTGGAAATTCAATTGTTTGAGAATAAAGGTATTGCTATAATAGAACCCTATGATCCTAACTATAATGTAATATATTATTGCGTATATGAGCTTGATAATTAAGTATTCAAATGAAAAACAAGGGCATTGATTTTGAGGTAATGTTTAGGAATCGTTTGGCTGGTGCGGCCCGCGAGCGATCTGAAGGTTTGAATACGGCCTGCGGCGTTAGTTGACTTTGACACCCCTGACCTCAAGCATGCACATTAGGGCTCTTCAAAAATGACTTTTTTTCTCAAATCGTACTGGCTACTTGATAAAATTGTTAGGTTACCTAATTTAAGTCTACACACAAAATTTGGTTCAATTCCAGCCAGTAACCGCTTTGCTACAGGAGAAGAAAGTTTCTATTTATTATATAAAAATAAATAAAAAATTGGAAAATTTTCTGTTCACCCCATGAACGTGTTAGGCTGTCTATAGAAACGATGCTCATTTTTTTTTCTTTTGGCTATCCGCCGAATATTTATTTCTGTCATATAATTTCAATACAAAAAAATGCAAATTAATTAATAAATAAACAAAGAATCGGTCACCGTAAATACTATTTTATTAAAATCCAAATTTTTCGAAGGCAATAACTCCGCTTCCACTGGTTGGAATTGAACCAAATTTGGTGAGCATCGTTTCTATAGACAGCCTAACACTTTCATGGGGTAAACAGAAAACTTTCAAATTTTTTATTGTTTATTTTTATATAATAAATATAAACTTTCTTCTCCTGTAGCAAAGCGGTTACTGGCCGGAATTGAACCAAATTTTGTGTGTAGGCTTAAATTAGGTAACCTAACAATTTTATCAAGTAGCCAGTACGATTTGAGAAAAAAAGTCATTTTTGAAGAGCCCTAATGCACATATACACACTACACATCAGACGACCTATCATCTACGGAAAAACAGAAAATATAGTGACAAGGCTCATTCAGGGGTTATGGCGGTGGCATGAAATATCCCAATCAAACACTAACTAAGCCGTATTTTAATACTATTACTACAAGAAAAGAGGGGTATGCTAGATCCACCAATATAAGTGTGTAACTACGTACCATCACTAAGTTTTTCCAAGCAACTGTGTCTTTTGCAAATGGACTGATCGATATTCCAGACAATTTTGATTTTGGTGTGATTTTATAGAACTCATATTTTATCGACATAAAATAGGAAGTATTAAATCGACACTATCGAATATGGATAGATAGGCCTATACCATGCAGTATATTGCCATATTACTATTTATTCATCTTGTTTGACGTTATTGAAACTGCTGTGCATTGTACAAACAATATATTATATAATAGCAAGTCCAACAATCGCACCAGCCTTAAGAACACATGGCGTTGTTGTGCAAGTATTGACATTTCCACAGAACATGTTCACTTGTTCAGTCGGCGACGTAGTAGTTCCGTAGAGATGGGTTGAAAAACAAGCAACCCATCTCGACCTTAAGACCGGAGTAATGTACAGTGTGGGCGTATATGTGAATGTGATAAAACATATGTTGATCGCATCCTGTGTCAACAGAAGCGCGTGTTGCACCATTCTGCCATGAACAGAATTGACGGCAATAGGCCGAGGTGGATGCCAGTTTAAGAGACCGCGACTAGTCGTTAGGCATCCTCTTATCTGTTAACTACATCGTATCGTGTCTTACCGTATTCTACATTGTGTTGGTCTTGTTCAGATGAAAATATATCTTGACGATTATTGTTTATTGATGTTGTTGTTTTCGGTTCATTATAACCGATTATGTATTATGAATTTGTTATAGTTTTCTGTCAAGCCTATTTCGAACTACTTACTAATGCAGTGGTGTGCAACATGCCGCGACAGATATTTTTCCGACCCGAGGCCAGTTACTGATCTGGGAATGGGGCGGTACGATATTATAGTCACGTACCAATGGATTAGTGACGTCACACCATTGTCAAAATATTACCGTTCATCTAAAAGTAAGAATGTTTCTCTTTCTCTTTTAGAACGTATAATGTTTTTTCTTGTCTTGGGCTCACTATAGATAAGGATATAATCATGGCTTGGCAAAGCTGAGTTCTGGAGTGATCCGATTCTGAATCGAGTATCAGGTTTCGAGTTGGGAATCCGAGTATCAATCACTATGACGTCATACGAGTATGAATGGTAGAAAAGGTAAAATATATTCCTTTGTGCGATCACGAAGAAAATTATATCCGTTCTATACGCCACATAAACATGATCTGGTATTGTTTTCAGCAATGGTATTTCATTGCGCTCTCTAGCAACGGTGTGGGTTGTTGCAAACTGTCACGTCCACTGACGCGCGTAGCTTTCCACTACATCTTTGGAGGCTGTGTGGTACGTCCAATCGCGGTTTCAATGCTTCCACCGTGCTCAGCCCCAGATGAAATATTAATATGCAACTGCTGTTTCACTCTGCACTTTTGGTACCGGACAAACGAAACCTGTGAAATGACCAGCACCACATATAACTAAGAGTCGGGGCGATGACTGGGTCATAGAACGCGCTATAATCAACGTTGTCTTCTTGTTACTCGTTTACTAAACATGGAATACACTCGTCTGGCGGCGAATAGTTCCGAACTGATTGCTAAATAACAAAGCACACGGAATTCGGCAAGCATCGCGTGAGATCTCATATGAACAACGACGAGACAGTGAGATGAATAACATCTAACAATCAACATCTCACGCAGAGTACAAGTACGGTACTCCGGCGGTGTGAAATCTTCTTGACAGACGGGTCAGATATAGATTACGTGATGAAACGACGGGCCGCATATTACAGAGGCTGTCTGGTAGTTGCAAGGCACACCATTTCATAAAGGATTAGTAACGGTGAATTAACAATAAGGTAGGAAATACCCGAACATGAATTTTCAGGATATTGAATACATCTTGAAAGAACATTCATGTCGAAACTCAGCATATTCATATTTTAGCGATTTGAGTGTTTTTGGTGTTAACCATAGCCTGCTTTGGCTTAGCTCAACCGCATCAGACTATATGCGAAATTTAAAAGAAACATATAGCCTAGCGGGTGCACATTGTACGTACACCCTTCAAAACTGCCATTTCATGGCGGGCAGTACAATTGTACTCCGCGACATGCACTTGACCCGGGATTCATTTCAACAACTATATATATAAATCCCATTGGATGCTGCTGTTTCCCAATATTCAAGTTTTACGAGTCGAGATACGCTGCATTTTAAATATCGTTCCCATAAATTCGTAATACTGGGTGTGTATATAGTATACATACTTACTATACAAAAGGTAGGATTTTAGCGAAGTATCGCAGCTTTTCCATTGCACTGAAGTAAGTTCTTCCTATTTGCGTTACTTGCTTAAGTGGATATGAATTTAGAATACTACATCTACTTCACAGTTTTTAGGGGAAAACTTAATCTGCAATACTTACTTTTTGATTTACTTGTAACACGCCACTTCTAACTATACTTGAGTACCAACCAACGTTGACCACCCCTGGTCAGAACCCTACGATATGAAAATGTTACAATCCTATACACAACCAACGAATTGGCAACATAGGGGTATGTAGGATTCAGAATCTATGCTTTTGGGTACTGGTTGTTGTTACCATCGTGTTCTGTCAAATTAATCTTTTCAAAGTCGTTGCATATTACTGCATCAGATCGCGATCCTTTGTTAACGTTAGTGCGGTTATACTTCGGGGCAACCGCCATCAGTGTAAGACCAGACAGGACGTTCCCGCATATGCACATGATAGCCACGCTTTCTTCGCCCCACGTATCTAGGGCTATCCGTTCGAGTGTGACCCACATGAAGATCGACAGATTGTACAATGCTGAGAATATTGAGGTCGCCGTTATCTTGTTCGCGGGATAGGTCCTCTCCAGAAGGAATTCCAAAAATGCGGTGTACGAGAAGAGACGCGAGAAAGCTACCAACGCGTATGATACGGACATCAGTTCCAAGATCTGATAGTGGTGACCGAGAAATACGCCGACGCTGCTGGCGGTGGACATTACAGCACCTAAAAATATGACGCTGTATTTGGTAGGGATGGTGTGAACCTCTGAAAGGTTCAGGTTCGTGTGAACGCGAACCTTTTTGAAAGGTTCTGTGTGAACACGAACGTGAACCTCATGACGTCACGTGACGTCATATTGCAAATTCCAACCCTATCTTTCAATGAAGTGATAGCCTACTAATGTACACGATACCTAGAGACGACTGACGACTCGTGCTACATAATGCCACAATGCCGAAGTACATATTGGTGTTTTAAACGTCGCTGAGGGCGGAGTTAATTAAGTTAGCTGATCCGGGAGAATGCTAATCGTGTGATTAAATACTGCTAATCGCGACGCATGAAGGTGAAGAGGGTTACGCGCGATGGTTAGTCGCGGTGTCCCGAGTTTTCAATCAAGTGGCGTTATCTGTTGCATCATAATCCGAAAATGCGTTATATATTGGCTGCTAGTTGGTGAATAAAACTAGAGATCCCACAATCTCCATACTCAAACAGCAGCCTGCTAACGACGATACTGCCACTGTAATAGGTATAATTATTATCATCGCGAAATGAAAGTCGTGTCCAATTCGTACGGTACAGCTAAGAAACGGATATCGCTTTGCAATGGCGAGTAGTCCTACATAATTCGTTGATTGTTTAGTGAAGCCATAACCTAGGAGGCAATCGGCACGGTCATTATCGGGAATAATTAGACGTAGGAATGGTACGCAGTTTCTATAGATAACTTGAAATCTATAGTTGTTCCAGTTTGTTAAATCATGAGATTAACACTAACTTTATGCACCGGGATCAACCGGTTTCCTTAATCCTGGGTTGATAAATCCTTACGAACGCGCTAATCGACTTTATTGCTAATCCAACTTTATTATCTTCGCCCTAAATGTATCAACTGAGGCAATTAAAGGATATAATACTCCCATAAAATCAATATTTTCCGTCGCTTTGCCAACAATTTCGACGAGGACTTACCAGGGAACATAAACTTACGCCTTAACGGTCGAGACCAGACCGGACAATGTATTCGGCGTCTGAGTATCGCTACATTGATATTGAGATGAGTGTAAAACAGGTTTCTATACTTGCTACAAATATTACCCCATTAAGAAGTTATACACTATACAGCAGTGGCCACCACCTCAATCGCACGGATTTGGTTTTGATGATGCAGTAAAGATACGAAGTCAAGATTGACCCCGTACGCCTGCTAGATTTTTTTCATCAGAAAACGATATCAATTTCATTGATTGGTTGAATAAGCATCATTCGCTGACTACGTATCTTGCTCGTGATGTTTTTGATTGCGGGTAAAACTCACAACAGAGAGTCACAAACGGAAACCTGGATATTTCGACCAAACTTTTGTAACAAAGCAAGTAAAACATTTGAGATTGTCAAGGTGCATGCTCGTTTAGTGTTGATTTCAATGCTGCCAGCGCCATGCATGGAGTGGCGCGCAGTTGATATGCAATAAATATGAACCAAAGATGTTGTAACGAAGTGAAAATTGTAATATATGAAAAAGGTTCACAGTGTAGAACCTACCAAGGTTCTGTTGTGAACGCGAACCTCTAAATTTCCGAGGTTCACACACAGAACGCGAACGTGAACCTCGCGTTCACACCATCCCTAGTATTTGGACAGGCGTACAAAGCTACCTCGGCAGGTCGAGACACTTGTTCGATACTGTCTTAGTACATTGGGAATTTCGTCAGTTCAATACACTAAATTCGAGTCGAACAATCACTAGATTTTCAGCTTTTACGAAATAGAATTACTGAATTCCAGAAAATCTGGACATTTAATTGCATGTCGAATTAGAATGAAATACAACGAAAATCTAGTTCCGTTGATTAGATCAGAGAGTTTTTCTCATAAGCACGGGAATTCCAAATGTCCGTACATTAAGCTTACAGTTAAACAGTTGTGCTGAAGCTTTTTTAGGGAAACCAGAACTTGAAATTAGAACTAAAATTAGTGCACAGGGTCTCATTACACAACTAGAAATATTTGGTTGTCCAAGTATGACCGCCATGACGTTCAATAAAAAGAATGGAAGGAGTCGAATCAAATTAGAATAGTGTTCAATGAAACACCCACCTTGGCCTGCATATAATACTGGAAGAACATGTATATATTAAGCGCGCACAGTACAAAACGTACAGAAGATAACAAAAACTGGCCAAGGGAAAGCAATGAAAATGAAGAGCCATGTGTTCTTATAGGCATAATCGATGCCTCGGATCGTGGTCAGGCATTGACTCAAGAGGGTGGCAGCATTCATTCAGGAGAGTTTGCTTGTATTTTCTCTAGAAGATGAACATGATATATATTGGAAGACTGTCGGATGACCGGCGGAATTTAATGATGACAGTCGTGCGTGGCCTAAATCAGAGTGCTCCTTGGATCACAGTATTCCGGAAAACATGGTGAAAGCCAGGTGCGGTAAGATATATCTTGACATTAATACCCTGATGTGCGGTAGGCCTACTGTGCTGAACAGTACGAGCGTATACAGTTTTCCAGGCTAATAATATATTCCAAAGGTCAAGTATTCGTTTCCTGTGAAATCATATGAAATGGAGTATAAGCCGATTCAACCATCAAGTGATGCGATGATTGCTATATTGTGATCCTATAATCGCATTACTTATGCAAGATAGAATGTTACCTCCAGCATTGCTGGGCAGATAAACCTATCAGCTGAAAGATCAGGTATTTTGTTTTATGTTATTGTGAGAAACTTTCAATCAGTATGCAAATGCATATATACTCAGAGGTGGTCAAAGTAGTCAAGTAGAAGTAAAAGTAGCGACGAAAAAATCTACTCAAGTACGAGTAGAAGTATTTCTTCCATAAGCCTCCTAAAACTATTTGAAGTAGAAATAGAATTGACTGACTTTAAATCTACTCAAGTAAGTAAGTGGCTTTGAAAACAGTCTTAATTCGTTCCAGGGATATCTAGATATCCCTGATTCGTTCGCATGGACTGTCAAAAGCTGCAAATTGAGCTATGCGGAAGGTGCAGAGAGCTTGATTCGTATTGATGCATCCCAGGAGGTATCAATTTTCGACAGAATAAGCGTTCGTTCGCATCATGGGATTCAAATTATAGTATTGATATGAAAATGAGATAGTAACCCTTCGTTCACTAGAAGACCCCGTTTTAGAGAATATCATGACATGGCGCCCTACCCCATATTATAAGGCCCCAAGTTTAGGCGAAGAGCAATACGGAGAAGTTGTATCGGATACGGTTTCAACACTTTTCGCGATTAGTATACGTTAATAACAAAGATTGTGGATCGTAAAATTTATATTTAGTGTAGCTTTATTCTCGGAAAATAGAGGCGTTACTACACTTGCTTATGTGCTTCAACATGTATGTTCAGCAGACAAAAGAACTGAAATTAATTAGAAATCAAATTATGATACTCCGAGTATCATACTCGGAATTGAAGGTGAAATACAAATACCACTTCTAAAAAGCGGAAAATGTATTTCATTGTTTTTGTCCATAAAGTTTCAAAGTTGATCTGCTAAAACAGGTATAACGTTCCAAAGACGGATTTTCCAGATAGCAGGACACGTCATGGGCTGCTAGATAACGATAGGATAGGTAATTGCTAGATTGCGAAACAGTAGTTTGAAACGTTATGGTGGGCCATATTTACTGTGATGAAATATTTGATATGGGCCGCCATGCGGTGTGTGTGAAACCATTAGCGATCCGGTGCCTAAATTATATTCACTGATACTTTCGTGAAAACATATTTGTCAGTCCATAACTACTGTTCGCGAAGCGCAACAAAATTTCTGGGCTTTATTTGACTTTTATGAATATTAAATGATGGTACTCCGCGAAAACCGTCCCGAAATTCCTCAGGCTATCTTTCGTATTGGGGGCTTAAACTACTTCTACTTGACAAACTGAAAATAGCGAAAAGTAAGTAAGTAGATCGCAAAATATTATGAAGTAGAAGTAGAAGTAGGTAAATTCGGATCTACTTGAGTAAGTACCAGAAGTATAGGGAAACTACTTGAGTAATTCCAAAAAGTAGAAGTACTTCGTTACTGACCACCTCTGTATATACTATATATATCTATATATATATATATATTAGAGCAATATGTTTAATATCTGGAATTAAGATGATATTACGCGCAATTGACTAGACTAGACTAAACTTGACCAGACATTTGTGGCCGGGGAAGTGCTATCAGAGGTGGTCAAAGTAGTCAAGAAAGCTACTCAAGTAGAAGTAGAAATAGCGATTAAAAAATCTACTCAAGTACGAGTAGAAGTACTTCTTCCATAAGCAACCTAAAACTACTTGAAGTAGAAGTAGAATTGACTGACTTTAAAAGTACTCAAGTAAGTAAGTAGTTGTGAAAATGATCCTAATTCGTTCATATGGATTGTAAAAAGGTGCAAATTGAGCTATGCGAAAGGTAACGAGCTTGATTCATATTGATGCATACCAGCCGGTATCCAATTTTCGATAGCTGAAGCATTCGTCTATCATGGGATGAAAATGATAGTATTGATATGGAAATGCGATACTTATCCTCTGTTTTCTCGAACAGCACGTTTTAGAAAATAGCATGGTATGGTGCCATCCCCCATATTATAAGGTCCGTAGTTTAGTCGAAGAGCAATACGGAGAAGTTGTATAGGATACGGTGTAAACACTTTACGCAATTAGTAAACGTTGATAAAAAATACGGGTGACCCTCAAAAATACTACATTGTGTAGATTTATTTCCGGAAATTAAAGGCATTACTAGACTTTCTTTTATTCTTCAACATGTATTTTATCCAGACAAAATAACTGATATTAATAATAACTCAAAGTATATGATACTGGGAATTGAAAATGAAACATAAATACTACTTCTAAAAGCGGAACACGTTTTTCATGCCTTTAGTACAGAAAGTTTCAAAGGTGGTATGCTAAAACAGCTCCAAAACTAACAAAAAAAGTCAGAGTCCACTTTTCCTGGTTAGGACGCGCCATGAACATGCTAGATTACAATATGACAAGTAAATGCTGGATTGCGAAACATCAGTTTCAAACGTTATGATGAGCCATATATACTGTGATGAAATATTTCATATGGGCGAAGGGCGACAATGTGGTGTGAACGCAGGGATATCTATGTGAACGGAACCACGCCAACCAGCTACCTAAATTATATTCATCGATACTTTTGTGAAATCATACTGGTAACTCAGCATCCACTGCGTGCGAAGCGCGACGAAAATTCTAGGCTTTACTCAACTTTTATGAAAATTAAATGTTGATACTCCGTGAAAACAGCCCCGAAATTCCTCAGGCTATCTTCCTGATTGGAAGATTGAACTACTTCTACTTGACAAACTGAAAATAGCGGAAAGTAAGTAAGTAGATCACAAAATATTACGAAGTAGAAGTAGCGAAAATCATATCTACTTGAGTAAGTACCAGAAGCAGAGGAAAACTACTTGAGTACTTCGAAAAAGTAGAAGTACTTCGTTACTGACCACCTCTGAGTGCTATACCCAGGGCGAAAAATACGCCTTTCACTGATTTTGAGCTTCCCTTCAGTTTTATATTCATACGAAGTATGCACAATAAATCATTTTGCGAGAGCGTTTTTATCGGCCACCGTAAGGGCATAACCGTAAGGCTTATCAACTTTTCATTTGACATTGGACCCAAACTCTATTCGCTATTGGAAATTGAAAAAAATGGGTCCTATTCGGCAATCGGGACACATTCATAGACTCACCTAAAAGTGAAAACGCTTTGTAGGACCGGAATCGGTCCAACATGGAGCCACTTGCTAAGCTCCCAAACCCCGAAGCCAAAACTGTCGCGCTACTGACGTACGCCACGGCAGTATTTCCAATGTCTGGAAGGGACATCCTGATCATAGTAGGCTGAATGACTGATATTACCACCACAACCGACGAGCTGCAAATGCTGGCTAGATTTATGAGCCAAAATGACCGATTCGTGACGATGTTCCAGATGTCTTCAAGTGTCTCATCGAAGTTCTTCCTATCCTGGGAATGCTTCTGTCTTTTCATTAGAGTTTCCTGAGCTCCACTGGGAGGTGATGGAGGATAATTGGTGACGACGAAGCAAAACATAACAGTACATAGAAGTAGAATCACAGTGAAAGTCACCATATGTGCAATGAAAATGGTGTCGACCACACTGTTCTCAATATTGTCATTAGAGGTGTTGAAGGCTGTGTAGTTTGAGTCTATTGTTGAAGCCGGCAAGAGATGGCCGAATACGATGGGGGCAGTGAATCCGCCCAAACACGAGCCGACGATAGGCAGCGACAAAGCTGTTGCGAGCTGGTGTGGCGGAAACCAGGCGTTGCTAAATGTCGCGGGCAAGATGAATAGTAATGCGCTTGATATTCCAGATAATGATCGTCCGATGACCATAAGTGTGTAGCAGCATCTATAAATAGAAGTATGTCAGGGGTTTCATAGGATCGCGTCTCAATGGGAATCATAAGCTAATAAGAAAGGAACGGTATGCGTACGACTTCGAAATACAACAGATGACAACGGTTATGCTGACAGTCGCACGGCCTATGACGTCATAAAACATCAACAATAACAAATTCCTATTTGTCAGCAATGAGACACGATTTTTACAAGCATCTTTGCACGGTCATATCATCGAAATATTATAGTTGAGAATTGAGATACTCCACCACATTAGTATGAGGTGATACCCATAAAATTGATGTTATTTGGGGTCAGTTCATCAAATATTTCCATCTAAACACCACAAACAAAGGGTAGGAGGGAGTCAAACGACTTGGTGATCTCTATCAATCAAGCACCCGCCCACTTTGGCTTATAGATCGAAATAAAATTGAAGAATGCACACCTAATTAAAAATACGCAAAGATTGCACAAAACGGACAGATGGTGAAAATGAAGTGTCATGTTATACAGCGATTTATCATAAACCTCGCGGTGAAACATGATTCCTACTCTTCCCTGACTACCCGGTTTTCGACAAATCTCTCAAGACATACGCGAAGTCGAGGTATCAAAACACGACCCGTAAATCTAGCCTAGGACAGAAACTGGTTACCGCTTGACACGAAGGACGACTTGGCCATACTACATTAAGCAGGCGAATTAAAGTACCACAATTTTCCTAAAACAATATCTTGTAGTGTCGGGGGAATCGTAAAGTTAGGAAGGAGACATCAATTTCAGCGGCCCATTGTCTGATAAATTGTGTATATCTCAGACTATTCGCTTTTCTCGCTTTCACGTGTGGATTGATCGAGATGGTCGATTGATGTGGCTAATATCAACGAACCAAATTTGTGAATTTCCGATGACGAGACTGAATAATTAGATGCTGATTTCCTAAACGTAAAAACGAAAATTTAGTTTGTATTTACATAGCGTTATTCGTCTATTTATATCCGAACGATAGCCTCACCAGTCACCACGATATTGATATTTACAATAATACTTATCTTTTAAAATGGAAGTCCAGAATATGAATGTTTAAAGAAGTGGTGACTAAATCCAGCTATACAAAGTTATATTGAATTTCCGACAGATGTGGTTCAGTTGTTTCATTTAGCACGGAATTGTCGCCTACCTTCTCACGAATCCAACCGCTATCGCGATGCAGCACACGGCAAAGAAACCGGTGGTCGCCACCGACATCATCTTCAACCCGATACCTTCCCCGATGAATGCGAACGCGAAGCACACGGCCACGGCGGAAGCGGAGTCGACGGACGCGAGAACATCCACTTGGTAAGGAGTGACGTTAAGGTAGCGCACCACGACATCGTTGCTCATTGCGAACATCAAAGGAAAATATCCGCGTATAAAAGAACAGATCACAAGGCCTACCATTATTGCCCATCGTATCTTGTAGGTTTTGTATTCCATATCTGAAAGAACGCAGGTCTCGGAATTATGAATGAGTTCAATTTGCCCAAGGATTCTTGTCGGTGAGGTGCGGTAAATACGGCATGCTATATTGTGCCATTCTGCTGTGTATACCTTCGCGCCGATGAAAGCATTTCAAAATTAATTGAGACCACTTCAATACTTCAACCGTTTCAATAATATAGCCCTTGACATATGTCGCAGCTTCCTGGTAATTATCAAATTACCGGAAAGCGACCAGGCAAAACCATGCATCATGCTCGTACTCGTCTGTTTTCGAAAGAAATTGACTTCTTATGCTTCATACAAAAAGTCCAAGTTTTGTTTCCGTCACCTTCATTCATATTATTCACGAGCAATTGCTCACTGTTGGCAAAACAGGACGACCCCGACAAGGGATACGCGTAAATAGAATTTACACACACCTTATATAGGCTATATCCCATATGAAATGGTGCATGTAGTCATTTTCAGTAATGAAATTGGTGTAAAAACAAAATCATGTTCTCCAGAAATATATAAAACATCTATAATTATATATCCATACATTATGGTGGAAATCATAGCATGGTGGTAGGCTGCATTTAAGCAACAAACACGACAGACCGCTGTCCTATCCATCTCCCAAGTTACCTGCGTATGGCTGACATTAGTTAAGGGTGTCATCCTTATTCAGTTTAATTTCAAAGTAGCCAGGTCCTAATCAGCCGATGCATTAAGATTGATTGGTTTAATAATTTTAACTATGACGGAACTCGATGACAACTACGGAAGTTGGTAATTTGCCGGCAACGCAAACAATCCTGTTATCGTCCTCATCACTACTAGAGCTGCGTGTGCACTGTGCACTCACTGACGAGTAAAATCATATTACTGTGCTCGGAAGTAGAGATACCATAAATATGAACGTGCAGAACTAGTTTTAATGAACGCATCAGGCCTACCAGTTGAAACAAGAACAGTAAAACAGCAACAATAAACGCTATTGATTAATCAGCACTTATTATTTGAATTGAACAGTTAATCCGTATTTAAATTCATGATAGCGGGTACGTCTGGTGCTTATCAGAGCAGAATGACCGGCTGAACTCACGGAAAAGTACTTCCATCTGAATATCCTCTCATTACAGCTTGCACCCCCAAGTCTCTGCAATCCGATGGTTATGAACGAATTATTTGAGCTGATTTACTGTGTACATGTACAAGTCCATGGCGAAATTTACGACTCACGTAATTTGCTGAAGAAAAGGACAGCAGTCTAGACCCTGTCGACTGTTGCAAGCTGTCATGAAACTCTCATCATAATGAAAACACTTGGCATCTTTCAAGACAGAACTATAATCTATGTAACGGCGTATTCATGAAAGTTCTTCAACGATATTCAAAATCGACACATTCCGGTAAGCGCGTAGTAAAGCTGATAACTATAAATAGCTTCTCACGTCGAGGACCAGTAAAGATTTACTCTAACAGCTGTTTAAATCCGAAATAGTACCATATAAATGGTTTAGGAGCTGCATTCAACTCCGATCCAAAGATGACGCGCTATTTTACTAGACAACATCGCGCTGGACCTCCTGAATCTTCGCACAAAGACACTCACAATACTTTGCACTGTGAACTGCACTCGAGTGTTTAAACAAGACTATTTTGTGTGCATTTGAATACGCATTTGACAATCATACAGTTACGTAAGACTTAAACAACGCATGCAATGCGAACGAGAATGACCTTTACTCTGGACAGGTCTAAACATTCAGACCATTTCAAGGGCGTTCAGTTATTGCAAGTCAATATTGCATGTAGACTTACACACATTTGGCGGATATGACGATTACTTATTGCTCACGGCGATGGATCGAATGCCTATGATTCTGGCATCATAAAATACCGGTATGCATTTCCTTTTCGATGCTCGTATGTTCGCGATTATTCAGGCTACTATGCTGTAGCCTGGATATATCCTTGAGAAGAATGCTACAACATATACGCTGCTCGACTGTAGGTTATGCTTCCCCGAAGTAATTACTTCCGATACTGTCTGCTGTTATATAACGCGGGTCTGCGAGGTGGAACGGTGAATGTGTTATTGTTGTTGCTTTTATACTCAGAAAACGTTTTGGCTGTGAGGCTCCTAAATAATTTAATTAAATAATAATTTTCTCGAAACAGTCGACTGACTGCAAGAATATAGGCGAAAATTACGCTGTGGCAACGCATACATTTTCACTCTCTTCGTGTGAGGCATCTGCGTTTCTGATATACTTGGTACGATTCTTACGATAACACTGGCTCGAGATCGCATTGATTGGGGTTACCATACGTCCTCTTTTTTGACTTTTTTGAAAGTGTCCTCGGAGGACGCTCAAATGTCCTCTTTCTGAGAATTTTGTTTAAATATAGGGTGAAATTGGGGTGAGATACAGTAAACCAGCACTGAAGCAGCGCTCCGGCGGCTATTTCTGGAGCTGGCACGGAAAGATGACCTTATTAGCCAGCCAACAGATAATGTGAAAGAAAAACTGTATTTCGGGAGTTGAGGAGCTAAGTTGACCATATTTTTATTAGTCAACCAACCACGAAATTGAAAAAATGTTGTTTTCAGGATTTTACTCCGGTATTGCAAGTCTGAAAATTTTGAAAAAGTGTCCTTTTTTCAGATTTCCAAAATATGGTAATCCTAGCGTTGATCAACTTTCTGTACACGTTTGAGAAGACAGCACTCTCTACTGGAGTATGACGTCATGCAGTCATCCGCATATTCATGTGGAACTATAATATTTCCCTGTGCCATTCGTCGACAAATACTCGATTACCATCGTTTATTCTTTTTTTGTTGGTGAGGCGAGCGCGTAATTATACTACTTGTGGCACACGGCAGCATGTGCGACCCGTGCCGGGTATTAGTAGGCTACACCGGCCAATACGCCTGCTGTTATCGATTTCGCTAGAAGAGCGTGCGTCGTGGTAATGAGATGAATATGTTTGTTTATACGAACATATACGTCTGAAACGAGCTTAGATTGTTGACGAACATGGCCGGATTTCGTTGTCAATTCCAAGCAGTCTCTCTCGTTTACATCTATAAATGTCAGTCGAAACAGAAAAGATATGTTCACATATGCACGGAGATGCAAATGAAAATGCAATTTTGATATAATCTGGCGATTATTATTATTATTATTATTATGGTTTTTGCGCCGATAATGTAATCGGATTTGGAAACATACAACCAAAACTCTATCCACGTTGTGGAAGTAGGGTTTTAATAAGCGGGTTCGTTACGTAAATCATTGAGCTGTTCTTATTTAGAATCGCTGCTGTAGAGATTCGGTGTCCTAAACATAGAAGATATGCTGAAACTAGAAATCGCCAAGTTTGTGTATCAGTTCCGCTGCAGTCATTGCCCCGAATGTTCAAATGACTTCTTTACCTCGGAATCAAAAGCGCACAAGTACGAAACACGCGGGTCCACGTCGTCCAAATATCATATGATCGACCGAATAGATCATAGCTCTATCAAATATGCCGGACCTGTCGTGTGGAACAGCATCCCGCCGGCCATCCGACAGTCGACGAGCATGCCCCTATTGATGTCGAAATACAAGCAATTACTACTAAATGAATACAAGTCCATCCTTAAGATTACCGGACCACGACCTGACCTATCGATCTCGACTTCCATGACATGCCACCCCAATTTTCCGCTTGCTTTTTTCAATACTATTTATTTTACTTTTCATTCAGTGTGCAATGTGCATGCCTCCTCTTTACATCGCCTAGGCCAAGGTGGGTGTCTGATTCCATAGACTACTGCAAGTCGCTTCGACACCTTCCTATCTTTTCATTGTATCGCATTTTTGTGGTGTATGGAAATGATAAAATTGGTAATAAACCAATGATGATGATGATGATATTGCTTCCAAATGTATAACTGCCAAGCCAAAGTCGTTAAAACAGAAAGTTATGGGAATTGATCCTACAGTGCAAAATAACTTCCAGACAATGTTCTGATGATTGTAGGCATGGTTGTTGCTGCGGAGTTGATCCAACGGGGGAACGAATCAAAGACTCAGTTTTGGGATCACATATTTATGCCATGTGTGACAAATGAGATATCAACGCTGTTGGGGTCCTTGGAGAAGCCCTATAACAGCTTTGTAGCGGAAAGCTAATAATTAAAAGCTACGAAATAAAAGCAGACAACTAAGCAACAGCGACAAAGCGGATTATAGAATATAGATATGAAACTTTGAATTAGAGCATAAATTATACTGATTGTCCGATTTTTATTGGGTGAAGCCGTAACTTTGGGGTCCTGCGAGACAGGAAGGGAAATGTATTGGTATATAAGAATTCTGCGTGGTCTTTACAGTTAAACTTTGCTGAATTATGAGATTACCAAAAAAACTCAAATTTATTTGCTGCAATCAGACGGTTTCCTTAATCCTGAGCTGATTAACGCGATAATATGTCCTTAACTCAACCCAACTTTATGATGTTCGCGATTGCATTCCGAGTCCAAAATCCTATGACCAAGTCCAAATCCAAAAAAAGCCTCGGAAAAACTCATAAATCAAATTCCCATCACAATTCGGCTAAAATCTTCAAATACGAATTTATTTCAAATTAAATTATTTCATCATGCTTATCACCATCCGGTTTTATCACGTATTATACGCGCAGATCGAGCAATTACGTTGGGACTTCGGAGTGTGAAGTCTAAACTCTAATTCACCTATTGATTGTAAGGAGAGTTTCCGAAAGTTTGATCGAGTTTTTCAGATACACTTATTCGCAGATGCATTTGTATACCATTTCATTTATTAAGATACACTCACAAAGTTTGTTTCGAAAGCTTCCTGTAATCAAAAATTGCGTCAAAATTCTTAAGACTCGATGTAAAATGTTAGTAAATTCTAACAAATCAACGCAAACATAAATTCCTACTGTGTGGACCTATACTTCGACATTCGTTTCACACGTTTTCGAAATGTATACTGCAACTGAAGCTGCGTAACCCGCATCTCGATAAGCCAGTGACCAGCAATGACCAAATAATATCGGAACGTCATATAACATCTGCATCGCAGACAATAGTAATACGGAATTGTTAAACACACCACGCAGGTATAGCCTCTAAGCGGCTCGAGTAGGATACTTCAAGTTACTGCCGCGGCATACAGACGTCTATCAGTGTTGGGATCAAGTCACTACCTTCGAGTCACGAGTCATTTCGAGTCAATGCACATTTTGACTCGAGTCAAGTCAAGTCAATCGATTTTCGAAGGTGACTCGAGTCAAGTCAAGTCACTCGATTTTTGGAGGTGACTCGAGTCAAATCGAGTCAAGTCAAGTCAAGTCACGAGTCAAGTCACAATTCAAGTCAAGTTGCCTTTTCGAAGTATGAGGCATGCTTACGTCTTTGCATTTTGCTAGCTGTCTGAAATACAGATTGCGTGGTAATTGATTCAGGACTCATGAACGGATGTGGAGTTAAATATAAACGCAAAAAGGCGCTTCACTGCTCACATATACGTAGAAATGCTAAACTACGTATGTAATAGCATAGCCTCAGATTATAGTTACCAGCCAAGATAGAGAAACGAATTGATAAGATGAAAGACATTACTCAGTTACAAATTGATTTGATACAATTCCAGCCTGCGCTAATGGTTGAGAGCTATTATAAACTATATTGGAATTCAATTGCAATGAACCAAGCGGCTTGGTTAAGTTAAGAACAGAGAACAGAAATAGACATTTTGCTATTAAATTACTTTACTATACTAGTTTACCACAGCGTAAGCTGTAAGCTACGATCAATTCGTTTGCGATCAGTTTATTTGTGTAAGAACAATGGAGTCTCAGTAAAACGCACGATCATTGAATGATTGGTTGCTCTCACGGGTTACACCAGCGTTTCGCGTACAATCCAAACATATGCAAGACACAATGATCATTATCGACCTCTATTGCTTCATGACTCGGAATTGACTCGTGAATTTTGCTCCGAGTCACGAGTCAATCCACATTTCTGATACGCCGAGTCAAGTCAAGTCAAGTCAAGTCAAGTCATTTTAGCAAAGTGACTCGAGTCAAGTCAAGTCATATGAAAAATGTGACTCGAGTCTGACTCGAGTCAAGCCATGACTCGAGTCATCCCAACACTGACGTCTATGCTTCGCTTTCCATTGTCCATCGAAAAGGCTAAGTGGTGTTGTTTAGATGCAGTCGTAAGGTTCTGTGCCACATAATTCCTATAATTATCTGGCTCTCTATTTCCCTCTCTGAGACGAACAGTCGAAGAGCAGAACAACGTCAAATAGGCGTATATGGGAGATTAATAGTAAGCTTAAGCCACTCTCTTCTGCGTTTGCATGCTTGCTTATTGTAAAGTTTTTGGACTGTAAGCGCATGAAACCGAAACTTTTGCGGCATCTTTAACTGTACATATCTGATATACGATGTTCCTGCGAATTGCTGACAGTTAGGCTACCACTGACGAATGTCAGCCGAAAATGATCGGGTTTATTTTAATATTATTATGTTATTGAATTGTATATTGAAGTTCTGTATACAGAACCCCAGCGAGTCTCTAGAAACAAAGTTGTTTCGAGCGACACATTTTTGGCACATTTTTTTGAATCAATCATATCAATCTCATAACCCGCACCTAATCCAACCGCGAACCTCAACCCCTAACGTAATTTAACCCCTGGCCGCAAACCAACTATAACCCTTTCCATATAGGCATTGCATCCCAAATGAAATCGAACTACCTGACCTTAAGGTCGGCTATATTTGTCACGTCGTTTTCAGTTGTCACTCAAATGAGTTCAATTCACTTCAATGAGCATTTACCCGGCGTTTGCCTAGTATCCTGCGCAAGCGAATAGGCCTAATGTATCATGCATGACTGTTACATCAAGTGTTACATGCTTCAAATTACGCCAAGTTTTTTTTTCTATGTTCCATCATATGGCGATTTGTTGGTATTCCTTTGTTATTTTCTGATCTTGATGGTAATTTTTGAATATTCCAAGAATATAGGATCCTGTTTCTATCATATTTTTAAAATTTCTTACCAAAAGATCAAATTAACGTACAGCAGTTCGTTTTTAAGAAGTCGGCCTGTACTATAGTGCGCAATATGCCACACACAAAACAACGACGGTATAACGATTCATGCTTGGATGCCGTCTGTTCAGGGCCGGATACCACCGAGCACGAATGCATAGGGCCCGGATTATATCATTGACTATGCCGCCTTTGCTGCATACGAGTAGCGCAGAGTCACGGAGGTTGAAAAACGTTGATGCAGCTACGTACTATACTTACGAGCAACTCATGGTCAGGTGACAATTACGAAGTAAACAGTCCCAAATTCTCAATAATTGATGCAAGAGTTTTATAATAGATTTAAGTCACCTAGCTCTATCCTGCTACATAGAATTTGAAAGGCATGTTTTTCGCAAGCAAATTACTATATGCATTGTGAGTCAAAAACCAGATGTGTTCAAAGTAGTTGTCGTTGCTACTCAAGAAAAGACCGCAAATTTCTACTTAATTACAAGTTGAATTTTCGATATCCAAAATAGTTCGAAACCAAGGCACGGTATGGTCACGAATGGAAAATTTCCATATTCCATACCCTCCTTGATGGTTCCATACCACCACAGGCTACTTAAATGTTTCGACACCGTATAGCAATATTATTTCACACTATATTTCTTATTTTTTCCATACGTTCGCAGATGCCCTACCTCTCAGATAATGTTCTATTTTTGATGCGTGGAAATTTTCCGATGTTTACATTTTAAATATTTTTATTAAAACTAATAAACAGCCCTGACGCCCCAATTCCATCACTAATTTATTTGTGTCATATGTCAGCGATGTAGACTACGTTGCCTTTTTTCACCGAAGACGGTACGGAAAATATATGCGGTAATATTTGTGAATAACAACAAAAACTCATGGCACGTCAAACTAGTGTGGCAACGTAGCATTAGCAGTATGAAGATATCATCTACAAAATTACATAAAACAAAGGTATCGTCCCATTAGGATATATCTTAGAATGCAATTTTACATCGCCACTATCATTAGGGGTTTTGCGATGGCGGATCAATTATCCAATTCCTCCGCAAATGTGTGGGTCATACTCAATAGCTTCATTAGCCAACATTAGGGTGTGCATTCTTTTATCAGAGACAATCAGATTAATTGAAGTTACAATTCGTGTTGGAGGCCGATATAAAGTGACATAGAAGGCCTATTTGGAATTACAAAGGCGCCTATGTCAAATAGATGTTGCGTGTGATAACATCCGAGCAAAGCGCAGGATATGAAGTCCGAATTAAAAAATTGATATTAATATTCAGGTATCATTCTACATTCACACGGAATATGATTTTAAAACTCCTCTTAGTAGTTAACGGAGTGCAAGTTACTATCAACGAACTGTATGCAGGCTATAAGCTCGAAATCATTCGTTTCTATGATATTCAGATTAGAATAATTATATATCATTAATATTAGTCCGCTGCATGTGCGAGTTGCACAATGTTTTTTTCTTCAAATAGATGTCGACCGGGGTGCGCGAGTGCGACTCACACTTTGAGACGTGATTTTCTGAGATATCAAATCGATTCGATAAATCGAAAGTTGGATCATTGTCGTGGTTCTGGCAAAATTGGACCCGGTATGACAGAAGTCTTCAAGGCCTGAGTCATACCATACTTGCACCTTACCAGATTCCATACCATGCCCTGGTCACATCCAAACTAATTCATATGAATGTAACAAATGAAGGTCTGGAAAGCACAGATGCGACCAATTTCGTAATTGCAAGATGTAGCCCATCTCCAGATTCTCCACGCTTTACGCAAAATGGCCAATGCCAAAGGTAGACTCTTCAAAAATGTATCTAGTTATGTGATGAAGAGGCGATTTCATGTGGTTCTTCACTCACCTCAGCGATGTAATCATGGCAGAGAATTTCGTCCTACTTTTCAAGATCTGAACGCTCGGTTCGTGCAATTATGCATTCCACCGAGTGCTACCACCTTGTCGAACAAATCCTACCAACTATAGTAACCACCCGTTTCCATGAATAATCGTGTATTAAGTTTAGGATAAAATTACGGAAAACAAATAATAAGTAGAGGTATCAAACGGCCGACGGCAGCATCTTAGCAATGAAACAGGCGGCCAGGAAACGTCACACAACCTTGTCAGTTCTTACGAAGCAACGTAAACACGCTGATCTACACGGCGAGAGCAAGCAAGCAGTTGCAGACGTACGCTACAGTCCGCCATCACTTATCACCACTCACCGTGTATGCAATATCAAACATGCAGCGATTTTCGACAACATATGTCCAAACCACTTTCGCCCGACATTTGAGAAGCGACACTTGAACATATGACCCCAAACTAATCATAATAGATTATCTCATTACTGGTTGTCCAATAGTATCGGAAATTTTCGTGACTTCACAGCAGGGTAATATGTTGGGAACTGTAACATGCGATTGTTAGACTGGGTGTATTGATATGCTACGCCGAGGTGTCCAGACCAGATTTTCTATGGTTGAACATAGCAATGGCTGAATAGCTGTTCAATAAATGCTCTGAACTCTTAAAAAAGCACCATATCTTAGGAAAATCCACCGTGATCCCAATCCCAGCCATGAAATACATGATAAAACAAACCCAACCCTAACTTTAATCCCCATGCTCGTACGACCACGGGCCCAAGGGACTAAGCAAGTGCTGACACGAATTAAGCCAATAATAGTCACTTTGCTAGAGCTAGCAAATACCGATAAGCACGCCGCAGGAGTAACATAACAACTAAACTTGGCAGAGATCAGCATAAAACCTGACAAGACACAAATGCATACAGCACCGCACAGCGATTGAACTGGCACGCGCGTTGCAGAAAACGTGGCCAACTTCAACATCACACAATCTATAATTTTTAGCAACCAATCGCTACTGTCAAAGCCCTTTGCACAGGGTTAACACTTGAGAGGTAAATTTTCGACTGGAGCCGCTACCGACCATATCAAAATTGATCCAAACTTGATAGAACAGCCGGCAAACGACTTTCGGCTAATAATTCTAATTATTACCAGAGTCAAGTCGTAAGAGATCATTCTTTCGAGTAATGAAATTATGCAGCCCATGCCAATACGAGTTAATGCATCAACGAAAATCATAGTATCGCCTTGAAACCTCGATCAGTCTTATCACAACATCCAAAATATGCAGGACAAAGATACGCGCAGTCTAGGGTTGTTAAAAAATAACTTTTTTTTTAGATACCGAGGTTTCACTGATGAAATTGTTTGGTAGCATAAGAAAACTCTGCTCACCAAAGTTGGCTCTATCCCAACCAGTAGAAGCCGCCGCAGAGCCGAATGAAATGTTTGAATTTATGATTGAAATGAAACCATTTTTTAAAATTTTACTGCAATAAGTTGGTAAGTTATTAAAAGAATGATGCCTAACAATTTTTGCTCAATTCCAGCCGGTAGAAGCGGAGTTATTGTACTTGAAAGTTTTCGTTTTGCAAAAATAGCAGCGACGGTGGGAAATCCCAAAATTATGAGTTGAAAACTAGAATAACTTCGCTTCTACGGGTTGGAATTACGTCAAATTTGTTTTGCATCGTTTTCGTAGACAACTTGACAATTTAACAAGGTTTACATTAAAATTTGAACAATAAATTTCAATTTTTATAATGAAATTTAATTGGCTCTGTGTCGGCTACTATTGTTAGGAATTAAGCCAAATCTGGTACCGGTATGCAGCGTCTTTTAGGCATACTAAAAATTTATTCAGTGCCTCCCAGGAATCCTGAAAGCTAAGTTACCTCATGTTAGCGGAAACAAAATTTTTATGAAATCGTGAACACCACGCAGCGTTGACAATGACATATGCATGGCCGAAAAAAACACCCAATTATCTTGAATGTGATGTAGAGCCGGCACTGCATTCTTTGTGGTCGCATAAAAGGCGCATATTTGAACTTTCCAAATCATCCAGACTCGCACAAAAAGTGATGATACTCGCTGTCTGATAATAATGTATCCTGAATGGAATCACCCAGGAGCTCAGTTTTGACCACCCCTTGTTGCAGCAAATGACGCCCTCGCATGTAAAAGCGCGTCTTCGAGGCCGTGTCAATATTACAGAAAATTAAAAATGCTGTTAGAGTCCTCGTCCACAACGATTTTCTTTCTCTTTTTCGCCGGTTCCTTGCTCTTACTGGAAACCGGCAGGCTCTTGCGTTTCGTCTTGCCTTCCACTTTGGGAGACACGGCCTACGAAAAAATACGACTGCGCGTTACAGGCAAGTCTCAACGTGCTAAGACAGGGCACAAGTTCGTGCAAAAAAGTACCAAAGTAGCCATAAAAGTGAGTTAACTTCCGAAATCGACCGGAAAGGTGCCTTCGCTGCACGCATTTTCGACGTATAGATTGTGCGGTATGGGGCTGTTCAAAAATAACTTTTTTTCCAGATTCTAGCGATTCACTGATTAAATTGTCAGGTTACCCTAAAAAATGCTGCACACCAGATTAGGTTCAACTCTAACAAGTATAAGCCGCCGCTGAGCCAATTCAAATTTCAAATTATTATGAAAAATGAGAAATTTTTTTTTTTGTCACATCCATTAAATTGTCGAGTTGTCTTCAAAAACGATGCAAACAAATTTGGCTCTATTCCAACCAGTAAATGATAAATTAAAAATTTATATTTGCTCTGCGGCGGCTTACACTTGCTAGAATTGAACCAAATTTGGGGCGTCGCGTAATGTAACCAGAGGATCACTGGAAACTGGTAAAAAAAGTTACTTTTGAACAGCCCTAAAATGTGCATTTGAGTCGGTAAGATGCGCTTTGCTATTTCGGTTGTAGAAACCTGCTATCAACTGCCAAAAGTGTGTGACGCCTGGACCAAAATCTACTTACTACTGCTCAAGTGCCTTTGAAACCTTTTCTTTTCTATCAGTAGTTTTGATATGCCGTGTACATCGTTATGTCTACGCGAGTACCAATGCTCAATACCAGCTCTAGTTTTTACTAGGTCACAACAGAGTTTTACTCCCAAAAACAAGTTGCCGTGTCAGCGCACAAACCTCCAAATTTGTTAAAAATTCTGTTTCCCAGGATAGCTAACTGGAAAGGTATCTTTTCCTAATGTTTGATCTCGTGGAGAGGCCCCCAAGTTGATTTCCAAGTGCCTAGGTCAGTGATCCCCAACGTTTCTTGATGCAAATTTTCGTCGACATATTTACGGAAAGGAGGGCACAGGATATTTATAACCCTAACTCGGATCGATGGTTAGTTGACTAAAAAAGGTAACTTTTCCGAGTAGGTGCCCGGAAAACCAGTTTCCGTGTCTGCTTTCCGTTGAGTTGACCTCTTTTTTAGGTCAACTTTCGATTCCTGTGCAGAATAAGCCGTTTTTTTGGCCGTGTCAATTAAATATGTTTCGCTGAACGTCCTAACATCTTCGCCCCCTGCAATATCGGTCACGTAGGGAACCAGTGGTCTAGCTCTTGACGGGGTCTGGGCCATTGCACGACAAGGCAATATGCCCATTCATGTCGGCTAATTCTCCCTCCATAATATGCTATTATTCACGACAGAAGTCCCTTGCTACCGACTGCCGTTGCGGGCGTAAGACGAATAGAAAAGCGCGTTACCTTGAAAACCATCTTGTGAGTGTTTCGCGGACCGTTGATGTTCGTAAGTTCTTTGAAGTTCGCCAACTTCGCCAGGACGGCCTTCGGTCGATTCAGGAACGACCCGCGCTTATTCTGAGAAGAAAATCGCGTCAACGTCATGATTCAAAATCTACGTGACATTTCGAAGTTGAAATCTAACTCTCAAGGACATTTTGGTTTAGATGTAGACATAGAGAGAGAGAGAGAGAGAGAGAGAGAGAATTTATTCGGTTTCTGCCACGAACATTGAAAATACAAAGTTCGATGAATACAAGGCAATGATGATACTCTCCTCACAAGTAAGATGAAGCAAATGTTTCAATTTTATTCACTACAGACGACAGTTGTGAATACATGAGGAGTTGTACCTAGTTTGTTACGGTCATACATACGATCAGATGTTATAAAATTCAAGAGAATTTGGCCACACACATAGTATGTTCTTGTTAGTATCACACATCCCGTTACTGTTAAATGGCGGGTTTTTCCCAAAAAATTTGCTTCACTTTTCAAAACTGTAAAACACGACCTCAATGGGATACGAAACCAACTAGTAATATAACGTCGGATTCAGAATGTCAACGCCTAACCAACTACGCCACGAAGCGAGACAAGAGCAGGGCGACCGAGCGTGTATGTAATCAAGAAGACGAGATAACCTTGTTGTAAAAATGTACATGTTTTGGTTACTTCCTTACAGAATCCTCAACGTATACCTAGTGCGAATAATAAAGTGGTATTCACTGCGACAAAGATGTCATCTTTCAAACAAGCCATGAGTGACCGCTCTTGCTCAATTAATTCGATCCATACTATCAATACATGGTAGAGTGTTTTACCGTAAATAAGCTGTCTGTCGTACAAATTTATGGTTTCCGATGAAGCAATCTAACCGAATTTTACAATGGAGAAAAACCCCATTAAACATTTTCGCAAATACAAACGGTGTCTCCAGTGAAATTGATATTTTCCCACTTTTACTTACTTTTTTGGCGAGATAAGGCCATAATGTAAAACTAGAGGTACCATGTTAATATTTCCAACTGCCATTCAATTGAGCGTTTACCCAACACACCACAACATACCTTCGACGTGAAACCATCCATACTCGTGTACGAGAACAAATCAGCTGAAAATATTCAAGAAATTATACTTAAAAATTTACCGCCACAACGGTGATATACTCACGGTTATCGACGCTGGACGATTGATTCGAGTTTTCGGTGCCCCTGGAGGCCAACGAATTTTGATGCGACATATACGCTTGCCGTCCAAGCGTCAGCAGGCGCGAATCTTCAGCATAAAGTCTGAACAAGATTGTTACTATTTTTACTCTCTAAAGCAGTCGCTGCCAAACATTTTCGACCAATAGCCCCTTTATCACGCATGACATATCTTTAACGCCCCCTAAAAGCTATAGGTCATCAGTAACAAAGCATTTCTATGTTTTACAGCACTCAAGCAGGTTATAAATACGGCGATTTTTTTAACATGTCAAAATAAGTCAAAATTTTGACAAAATTGTAGCGTTAGGTCAAAAAATTGTCAAAATTGTTTACAAAGTCAAAATATTTTTGCAACCTGCATTTCGTTTGACATTTCACAGCTTGCAGCCTACTTTATAGGCCTACCATTGTAGACGGCCCATTGTCTGCTCCATCTGAATCATGAACGGTCAAATGAAACGAATCAGTTGATACGGTGTTATGCTCAACGTACCGTATTATCCTAACTGAAGCAAGACTGCATGGACATTGGTTCTTATATCAAGAAGCGCATGATGAAAAATTGTGATGTAGACAACATTGTCAGAACGAAGCCACACGGTGTGTCACCAGCAGTGTACGTAGAACTTGAGTGTTGCCAGCCAACAACTGCTGCTGTTGAACGTTCTTTCGCAATTCTTGCCAAGCTACTTAGTAAGGACAGACACTTTCCACCCGACAATGTAGGAAAGTATCTTTCGTTGTACTACAACAAATTTTGATTATTTCTACCATAATGCGTGACGTAACTACTGGATGTCTTCAAAGGTCCAGATCTTGTTAAAACAAAGTTTTTTCATATAAAATTTTGTCAGTTTCTAAGTCAAAAATGTTTTTTTCAGGCCAAACTACTTTGTAAGGACAGACACTTCCAACCAGAAATGTAGATAAGTAGTACAATTCTAACATTATGTGGGAAAAACACCCAATTTACATACATGCCAATTTACATACAAATTTGGTTCAAATTAAGTTAAAAATAGGTCAAAAAATGTCAAAATTTAGATTTTTTAGATCAAAACTTTCCGTTTTTTTTTGGTTAAACAAAAAAAATCAAACTAGTTCCATTCAATGCTATGAAGTTGTTTGATTTCATAAACGAGTTCCATCGGCGTGATGTATAGTAAAGGAATCGTGAAAATACTTACTCGTTGACATCGATACTTTTCAGGTACTCGTCCCTTTCGCATTTCATCTTGCGCCAGTTCGAGTCGTCTGCCAATTCCTCTCCGTCGCTGCCATCCTCCTCATCTGACTTTGAGACAGTCGGATCGATTGTTTCATCTGGGTGTACCACAGCACAAAAACAATGACCATTTTGGAAGCAGAATCGTTAAAATCCGGAAATATTTGCCAAGCAGCGAAAAAGAAGTAGTCTTGCTGAAATGTACTTGGCAGTAAAAACCAGGGTTGTATTGACTCGAGTCGTGATATTTTGGTGACTCAACTTGACTCGTGTCATTTTTCAAATGTGTGAAATGAATCGACTCCAGTCAATTTGTGTGTTGACTCGACTTGTACTAGAGTCGTTGTGCATGACTCGATCCAATTCATATGGCTCGAGACTAGGATGGCGAAGACAGACATTTCATTGTAACTTCGAAGAATAGTGAAGTCACCTCGTTATTGGTATTTCGTCTACTTGGAAAATAAGGCCAGAAAAGTTACGATATTATGAATGCCATTCTATATCACTCGAGCAGAGTTGAAAAATGTGGGTTGGACCGAATTGCGCTCAAAATTGAACAGTGAACATAATGACTTGGACTTAGATTTGAGTCACGACACCATGACTCGGACTCGACCCTCAACTCAATGACTTGACTCGGTGGTGAATTTAAAATGGCTCGACTGGACTCGTAAAATTGAGATTGACTTGCGACTTGGCGACAACCCTGCAGATATTTCTACGAAAGAACATATCGGCTCTAATAGACATTCTACAGATACAGATGAGGAGGATTCAAAAGGTGTACAACATAATGGATACAGACTTCAATTAAAAATTTTGCATTGGACCAGTAAACTTGAGACGCAGACAGCAACAGAACACATTCTCACCGATATTTCTCCACCGAAACTTCCTCTCTCTCGGAGCGATCTCCTCGCCACCCATGAAGGCCTCCTGCAGAAGCTCGATGGCTTTCTGGTCCTCCTCGAGCACTTGCTTACGATGGACTCGTTCCAGCTGTCTGTTCATGACTTCAGCCGCCGGGAGCTCTTCCACGATTTCGTCGGACTCGTAACCATCCGGACCAACTGTTTGGAACAATAAAATAAATCATAAAAATAATTTGAAGAGCTTCTTGGAAGTGCGGAACTTCAATAAACAATCCAATAGTACACTCTCATTGAGAGATAAGATCTTTTCAAATTCAAGATTAAAGTTTTGAATCAAATGCGACTTTTTTCCGACTGACACTCGTCAGGGGTAATCGTCAGCAACCAGTAGAGAATCGGAAAGTGCTTGTACTAGAGATTTGATGCCAGCGACATATTTGATGATACGATTGTCGATTTACGATGCTAATTCCCATTCTCTGCAAGTTGCCGACAATTGCCCCTGACGAGGGTCAGCAGAATATATTCTATTTTTTTCAATACGAAAAATTATCGAGAGAACAGATTTCGTGTCGTTCACACATTCATTTGTGTGCCTTGTACTCGACTCTTATCAAAATACACCAGCCAAGGCCGTGTCAACAAAAAGAGTTTGTGTACCATCTAAAAATAGTACATTGAACGCTCTCGTATTTCAAATTTCATGCTGGTGACGTCATATTTTGTGGTACGATTGTTGATATAAAATGTTCTTTCCAATTCTCTACAAGTTGCTGACGATTGCCCCTGACGAGTGTCAGCCGAAAATATTCGGCTTCATTTCAATATGTCTATACTATTCAATACGAAAAAGTAAGATTCTTTCAAGAGTTTCATACTAAACAGCCGGTGTCAGAGCGTTTTACCGGATTTCGATACAGCAGAATTCAGCGGCGACAAATTATTATGTGGAAAGATACGTTTGGTCGGAGGTAGTCAAAGAAGTAATCGCTGACACTCAATTGTGTATGTAGTAATATTGTTATGCGCCTTGGGAGTCAACTTTTACCAAAATGCGCCAGCCAAGTTTGCGCCAACAGGAGTTTGTGTACCATCTAAAATAGCAATTAAAGCTTTGGCCATTAGGGCGGAGTGAAAAAAAGAAAAATTTGAATTCAAAAAGTGCCTTTGATATTTAGTCGTATATCTAAAATGAGTAACTTCTATCATGATTTCAGGTTCTTGCGTTCTCTAGTGGCCGATCAATTCCAGCAAACGAGTCGAAAATAGCTAATTTTGCCATATCTTGATAACCGCTTACAATAGAAAGCCAGTTTTGGGTTTAAAATCTGCGGAAGCAACATGTTTCTATCTCACTTCCATAGAACTTTGCCTTGAAGATTGTTGATTTTTAGACCGCCATTAAAAATGTTGGTTGGTTGTACCAAGTTTGCAATGCCAATTAGCATGTGACCGTTTGTTACGTTGCTGCTTTAACAACAAAATCTTGTTTGAAGGACTTAGCAGTTGATTTTTATATCAACCTAGCATAATTTGGATAGTACAGAGTATGATTGAACTTTCTTCATAGTTGCCAAAGGAGCTACATGATGGTTGGATTTGGTACAATGTATTTTCCATAAATGAGTTCCCTATTGCGCGAAAAGTCAATCAACTGATGCTAAAATTTAGTGAAAAGTGCTATTATAATCAACGAAAAAAGTGATTCGTTTGTGGTAGATCGCGGCAAATTACAACGAGAGAAAGGTGCAGAAAAGAAATACAAAGAGAAGTAGAAAACTTAAATCTTGTGAGTGGACTCTACTTCGATGAAAGAAAAGATACCACTTTGAATATGGTTGGGGCACCCACGGGAAAATGCTTTATGACAACAGAGCTGGAGGAACATGTTATTTTAGTAGGAGAACCAGGTGGGTATTACCTCACTCACTTGTCACCTCCCAATGGAAAAGGTCGTGTTTTGGCAAAAGAAATATATGAGTTATTTTCCAACACCGACCTCTGCAAAAACTTAGCTTTTTTCACTCCACCCTATTGGCCATCTGTCAGCCCCGATTAGTCATAAATTTCATGCCGGCGACGTCATATTTCGTGAAACGATTGTTGATCCCTGACGGGTGCCAGTCAAAAATATTCTGGTTAATAAAAATACACTGATCTATTGTAAAAACTTTTAGAAGAGAGAAAGAGCTCTTTTGTTGAAACGAGCGCATTTGCTGCATTACGATGCTCGATTGGTATCGACTGGAACCAGTGATAAAATCACCGTAACGATGCAAATTATCAAAATAATCCTGACAACATCAATTCCAGGGGTGATCAGTAAGGAAGCACATATATTTCTTTGAAGTACTGAAGCAGGTTTGGCAATACTTACTGGTGTGGTTACGATTCAAGATATGTTGTAGCCTGCCTATACTTAACAGCTTTTCGAGTAAACGACTCGATTTTCAGACCTTCACGACTGATCCTGAACATATTTTGGAGAAATTGCACCAATTTGCAGCGTAAAAATCAGGGATGCTGCGAACGTGAGATTCACGTTCGCGTTCTGTGTGTGAAACTCCGAAATTTCAGTGAACCTTCTCCATGTATTACAATTTTCCAAGTCATTATAACATCTTTGGTTGAAAATCTTTGCATTTCAACTTCGGATCACTCTCAGCTTGTATAACTTGTTTCTTAGCACTTCTGCGTGTTAATGCAACACCATGTTCGTAATTTGCCACTGGGTGTCCGTAGCCGTTCCACACGCCATTTCACCAAGTCGCTAGCACAATTTCAATCACAAACACTAAGCAAAACATCCCCAACCTACTTACTACTTTGCAAAATTTTAAGTCTAAAAAGTACATAGTTTCTCCTAAAAAAGGATCAAGTAAAAGCGAAAGGAAGCGAAACCAGCTTCAGCACTCCAGATCTACAATACAGAAATACTTGGATAACTGATATACTTTTGCGTGCCTCTAATCCAGAGTTACCGGCACTACAAAGGACACAGTACAGTGTTACGTTATAGATTACTAGCCTGCGAATAGAAAAGCCACTCCCCCAGTGGTTAAACTTCGGCCATCAGTGTCTGTTATTGTTGAGCGTGAGCAATCTAAAGAGTAGCATAATTTGTAGCGCTATAGCTGGCGACTCGAGCGCTGAAATTTAATATAATTGGTCTTCATCGAGAGCGAATGTCGCACGGATTTTCAAAACACAAATTAAAATCTTGTCGGGGCAATGGAACCACCCCGAAACCGCCTTTAAAGTCTGAAAATCGGCAATGTTCCAACAATGGCTGTGCCGCAAAACAATGAGCATAACAACGGCCAATTTCGGCAAGCGATTGTTTGGAACAATGCCGATCTTCATAGCTTTGAGGTAGTTCCATTGCGCCGACTAGATTTTAATTTGTATTTTCAGAATCAGCGTGACACTAGCTTTTGATTAAGACCAATTATATTGATTTTTAGCACTCGGTTCGCCACTTATACCACTACAAATTGAGCTACTTTTAGATTGCTCAGCAATAAGAGAGACTGCTTGCTCAAGCGTAACGCCTGGATTTGCGTATCTATCCATAGGTTAGTAATTTATACCGAAAGGCGAATTGTGATGCAATAATGTAAGTAAATCAACGCTATTTTGAACGTACTTTTGAAAACTTAATACAAAAATAGTAAAAGAATACCAGTTTTGAATACAAACCTTCCTCTTCATCCTCACTGCCGCCCTCCTCCCCAGAGAGTTCGGCTTCGTCCTCCAGGAACTCCTTGGCCATCCGTTCGTTGGCGCGGCGTTTCGTTCTGACGATCGTAATGGGCTCGTCGCCGCTATCCTGAACAGTACATGACAATACACAAATTGGATACCGCTTTCACAACTCTGCTTCATGTCACATTGCCAACACCATTCCAAAGTTTTTTGCGAATCCAGCAATTCTATTTCAGATCTAATTTAGAAATACCTCTGCAACTGTAATTCCAATTCTAATATAATTCGGCCATGGCCGCCCCCAACTATTGGTAAATACCAAATCGGCCAAACCGACTCGAGAGGGAAACTTACAGAGTCCGAATTTTGTGAGTCTTTCGTCTCCGTCACGTTGTCCTTTTTCGTCGCAGTTCCTGTAAAGAACACAATCACAGTCTACTACAAAATTGACAGCTTTTCCTAATTAAATCAGAATTCAAATGACTGAATCCACAAAACCATGCAAATTTAACAAAATTCTCGTTATAGAAGGAAACGCGACAAAAATCAAGTTAAGCTCATATCAAACCAGAATTCATTGTCATAAGCACGAGACTGGAAAGTGTCTGTGCACCAAGCTCGGCTTGTTTCGCACTATACAGAATTACTCCAATTGGATAATAATAATAAAAATTTAGTTAGAATTAGTCTAATTAGACAGCTAGAATTAAAATTAAAATTTAGTTATAACCAGGGTTGTAATGACTCGAGTCACGATTTTCTGATGACTCGACTTGACTCGAGTCATTTTCACAAAATACGGAAATGACTCGACTCGGGTCAATCTGTGTATTGACTCGACTTGGACACGAGTCATTGCGCAGGACTCGAATCAAGTCATATGACTCGGGACTCGGACGGCCGAGACCGACATTTCATTGTAATTTTGAAGAATAGTAAAGTAACCACACTATTGGGATTACACGTCTACTGGTACTTGAAAATGCGACCAGAAACTGCTAAACGCGAGGAAAATTAATATATTATTTGTGCGGACCATTCGATATCACCAAACAGACTTACAAAAAGTGGGTTTAACAAGACTTTGACTGGAAACCTAGCAGTCAGAACAATTACTTGGACTCGGACTGGAGTCGTAATACCATGACTCGGACTCGACCCTCTGCTCGATGACTTGGACTCGGACTTGACTCGGTGGTGAATTGAAAATGACTCGACTTGACTCGAGTCAAAACTATAAAAGTGAGATTGACTTGTGACTTGGTTACAACCCTGGTTAGAACTAGTCTAAGAATTATCTTGCTGTCCAATCCTGAATACATCACAGATCAACTTTTTCCGCGCGTTTCCGAGACTGACCTGACAAGACGTCGAACCCGAAACTTTCGTCGATCGGTTCGTTCCGATAAAGGTCCTGCGAAGCGTCGTCGATGTTTGAAATGTCGCAGGGGCCCCGGTCCGAGGCTTTTCGCTCTCTGCCGGTGTGGGCGTCACGGGTGCTTTCGCGAACGCCCAATTCGCTGTTGTCTTTTTCGCTTTCGGGGCCTGCCGAAAAAAGAACCCGGTTCATTCCGAGTTGAAAGCTAAAGGCGTGCGACGATTTCAGCTCGTGTCGTTCACACTGTACACCACGTACTATAGTGTTTTCTATGAAAATAGTGAAGTACAATTTTATAAGATAAATGTCATATGGTTAATTCTCTCATAGATGCTCGCAAGCTGCTATGTACATGTAGTATGGTGTTTTAAGCTGTTTGGAGGAATCTTATATTTCAACTTTTTGCAGCTTCTCTTCACTTTTTCATGCAACTTTTTACAACTCTTTTCGATTTTTATGCAACTTTTTGCAAGTTTATTCGAATTTTTATGCAACCGACATTTTACTGGAAATATTTGGCACTATATGTGAATACATCGCTTGATTATTACACTGTCGTTTAAATTTGCGGTCCTTTCTGATTCGACGTACATTCATGCCATACCGCTGAAATTTATATTATAACTGGGTCAATTTTTTCAGGCCAACATTGAGTTTTGCTACAGTGTCTTGAATACGGAACGATTCGATTATCTCATACCCTATTAATTTCAAGGAACTTGTCCAGAAATGCAGCTTTTACTGCAACTTTTGCGCATATGCCGATGGACATGGAAGGTGCAGAAACAGCCTTGTAAGGCTTCTAAGTCTTGCACCACCCATCCATGTGATCCCGTAAATGCTGAGGCCAAGCGGGGAAGCCAGGGATACCGGTGTTACTGATCAGGTCCTTGGTACGACCTGGTCTGGGGTTGAATTCATCGTCTACCGATCAAGAAGCTGGGCGCCCCACCAATGCGCTATTTTCAAATGAAAAGTCACTCGTGAAATGTTACCTGTGCAGAGCGTTAACAATTCACCCAAACTTGTGTCCCCGGAATCGTTCATCAGCTTGGGCAAGGCACTCTGCTTAGCGCTGCTGCCGGCAGCCTGACTTTGAGTATCTGAATATCGTATGAATCCGTTTGCTGTGATTCAGACTCGAAGTGAAATCGAGCCGCGCATTCTGGACCCAAAAATTTCCCGTTTCAGCGCGACCTTGTAGAATATTATTGTATATTTTTTTCTAATGACAAGGAAACCATTCCCAATTACATGTCCTCAAAAACAATTCTAGACCATTACTATTTCATAGCGTATTTGCGATCATACCGAGGCTCGTTCAATAGCAAATATTAATACCGTTTCCATAAATTCAGGTAGCCTTGCGCAGCCTGCTTTGGATGCTGACTTACGATCAACTGACATTTCAAGGGTCATTTGGTGGCAAGAAGGTATCGAAACCAAATTTCCTGCTCGTAAATTAATTCTTAGTCGCGATGAGCACGTCATTTTGACACTCGAATCATGCCTTGACCATCAACTAATCACCCGTTGTTTTAGTAGTTCTAGTTCCAGTTCTAGTAGCGAATTTTGAAAAGTGAGTAGTTCTAGTTCTAGTTGCCCATTTTGAAAATCTCAGTAAATCGGAGCGAAGTGAACCCCCCTATACTCCGATAGGCATTCTCTATTCACGAGACTTCACTAATGCATTTTGAATTTAAATATATTTAAAAAATCTTATTGTTTTCAAATTATGACTACAAAGAATCCGACGAGAGAATACCACGTTCGGACGGTCACCTGGAAATTTCCCCGTACATAAGCCCAGCAATTCTTGCGTACTCGTGAGCTGCGTTCTATCCATCAGTCCCGATGGCCCGGCGTTATCTTGCGTCTTGGCGTCTGGGGGAGAACAAGAATATTTAACATTGACATGTAAACGATAATACCTAGCTAGCTACTCACTATCGAAAGGTGTGCAAAGGTCCAGTAATTGCGACATGTTGCAATCGGACACCGCGTTGTCGTCTTCAGCGCCGGGCGGTAGCATTGGCCTCTCATCCTGAATCAAATTAACGTAAATCAGAATACAATATACACTTTGAAAGATTCCAAAACAGGATCTATAGGAGATGAATGTTTTCATTCTATAAATTTGATATGAACTCAGAAGTACATTGACTTTTAGACTTATCCTGCTACGATTTTAAGAGAAAAGTGCTTTCCCCAGACAAAATTTCTCACATATACAAGTTTTTTTATTGACATAACATTAAAGTTTTTTTTCACGTCAGATTGCTATTATTACGCTCTACCGACATTAATATTTTAGACAAGGCTCTTGAGGGACAGAACTTCCATATACAATTGATTCATAACCCAAAATCAAATGGTTTGTTATAGAATGCAGTTGCAAAGTTTTATAAGGGAATTGCTCTAATGACAATGGTCTCATGAGTGATGTTTGACATTGCGACTTTGCAAACATCTAAACCTTTGCTTGCCAAGTTCGAGATGTGCGTTCATCAATTTACGAAGTTCGTTTACGTCTCCCGACTTCATATTTGCCAATTTCGCTTCCATTTCAAGAAAAGCTGCTAGCAATCTACTCTATTTAAATATTTGTCCTGCATGTCTGATTTTGAAAATACGATGACCAGACATGGGGTAATCGCGATTAGTAATCGTAATCGATTACGACGATTACAGCATTTTGAAGTAATCGTAATCGCAATCGATTACATTCGAAAAAAATCCGAAGTAATCGTAATCGACTACTTCCCATATCTAATCGATTTGTTTGTGAATGTACGATTACTTTTTTTTTGTACAAGGACTATGACATAAACTGAATATTCGTGAACAAGAATGAGATAATATACCACGTTAGAGTTAGCACAAACGTCTGTTTTAAAACGCCACTGACTCATTATTACGTCAGAAGTATTAGCTCCGCTCGTCATTGCGTAACAAGTATCCACATATAGTAAACAGACATGCGATGGACATTGTAGTGTGATTGTAAGAACACCTCCCGTGGTGTATATCAGGTTATCAATACACTACAGAAGCCGCTACCTCGCAGCAGGATATTGATCACCACTCTGCCTATAGTTTCAAATAGTAACTCATGTATTAATGTTTAGTTGTGCTTAGTTAAACGCAGTTTGCCATTGCTGCTTGGCGAGCAGGAGGCCTACGTACGCACGTGCACCTGACGAAGATTCGGAATTTTGTACTCGTCGAATAAGACATTGCAGTTTCCACAACGAAGCATTACAAATAAACAGCTACTGATATATATCATAACCTAGCCGTGCTTAGCCGTTTCTCGTAACAGCAGCTCGCTGTATATGTATTAAATTGAAGGCAGAATTTTTATGTTAACCATATCTTATTCTCATATAACTACTTGAAACGGGCGTCAATCGTTATTTGACAGTTCGTTACTTAGCATTTGGACCTGCCGCCATAACCATCCGCTTATATAGCCTGACATGTTAGCGTGGGTTGTAGCTAGAATCAGCAATTCAGCCAAAACAGCAATTCCCCTGTTCAGCCGTTGGTCAACTTTCAAAAGTGAATTTCGTCAATAATATTGGTAATTGCATTATATTACTATTCATTTATAACCTCTCTCAGCCCCGAGTGTCAGATTTACCTGTGGAGCTGGGGCACGTAATTCATATTCATAGCATCTGGTATGTTGTTATAATTACTGTATGTTGTTAATTCGCGACCTCCAGTCCGTTGTATAATCACAAGAAATTGTACTCGCCCAAACGTAGCAGACTAAAAGAATATCCTTTGTGAGACGCACACACAAATTGTCATGGCTTTATTCCTTTGTGGATGCGCCGGGTGACATTGGCATTGTGGGACCAGATTGGAAGGAAAGGAGTTATTAGTCCCGCCCACTCAGCGCGGCTATTGACAATAAAATACCCTAAGTTTCGGCCAAGGTATTTCTTTGGTATCACATCCCGTGGAGTTGCGTGTTGGAAGAAACTGCTTATATGTTTTGGTGTGTTGTGGGATTGTGGCGCGGTAATGACCGGCTACGAAATGCCTGTTCCCATAAAATATAGCCTATGTATGTTTTTTCTTGAGGGGAACAGGTATGCATTTCAAACCCAGCTATCTACTGGAGCAGGGGTCACCAACTGCTTTGAAACAAAAAGCTACTTCTTGTGTAATGTGTACTGATTATTGCGACGACCGACGGGTTACCACGTAGCCTACTCCCGTCGTTTATCCATGTTCAGTTGGATTTCTTCACTTAGAGTAAGACAATCAGAGCACTGGGCCGGGTTTCCGCCCCTTACCAAGAAAAAAACGCTCACTCACAGGGACTCACACCAGCTCCTCCAAGCTCAGTTGCGTTGCTGCAGTGCGCGCAGAAGCGCCGATCTCCGCGTCTAGACTCGGGAATATTAACTATATAGATTCCCGTTGAGCCGCCGCATGGGCGAAGACACGCAGTGCCCCGAGCGACTGCGTTCGTATGTTCCTTGGCGTCGGCCGACCCATGTTCAACTGCTGCTCATATGAAACGAGCTTCAACTATCAAATCTCTCATTTGGATATTTGCTACAGCGCAGTGGTGGCCATACGAACGGGGGGCCTGGGCGAGACTTACCGGGGGCCGCCCTATAAGTATCTATTCGTAACTTATGGGGGGCTTCGCCCCCCAGACCCCTCTTTACATCTGTTATTATTATATATCTATCAAGGTTTGGCCAGGTGCTGGATTCGGCCATGTCTATTTTTTCATGTGTGCAAAGATAGACGACATTAAAACTAAGTAATTCTACCGCATGCAGAGACGTGATGATTATTGGGATATGGTACTTTTCTAACAAATGCAGAGATTTGATGATGATTGACACATCTGTACGGAATCCTATTCTTGCCTTACACGGATTTCCATGTTTATTCGTTATTATCCCTGAAAAAAGCGCATAATCCAAATAGGGGAGCCCTTCGGCCAGCCCCCCCTGGCGGCCGCCCACCTCGCCCACCCTAAAAGCCACCACTGCTACAGCGACCGCGGACGACTCATTTGGTCCGCGTTGGTGACCCCTGTACTAGAGATATTTGAATCGCAAAGCTCGAAAAACATTTACAAGAATTAATTAAATTCTCGAAAATGCTCTATAATATATGTTGGTTTACGAAATACTTTTGAGTCCCCTTCGAGCACGCTCCCCACTCTATTAAAGAATTTGGGGCGCGGCAGGTAAAGACTTGGCAATAATGCAAATCGTTGGATGCGATAAATCATGCACTATAAAGTTGTGCAATTGATATATTATGACGTAATAAGCAAATGACGCAAGATGTATGAAGAAAGTTGATATCTCATTAAGCCTTTTCATCGCAATCCTTGTATTGCCTTCCCATATATCATTTAAGATTATAGTCCTAAGCAAAACAAATGTAATCGTGAGTAATCGTGATTACTTTTTCAATGTAATCGTAATCGTAATCGACTACTTCCTGATTTTGCTGTAATCGTAATCGTAATCGCGTGATTCCGAAGTAATCGTAATCGCAATCGATTACATTCATAAAGTAATCACCCCATGTCTGACGATGACTTCGATCTCTGAAATAAAGCCTATCATGATAGTGATAGTACATTTGAGAGTACACCACACCACAACACTAGATAAAGCTAGCTGTAGCCTAATATTAATATATAATGGCAAGTACAATTACATGGATTTACAACTGTACAGATTCATGACCAGCGACCACAAATCATATCTTCCAAACGAATTGTCCGATTCCTTTGGAATTAGGTACTACCCAAAATACGATACTCTGAAGTAGATCGCCAGTATCGTGGCATTATCATTTTGACACATAATCGCCCAAACTTGAGCACCATGTCAAGTATGCTGGGTTTCCACCGACGAAATCATTACTGAAACTGTGGATTTATTACCTTTCTCGGCTTTACGATGCTGTCCTCCTTTATAAAACCGTCTGAGTCAAGAAATTGGCTTTGTGAAGGCTCGAAATCGAGACGAAACGGCTGCGAGAGACACTGCGAATCGTTTTCGAAGCACGAGTCGTCAAATTCACCCTGAAAAATCAAGCTAATAAATCATTTCATCGACAGTCAGAACAAATCAGGATACGGGAATGGAAAATATCGATATGTACCAATTCATGAAGGGTATGGACCAAGTGTAGGCTTGGTAAAAAGTGAGTGCCCGCCTGATTCACTTCTGAGTAGTGGCGACAACATTTATATGAAGTCGTGATTGACCCACAGCATTTTCAAGTGGAACGAAATAGATGCACCCGATAGTCGAAAAACCACTAATTATTTTTACCCTCTAAAGAAAATGTAGGAAATACGAAGTAGACCTACCTTTGGCACTTCCGGCTTTGCGAATTGAGAATAGTTTGACGCGTTGGATCGTTCGGGCTGGCGAAGCGGGATCATGGAACTGTAGAAGCTATCGTCGGAACAGGTCCTGTCCAAAGCTGGTGTAACGCGACCCGATTTACTGAGAGAAAACCAGGTAGGTTCACATCGGCGAGAAGATCATACACATTCCGCACTACTGACACAGTGTGTTTTATGCTCAGAATTGTCATATTTCTCAGATTTGTACTTATTTCCAAGGGCGGTGTCTGATTAAAATACATTGTATTTATTTCTCAGATTAGTCATAGCCAATCGGCCATGACCCAATGACCCGAAACTATTTCACATATCTAAACGATTACTCTGTAAAAGAACGATTACTTTTAATTTGTACAAGGATTGTGACATAAATTGAACAGTCGCGAACAAGGAAGAGATATTATACCAGGCTTATTGATAGCACAAACGTCTGAGTTTCAAACGCCAGTGCTCATTATTACATCAGAAGTATTAGCTTTGCTCGCCATTGCGTAAGAAGTATCCCCAAATAGGAAATAGATATTCCATATACATTGTAGCGTGATTGTAAGAACACCTGCCATGCTGTATAACAGGTTATCAATACACTCTAGACGCCACTGGGCCCACTACGGTACCTCGTAGCAGGATAATAATCAACACTCTACCTAGTTTCGAATCAAATCGTAACTTATTTATTGATGTCTGGTTATGCTTACTTCAACGCAGCTTGACCATTTCCACAATGAAGCAATAAAAATATATCATAACCGAGCCGTTGTTTGCCGTTTCTCGTAACGGCAGCTTGCATTATCTGTATTAAAGGGGCACTGCACTCTAAAAATGATGTGGTCTCAGATTGAAGGGCAAAACGAAAAAAAAATTTTGGCAGCAGCCGTTTTCTTCAGAACGCCACCGTAATGGAGCTGTAATGAATTGAAATTTCCATAGTTGCAGCACGCTCCAGCAGTCACGCAGAGATCGAACTTTGTATAGTTGTCAGCCGATGTTATGAAGGAAATATGTCGTACACGCCAAGGTGGTTTGGATACCGCGTTCAACGGAAGATGTCCAGTCAGGAGATTTATGTCAAAATCGGGCCTAGTGTATTCTATTTCCTTCATAACATCGGCTGACAACTATATATAGTTCGATCTCTGCGTGACTGCCGGAGCGTGCTGCAACTATGGAAATTTCAATTCATTACAGCTCCATTACGGTGGCGTTCTGAAGAAAACGGCTGCTGCCAAAATTTTTTTTTCGTTTTGCCCTTCAATTTGAGACCACATCATTTTTAGAGTGCAGTGCCCCTTTAAGTGGAAGGCAGAATTTTAGGTTCACTTTATCGGCTCGAAACGGGCGCCAATCGTTATTTCGCTTATACACCATGTTACTTTGGGTTGCAGCTATAATCAAGACCAAAACAGCAATTCATCCCCCCACTTCAAACTTTGGTCTTGGTCCCCATAGGGTTGCCAATTTTCAGGTTGGTAATTAAATCTCTCGAAAATACCCTATAATTTACGTTGATTTACGAAATACTTTTGAGTCCCCTTCGAGCTCGCTCCCTACCCTATTGGGGAGGTTGTAGTGCTACAGTTACGGACCTGGCAAGAACGAAAATCGGTGGGTGCGATACATCGTCCCCTATAAAGTTGGGTATTGGGTACATTATGACGTAACAAGCAAATGACGTATTTCCAATAAAGAAAGTTGTTATCTCATTACGCCTTTTCATCGCAATCCTTAAATTGTCTACCATATAAATGTAATTGCGAGTGATTGTGATTACTTTTTCCGATGTAATCGTAATCGACTACTTCCTGATTTGCTGGAATCGTAATTGCGTGATTCAGAAGTAATCGTAATCGCAATCGATTACATTCATTAAGTAATCACCCTATGTCTGGCTATAATTCTAAATCTCATCTGATTTAGAAAAACAAAGCTTTGCAGCAACAATTTTAATTTTTAATCCAAAGTCGGGAAAAACTGAATATTTTCTCGTTGTCCATTACTTACTTGAACGAAGTGGAAGCGCTCGATCTTGTGCTGTCTTCGTACAGCAGCACCGATCCGTCGCTGACCGTCTTAGCGAGAGACACTTCGTCCATGACGTAAGGTTCGTTCGCTTTTGAATCATCCACGGGTTGCGTCTCGTCGTCGTTTTCGTCTTCGCTTTCGATGATGCCGTTACGTGTCTCCGAGCCGTCTTCCGGCTCTTTCGCGTCCGGCTGCTGCTCTTCCTCGTCGCTCTCTCCTTCCGAAAGCTCTTCCTCCTCTTCTTCTTCCTCTTCGTCATCGACTATTTCGTTTTCCAGCTTGTACAGCTCCTTCACAAGTGAACACGAATGGCAGTATTGGTAAGAAAATGTATTAGCCTTATTCTTGGTTACTTTACAGATCAACTAGGTTTCTACTTCGTTTCTACATTTAGGCTACACAAGAAGTACCAGGCCCTTTTTCACGTTCTATACCCGGGGCGTGCACTGTGCACTAGGACTGCAGTAGGACAGTAGTAACTTCTTTATTCAAATTTTACTACCTGTTCGATTGTCGGGTTGACTAAAAAACCGCTGCACATTAGATTTAGCTTAGTTCCAACATGTACAAGCGGAGCTATTCGAGTTGGAAAATTTTAAATAAAAAAAACAAACATTTTTTTCAAATTTCACCTGCAACCCCATAAAGTTGGTAAGTTGCCTAAAATTGCAATGAATAGCAAATTTGGCTCAATCCCTACCAGTAAAAATGATGTCATTGGAGAGATAATAGTGCTTCGGGTGGGTAGTTCTATTCTTGCGGCTGCTAGTTCATACCGATTGGGTGATGTGTATGATTTTGACAATCGATTCCTGTGGCATAAGAATTACTCCGTGCCGCAGCGTTTCGCAACAAAGTTTGGCTCGAGTTTTATGCAGGGCACCCTTCCTGGCACTGCCTAACCCCTTTTCCGTGCTTGAAACGGGCATTGAAAAGAGTTTTTGCTCATGACGTTTTAGTGCAACACTTATCGCCGGGATTTGAACAGAGGCTGGCCAATTGCGTGACCTGGGCGGTAACCACTTACTGGGTCGCTTTGATATCACAATTCAATATGAGAGCAAAAAAATTCAGCAAACCTCTCGCTTTTGCCGTTCCGCAGCCCGGCGCTTTTTCATTTTCTCTTTAAACTGTTGCTTGAGCAATTGCCAACGTTCGACGGACGACGCGGCCTTCACATCGACAGCTGTCGACAGAACAAATCTCTCAATTCTATAACATACTGGGTGCCAAGACACTAACAATTTTTGTTTAAAGCAAGTAAAGTCTTCCACTTGAAACGAGTATTTCTACTGCAACGGTAGTAGTTATTACTGTCTTCAGGCCGTTGGATTGAGCTCACGTTGAAACAGCAAGTACTGCGATAGTGAATTATTCAAAATAGACCCAAGCTAACCCTTACCATAGCTAGAGCTAACTATGATTCAATCAGAGTAACGAAAGATGATTTTTCTGATTACTGAAATTATAGGCTCCTGCCCACAAAGAGTTAATGTATCAACAAGAATTATAGTTCCGATACTATTCTTATTGTGGAAGGCTGCTATCTTTCATTGGTGGTATAAGCAGCATGTAGCGTGACATATCTCTGAAGCCTTTATCAACGCACAGCATTTTCAAAAAGTGCAATGACATAGGTATGGTAGAAGTATACAAGATATTCTTCAACATAAAATGACTCGACTTGATTTAATTTTTGTGTTGACTTGTACTCGAGTCATTTTGCATGACTCAAACCAAGTCATATGACTCGAGACTAGGACGGCCAAGACATACAGTTCATCGTAACTTCAGACAATAGGAAAGTCACCACATTATTGGTATTTCGTCTATCAGTCCTGATACTGGGAAAATACGGCCAGAGACTGACAAGACTGAGGAAAATTACGATATTATGACTGCGAGCCATTCTATATCACTTGAGCAGAGTTGAAAAAAGAGGTTGGAACCGGATAGAACTGAAAACTGAACAGTAGGGTTGTTCATAATTTGGAAAATCTCAAAATTTATGCGTATCCATGTCTCACTCTATAGATGATAGATAAAAAACGTCAATGAACCTGCAATAAGCTCACAGGAAAGTCGTTAACATTTGTCTAAATGCGTTTGAAAGTAGCTGCCGTAGAGTGGGCGTCTCAGCGACCATAGAACGGCAAGCAGACTAGTAATCACGAAATCATGGCGCTTGATTGGCTAATCTGCTATGCTTGAATGATCACGACCACAGCGGCTTGCTGATCAGCAGGTCAAGGAGTCGGCTAACAGCGGTGTTTCTGTAAACGCATTGCAGGATGGTCCCCAGATAATGATTTAAGATTAATTCAGAACATTTTGAGTCACGAAATACATGATGAACAAAAACAGCTGCTTCACAAAAACTTTAAATACATGACTGGATGGCTTATTGTGAAGGTAACATTTGTAGCCAGTATGCCTATTTTTCATTGAGGGAAAGCATAAAAACACGCCAAGAAATATTGCAAAGGCGGTTGGGCAAGTGGAGAACGAATATCTAGTTTCAGAGGGGATGTACCATCATTGAATACAAATATAAACTTGACATTCATACTACTTCGTCGGATCTTATTAGGCTCTTGTCGTGGTATATAATTGAAGTCTTGACTGCTGTAAGGGATGGATGAATCAGCCATTTATGCTTGGCACTTGTCAGATTCTTGCAGGCTAATGAATTCTATTGGCAATTGCTGTCAAAGCCTTCAATGATGTCGTGGAAAGAGGTCTAAATGAAAGCATAGACTATGCTGGTAGGACCAGCAAAAAGACAGATCGCTTGCATTGCTTATCATGTCCCTAGTAATGAATCTTGATTCGTTACCGGCTGCATCACGACTAATGCTTGAATCAAACCAGACATGGACATAGAAAGAATCTATTGAAGCGGTGTGGTAGTTACACTTCTTCAGAGTTTCAATGTTAGCTACCTGGTCGGCCCACATATCTTCTCAGCATACAGGATTGTGTCAAGAATCCATTTCACACGGTGTGCTGCACCAGTTTGGCGATTAATAATATACCTTACCTTCAACGAGAAAGCAGTACCACCTGGCGTAATCTCAAGCATATCAGATAGGTATTTCTCGGATCTATACTTAGTTCTATAAGTTCACAATCATTCGCTCTCACCCCTGTTATGCTACAAGAGGCTATTTTTGCTCGAAACCTATCGTTACCCAGTTTTAACACTAAAACATTCAATGACCAGGTGTCTCATTTTATTAATAAATCACCAATATACAATGCGCTTACAGAATCATTGCCGTTAGCGAACTTCTTAAACTCGTAGAAGCACATAATCAGCAAGTCGCTGCGGTCGTGATCATTCAAGCATAGCTGTTTAACCAATCGAGAGACGTGATTTCGTGATTACTAGTCTTCTCGCCTTTCTATGGTCGGTAACACGCCCACTCTACGGCAGCTACTTTCAAACGCATTTAGACAAATGTTAACGACTTTCCTGTGAGCTTATTGCAAGTTCATTGACGTTTTTTATCAATAATCTACAGAATGAGACATGGATACGTATCTTTTTTGAGATTTTCCAAATTTTGGACAACCCTACTGAACAGTGTACATATTGACTTGGGCTCGGGTCAGAACACTATGACTTGGACTCGACTCGACTCACTGAATTGGACTCGGACTTGACTTGGTGGTGAATTGAAGATGACTTGACTTGACTCGAGTCAAAACTATAAAAGCGAGATCGACTTGTGACTCTAAACCATGTAACTTGTAACGAGGTAGTTTTACTTTTCAAGAGTAAATAAGGCTGCATAGCTTGTATCGTGATTTCGTGGCGTTTCGAATTGAAAGTACGTTGATAAATTGAACCAAACAGTTATAGAAGCAGCCTTCAAGTTTTACATTGGCGATCGGCTACGCGGGTAAAAGTCGAATACAAGCCGCAAAACGTTCCACACTGCAAGAATAAAATGCAGCACTATTTATTACCTGGACCCGTTTTTCCCACACGGTCGACTTTGGCATCTGAATTAGTAATCGTCTCCACACAGTCTTTGTCCTTTTGTACAGCGCTGAGAAAATAACAACAATAAACACGGGAATTTCAAGACGCAATCAGCAGACTCGGACTTGACTCGGTGGTGAATTGAAAATGACTCGATTGGACTCGAGTCAAAACTATAAAAGTACGATTCACTTTGAGCTAGAAACCGTGGTACAGCGAGAGTATTTTACAGACCGCGTCAAAGGCAAAGATGGCCTGGTCAGGCATAGCTGGTTCTCACTTGATTTCAGATTTGCCTTGCCGAGATTCCTTGGACTTGGCGGTGGTGACATGCTTCATGAATCTCTGCCGAAAAGTGCCCACCTCGGATGCTTTCCTGTCCATTTCGTCTTCCGCATCGAAATCGATATATGTGGGATCTGTAATATCAATTACTGAACACCGGTTGTCTGATAAGAGAATCCAATAATCCAATCCTAATCTAATTTGTCCTTTGCGTAAAACTGATGCGATGTCATAACACGGACAACATATTTGCGCTGTTACAGAAAAAGACCACTATATTGGACGAATAAATGAGCAATTTCAGCGGGCAATATTTTACAAAAACGTTAGGATTTTGAAAGGGGGGCCCCCGAGTCTAATCCCGTCAGGCTGCAACACTATTCGACCTCTCAAAGACTTGTTTCAGATACCACAATAATAACGATGTTTAACAAGTTTCACCATTATTGATGAATAAGATTCCAATCAAGTACCAAACTAAAAAGTTTTCCCATCATCCAAAGAGCCATATCTGGCTTGCAAGTACGGCTGAACACGATGACTTTTTCGAGTGTTCAAATTATACGTTCCTTGTCACTAACAGTAAATTTATTAACGAGACTTTTGAAGGCTATCACTTAGGAAGGCTGTCAATTTTGATTGATCGTATCACAGCGTAGGAAACATGCAATACAAAATGACAGATCTGTGAAGTCGCACCGTTCACACCTCTCTGACGAGACGTCGGCTGCAATTTCGGACACTTAGGCCCGAGGAACTTTAGAAGCCTTTCCCTCGCCGTCAATTTTCTTTCCGGTTCAGCGTCTAGAGCAACGTCCTCCTCGCAATCGGTCGCTGTCTGATGTTCTGCGTTGGTGTCTGCGGACGTTACGATTTCAGGCAGGTTCGAATCGGGGCGGCCCAAGTCGGGCAAATCGTCATCTGAAGTCTCACGCTTCACCTGAAAGAGACATCAGCATCAGCATGGTGGGTGACAGAAAAGATATTTCGTTGGAGTTCACTTCTGATGAGACTTGGAGTAATTGAAATGCAATACAATACAATTGGCCGATTGAATACACTCATAAACCATTAAAACATTGGTTCTAACGAGGATATAAGTTGGAATATTTCTATTTTCCCCCGTTTTAGTCGAGATGCGTCGTTGGCGGTGAGTATCTGTAGTGAGGATTACATGAGATTGTAAACGCCGGTGCAAAATTTTGTTCAATATTTTTTATCACCGAACCACTATTCTAGTTTCTCTGGAGACCTTTCGGGTCTGAGTAAGGTAAAACAGCAGTGTGACCAAAGATATTTGAATTATATTCTCCATGTATTTTACATTCAACGTGTCGTTCCCGCCTCAATGAATAACTATTATTTGGCCCATTTTTCATATCATTCTGACCTGAGTGTGTACTTTTTTGCCTTCTCAAAACTGCCGACAGATGGTTATAATGTGGCCTACGAACATGTTCGACATTTGCTGTCTTGACGGATTATATTATTTACGGCAAAGTATTTATCAATAAAAATCTGAACTTTGAAATTTACTGGATATTGCGATGATTTTTCAATTTGCTCAGAATGGCCGTGTGTTTGACACCCCTGATGTAGGCCAAATATATCGGTAATTTTCAGTCACGGCATGGTAATAGGAAGTCAGAGGAACTATAATCTGCGAATACTAGACCGGGACTATCTACATTTCGCTTATAGCTTACAGGCAGAGGAAGATCAAAGAATATAGAGTTAGGCTTTGACCCCCAAAACTCATCCCCTGGCTACTCAACTGCTAGCAGTGATCACTCTGAGCCAGCAATGGCTGCAAGAACACCACAAGACAGAACACCGGTGTTACAATTCACCCACGTTGATCTATACAATTTTTTTTTCTGATGCGCGACTAGAACTAGAACTTGTTTTCAATATCCGCAATTAGAGCTAGAACTAGAACTACTCAAAAAACCGTCAACTGATTAGATCGGAAGTTTGTAGAAGTCTGCGGCAGACATTGTTGCTCCGCTCCCTGGTATAGAGCTCTGATTTAAGCGCAACCACTCCCAATGCTGGATCAAAACTTCACTGAGATACATCGCATTTCAACTCCGCAACAGGGATTCGGTCTTACCTCGACCTTTTTCTCGGGCTTGTCGCTTCCCAGCACAGGTCTGGACATAAAATCTTGCAGCTTCTTCGGAGACGGCCGGTGGTACGGTAAATTCAACGACGATTCTGTAGCAAACATCGGTCTAGTTTAGATGAGGAGACAAAAAGATAGAGAGAATATGGATGCTCGTTGAAAGAAATTTCGGAGCGGGCTGAAATAGAGCAAACATTTCATTGTAACTTCGGAGAATAGTAAAGTCAACACGTGATTCGTATTTTGTCTATCAGTCCTGATACTTAGAAAATAGGGCCGGAAACTGTTAGGACTAAGAAAAGTTACGATATTATGAATGCGAGCCGTTTCATATCACTCGAGCAGAGTTGAAAAGAGTAGGTGGAACTGAAAACTGAACATAATGACTTGAACTCGAGTCAAAACACTATGACTCAGACTCGACCCTCTGCTTGCTGACATGGACTCGGACTTGACTCGGTGGTGAATTGAAAATGACTCGACTTGACTCGAGTCAAAACTATGAAAGTGAGATTGACTTGTGACTCGGAACCTTGCGACTTGGTTACCACCCTGGTTTCAATACTATTTCCCACTGTGGGGGAGCTGGAAACCTCGATCAGTCGTGCCACGGCATACGAAACATATAGTATACGGTACAAAGCTTATTCGCAGTGTGCATGTTAGTGAAAATCTGTGAATCCGTTATCAGTCCACAGCATTATCACAGAGTTCAATGAAACAGGAGGTATTGTCGAAAATTTACTGAATAGTCTTTAATATGATGTAGCACTGACTAGCTAGCTCTAATACTCGATTTTGCGCAGCCCTAGACATTTTATCACTCGAGATGACGCAGATACAATGAAAAATAGATAGTAGTGTGCATTTGTGTTAGAATGATAGCAATTCAGTTACTATATCATTACCACTGTTGGGCCGCAGATTTTCATGATGGTGACTGGCGAGTGGCGACTATAAACAAAAGGTCGTCATGGGCCCTTCTTTTCAGTCATCAGCTTCCAAATCTCCATTTAGGGTTGTCCAAATTCTTGAGTAGTGTAACCCGAAGTGACAGTGTGACAGAAGTATTAGTGAAATGATACACTTCTATATTTGAGATGAGTGGATACTGAAAGAATTGAAGCAAAGGCCTTGCGCTCCCGTATATCTCGGAGTTGTGGCTTACGGAAAGCAAAATGTCACCCCTAATTAATCACTGGAACAACAGCTCCAAATAACTTTCTGCTAACCTCTCACGATTCTCTGAGTCTCGCTTTGCAAGGCAAACATGCTGGCCCGCCGTGGGGCGCCTCTTCGTCTTTCGTTTTGTGGTTGCGCGATTTCGCTCGGATCAGGTCCGACGGTTTCTTCCTCGTCGTTCATCTCATTATCGTACGTGTCGTCGTCCTGCGTTAACACAACCGTAATTCCGAAGTTGAAGAGATAGAGTTTGATCACTATTTCCAGCACAGATTTGTACACTATGTACAAACTAGTGGATTTTCAAAATGCGCAATTAACTACTCACTTTTTAACACTCGCAACTAGAACTGCCCTCTTTTCAAAAAGTAAAACTACAACTAAAACTACTCGCTTTTTAAAATTAGCAACTAGAACTAGAACTTCTCACTTTTCAAATTTCACAACTAGAACTAGAACTACTCACTTTTCAAAATTAGTAACTAGAACTACTCGCTTTTCAAAATTCACAACTACGAGTGGAACAAGTTCCGAAACTAAAAATACATTCAGCAAATCCCAAGTGTACAAACTTTGCCGTTTTGCTGAGAAAACTGTGTAATAGAAGTCGAAGTAACGTAAAAACGTTACCGGTACCGCTTGAGCATAAGTAGCAAAACCTATATGAGTACTCCAAAAAAGTAGTAGCCGACATCGTTATTCGTTGCTGACCTCCCAGCTGCAGGTAACTCTAGGAATATGCAGGCGCCACATGCTCACCTGGGTAATAGCGTTTCGACCTTCCGGAACCCCTGATGTCTTTTTTCGGAATATTCTCAAAGGCGGCGAGTCATCGTCCGAATCCGATGATGCGTCAGATTCCTTATCCGATGACTCGGCATTCTTTTCGTCAGGGGTTGCAGGCGATTTCGCATCGTCATCATCAGAATCAACAGCGCTCAGTTTATTCAGCACAGCTTCACCGGTATTAGCTGTTTCACTTGTGTTCTGTTTGGCTGATGTGTTAAATGTCATAGAATTTTCTTCACCGCTGCCAGGAGCTTCGTCATCTTCATCGGAAGAATCGTCTAACTGAATCCTTCGCCTCCGTTGAGATGCTGTAAAATCCAGACCATATCAAAATTAAATTTCTTTTGGTAAGTCACGCCTATTTAGGTATACTCATACTAGTAAATTTCATCTCGTATGCGCAGTACGCCTATTACTATTGTCTGTAAGCCGAGGGTTCCCAACAATGTCATAGACAGGGGGTAGAATCTGAGAACCCTCTACCCCCAGTCGAAACTTGACTATACCTCATTTTAAAATGCCTTATTTTTCTCTCCGAGAGAGTAATCTACTTTATCAAGTTTAGCCAGTAACAAAGAGTATATAACAACTCTAACTCACATGATTTGTCGACAGCTGGCTCGACAGATTCTTCCGACTCCAAATTGTTCTCCATAGTAGAAATCTCAAGAGTCCCCACATCAGATATCACACCTTGAAATAGATATTTACGTGGTGACAGTATATAATCCAGAGATTATCTATGCAAAACCACAACTCCATAACCAATTACAAATATCTGTGAGTTATAGGCTGTGTGAGGCGCTAGGAACAGAAGGCTGCAGACAAGAATTGAAATTATTCACAAGAATGGTAATAGTGGAGTTATATGGGACTAAGGCAATGGGTACTGCCAAACGCAAGGTGAAATTGAAATGGTCCAGTGAGCCACAATACAATTCCATGGCAGAATTGTTCCAGATATTTCCTCGTCCTCTCAACCGTAGATAGTCACTCACAGGGGTGTAGATAGCCGAGAAAAAACGTGGGATATTTTTTAAAAAGGGGGTATTTTAAAAAAAAAGGAGAATGCTTCAAAAAAATGATGTTCCGAGTTCTAACCGATTCATCAGGTTAATTGTAATATACACAAATACAGATATTACAATGGTCAGATAATCTTCCTTGTGTTTGTGACTTCATCATTCGCATATATAACCCAGTTGTAGGATGAAAATACAACACCACAACTCGTAAGCCAAGATAACAGCAGAAAGAGAGACAGCGAGGTATCATGATCTAATTACCAAAGCGGGGGTCGTTATCAAGAAATGGTGCGCGCAGATCATATTACAGCACGGCGGGAGATATCTCAATTTTGCGATCAAATATGAACAAGAACAGCGAAGATGCGCAAATGATGTCTACTGTCTACTAACATGGAGTAGTATTTTGGTGTGTGGAGATAGTTAAGACCAATTAACGTTTGAGCTTGTGCGATTGTATCTCGTTAATAACAGCGACCCGGCGCAGGCTCAGGCTGCAACCAAAAAGCATTCCCAAATGCGTTTGCGGTGCAAACGTGACAATCGCAAATTGTCCAGGCCAAGACTATAACTTCTCATCATTACAACGTTACATCAAACATTGATAGCACGATCACGAGCCTCGAGTCACGGAGTGGCCTAATTTTCCTAGCATGCGATGTTTCTACTACTGGCCATGTAGCCAAGCGCGTTAAAACAGGACAATCAGCAGATGCGTCAGAGGCACGACACACGCAAGTACTGGAAATCGACACAACAACCGAACTAAATCATCGCAAATTGGATCAATACATAATAGATTCCACATCGGACGTTTGATTAGTACAATCTGTTTTGGGACTTTAGGGATCTGCTATCTCTAACAATACAAGCCTAGGTCGTCTGCAATGTAATGCGATACGCTTATTACTCCCGCTGTCACAGACGAGAGAGGAATAGGAGAAACAGGGTATCGTCGCATTTCTTGTTCTGTAAAGACGCTGATTGGGCATCTAATCACGAATGAGCAATTGAGCATCAAGTGATTATACTAAGATAATAACAGAGAGCTCGATTTTGGATCCAAGAGGAGGGGTAGTTTGAGCTTGAGAACGGGGGATATTGGACACCGATTATCCCCCGCTGTCTACGCCCCTGGGTATAGCATTAGCATACCTATTTTCTTTTTTCGACGAACCACAATGACTTCGTCATCATCTTCATCTGTATCATTTTGAGGAAACGCAAAGTTCTGTGAAATGCACAACGAAGCAATGATGTAATCAATAAACAAGAAATTATGCCATAGAAACAAAATCAATCAACTATATCAATTCATCAACACATTACCATACAGGCCAGGCTGGATACAGTGGTGGTTTTCAGTAATAAGTTGTGCGTGACAGAAGGGTTTTCTGGCATAAAATAATCAAGTAATTACGCGAAAAGTTGATCGTGATGTCGCCACCAATTCCACTCTGGCATACAGCCGGGATGGAATCTCGGTACGTTTAGCATAATCTATTTCATGTGCCCAGACAGTTCCTAGCATCACACCTGTGTATTGTCAGTAGTATCTTTGGTGTGCACGAGACACCAATTCCATATTGGGCATACAGGGTCAGGACGCATGCAGTAATTGTACATAGAAACGAGTTTCGGACCTAGGTAGACTCCTGTATGGAATCACTGTCCTGTGCTCACAGAATTCTTTATTTTATTTTTTATTAAATTACTTCAACGTGGGCCGTCATATAAGGCCGTCCAGAAAGCGTAATGGTGAAGCGTGCTGCTTCTTGATTTCCTGATCGGTAGGTCGTGGGTTCGTACCCCGGCTGAGTCAGACCAAAGACCTGATTAGTAACACTGGTATCCATGACTTCCCTGCTTGGCGGGTTGGCGCTAATGCATTACTGGGATAATAGCACAGATAGGTGGTGCAAGATCAAGAAAGTCGTAAAAGGCTACCGCACTTTCTTTGTCCAGCAGCATATGCACATCATGCACTCATGGTATGCATATGCACAGGTCGTGTGTGTGTATATCATGAATCTGTGTATGGGCCGCAAAAAAACATCGAGGACAAAAATAAACTATGTCATTTCCTTTCCTTGGAGAATCCTCGTTGCTCACATGTTATATTGGGCATGGGCAAAACGTTACCGAGGTTCCAGTAGGGGGTGGACTGGTGTGCCAGCTAGTTAATCAATCAATTATATCAATTCATCAACACATTACCATGATACTAAATAAATTTCAAAATTATAGGAGAAAGCCGGTAATCCAGGCTGACAAAACGAATAGAACTGACAGGAATATCATATCATTATTCATAAGAAATATGGTAAACCAGTACCTCTTTTACAGCTGGAAGAACTTTGATTCCGTCGCTTTCACTCATTTCTACCGTTAATGAAGATAGAACACCGCATGTATTGAAGATATCGCGATAATCCGACTCAGCCTATTTCAGGAATCACCGTTATAATTTATAAGTAAGTCCGTCACGCAGTCTGGAAGACAAGATACCGTTAGTTTTTGGAGTGCACACGGTTTTATCTAAGATATAACATGATCGCGTAATTCAAAGACGACGATCGTCTATCGTACTTTGTTTTACTAGCTTTTGTGCGAACACAAGGAAGGAGTGAAGCTGAACACAAAACTCCGCCGAAATTTTAATCAGCTGTGAGTCCGTCACAGATCAGTTTGTTGTTTCCCGCTTTCATGGTTGATCGGTGCTGCGAGCAGTTGCCAGACCGCAGCGATGAGCTAAGCTTGTCAGCTAGTTCAGTTCGGTTTATTCGCAATTTTATCAACGGTCCAATACAGCACAAAAAATGCGATACAATGAAAAGATAGAAAGGTTTCGAAACGACTTGGAGTAGTCTTAGGAATCAGACACCTACCTTGGCCTAGGCGATGTAAAGAGGAAGCACGCACAATCGCACATTGTACACTGAATGAAAAGTGAAAGAAGATAGTGTAGAAAAAAGCAAGCGAAGGCGATGGGCCGTATGCACCAACATGTTTTGAACCCAAACTGGAGCTCAAACAGGGGTTCAGGAGATATTTCCAAAGTATCAACACCGAAACGTCAATGATCTAGCGTTCACTCGCGCCGAATTTGATCGAAAAGTAAACAACCGCGGGAGGTTGTTTAAAATGTAGTTCAGTGCTTTGGCTTGGTTGTCGCTGATTGTGGTCTCCTGTTTCTCGCGACTGGTTGACTGTAAATTGGTTCATGTTGAAGACGTATGTGCACAATTTGCTATCTTTCCGTAAATTAGCAGACTTTCTAAGCTGTAGGAATTGATTTTAGATGTTTCCGAACCCAGTTTCACCAATGTGAGGCCGAATGGCTTACAGTTTACTGTTAGTTGATCGTTATACCGATATTAGCGAGTATAGTGGTGAACCAGGAAATCCATATGACTGCCTCAAGGTACCGGTAATGAAGATGCAATATTCTCGTCTTGCGCCTTGTAGGTTTGAATGAAAGACCTTCGGGTCAAAAATAAATGACAATTATGACCAAGTCTGACGTCTGTATACAGTGTACAGTTTTTGAAGTACCCTGCAGGGTGCAATTGATGAGGCGTTTTCCTTATAAGTTTGATATATTTCACCATCATTGAAGCTATGCCAGTACAGCCGATATTACTGTAGATTGTCCTCATATCCCAAATGACCTGGTTGGAATCCCGGTACGTTTAGCGTAATATATTTGGTGTACCATGACGGTTTTCAGCGTCACACCTGTGACCTGTGTATATTAGTAGAATCTTTGATGTGCACGAGACACTGATTCCATATTGACGAAATGGAAAGCACGTAGCTGCCGGCTGCCGATGTCACGGCATGTCATGAATTGCTGAATCCTCTTTTATGTAACTGTTTTAAGTTTAGTATGAAGTATGAGTACGGAATTTAGTAAAATGGACCCAAGACAAAACTGTAAGTTGATTTGCTTGCTAATGATGTAGGTTGTCGATTGAGTAATGGCAGCAGAAGCTGTATGGATTTGTACTAGACGTCAGGAATCGTGGTCCTGTGATTTGCGCTCGCGGTCGGCTGTAGATAGGTTGGTTTTGGAGCCGCATGTCTTGCAAATCTCTATATTATAGTAATTTTACAGGTTTTAGGTTACATGAGTGAAATATATACACGTCCTAACAACGATAAAGCGTTTCACTAATCTGGAGATTCTCGGATTAGGTCACAGTCAATGAGAACCGGCATTATCAAGTGATGTCGGCCAAGAGACCATCCTCAAAAATGTGCATAATATGCAATAATATTATATGTTGGAAGAAGACACATATACATATACAAAAGAATCACCATGAAACTGAAGGTTATCGATTCCGATTTTGATGTACGTCGCAAAGAAGAGGGGACTAACTCTGGCTCGTATATCAATCGCTAGAGATTTTGGCTGAATATCATTACAAAGTTATCTCTCTGAGTCAAATTCCCCAAAAAGTCAATGACTGCAAGAGTACTCTAGTGATAGGACCGAGAAATCAAAAAACCAGTGATGGAAATGTGCATAATATGACTGCTTTGGAATTGAATCATGTTGGGGGAAGGTAGCCTACATCAACATGGACCACATTCATCTCGATTTCTACAATATCATCAACATGCAACTGAAGGTCATTCATTCTGATATTGATTTACTGCTCGTGCTCAAAGAGGTGACAAACTGCCCTGGGTCGAACGTCAATTGCTAGAGATTTGGCTGAATATCATTACAAAGTTTGCTGTCTGTGTCAAATTCCCCAAAAAGTCAATGACTACAAGAATACTCGAGTGGTAGGACCTTGAAATCAAGAAACCAGTCATGGAAATGTGCAAATATGACCGATTTGGAATTGTACCATGTTGGGGGAATGTTGCCTACATCAACATGGACCACATTCATCTCAATTTCTACAATAACAACATGCGACTGAAGGTTGTCCATTCTGATATTGATGTAGCCTACTGTGCCTGTGTGATGATGGGACTAACTACCTTGGTCCGAAAGTCAATTGCTTTATATTTTGACTGACCGTCATTCCGAAGTTTGATGCTTGAGTCAACTCGCCAAAAATATGAATATACCACCAATCCAAATATAGTGAATGATTAGATCGACTCTGAAAAATGCTTCGGTTGGCACTATGATAAGGGATGTACAAATCTTACATATTCTATAACAAATAATCTTTTATCTCTAGCAAGGTGCTTACAATAATGCTTGAAAGTACGAATAGCATGGTATTTCATCATGTCTAGAGCAGAAAATGTTAGGTGTGCACACTGTGCAGTACTCATGATTGAATGAAAAGTTTTTACTTGGATGAGTTTGTATTTGTAGACTATTTTCATTTCATGTGTTTGGCTATCATGATAATTTATTGTGTGATGATGAAGACCAGACCCTGGAGATTCCTATTTACTTGACAAAAATGCAAATTGAAGGATTTCAGTTCTTTTCACAAACTGTTCAAGTATACAACATGATCATGAACAATGAAATAAGTCTGTCGATTTGTGTTACTTTATCAGTTGAGAATGTTGAATATATGCTGTGCAGATATGGTAGTAGGATGGGATTGTCGGGCTATTGAGAGAACACAGTAATGGTGGAATCTAGGCAAGTTTTGCGCAATTGATTAGGGGAGCACTGATGATTCTCAAGGTGACAGTAAGGTACTCCCAAGGAATTGAAGGAAGCACAGGACACTCATTCCGTTCGGGTTAGATTCGAATGTGGGTAAAACAATGAAGGTGATATTTCACACTGTGAACACACAGAACAAGTTGTGCGGGGTAAGGACAGTGGGTGAAAATCGCCATTGGCCCTCGATTTCTACAGACAGTGTGGTGTCAAATATATATTCATAAGCCAAGATATTGTAAATTTTCGCCCTGTTCTTCAATTTACCTCCTGGCAGGGCATCGCCAGTAAAGCCATGACTAAATTTTGGAACTTCAAAAGCATGATAGCAAAGCTAGCAATGGTATTTGATTCGAAAATGGTTACAGAAATATAGCCGGAGTTTTGTGAATGTGCTCAGCTGCTCATCATTGAAATGGACATCGCGCTAGCGACCGCTGAGTTCCACAAAAACCTTGTTTTGTTTACCATTCGGTCGGCCTTGAGTAGCTTTTCAGGGTGCAAATTGAGCATCTATTTACTGAACGCTAGCTCGTCTCAATGATCATCAGTTCGTCTGAACGGCGTTTAAATATTGATGGTGCATCGCGAGAAATTTTGAACTGATGTTTCGTTTGAGTTATGTTCGAGCGAACAGACGATCAGACTTGAACGTGTTCAATGTTGGTGCATACGGCCCATTATCGAATGTATACATTCGATAGCGAGATCGATAGGTCAGGTCGTGGCCAGGTAATCTTGAGGACGAACTAGTATTTATTTAGTAGTAGGGTTATCATATTTTGAAAATCTGAATAGAGGACATTTTTTCAAAATTTTCAGACTTGCAATACCGGGGGAAAATGCTGAAAAATGGTAAATTTCTCCCACTTCGTGTTCGGTTGACCAGATAAACAGTCAGCTTTCCAACTCATCTCCCGAAATAGCCGCATGAGCTGATCAACTGAATCAGCGGATTTACAGAATCTCTGTCGGATTTTGCCCTATATTTAACCAAAATTCTCTAAACAGAGGACAATATCTCAAATATAGGATACTTATTTGGGCGTCCTTCGAGGACACTTTCAAGAAAGTAAAAAAAGAGGACAAATCCTCTTGATAGACGGACGTATGGTAACCCTATTAAGTAGTAATTGCTTGTAATTCGACTTGAATGTGGACATATGGTCGTCGACTGTCGGATGGCTGGCGGGATGACTTGTGACTCAGTCTAAACCTTGTGACTTGGTTACTGTGGTGTTATGATATGCTTGATTGAACATAGCGATGGGTTCCGTATTGTTTTGATGACAGACAAGCATGTGTCTGCTGGGAATACACTTCGAGTCCGACTTCACGACTTGTAAAGGTATCTGTCTAAGCTCAGTGATAATACTACATGGGTGATAATACTACAGTTTACAGTTACAACCCAGATGATGAAACCTCGCCTCTGATCATGGTTAAAATGGCACAGTCCGAATTCAGTGATAAGCCCGTGGCCATCACCAAAATTTAGCTGGGCGTGAATTAAGGTTCCAAGCTTGCCTGATTTACCGGTCCAGCTCGCATACCCGATTTTGATGGATAAGCATAAATCAATCATCTCGAAAAACCGCACATGGATATTATAATTTGATTCCACGATTTGGATAAGAAATTCCTTACCGGTTAATCAATCAATTTCTCTCAAGCATGAAATATTTGTTGAATAGACCAATTTGAAGTTCAAACCAACGTCCAATATCTTCAAGCAATAATCCTTTTGGATACACAATTAAATCAGATGGAAATACTCACTGGAGTTGAATTTTTCGTCGTTGCCCTTTTCCACTATTGATAGAATGTGCTTTCAGTCCTGTGACAAAGTTTCTGACTCAAGCAGAAACCGACCTGACGGTATGGGACGTGGAGACTGGAGGTTTGAGAATGAGATTGTTAATTCTTATAAAAACTCAAACCCACTATGATGAGGATGAGGACAATAAACCAGCTTATTCATCCGTCTCATTATTAGCTGTGATAAATGCAGATCAGCATCGTTATATTATTTAGGCTTGACGAGGGAGTACGGGTGGCTCTCGTACTTTATTCGTTGTCCATGGGGCGGTAGCTCAAAAACGTTCGCAAAACACTGGATTAGAACGATCGTTTAATATGTATGTATAATAATAGTGTGGTCTTACAATGGTGTGGACACAAGCATATCTCACAGTCCACTGCGATTGGTTTACATCAGACTTTTCATTTGGCCAGAGGCAATAGTAAGGTAATTTTTGACCGGCTTTCTGAAATTGATAAAATCAATTGAAATCTACCGCGGTAGCCTACTGATTGCGAAAATATAAATTTTATTTTGCTCGTGTTCCTGGAACCCCACAAAATCAGCCTCGAATTTTGCATTGTTGCATTCCGTCTGGAATGATATAGCCTATGGCGCAGCTTAGGAGCAATTGCGCAGTGAGAGAGCGTGTGAATGCTCAATAGCTTGCGCAACAATGGCCAATGCGCTTGCGGTTTGCACTGCTCCTCACCAGCTTCCAGGGAAACATTCAGGGAAATTCATAAGCCAGGTACGATCATGGCGCAATGGGGGAGCATTTTCACGATCTGCCTATGCTAATCGCTCAAAGCGTTAATGCAGTATTCGATATAACTTCTCCGTATTGCCCTTCGTCTCAACTACGGGTCTTACAATACCGGAGAAGTCGTCATTTCATGACATTATCCGAATCAGGGCGCTGGCGCAAATAAAAGCTATAAGAGCCACTCTTCGATAGCAAAGGTATTATTTCCCAAGATGCGGTTTAATCTTCATATGCTGTTGAAAATGTGTAACTCATGCAATGTAGCTAGGGTTACATTTGAAATAAAAATTAATTTAAAAGAAATATGGCTCCTTCGACGAAAAAGGCTTCCGACACTTGTCTTTACCGGACCAAAAAATTCTTTCGCCATTATTACATCGTTAGGCAGCATTTTACGGTCGACGGTCATCATCATCGGAACACCCATTCCACACCAATGATATATATCAACGTGCTATAACCGTTGTGCCGACGACGAATTTCGTATACGTCGACAGTTTCTGGTGTAAATCTTCCGTAGGTCCGTGCTGTATGCTATTTCGAATGTATTTACACAATGATGACAATAATTATACAACTTATAATCTCACAATTTTTATTTTTATTTTTCAAGGAGCAATTTTTAAGAAACTATTTCAAACACGTTTTAAACAAAGTGTTTTAAAATACCATTTGCTTCAAATGCAAACCTAAATGTAGCAGCACGAACCCAGCTCCCAGCATCCTCCGCAGATCCCAGTGACATAAAATTCAAGGCCTACTGTCGATTATTTTTCATGATGATGCAATGTTTTAGCAAACTGTTTAAAAGTATCCTGTACACTGGTTTAATGTGATGAGATAATAAGACTTAATCAAAAGAATTTGACGAAATGCAACAGATCATTTCAGCGACATTTGACCGCTAGCAAGCAGTGAAGTCGCATTTCCTTCAAGGAAAATCCATGGGCCAAAATCGACTTGGTAGTTTTGCACAAACTTCAACACAACCGCGCATAACAGGTGTAATAACATAAAGATACGTGCAAATTCTCAGTAAAATACAGTGAATTAAATAACAATTGATTGTATAAATAGACCCTGAGTTGATTTTGATTTTCCAGGGATCCACCGCTCCACAAGCTGAAAAAGGTTAAGAATCACTGATATATCCACCTGTAGCGTTGATACTACGTTGTTTCTTGCCACGCAACATGCTACAACCGTTACTGACGCAAAAGTGTTTCCTAGCAATAGACCTTTCTTTCATTGTCGTGCATGGTATTCTCATTTAGCGAAAAGTTGAGATTCAAGTCCAATGTTCCATAGCATCGAAACTGATGGGCACACCTGGGCTTATGAAGCCGGTATAGCAAACCCTAGTTGAATCAACTGGCCCCAAATTGCGAGCTCTATATATAGAGGCTTGCAGTCGCTCGACATGTTGCGGTTTGTGATTGCGTTGCGTAGGCTACTTTGGCTTCTATTTTATTGAGAAGTTTTGGCTTCGTCGTGGCGCTTGTCAATACCTTAATATTCTGACATTTTCATCCGGACTATAGTACCTTGCCTGTGCAGCACGTTATAAACTGATCATGTCACGGGTGCGGGTGTCTAATTATTGCCAACCTCTTCAACTTTGCGATACCAGCAAGGATTTCTGTGAATAACGAGAACAGAAGCTTTAATATAGCAAACTAGGACAAATTCCAACTGCTACGAATGTTTGTTATATCATATTGTCTTACTCATTATCAATAATTCTGGACTCGTTGGATTGTGAATTTGTGATACTTTTCCATCGGTATTGAAGATTCGAGAGTATCATAATACAGCAAGATGACAATGTATTACCTCGGTAAGAAAGTAATTTTATCAAACGTATATACGTTATACTAGTATTATACACATATGGCACTGCAAGTTGAGATTAAATATTTAGAGTTTTGACAAGAGCTTCCGATAGCCTTGTTTCAGTTGGCGTCCCATTTTTAATGCAAGTTTTATTGTTCGACCCACAATGAGGTATGACCAATAACGAATGAAAATAAAGAAACAATGAATAACACACATGTAATTGACTATAAATGCGAAAATTGAGCTTGCTGGATATTAGATATTATCATGTCAGGTTTCGGCTTGATTGGGGCAGTGAAGTCTGCGAAGAGTCCATAAGCCTTGTTCGATGTTCGTAGATAACAATTAAGCAGGATAATTTGGAGATTAGGACGATTTTTATTAACTCAAAACTAAGAATTTTGCACGAAAAAATGAGATATTTGAACTTGAAAACTAAATTCTACCAAAATTTTGCCCGCAAGTATTTGAATTAGGCATTGTTGTACTGTAGGCTACATAATGTTACAATTGTAGGCCTATTAGGCTACTTTTCCACAATTCTGGTTGGAACTGTCTGCCCTTACGAAGTAGCTTTGGCACCAATAGGGAAAGAACATTTGACAGAGGCAGTTGTTTGCTGGCAGCATTCAAGTCCAGTGCGTATATTGCTAAATTGCTAGTGATACACCTGTTCCTTCATACCGACAATGTTGTTTATCTAATCATAGCACTTTTTAGACCGCCACCCAAATCGAAGTTTCGTTAACTATCCAATATCCGTTATCTACCCAGTATCCATACGTTGGGAACCACTCTGCCGCAAGTAATGCCCACCACGCAGTCAAGATTCAGATTCTTACTTGAGATGTCGGAGTGATCTTGTAAAAACTTCCGACCAACCAAAAAGTTCACTCTTTTTTAGGTGTACTGATCATCACGCCATATCAATCTATTTTGTTTCATTCGATGATTTATGATTTATAATACAACACCAACGAAATGCTGTTTTCAATCAGATTGTGTGTATATAGTAATATGTCTGCCGACTATAGCAAAAATATTAACGGTATTGGTCTTAAACTTTTAGGCTTTTTAAGGCACTGCTTACGCAAATGAGATGGATATGAGGAGCCTAAGGTAAACCTCCAACACGTAGTTAGGAATTCTCGAGTCGACATCGTTCGGAATCGAATCCGCAGCCCATTGTTGTTACAACTGTGGATTATACGTCATATACCACTACGCTATCCCGCCACCACCACCTTTCTTTAGCAATAACGTTGCCAAATTTAGCGGTGGGCCGCGGTACATTTAAAAATCGTAAATTGGATTGCAATCGTATCACATTCACTGCTACATAGACAGACTAGGCTTGAAGAGAGTACTTTCTTCAAGAATTCCCAGTGACCTATGATTTCATCCAGGCCTTCCTTCGCAGGCACCCAAAACTCATTCGTGTTCATATATTCCCAGGCAATGGTGATAATTGGTTAATTTTTTTCAATGATCAATTCGTTTTCGATTGTAGACATATGCATAGCGGTAGTCAAAACATAGCACAAGTATATTGGTTAAAAACCCGATCGATATCGTGCATGAAATTGATCTGTCGATATATCGATATGTGACGTGTATCAAACATATCAATAGAACAGTCAGTCAATGGGACTTTTTAGTGGTAGTTATTTGAAAAATATATCCCACATAGATTTTATTTATTTACAATAAAACTTCAGGTGAGTAGAATAACTAACACTTACAGCCTTCAGAAAACACTTTAAATATCGTCTGGAGTTTATTTGCTAGTGAACCCCTATTTATATAACAATAAAATATAATTATAGTAAAAACACTAATAAAAATATTCGTGTATTACAGTGAATAATCCAGGAACCGGTGGGCAAGGGGCCTTACATATCCCTACGGAAATAATGTCAGGAATAATGGGCAAGCCTGACCGGGTCGATCGAATTGTGAAGCTGCGGAAGATAATAAAGAATAATCAATATAATTGGATTGAGTTGAAAGATAGTACGTATAGTCGGTTTATGGTTTCAACTATCTGCCAAAACTGCACTTGTCGCCTACTTGAGCAGGGTTTTCCGAGACTATTACTGTGGTCCGTGATTACTCAACGCCGAAGCCAATTGGCTATAACTACTATCGGAGTATGTAAGCGGTCCATAAATGGTACCACGTGAATTAATAGTTCAAGGTATCCACGTATTTGGGATAAAATTTGGGATGGGCAGTAAAATTGAGAGGAAATTTTAACAACAACAACGAAGAGAACATTTGCCACAATGTCCGAACAAACCATGGAGATCCTAGCATTTCGCCAGTTTTGCAAATCGATCGAGTCGATGAATTCAGTATTCCGATTAAAGAGCTGACCGTCTGCGATACTGTGATATAGACCAGTGGTTCTCAACCCCCGGTCCGTGGAAAATTTCCCGTCTGTTCACCAAAAATATCAAAATTATATATCTCAATTCCAAAATACAAGACGTTAGAGCAGGGGCGGGCAACATATGGCCCACGGGCCGGATCCGGCCCGCGACGGGATTTTGAGCGGCCCGCAGAGAGTTTCTACCCTGAAAGTGAAATTATAATCAGACAGTATTGACAAATTCTACGTGCCACAGTCCTAATTTGCTTACCCGAAGAGATGGTTATGAAACTGCTTGTTCTGCTTGGGTCTACATATATTTGCGAGCAAACATTTTTGACCATGAATATTAAAAAGAAACGGCTGCGTTCCAATATAGCCTAACTGATGTTCACGTGCAGTCTTTACTAAGGGTTTCTACATCCGACATGCAGCCAGAGTTCAGAGAACTTGTTGACAACTTTGATCGACCACAGATGCCTGATTGACTTCAACAGCTATTGAAGTATACATTAGGTTCATAAATTTAATAAATACTCTTTTCGGTCTCTATACTTTAAACCTAAAGTTTACATTAAGTACGACCTATTCCTCGTATAGGTGGATAAATACGCGATTACTGTATCGATCCTGTAATCTGCCCGCCAAGTACTTCATTTTACCATATCATCATCATCATCATTGGTTTATAAGCAATTTTATCAGTTCAATACACCACAAAAAAAGCGATACAATGAAAAGACAGGAAGATGTCGAAGCGACTTGGAGTAGTCTATGGAATCAGACACCCACCTTGGCCTAGGCGATCTAAAGAGGAGGCATGCACACTTAATGAAAGTAAATAAGATAGTATAGAAAAAGAAAGCGACAAAAATAGGGCGGCATGTCATGGGAAGCGAGATCGATAGGCCAGTCGTGGTCCGGTAATCTTGAGGATGGACTGTATTTATGTAGTAGTAATTGCTTGTATTTCGACTTGAATGTGGACATGGTCGTCAACTGTCGGATGGCCGGCTGGATACCGTTCCATACATCAGGTCCGGCATATTTGATATGGCGATGATCTTTTCGGTCGATCATATGATATTTGGCCCGCCGACCGGAGAAGTTGTCCGCCCCTGAATTAAAGAAATAAAACATCTAATTTTACATTCATTATGAAGTTTGATGGTGTCATAGTATACTATAGAGTAGATCTGGTCAAAGTGCGTCCCGCGGAGCTATTCTGAGCGGCCCGCGATACGTTGCTTGGAATTCAAAACATAATTCTACTTTTTAATGTCTCTGTGGACTAAAACCCTGGGTTGAAAATTCGTTTACTTTGAAGATTGTTCTTTTAAATGCCGCGACTACGCAGCCTTCACACCTCGCACCGCGTAATCCAGATTCAAAGTCAATGCAGCAAATTATGCCGTAACGATTAAAGTCACAAAAAGTCACCAAAACAATTCTTTGTTGCCATTATCATTATAGGCTACGCATTAAACCAGGGGTGGCCAACCTTTTCGGCCAGAGGGCCACATGTATATTGACGAACCATTGCGCGGGCCACTAGCCGCGCCAGGCGCGAAAATTTTTTAACGTTTATAAGTGAATAACATTGGTACTTGAGTGTATTGCGGATCTGCTGTATATCGCTGAGCTCAGTTTGCAAGGACTGGATTATTTGGTGCCTGGACATATCGATATCGAAAGCTTCGGCCAATATGCGTCAATGGTTTTGTGCCCAAGTTTCATCGTCGACGGTCTTTCAGTGATCGCGAACGCAAAGTCGCATATTGGACGATACTTTTTGTGGCAATTGCGAATATAGGTAGACTCTATCTGGCTTATTAAGTGGTACTTTATTTTTATTTTCAGGAGGGGTAACAATATTAAAAGCAAGAAATCGAGAGATATCATTATGCGCGAAGCGCGAAAAAAATATACTTTAGCTAAATCTACCGCAAAACATTCTACTTTATAGTAATGTATGATCATCTACCATAAATGTTACAGGCCCATTGAACTGCCAACGCGTCGGAACTGATATTTTAGTCATCAACATCCTAAATGTTGCCGCCAGACTAATCCAATTTTGGTTGGCCTTGCAAGTTCACAATCTGGGCAATCCATTTTTAATAAGATAATTAATTTCGAAAATCTTCTCGCGATCCACACGGGCTGGCTGCCCCTGCATTAAACGGTAAGTTGTTGTTGTTTGTGGTATTCAATTCATGGTGTTTGTCGAGACTACTATATGGTCATTTACACCAGGCCAATTTTGTTTTTATCCGAGCAGGTCGCCGTGTTTAAGAAGTTTAATTTAAGTCGGTCTTACGACAAAAACACGAAGACATGCACCCGCTCAAGGGAGGGCAAATTTCAGATGAACTGCAAGCTTCGCTCATCAACAAAGGAAATTTCGCCAAGCTGCACACTGCTGGAAAGCCAATCACCAAGACGAGATTTGAAGCATCCCAAATACATTTTATTGTCCTGATAGAAAAACGCGGATAAAGGTTTAACGAGAGTTCAAAATGTATCATGTTTAACTGTTTCGAAATATGGCGTCAAATTAATATTGTGTTTTGGTAATAAACCGTCACCTTCTCATTCCCTAATATTAACACATCTAACGTGCAGCAGTCATTAGGTATCAGCGTAGTTTACTGCTTTCAATTTAGAAATAAAATTAATACGCCTGAGAATAGACTAAAATTTTTGACTCGGCCCGCCAACGTGTTTTGTGCTTCTCATTTGGCCCGCGGAGGAATATAGTTGCCCACCCCTGCTATATCGTAGGCCTATTCATGGTCTGCATTGTCCGTACGTAACAATGGTGCAGGTGTAGCACGAAAGTGTTTAAAAGTAGCCTTCAACTCGTTTAGCACAAGTCATACGTGAAAGTTACTTTTAACGAAACTTAGTTAAATTCCGCAGTGCAATTAACCGTCACTTGGCAGTATTATAGAAGCTATACCAAACAGAAGAGTCACATTTCGTTCGAAGGATATCGGAAAATCGCAATGAAGTTATTGTCTGTCACAGGACCTAGCGATCCTCGCGTTGTAGTAACTTCTATTAACCCACGTATAAATATCTAATTTACTAAATGCAGAATTAATGGAAGTTTTTAATATTACATTGGAGTTGCATACATTTGTTGTAATTAAATCTAGGATTCATTCGAATTTCTTACGGTTCATCATCCCGCGACACTTTTTGTCAAGTTTCACCGATCCGCGAGATTAAAAAGGTTTGGAATCACTGCAACTGCAACACCAATGGGCTGCGGGCTAGAGTCTGACTGAGGTCGACTCTAGAATTAATACCTAAGTTGTGGAGGGTTATTTATGATCCTCCTCACAATCTCATCGGTGTAGTAGACTGTAGCCGGTGCCTTTTAAAAGCCTGGACGTGAGCCGTGCTATAGGAATGAAGAAAATTGGCCTGGTGTAAATGAGCATACTAGTCGAAAAACACCATGAATTCCACCTACCACTCATACAGACTCTCTGCTTACAACTACATCGTATACAATATCATCATTAGGTCGAATGTTCACCTCGAATCCCTTGAAATTCTTGCGGCAAGTAGCTGAGTTTTTATGGGATATATATATAATCCTATAGTCCTATATTCCGAAGCTTTCAAACTAATGCTATCCATAACACAGAAGTCTTACATCGGAATGTCGAAAAGACTAATTGCAAGGTCGAGTTCTCATACAAAGATCCAGGTGGAACATGGTTGGAATTGACTCAATATAACGTACCGCAGAGCAATGTGAAAAACGTCTACTTCAGGATAAAGGAATGAAAGGAAAATAAGAATTGAAGATATATCATTTTGCAATATTCGCATGAATATGAAGAAATAGCCTAGTTAGCATATTATCCGTAGCCTATATTGGGGCTAAATCACATTATCGACATACGTAATAGCAGTAGTGCGTATTATAATATATTAGAAGTTACCTAATCATAGAAAGCAATACTGGCTTGCAATGTTGGAATGACTCGAGTCAGACTCGAGTGAATTTTTTCGTATAACTTGACTTGACTCGGCGCTTCAGAAACGTGGATTGACCCGTGACTCGGAGCAGTATTCACGAGTCAATTTCAAGTCATTAAGTAAACGGTGTCGATTAAATAACCCTATCTTGTGTATGTCCGGGCTGTTCACGATACGCCGATGTCACTTGCGAGAGCAACCAGTCATTCACTGACTGTACGTTTCAATGATCCTCCATTGCTACATCACAAATAAATTGACCGCAAACGCAACGATCACAGCCTACGTTGTCGCAGTAGCGGTCGATGAATTTAATAGCGACGTATCTTTGTTTCTTAGACGGCTCAGTGCTTGCATTGCGCAGTGCTCACCTTTATCAACCCTCTTGTACGATCGAATATAGTTTATGCGTTTATATTCTCACGGATGTGTAGATGGGTAGTGTATCGTACCACATCAATTTGTTCAACTTCTCGAGGCTTTATATTCGATCCTCTATATTGGCTGATAATAAGTAACTGTAGTATGTTGCTATGCAGTTACTCACATATTTAATTTTCAGTTGTACGCGTGCGTGAGCGATACAACACCTTTTTGCATTTATATTTACCTTTATGTATGTTATTTGATTCAAGATAAATGGCCATTTAATCAGTCCTTCACCCAGTTAGCAAAATGTAATGACCGCATCATCACTCATACTTCGAAAATTCAATTTGACTTGTATCGTGACTTGACTTGACTCGACTTGACTCGAATCACCTTAAAAAACGAGTGACTTGACTTGACTCGAGTCACCTTTGAAAATCCATTGACTTGACTTGACTCGAGTCAAAATGTGCAATGACTCGAGATGACTCGTGACTCGAAGATAGTGACTTGATCCCAACACTGCTGGTTTGGATTAGAGCAGGGGTTCTCAACCTGGGGTGCGCGGGAAGCTCTCAGGGGGGGGCGAGAAATTGACCACGTCTATATGAATTCTGACTAAGAATGTGCTTCACAATCATTCTGAGAAGACGATTGTTAAAGATGAGACTTATTTCGTATTCAAGAAATCTCGCCAAATTCCAACTCCAACAGTCGCGCTCAACGGAGTATAGGCTGATTTCAACTTCATTTGAGGGGGGGGGGGGGTCAGGGGGGGAAGCAATATTTTCGACCATCCCCAAGGGGGGCGCATGTCCAAAATGGTTGAGAACCGCTGGATTAGAATGTTACGAAACGCACCACTAATCAGTAATGATTCATTCAATAAACCGCCGAATACAGAAGCATTTCCAGTTACTATCAAGACTTATGTAGGGTAGTCGGCGACATTTCATCTTTGCCATGCAGCTCGTATATTATCTAAGCAGCATTCAGAAGTGATGTAAGACAGGTCTTCTTCAAAATACCGGTTTTCCAAATTTCACGGTTTCACTGATTAAATTGCATAAACATTATTTTTCAGTTCCAAGTAGAAGTCAGGCAAAACCAAATTGAATTCCCGCTCATTTTTGAAATTAATATCAATTACGGGGACAAATATATTCGCTTTGCCAGGACCAATGACCATACTTCGTGTTGAAGGTATTCCCGTTCCTCATTTGGTAAAAAAAACAAGAACTTCATCAGTGAAACCCTAAAATTTGGAATATTTTCGAAGTGCTCTAAAGTGAGTGCGTGAACGGTGCCATACGACAACGATTATGTAATTGTATGCCCCGCGTGATTCATTCACCCATATCTGCAAAATGCGAACCACCTCCTTTATGTGAGTTAACAACCGGACAAAAAGCCTGCATGGCAAAATAATTCCGCCAAACAAACTGCGCTAACGAGCAGACATGTGGTAATCGTCAGACTTGTACAAACTACTGGATTTTCAAAAAGCGCAATCAGAACTATAACTACCATCTTTTTTAATTCCGCAACTAGAATTAGGACTATTCACTTTTCAAAATTCGCAACTAGAACTAGAACTAGAACTAGAACTAGAACTAGAACTAGAACTAGAACTAGAACTAACGACATGTAAAAATTAATGCACCGCAGAATATTGAGCAAACTTTTGACTCAGCCCGTCAATGTATTTTCTGCTTTTCGTGCTCAGGAAAATAATTACGCACCTCTGGTGTAGTGGGTCCCAATTCCATAAATGTTAAGAACCGTACTGAAGTGGATTTCATTCTTCTAGGCAACACATTAATTTTTATTTTATCAGAAATATCAAACTTGGAATCGACATTACAAGAGACGTGGGTTTGAGTTGAAATGGGAGAGATTTCGACCCCAGTCCACCCGCTGGCTACGCCACTGTTAGTAGTGATATGGCTCTGAGCTGGCAATGGCTGCAAAAGTACACAAACATCATCAAACAGAACACCGGTATCCCGATTCACGCAAAACCACGACAGCTACTTTCTCTAGTTGTTCGGAAACTAATAATATTGTCAAATGTGAAACTAGATTTGTAACTAGAACTCTCAATTTTCAAAATCTGAAACTAGAACTAGAACTAGTATTACTCAAAAAACGTTAATTAGTTGACCGTCAACTATAACTAAATGAGTAGTTTGTACAAGCCTGGTATTCGTAATTTGTAATCATAGTCGAATAATATATGATTACATTAATTGTAATCGATCACATTTGAAAAAAACTTTAAAGTGATCGTAATCTTAATCGTAATCGTAATATATGAGATTGCATATAATCAATTATTCATAAATATAGCCATAGGCTATATATAGGACTTGGCACAATGATTCGAGTACTCGAAGATGAATAGACTAATATAATTCTAACATTTCGAGTCGAGGACGAAACGTAAAGTATATCAGATTCGTTTGGATTCACTGCAGAAGGGAGGTGGAATCATGACATGTAAAGCTATAGTGTGAGAACGTACTGCCAAGTGCCAACAGTAATATGGAGATACCATCGGCAAAATGAAATGAAAGAAAGGCAATGACGCATCAGAACAGGGGTCGCCAACTGAAAACTGGTCACGGGCCACTTTGCAAATTTCGTTGCAGCCGCAGGCCGCATGAATTCAATATCGATTTAAAATGGGAGACCACATTCAAAAACTTTGCGTCAGTACAACGATGTGCTACCTATCATAGGCGATGGGTATGGTGACCACAAAATAAGTAATATTTTATTTAGGAGATACAAATACAACAAAAAATAATTGTCAACAATTTCATCGCTCGTGAATTTACTGAAAATAGGCCATTTTCCGAAGATGATAGAAATAAAAAAAAAACTCCAATGCGCCAGGAACTGCATAAGAGTGGAGGAATGAATTCCATGTGAGGTGAGTTTGCGGCAGGCCATATATTCATGACCAAGACACGACTGTGGCGCTGAAATCTTTAAAATTCAGCCAAGATCAACCTCGGATCCATGCTGTTGTGTGAGTCATTTATTCTTGGTACCTAAACTCTAATGGATTTTTCCACAGCCTATTTAAATGTATGATGTATCTTTTTACATTCTATATCGTGACATGTGAGCAGAACGTGTTCGATCAGAGGAACCATGGTGTAAGAATTGATTGTAACAGCTTTTACGTGATAATCAACTCTTTCTGGTACGCCAAGTCGTTCGTACGGACCAGTTTCGCGAATCTTCATTCTATGTAGGCGCGAGTTCAATTTGCAATGGCGCGCTTGTAGACGGAATAAGTATCGCGTTTGCTCTTCTTAGCAATGATAGCGATGGGCCATGAAATCTGAGCACAATAGCCTCTGTATCGCGGTACCTGAATATTAGGGATGATGTGAACGTGAGGTTCACGTTCGCGTTCTGTGTGTGAACCTCTGAAAATTAGAGGTTCACGTTCACAAACGAACCTTGGTAGGTTCTGCATGCACTGTGAAGTTTTCCATATAATACAATTTTCATGTCATTATAACATCTTTGGCTGAAATTCTTTGCATTTCAACCTCAGACCACTCTATGTCTGGCAGCATAAAAAATCAACGCTAACCGAGCATGTACCTTGCGGATCTCAACGATTTTATACGCGTTGTTACAAAAGTTTACTCGAACTATTCAGTTTTCCTTTTGTGGGTATTTAGTGAGTCTCTGCTGTGAGCTTGACCCGCAATCATACAATTTCAAGAACGAAATACACTACATGTACTTGTACACTGTAAAAAATCTGGTAGATTTACTGGGAAATTTCTGAAAATTTTGCAACGAATTACCGGTCGCAGCCAATTACTGTCCGTAGCTTGTAATTTTACATTTTGATATGTAATATTGCCTCAATTTAGCTGTAAAGTCAAGTTTCCAGAATTTCTTCGCAAAATTACTGACAGTTACTCGTTACTGAAGTTTACCAGGCTATTGGCAGAATTGATTAGCTTGAAAATCTCTGCAGCCAATTTATACGTGGAACTGAATGTTACTGGTATCATTCTCGTGGTGATTTGACGTGATTCAACCTCGTTCGCGAGACTGGGGTCTATCATACGGAAATTGTTGGCACTAGTACTAATTTCAGTATAGTACATAATAGGGTAAAAGAAACAAATGACAATCGTAGCGAATGTGGTACACCATAGCCACTGTGACTATATTATATTATAAGACTATGGCTATAATGCCGGTCTCGCTGATTACATTCGTTGTCACGGATAGGACTGATGAGATAGAATATCAGTTTAGGATGTATAATATTGTTCGGGAAACTAGAAATATCAGCAACGCATGCTCTGTTGACCATTTCGTAATGGAGAACAAGGCAACCTGAAATAGGTTACATTAGGTCAGGGGCGGGCCGGATCTGGCCCGCGACGGGATTTTGTCCGGCCCGCGGACAGTTTCCCGTCTTCTGGGAGATTCCCCACTACTTGCTTAAAAGTCAAATTTTAGTCATTCTATGTTATTATTAGGGCAATTTTTTACCCTAAAACTGAAGATTTTGATCTAAAAAATCAAAATTTTGACATTTTTTACGTTAAAAAAACTTAATTTCGACCTAACGTTTGCAAATTAGGGGTTTTCCCACATAATGTAAGAATTGTACTACTTATCTTCATTTCTGGTTGGAACTGTCTGTCCTTACGAAGTAGTTTGGCCTGAAAAAACTTTTTTGACTCAAAAACTGACAAATTGTGACAAAAAAAACTTTATTTAAACGAAATCTGACCGTATGAAGAATTCCAGTAGTTACATCACGTATTATGACAGAAATAATTAAAATTTGTTGTAGTACAACGAAAGATACTTTCCTACATTCTCGGGTAGAAAATGTCTTTTCCTACTAAGCAGCTTGCCAAGAATGGAAAAAGAACGTTCAACAGCAGCAGTTGTTGGCTGACAACACTGAAGTAGTGCGTATACTGCTGGTGACACACCGTGTTGCTTCATTCTGACAATGGTGTCTACATCACTATTTTTCATCATGCGCTTATTGATATAAGAACCATGCAATGCCCACGCAGTCTTGCTGCAGTTAGGATATCGCGGTACGTTAAGCATACCACCATGTCAACCTATTTGTTTCATTGGAATGTTTATGATTCACAATGAGCAGAGAATGGGCCGCCTACAACGTTCGGCCTATGAAGTAGGCTAAAAGCTTCAAAATGTCAAATGATAAGTTCGCCGACAGTGCAAAATCTACGATACAAACGAAATGCGGGTTGCAAAAAAAATTTGACTTTAAACAAATTTGACATTTTTTGACCTAACGCTACAATTTTGACAAAATTTTGACTTTTTTTGACATGTAAAAAATCGCACTAGGTATTATATACGTGTGTGCGCAGCGTGTGAGAGTGAAGCTCACGCGTAAGTTCGTCGAAGTGAGAAGACTTGCCTTATCGGCATGTACGATGTACTCAATCCTAATGAATTGATATCTTGGTAAATTTGGGTTACCGGGCTTATCAAACGCCTTGAAATCTTAATTAAGGATTGCACTAAAGAAATTAAACATGGAACGGCAACGACCGATTTTGCAGCTTCGTTCCGCTTCGCCGAGGCTGGAGTGGAGAATTGTTTTGCGTAAGCAACTGTAGGATTTCTGACAATCCAAAAGCTATCTTCCCGAGCGCAGAAATTATTGAATCTTATCTTGATCGAAAGCTATTGTTGCACCGATTCCGAAAATATAAATTAAAATAATGATCAGGCACTGATCCACCTAGAATCCGTCCTCCAAGTCTGAAATATCGGCATTGTTCGAACAATCGGAGAGTCGCAACGGGTCATTGTTATGGCCATTGTATTGCGCATACCAGATTGTTCTGAACAATGCCGATATTCATTGTACATTATATCATTTCACTGAAATGTCGCGTTGGAATTAGCAGTATGACGTCACGTCACGTCATACGGTTCACGTTCGCGTTCACACAGAACATTTCAAAAAGGTTACGTTGGAATTAGCAGTATGACGTCACGCTACGTCATAAGGTTCACGTTCACGTTCACACAGAACCTTTCGTAAAGGTTAACGTTCACACGAACCTGAACCTTTCATGTCTTCACACCATCCCTACTGAATATGTTTTCGAAGACTGCACCTATTTGTAGCACCATTTACCATTTTTCTTTTGTAACGAATGTCGTGACCTTTCAAGGAAAGACTACTCACATGACGATAGGAAACGCAGCTACACCTATACCGTTGGTTGTTCCGAAGGACATAGGAACAACGTAATAACGAACTGATATGAGGCAAAGGTGGAAACCTAGCGGACAATAAAACACCACAATCTACCCGGCCTAGAAGAATTAGCCCAACCTAATGCCGTCTTGTTGTGATATTGCCATACCAGTCTGGCGATCTCCCGATCGGTGGTTCTCCATATAGAATTGCCATGACCTTTCTAGGAAAACCGACCGATATCCAAACGGTTTTCCAGTTTTTCGGCTATTAACTTAAGTTGTAGACCAGTGGCTCTTAACCTTTTTTCCCGCAGCGCTCCTTTTCGCAAAATGCATATGTCTTGCATCCCTCCATATTTTAGGGACGGTGGAGCAGGCGATCGTCATGATTTGCTAGCTGTGTTAAACTTCATTTATATTGAATCAAATAATGAATGTTAAGTTAAATATAAATGCAAAAATGCATTGTATCGCTCACACACTAGTAGAGATGCTAATAAAATACGTCAGTAACTGTATAGCTAAATCAGAGGTGTAAAACATACGGCCTGCCAAATGATTTCATCCGTCCCGCGAAGCCATTCTGAGTATAGATTGGAAAATGCGTGTATTTTATCCAACACATTTCTCGAATTTGTAGTAAGAAATACTTAGGACTAATATTCCTTCACGATAGCAAATGTCGAGTATGTTCATAGGCCACATTATGACAGCGGAGTTGTGATTTCTAGTCATCTTCAGGAGGAAGTCACTACTATCGACACCCAATTCCGAGAAGGCGAAAAAGTCCATATATTGAGTTAGGAGTTGCAAAAATTGTTCAAAAACTAGTTATTCACAGAAGCGGAACGCCAATCCTAAACCCATATAATCGATATATATGCATGTTACATGGAGTATATAATAGGTACGCGCTACATTCTGTTATTATCAGTCAAAATATAGGATCGAATACGAAGCCTCCAGAAGTTGAAAGAATTTGATATCGTACAATACACTAACCATATGTACACATTCGTGAGAATATAAACGCACAAACTATATTCGTACGATTTGAATCACACAAGAGGGTTGGTAAAGATCAGCGCTGCGCAATGTAAGCACAGAGCCATCTAACAAACAGCGATGCGTTACTATTATAATAATTTACTACTACTGCTACGATAACGTAAGCTGTGATCATTTCGTTTGCGGTCAGTTTATTTGTGATGTAGCAATGGAGGATCCGTGAAACGTACAATCAGTTAATGACTGGTTGCTCTCAAGTGACACTGGCGTATCACGCACAATCCGAACATACACAAAATACAGTGATTTCATCGGCACCGTTCATTTGATGACTTGAAATTGACTCGTAAATTTTGCTCCGAGTCACGAGTCAATCCACATTTTTGAAGCGTCGACTCAAGTCATTTTTGCCAAGTTACTCGAGTCAGGGTTCGTGGAAGAGGAAGTGCAAGAGTTTCTCCACAAAAAATGCATTGAGCTGTTGAAACTTCCATTGTGCACAAAGTCTCACAAGGTTCTCAGCACCGCTGTCGTACCGTGCCAATACAATCCAATCTAACCTAGTTTCGAATATCACAAATAATGTTGATAATGTTTCGCTGACACCCGTTGTCCCAGTTAAGATTCGGAAAGATTTTGTCCCTTTCTTGAATGTTTTTTTTGCCGGCTGGATGTTTTTGTATTGGTATATTGATATCGAAGCCTTTCGTGGTTAGGAAGTGAAGGCTGTGAGTAACCTTGGATGAGTAGTATTGTAATGTGAGCATGTCGGTAATTTTGAGTGAAATTGGAGCCGCATCCGAAGCTCCTCACTTTAGGCGCTTGACATTATTAACCCAGGACACGTGAAAACACATAGAGTTTAAGCCGGCATGCGTCTCCGCGACGGGCCCTGCCAAAAAGATTGACAGCGATACAAGCTTGACCCCTCAAATCAGCGTCGCATGTTTAAAGTCATACGATATTGATTAGGGATGGTGTGAACGCGAGATTCACGTTCGAGTTCTGTGTGTGAACCTCTGAAATTTAGAGGTTCACGTTCACAAACGAACCTTTGTAGGTTCTGCACTGTGAACCTTTTTCATATATAACGCAGTTTTCACTTCCTTATAACATCTTAGGTTAAAATCTATTGCATTTCAACTGCGGGCCACTCTATGCATGGCGCTGGCAGCGTATGAAAATCAACACTAAATCTCAAAATTTTCGGCTGTGAGCTTGACCAGCAATCACACAACATCAAGAGCGAAATACACTACAGATTAGGCAGTCAGCGAACAAGCACGCACCTTGACAATCTCAAAATTTTCGGCTGTGAGCTTGACCAGCAATCACACAACATCAAGAGCGAAATACACTTCAGACTAGGCAGTCAGCGAATGATGCTTGTTGAACCAATCAACGAAATTGATATCGTTGTCTGATGTAAAAATTCTAGCAGGCGTACGGGGTCAATCTGGACTTCATATGTTTATTGTATCATAAAATCCAAATTCGTGCGGTTAGGGTTTTGGCTACTGCTGTATAACTTGTTAATGGAGTAATATCGGTAGCAAGAATTGAAACCCATTTCACACTGTGCTCAATATCAACTTAGCAATACTCAGACGCTGAATACATTGTCTGCTCTGGCTTAGACCGGGCGTAAAAGCTTATATTCCCGTGCAAGTAGGCTTACTCGTCAAAATTGTTGGCAAAGCGACAGAAGATATTGATTTCATGGGATCATTATATTATTTGATTGCCCCAGTTGATACATCTGCCGACGTTTAAAACGTTAATAAGTACTTCAGCATTGTGACATTATGTGGCCCGAGTCGTTGCTAGGCATCGTGTACAATCTGTACATTAATATAGGCTATCACTTCACTGAAATGTAGGATTGGAATTAGCAATATGACGTCGCGTGACGTCATGAGGTTCACGTTCGCGTTCACACAGAACCTTTCAAAAAGGTTCACGTTCACACGAACCTGAACTTTTCAGAGGTTCACACCATCCCTAATATTGACACGTCCAGTGCATCGGTCATATTATAGTAGCCTACTCATGAATTATCCTTTTGTGAGTCTCACAAGAAGCGTAGGTGTCCTCGCTAGAAAACGATAGGATCCCCTTGCTTACATGAATAACATGTGACCTTATTAACATGAAATACGTAAAATTACATGGTAATGGTAATTTGCGTAGCAGTCATAAATATATTAGGAATTGAATCCGTTGGCTTTTCAAAAATGTTTTAGGGGTAGCCTACGTGACATAGACGCTTATGAAACACTGTTTCGAAATATTGTTATTTGCGAGATTCAGCGTTTACATAGCTATTCAGCTAAAGCTACGTGGCGTTTCCAGAACTAATCAATTAAATATGTACGCCTTTACCCGTATGGACGAAAGTGGAGGCTGTTTGAGCGATGAGCATCGTTAGATCGCGTGATTGTCCATCGCGATAATCCGCGGAAAAGACTAATATGAGATCAATTTAATTATCAGCCGAATCCAAATATTTAGAGAAATAGTCAGTTCTCGAATTCGAATGGAATTATGTTTTCTTGTACTACTCTGAAACACATTACACACAATCAATCTGCAATTGCTTTCGATTAGGTTGATTGAGCTTGCAGGCCTGCTATCGACTTCAAAACCGCATTGTAGCTTTCACCGAATCCTGTGAATTATTTCCTGTTTTTGCGCCATACACATCAGGTATGAAGGTTGACAATTGCGTCCTAAGAACCGATTAAACTTGCGAAAAGTGAATTGTTAGCTAAATATGCATCTTGAATATGTATCAGTGAGAGTAATTATATGACAGTGCTGTTGAACTGAACGTCTTTGGTACAGTGTCGTCGCACAAGTATGCATTTAATGTCATTGCACGTACTATTAAGTTATTAGTTTTCAGTCAGTTGACGATTGTAAAGTGATAGATGTAAATTTGCTTGGAATCTGACAGAGAATGTAATTCATTTTCTGTAAGTGTATTGAGGAAGAAGGTTGAAAAAAGCATCTTTTATTTACGATGTATTTACATCAGTACCTAGGTTAGCCTATCTCGCTGTGCCTGCAAGTATGTCAGATTTGCAATGCCTCGACGAGCACGATAATGCGTCTACAAAGTATTTGGTTATGGGCGCGAAAGAAAGCTATCGTCCAGGTATGCCTAAATATAACAGAGTGACATGTTTGTGTTTTGTATCGACTTGCGCTCGGTTATAATGCTGTCGACAGTTCGAATATCTCCTATTATCCATCGAGCCTACATTCAAGCATGTTCCAGATCTTCGATTTTATGATAATCACGGGATTCGGATTCGTATCTTTGTTGCATTGATCTGCATATATCAGGACATGGATTGCATAGTCTCGATGGATATGTTAAGTATAATCAGATCTTGATAGTGCGAACCCTGTCCCCTATATGGTTCTACAGTGACGTGCGGTGAGGTTCAAGGCTGGTGAGGCACGGACCCCCCCCACACACACACACACAAACACATACGCATGTAAAGTAGCCTACCTGATAAAGATATCCAAAATGTGAATAACAACAGCAGCGGGTATAGAGAGCATTTTCTTTGCACCCTGATAGCCGTTGCAATTTCACATTATACAATACATGTAGGACTGGTCGCTATTGTGCTAAATGGGCAAGTTTAGGCGGATAATAATGACTATCTCTTCAAGTACCGGTATGAATTATTCGAAGCATAAAGCAACGACAATGTAGCCTATGCAAGTAGCTATCACATACTACAATTTAACGGAAAATATATAGCAGTGACATAATTAAGGGAATGTATTTGCTCCGCATTACGTATTGGCCGTCGCTACTATATAATTCCTACAAGACAGTCAAGACCAGTGATTCCCAAGTGCGGCCCCCAGATAGCCTTCTTGCGGCCCCAAAAATATATTAGGAAATCGATTTATGACAAAAAATAAAATTTATATTTATAAAATACTCTTGATTGGCTTGGCCTCTGTAGTTTTAATTATAGAATTGCATGAAAGTTGTGAGTATAGACTGCTAGCGTTACGTCACTGCTGTTTCAATGCAATGTGCCCTAACTTTCCAGTCGAACGGGCAGTAGCTATAGATATAAATAGGTATTGATAACTTTCAAAACCGGAGGAAAATCCTGAAAAATGGTAAATTTTTCACACTTCGTGGTCGCTTGACTAAAAAAGAAAAAGATGCTCAACTCCCGGAAAATACAGTTTTTCTTTCTCATTAACAGGTGGTTAACTGAAAAAAAGGTCAACTTTGCTGTCCAGCTCCCGGAATAGTCGCGGTAGCGTTCCCATAGTGCTGACTTAATGTATATCAGTCGAATTCGGCCCTATATGTAATCAAAATCCTCGAAAATGAAGACAAAATCTCAAAAAAGAAGACACGTCCTCCGAGGACACTTTAAAAAATCGAAAAAGAGGACTAATCTTAAAAGACGACGTATGGTAACCCTATGATAACTAGATGTGCAACACGTGACTCACGGTTGAATACGCCGATCGGATGCATACTGCTTAGCCGGCTAAAAGCAGCATAATTAGTAGTCCTACAGTCAGGACCGTAGCTGTCGCACCCCAAACCCCCCAATTGAGGGGGGCCGAGCTCGAACGGGGCTCAAAATCATTTCGTGAGTTAGCATAAATTATGAAGTATTTTTCCAAAATTTATGCAACTTTTTCAAAACTTTTTCGCGCCGTGCGCGATTTCAATTCGCCACATATCTTGATTATTTCGCACTCTTCCCCAAGAAAAAATACGTAAGATTTATGAAAAGTGGCATATCAGCGTTGGCCATGACCGCACCACAACTCACCAAGACATATAAAGTTTTAGGCCATGTAACATGTGACTCCAAGAAGTGTGTCAGAACGATCGGCAGCGAGCAAGCCTTGGCCGTAAAACTCTGCTTTTCTGCTGACCAAAAACTTCGAAATATCAACAAATTCGTTATATATTTATAAATACATATAGGTTTAATTGTCCATCTAGGCGCCTAAATGACTGGCGCCGAATGTTCTTGTCTTGGCAATCTTAACCTCACAAGACAAATACCATCCCGCAGGAAAGAAAATTATATGCCAGTGAAGAAATACCAATCTGAAATCGTGGAATCTTTCAGTTTAGTAGGTTTGGGCAATTCTACATTTTTTGATATAGCAGACAGGAGGTCACGAAGTAACATCATGTAAAAAAGTCATACCTAGGGGTCCGCCGCCCGAAGATGTTTAATTTTACGGGGTCTGCAGTTTCAAAGACACTTCTCACTCAGCTCTACCGGTAAATCTGATTACGTGGGCAAAGAGTACAACCATGCAATTCCCGGCCGTATTCGCCGATTTTATAATGAATTATCGGAATATTCGCGCGTCGCGCTGTCTCACTAAACAGTACAACTTTGATAATTTCGTGGCAAAAGCGAACAACGTGATGCGGGGTCAGTTTATCACCCTATGGGAGCCTGGAGTCCTGACGAAGTGCTGTTACGTTCCTGTCAACGGGTATACCCCCGGAGATGTTTAATTATTATTGAGGGGGCCTATATCTTTTCAAACACACCTCACTAAGCTCTACGGGTAAATCAGTTTACGTGAACAGAGACAGGATGAAAATTGATAGCAATACATGCAATTCCCGATCATATTGACCAATTCAGTCATGAAACTGAAGAAATTTCTCGCGCTTCGCGCGTCTACGCCAGGAAAGCTGATTCACTCAACGGACACCCAATGCAGCAGATAAGTAGCGGTTAACAGTGTACAGTTTTGAAATCTCGTCAGGGCAATAAAACTACTCCGAAATAGCCACGATGACTGTTTGGGTCCGTTTCATAGCCGTAGTATTCGTGCGGCCCCGACCGTACTCTGAAATTCTAAATTTGGCCCTCACACCGAAAAAGTTTGGGAACCACTGGTCAAGACTGTTGTATTCCGAAATCGATAGCGCGTTTCTATGTGATGCAATTGTCCAATTGTTAGCGAATAGTGCAAGAGGCAAATTCGTTTGCGTCTCACCTGTCTATTGTTTCTCTGCGATGGCATTGTTTGTAATAAAGCCGAATGTCACCTTTCTCGGCGATTTTGAGGGAGTTCTGGTGGTCTGACACTGTTAATATTTGGATTTTCGGAATCAGTGTGACGATAGCATTTGATTGATACCAGTTGTTATGAATTCCGATCTATTTATGATGAATTGCATTGTCGCAGGTGAGGCACTACCCGCCCGTGCCTCACCTGTGCCGCAACTCTCCTTTCGCGCTGTATTTTTGAATAATGATTATGAAAATTGATGATGTTGTGTGAAAAAATGTACAAATTTAGTTATTTATGAACATCGATGTAAAATATCAATAATCATCGACTCATGGAGGGTTTTCACAATTTTCACTTATTCGCTCTGACGACAGGTGAGGCACTGCCTCACTTGCCTCATTGGACCGCACGTCACTGTGGTTCTAGTTCGTGTGAACGCGGACTTTCATAATGGGTTCAATCTTGCTCTGTGTAAGAGATCGTCGTAATGATATAGTCACTTACTGTAATCCGATAGATGTCAATCATGGCGATGTGAATTGAGATAAATGTTCGATACATGATCTTATAACAAGTGCTTGATTAAACTCCGATAGATCCAGAAAGGTATTCGGCACTCATAGACCCGTTTTCGAACACGGTATCACTTAGCAGCTCAGATTGCAAGAGGACTACTACTCCCAAAGTCGCGCCACGCGCGAAGAAAATTTCCAAGTTGACTTGAAATATCTCAGAAATTTGGGATACTATTCGCAAATTAAAATTGCATGTAGACGGCCTCGCAATTATTGTTCTATGGTCGCATGTTTGCCACCCCTGCTATGGTTAAACTTCCAACACTCAGGTTAGAAATTGTGGAGACGACCTCGGTCGGACTCGAAGCTGCAGCCCACCTGTGTTCAGCTGTGGAACATACCAATAGCAAGTGATATCGAGGTAGTTGCTCTTTAACATGTAATAATCTCCTAAACGTTACCATGACGACAAGTTTGTGACAGCTTGTGTTTCCAGGTTCAGCGAGATTAGCTGCGTTGCAGGCGAAGAGTAAAACGTTGACTGGTATACTCTTCATGATTTCGCTGATTCTTTTAGTGAGTGGCATAATATGCCTTGCCCTGGCTTGGAAAATCAATCCTACCAGCCAGACACATAACTCAACTACAAGCGATTTCTTACAAGTAGGTTCAAACTACTGGAAATCGAATCTTACAAATTTGCAACGTCACATAACGTTTATTTGCAGACGAAGAAAAATGAAACGCTCAAAGTTTATCTTGCTCCGGTAAGATATCTTACATGCGTAGCCCTTTACTGTATTGTATGGCATTTCCACAGTATGCGACTACAAAGTTTTGCGTGTTGATAATGACAATGGCACATGTAAATGCCGAAATTACCTGAAATAGGAAGTCTTGAATTTGAATGCCCAAATCCATATCATAAAAAACTTCAAACTATATAGAACAAGAAATAATTTCTGCACTTCGAATTCTGAGAATATTGTTTGATAACGCCCTGCCGCAGTGTTTCGTTATATACGTTGAAATTGTTAAATACGAGGCACGGACTTTACACCGCCTATAACTTAATCAAATGATTTATCCCGGAAATATGCTTAAAATTAGATTGATAGGCTTTTATTTGCCACTCCTGTAAACAAAGAAAAATAAACAAAACAAACTGGCAGTATGGACCACGAGACGACGCGGGGCCGAGAGGCCTTATGAATCAGTCGCCAGATATGAGTCACTGTTATTTGCTATATATGGTCGCTTCCCGTTTACTTTTTAATTCTATATCAGATCTGAAAAGCTTTTCAAAGTGGTCATTATAGGTACTCAAGTACAAGTCGCAGTAAAAAACCGTGAGACAATCAGAAACAAAAGTAGTGATTTTCTAGATATGCTAACACTAATTCAAAGATACTTCGAAACGACAACGTCAGATAAATAATCAAGTAAATAGTTTGAAGAAGTAGATCGCGACAAGGCTATACATTTTTCTGGAAATCGTCAGTGACAGTTTCTAAATATCAAGAACCGTCCGCGATATTTATGTTAAATGACTGACGACGAGTCCGAGTCAGGTGAAGGCTACTTTGGACAGTGAATCGAGTCAAGTCAAGTCACTCAGAAAACGCAACTCTAGTCAAGTCATGTGTTGAGTCATCGCAACACCGCCCTGGCCGCTATATTTTATTTATCCGATTCAATACTTACTGCAACCTATATTATAAACTATTATCTAACGGAGTTGTAAACAGGCTAACACACTCCATAGTTCTAAGTGTGCATTGCTACCATAGATGTGCAGTGTCAGATTGCGTCTAAACTCATGCTTAATATTCTTCAAGGCAATATTTTGAGACTCAATGTCCTATATAAATACGGCCGACTGACCACGAGTAAATCTCCTTACCAATGTAGATACCCGGCATACTCAACGTATCCTTTGCCACTGGACCAGGTCATACCTTCATATTTGATGGGAGAGTCCTCGACAAGGGTCCTAGGTGAGTTTAATCATTTTATCGATTTGAATACACTATTGAAGTTGCCACCCTGTTCAAGATCACTACTTGCGGAGTCGGACGCTAAAGGCAAATACTTAAGGCTTGCGGGATTTCATAATTAGGTTACCAATACGTATGACTCATCCTTCGTGATTGTCCATAAGGTCCAACCAATCAGACGTGGTCATAGTGGCTATCGTTGGTACTCATACTCAGGTAGAAGTAACTTCGTACATTTCTACACAAGTGCAGAGGTAGAAGTAGTGATTTTAAAGTATATAAAAAAAGTCAATATTCCAGGCCAGGTTTTTGTCTCACTGAAAACTGTTACGTAGAAGTATGATGATCACGCATTGGTAGTAGTCATTTGATCAACTTACGGTACTAGCTACTGAGTAAGCATGTTCCCGACAGGTCAGTGAAAACCAGAGGTGGTCAAAGTAGTCAAGAAATCTACTCAAGTAGAAGTGGAAGTAGCGACGAAAAAATCTACTCAAGTTCGAGTAGAAGTACTTCTTCTATAAGCAACCTAAAACTACTTGAAGTAGAAGTAGAATTGACCGACTTTAGGAGTACTCAAGTAAGTAAATAGTTATGAAAACGATCCTAATTCGTTCACAGGGATTGAAGAAAATGCAAATTGAGCTATGCGATAGGTGACCAGCTTGATTCATATTGATACATACCAGCAGGTATCCAATTTTCGATAGCATAAGAATTCGTCATTATCATGGGATGAAAATGATAGTATTGATATGGAAATGCGATGCTAATCCTTTGTTTCCTCGAACAGCACGTTTTAGAAAACAGCATGGTATGGCGCCATCCCCATATTATAAGGCCCATAGTTTAGTCGAACAGCAATACGGAGAAGTTGTATAGGATACGGTATAAACACTTTGCGCGATTAGTAAGCGGTCATAAAAATATGGTGGACTGTAAAAATGCCATATTGTATAGCTTTATTTCCAGAAATTAAAGGCATTACTACACTTGCTTATATACTTCAACATGTATGTTATCCAGACAAAAAAAACTGATAATAATTACAACTCAAAGTATATGATACTGAAATATAAATACTACTTCTAAAAGCAGAACATGTATTTCATGTTTTTACTCCAGAAAGTTTCAAAGGTGGTATGCTAAAACAGCTCTGAAACTAAAATAAAGTCAGAGTCCACTTTTCCAGATTTGGACACGCCATGGACATGCTAGATTACGATATGACAAGTAAATGCTAGATTGCGAAACATCAGTTTCAAACGTTATGATGAGCCGTATATACTGTGAATAATTATTTGATATTGTCGAAGGGCGACAATGTGGTGTGAACGGAACCACGCCAACTCTCTACCTAAATTATATTCACCGATACTTTCGTGAAATCATACTGGTCACTCCGTAACCAGCACTGCGCGCGAAGCGCGACGAAAATTCTGGGCTTTACTAAACTTTTCTGAAACTTAAATGTTGTTACTCCGTGAAAACAGCCCCGAAATTCCTCAGGCTATCTTCCTGATTGGAAGATTGAACTACTTCTACTTGACAAACTGAAAATAGCGAAAAGTAGGTAAGTAGATCACAAAATATTACGAAGTAGAAGAAGTAGCGAAAATCAGATCTAATTGAGTAAGTACCAGAAGTAGAGGAAAACTACTTGAGTACTTCGAAAAAGTAGAAGTACTTCGTTACTGACCACCTCTGGTGAAAACAAATGGAACTTGTCTTCTGTAGTGTATATTGGCCTGCCGTTATGTTTTTCTCGCAATAAGTTGCTGATGAAATAGAATCTGGCCTGGAAATTAGTAAAAAATTGGTCTGATAGAGCACACTCGTGACCACCATCTATGCTTTCAAGTTGAGACAATGTCGATGATAGTAACAGCTTTCCCATTGCGACTCACGAGGAAGAATCATTTCGTTTCTAGATGGCACATCAACTTTGAAAGTAGCGATAGCGACATACATTATCACTTCAATCCACGAATGAATACGCGGAGCATAGTGAGAAATTTTTACACTAACCAACGGTGGAGCACTGAGGAGACGAACCTGTGTGTTAAACCATTTCCATTTCATTGGGGAGAAACGTTTCAGGTGATCACTGTGTTTTGGTGAATATGCAATTCAAAACTTTATGCAAGGGCATTTTCATATGCTTCATTCATGCGATTAGGTTCCTTCTACCCTGGTATGTTTTAACGATTCACAAATTTCGTATTTGATAATGTACACCCTGTGCATCTCTCTATCTCTCTGTATTAGTAGATTGTCAGATTAGTATCCAGGAAGGCAATCCATTTCAAATTACAGCACCACTCATGGTTCTGTCGTTTACGACCTACGACTATGATATGTTCGGAACACCTTATTTCCTTCGCAGTCGCAATATATATATATGTACTCATATATGTAATCAAAATGACAATCTATGTGAATCCGTATATTTTTGGACCGAGACATTTCAGCCACCAAGTAATTAAAAAAAAAATAGTATAACAATGTTGCATAAAAGCTATTGTGAAGTTATTCGAAACAAAAAAAGCATCAAATACTGTCAAACTGAGGTCGCAGCTGTAAGTGGGTTCAGATTGGAAATATAAAGTGGACGTTTCGGACGGGACAGGCTTGTTCGCATGGACTGTCAAAAGCTGCAAATTGAGCTATGCGGAAGGTGCGGATGGGATCGACGAATTCTCTGGTTCGACTCCGATCCGGTTTTTCAATTCTCTGGCCCGGCTCCGATTCGGCTCCGGCCGTATCAGGAAAAAGTACCGATCCGGCTCCGGCCAAAAATGAAAAAGTCCGGCCCTACACGGTACGCTGGTTCCGTGAATTCATAAACATGGCTCGTTTATTTTTGTACTAACTTGGCGGTTACTAGCGTGTGGTTGGTTAGTAGTTATTTAGTTACAAAAGTCAGGCTTATCCCTAAAGATTATGGCCGTATCAAAAAAGTACTGATCCGGCTCCGATCCGGTCCGGCGAAAATTGACAAAATCCGGCCGGATATCCAATCCGGCTCCGGTCCATGCTCCGCACTAGTAAGAGTTTGATTCCCAGGAGGTATCAATTTTTGACAGATTAAGCAGACGTCCACATCATGGGATGTAAATGATAGTATTGATATGGAAATGCGATACTAATCCATCTGAACACCCCGTTTTAGAGAATATCATGGCATGGTGCCCACCCCTATATTATATCGCCCCAAGTTTAGTCGAAGAGCAATACGGAGAAGTTGTGTAGGATACGGCTTTAACACTTTGCGCGATTAATATACATTAAATACAAATATGGCGGATCGTAAAACGCCATGTAGTGTAGCTTTATTTTCGGAAAATATAAGGCATTACTACACTTGCTTCTATACTTCAACATGTATGTTCTCCAGGCAAAAGAACTGAAACTATAATTAGAACTCAAAGTATAATACTCGTATTTGAAAAAAATACAAATACTACTTCTAAAAAGCGGAAATATATTTCATGTCTTTTGTCCAGAAAGTTTCAGCGGTGGTCTGGTAAAACAGGTCTAACGCTAAAAAAGTCAATGTCCACTTTTCCAGATTAGGACACGTCATGAGCTGCTAGGTTACGATATGATAGGTATATAATTGCTAGATTGCGAAACGGTAGTTTCAAACGTTACGGGGGGTCATATTGACTGTGATGAAATATTTGATATGTGCGACAATGCGGTGTGAACGAAACCACACAACCCGGAATCTAAATTATATTCAGCGATTCTTTCATAGAAACACATTTGCAACTCCATATCTACCGTGCGCGAAGCGCAACGAAATTTCTGGACTTTACATGACTTTTATGAAAATTAAATGTTGGTACTCCGTGAAAACAGCCCCGAAATTCCTTAGGCTATCTTTATTATTGGGGGATTAAACTACTTCTACTTGACGAACTTAAAATAGCGAAAAGTATGTAAGTAGTTCACAAAATATTAGGAAGTAGAAGTACCGAAAAAAGATATACTTGAGTAAGTACCAGAAATAGAGTAAAACTACTTGAGTACTTTGAAAAAGTAGAAGTACTTCGTTACTGACCACTCTGCTTATAAAAGTCTAGAAGTGGGCCGTGCTACAAATCGGCAGCCACGGAATAAAAATGAAGAAAATTGGCCTGGTGTAAATGACCATGGTTCTCGAAAAACACCATACCACAATCAATAACGATTGAAGGAAAATCTCCAATCACTATCGTTTTGCTTCTGGAGTGGAATTCTCTATCACTATAGCTCCTATCCACGAGTTGATCACATTCCAGTTTCATACATATTCACTAAATTTAATTAACTTTTCGGTGCTGACTCTATATTTTGATATATATTTAAGCCATGTAATATATACTATAATATCAGGAAAACGAATCGAAGTAAATGATCATATCGATGTCAACCTACTGAATATAATCTTATCCTAATCCGGTCTGGCAGCATTGTATATCAAAGACAATTCGAATCCAAACAGAATGATGAAATATCCACCTACTAAACAACCAATGCGCTCATGCACAATGTACATTGTACATGGTTGGAGTTTATTTACAAGAACTAATAACAGAATTTTGTTTCAGGTCAAAGTCGATGTCGAAGAATCCAAGTTCGCCACCTACATAAACGGTGATCATTACTTCGATTTCATTGCCAGGTTACCGAATTTGTCAGATATCAGACTAATCAAAATTGCGGGCAGCGTCAATATGTCGAGCGTGACAATATCGAGAACTACGTAGACACGGAATAAAGTACAGAGAACTGGGTCTTCGCAATGTCTCGCTCGCTTTTACAAAGTGTGTGATTGCCTCTCAATCAGACGGCATGCCACTTGATTAATGTACCATGTACCAATATTCAAAGAATATATTTCATGCAAACTCTCCATATATGGGCGTGTTATGTTAGGTATATATGGAATGTAATACTTACGCATTGATATATGTGATGACGTGTGGCCGCTCGGTCGTTGATCTGTCTAACTGTCAGAAGAGGATGCCTACTATCCTTCACGAACTATTGGATCGAGATGATTTGCAGATTTGAATGGTATATTGCCACTAATGAAGAACACAACACTACCATAAACCTCTTATAGAGGCCGGTCAAGCGAATACTCTATAGATAGTTATAAACACACCTCACTGCTGTACACATGGCCGGTCCAAGGAGGTCCGAAGCAGCAATGGCTCAATATCAGGGCGGTTACAGATGATTTACTACAGCCCAACCGTACCGTGCCAGCACCCATACCGACGGATAAGATATTCTTAGGTGCCGCTCGATACCTTGAAATCAACTTTTATCAAAATAGGCGAAGTTAGTTTGTGTCAACAGAATGAGTTTCTGTATCATCTAAAAATAGTACATTGAGCATGCTCGCCATGACTATTCAAAATTTCACGACGTCATAATTGGTGATACGATTGTGGATTGCTGATAGACGATGGTATTTCCAATTCTCTACTAAGGAAAGGAAAGGACGTAGTTTATTTTTGTCCTTGATGTTTTTGCGGCATATACACCGACTCATGATATACATACACACGATCTGCGCATATGCATACCATGCATACTATAGTTGCTGACGATTACCCCTGACGAGTGTCAGTCGAAAACATTCTGGTTTGATTTTAAACTGAAATCGCGAACCTGATTTGGACGTTTAGATGAACTTTGCCGGGATGTTGGCCGTAACGAAGAGGCAGATCTGCTCACAAGATCGCTACAGAACCAAACGAAAGTCTCGATATAAGACATGTATTTTCGTCCCTGATGTTTTTATGGCATATAGGCTACACCGACTCATAGCAAATGCTGATCGCCAAGGCAAAGCCACTAATCAGATGTTGGTCTGACCCGGCCGGTGATCGAACACACGACCTAGCGATCCGGAAGCAGGGGCTCCACCACTACGCTATCTTGTCGGTGATATTGCACAGGCAAAGGCTAACCCGCAATGCACGCATATCTATCGTTACTGAGTATTGCTGGAGAAAGTGGAAACCCGTACTACATGAAGTCAGCGAAGATTCGCAATATCAAGGTCTCATTCACACCGATACAGAATTCCCGAGAATTTCTTCCCTTTTGCGACTTTAGAGTCGTCGATCATATAATCTGACTTCAAACCGGATATTGAACAGGCTAAAACAACACCTGTAAGGATAGTACGCCATGGTGTGCAGATTATACGAACTGTGCTTGCAACCTGAATTTGTGAAGATTTTTCTCCTAGAACGACCGAGAGACATCCAATACTAGACATTGAAACTAACATGAATCATAGCTTTAACATTGCGCTGGCTATCAGCACGTATAACTATCGCGTTCACTGCAAAACCGATTGTAGAACTCGCACTCCCGTCCAATAATAGAATTTTAAGAGACTCACCTTGATCAACATTTTAGCTCTGGTGCATAAGTTCATGGTAACCGTCCATCAAACAACCCCAATAACAACAACCAACCAACCAACCAACCAAATTTGCCCCGTGAATCTACGAAATCGCATCCGCAAGGCTGCGCTAGAGTATCCGAATTTGATGACGCAAATCAGGAATATTTCTATTGTTGTTCGTTGACGCGTGACGATAAGTCTGTTAATAAGTTTTGTGTCGAAATCCTGAAGCTTAGTTAGAAAGTTTGCGCTGTTTTCTGAAATCACAGCAGTAAGCGACGGTAGCGCATACTACAGAGACCAGGCGTAAGATTCGAATGTATCGGTTTTTAGTGACAGGTCTGATTTCAACTCCGCCGAGAACCAACGAATTCTTCAAAAACACCGCGCGACACGCTCAATTTCAAACTCAGTGACGTAAACAACGCCGAGGACCACCGTAAGCGACGGATCGTTTTTGATCGAGATTTCTGCTTTCCTTCCTGTTAGTCGAATGTCGAGGCTAAAGCTTTTCGTAAATCATTATGGATAGAATAAGTCGTATTTTACAAGATGTTATGGTAATCAACAAAAATTGGAAATATATAAACGCAAGCTTGTTTTGTATCTTGTATCATGAGGGCAAAATGCGTATAAGAATCACCATCATACAACGATATTATGTATATTTATACGTTGTTAATTCACACTAGTGACGTTTATAGATGTGGCGCACAAAACTTGCGATGTGATAAGGGCTACTACCACTATTTTACTTACAATAATATTGATAGCTGAAAATTGGTGTTTCCTTGAAAGGATAATCTTCTATTTCACAGCTTGAGGTGATGTAAACTATTCAAGCTTCACATATGACAAATAACACTGCACCTTTTGAATAATATATTCCCATTGAAATGAAATCCAATATATTCGGCTCGCTATCGTCAGGCGGATACGCGCCAGCAGCTAGTATAGGATCGAAGATCTGTATGTTACATTGAAGTTCATTATCAGTATATTATTCAATTTAATATTGAAGTTCTGTAGCCTGCCTGCAAGAGTCGCTGCATCAGTGAGATCGAAGTGACCGTCGAGTCACAACAATGCAATTAGCAAGAAGCAATAGAGTCTCCGTGGATGAGTGATTTATAGCAGCCTCGCGCCATTGGCAAGTTACTAGATTAATAGTATTTCGGAATCGGAAATCAATATCATGGTGTGGTCGTCGGCGTGGTTTGCACAATACGGACACTTGCGAATGAATGGAGCTTTAGCAGTTGGACATTGATAGAACTTCACGGTAGTGAGCTCTCGGTGAATTAGTTGAACCTTTGACAATAACGCCCCCGAGTAAAAACGTCGATGTTGTTTTTTCTCGACACCGAGTCCACCGGCAAGCTCCTATCAATCACCATTCACATCAGATCTCTTTATTCAGTACAGCTTGGCCATTTCTAAGGGTGGATATTATAAAGTTATCTTATTCATCAGATTGCTAATCTTCTGAATAAAATTGTTAAGTGTGGCGCGTAAAGTTGGATAATATGTCGTGAGAGATTTATCCGAGGTCGTTTGGTGAAACTTTTAATCCAGCAAATTAGGTTGCCACGAGTTTTTAATGATGCGATTAATATTCTCCGGGATGAGTTAATTTCATGATATCCGCGCTTAATGCATATAGGGTGTCAGCTGCAACATTTATCCAAGCCGAACTCCATTGCAACCCAAATCGTGGTTCAGGTCGGCGTAGAAATCAAGATAAGATCCGAATAAAGAGCTCCGACACAACTGATTAATTTGCTGTATTGTGACAAACGATAGCAGGCAAAGCATACTAAAATCGCACGAGACTTGTCCCACAAAGGTAAGCGCTAATACACTAACCAGTAATAATCCTATGATGCCCACCTCTGACTGTCAACTCCATCCTACAGTTACATTATTCTAAAGGCGCCACTGTGTTACATATGGCAATATATGGTTGCATATAAAACAAAGAGGTGTTTTAAAGCACTTGGTTTAAAACCGGTGTTAAACGGCGCTTTGAACAAATGCCTTTTGAAAAAACAACCTTTTTTTGGTAAAAAAAGTTTTATTATCGTTTCGTAATTGTGTACTTTTTTTCGAAAAAAAGCAGTTGATGCTCTACAGCTACACAGTGCAATCTGCCGCGGACTCCTCTATCAGCGATTTAGTCGTGTGGAAATATTTCATCGATACAGCAACAACCTTCGACTACTCCACGCCTTCGACTCGCGTAAACCACTTTGTGTTAATTCCTGATTTGTCCTTAATGCGCATGAAATCGTGATCTTTTCTAAAAACAAACATAGACAACACGTTTTGAACAAAGGACATGAATTGAATATTGTTTTGAATGCTAACCTAGCAATAGCACTATACTGCGTGAGTCATTCCGCCTCAAGTCGACAGAATGTTCGAACTTCAAGTTTCCGCCTGCATATTACTGGAATGCTCGCGCGACTTAACCGAGACAGAGTACTTAAGAATAGTTCTGGTAATTCTCATTTTAGAGTGCCACTTATCATTTCCCAGGTTGGATATGCTCGAGGCAAGTTTGCAGACGTTAGCGAGATCTGTCGGTAATTTGTTTGATATAGATTGATAATAAATGATGGTTAGACAGGAACTGACAGGAGTGTTATCGAAGTGTAGCTTTCGACTCGCGAAAATAAGCAGTGCGGAGTTTGGTGTCCATGACACGTAGAATAGGTTGATCATTGGTGACCCGAAGATAAACTCGATGAGGGTGGCTGTGTCGTTTCGTTGGCGGCTGACTAGTACAAGCTTCTGCAATTTAAAAATGCGCAACTAGATCTAGAACCGGAACTACTCACTTTTCGGAAATCGAGTTTGAAATGGGAGGTTTTCGTCCCCCCAAAACTAGCCATGGCTATGTCACTGTTAGTATTGATGACTCTGAGATAGCGACGGCTGCGAGAGCAGCATCACAGAACAGAACAGCGATTCACGGCAAAATAATTGTTCGGCAATGCAGAAGTCTGGTTGGTGGTCAAACATCCGGTGTTTTTGTTTCGTTAAGCCTGTTGTTTAAGCCGGCTTTTAGCCCACTTATATAGGTCGCATAATCTGGATTCAAAATCATGCAAACATAGCGAAGTATATGCCGCGACAATTGAAGTCAAAAGCAATGGTTTCCAGATAGTTTATTACTAACTTGTTACCATTGTTACATTGCAAATTACTTGGTCAGCGCTTTAAATTGTCCAGACATTTGTTTACCATCAATGATCCGTAAAACAAGTCAATCAGTACACGTAAATTGCGGTCACCCAAAGTCGATGAACAGGCATGTTAAAAAAATAAAGGTGGAGGCTGAAGGCAGACATTTAACTAGATTTGGAGCGCAAAATATTTGGTAACTTGAGTCAGAGGAAAACCCGTCATTTTAGTTTGTGCTGAGCAGGTCGATGTGTTTAGAGAAGTGGTTCCCAACCTTTTTGTCTTCATTCCCCAATTCGGATTTATTCCGAGCCTTCATCCCCCACTAGGACCGTAACAGCACTTCGTCAGCCCCCCCCAAAAAAAACGTTGGTCTTGGGCCCCCCACAGTGTGATAAACCCTACTTCTGGGGGGCGAAGCCCCTCCGCCTCCCTGAGCCTGTACGCTTTTACCCGTTACTTATCAGCTACATTGGATCTACTGTTCAGTGCGTCGCCTTATTTGGACTAAACCGCGAAGCGCGAAAAATTTATATAATTTATGTTTGAAACGGTCAATATGATCGGAATTGCATGTATTTTGCTATCAATTTTTTATCCCTTCTCTGCTCACGTAATCAGATTTACCGGTAGAGCCGAGTGAGGTGTGTTGGAAAAGGTTAAGACCCCTAAATAAGTATTAAAAATCTTCGGGCGGACCCGTTGGTATATTGACTTCGTTACATTGTGCTATTTCGTGACCTCCTATATCTGCTATGTCAAAAGATATGGAAATCGCCAAAACTAAAAGGCACACACGATTTCAAATTGGTATTGCTTTACTGGCAAATAATTTTTCCCTGCGGGATGGCATTTTTCCTGTGGGGTTCAGATCGCCAGGACAGGAACATTCGGCGCCAGCCATTTAGCCGCATATGCACAATTAAACATATGTTGTATATATATCGAAGTTTTCGGTCATCACAAGGGCTTTCATTCTCGGCCAAGCTCTTCTCGCTGCTGATTAATCTGGCACACTTCTCGGAGTCGCATTTTACATGGCTTATAACTTCATATGTCTTGGTGCGCCGAGGTGCAGTAATAGCCGACGCAGAAGTCTTCATTTCTATAAATTCTACGTATTTTCGTGGGGGAAGGGTACCCAATAATCAAGATATTCGGCAACATTAAATCGCGCAGGCAGCGCGAAAAAAGATTGAAAAAGTGGCATAAATTTCCGAAAATATACTCTATAATTTATTTTGATTCACGAAATAATTTTTGGCCCCTTCGAGCTCGCCCTCTCCACATTTGGGTGTTTGGAGTGCGGCGGTTACGGTCCTGTTCCCCACTACCCAACACTTTGTAATCACAGAGCAGCTATTTGCTGGTTTTACTGCACAAGACACACAATCACACCACTACGCAAGACAATCGCCTATGACTGCAACATAAAACGTATAGTGAACCGTTACCAGTAACGCTCAAAATTTCGCGAATGCGGTATTTCACGTCAAACTAGTCGTGCTGGATGCGTTTGTGACGCCATCATTGGCCATCCAGAGTTAAAATGAGGTTTTGTGAACAACACGCAATCTAATTTTCGATACATACATGCCAGAGCAGTTAACTGGTAACGGTAATCTCGCATGTGTCTCCGTGAATATGTAGACTGTCATGCATATTATTTTGAACAAATGCGTCCATTCCCCACCAGAAAGCATTGAATTCCCCACCATCAGTGGGGAATTCCCCACCGTTTGGGAACCACTGGTTTAGAGATATATTTTGAATCGGCTTTAGGAGAAAAACGCAGTGAAAAACAAACACTAGTCGGCTGGCTGAGACCGAGAGAGCGCAGATTTCAGGGCATCTGCCAGTGATGCTCTAAAACAACTATAGGCTAAATACCAAGCCATACACAGCTCGGGACCAAGACCAGCTTTGCAATACCACGTATATGTTGACGTCTCAATAGAAAAAAGGATTTCGCATTGTTTTGAATAATGATACTGAACGAATAAATCGTATTTTTTTTGTAAATTAACCCTCACTTTCTCATAGCCTAATTTTAACACAACCACTTAGTAGCTTGCCTCAACAATGTTATTCACTGTTGTCCATTTAGAAATAAAATAAGAAACGGAATATCGTTTAAACTTCTGGCTCGACCCACAACCCTATTTTTTGCTCCTCATTCCCCCGCCTGCAAAAATAATTGCCCATCCCTGCCGTATAGTTATACTCATTGTGTGCTACAGCCACAAGAAAGTAAATCGAAACGAGTAGGAGATCAATCAATATCTGAATCATCACATCTCAGACCGCGAACAATACATTTGAGTCTCAAAGCATCAAACTTGCGATAGTAGTTATACACATCTGGATGAGCGGCGCTGAAATGGTTCTAATATCCAACAGAAGTAATCGCGTGAAATGCATATGAATCAAGACAGAAGCAAAGATGGATCCACTCAACTTCTACCGCAGTTCAGGGTGAGTTTTATTTCTTGCATACAGACGCAGATCAACTGTTGAGGTCACTCGAATAAGTCCCCATTTAACCGCCGAACTACAGGTTGCTCAAAACCGAACCTTTGTTTGGACAGGACACGAAATTGTCTAAACTTCGCTTCTGGAGTCAGCCGACCCCGAGCGGATCCGTCATCATACAAAACGACTCTAAGACGTTCGCATTGTGCGTCGTCGTTGACGTCATCTTATTCGTCACAGGCCTCGTTCTCATATTCTCAGCCGGTTTGATTGTGCCGGGGTTGGTGATTTTGGGTGAGTGGTCTTGTCATGTGTCTGTTCGTCGCATGATTACTCCTTAGACGACATCACCTCAGTCAGACTTGTGTAAATTACCACCCTAGTTAGTTGATGGTTTTCAGTGGTTTTAATTCTAGCTCTAGTTTCTGATTTTGAAAAGTGCGTGGTTCTAGTTTTAGTTGCAGTTGCAAATTGTAATGAAATTCGCTGCCGAATAGAATACACGCGTCGTCGTTGGGCGAGCGTTGATTGAATGATAATCATTCGCGATTTATACGTGTGTGCGAATCTGTTTGTACCGTACCTCAATCTCTGTTCGCTTGGATGGAGAAAAACCTCTATCATAGTGGAAAATAAATAAGTTAGCGTTTATGGCAGACCGTGTGTTAGGACTATGATCAATACCATAGTATTGAAAATTGTTCTGTAGAGATATAGGGACTTGTAGCGGATTAATCTTATGATAAAGATACTTTGACAAATACAAAGATATATATCGCTAATTTTAAGAAAACCCTCCGCATCTCAGGTGTGTGGGCGGTGATGACGCTGTCTGGCATCGCGTGCGCGATCGTTATTTGCGCCAGGAGCAGAAAAGCTACACAGAAAAAGTCCGAGGGGTTAGAGTTGAGAGTTCTGGTCGGTTCTCACAGCACAAATCCAGATTAGTAAATGGCTGAAATTCGGCATAACTTTCAGAGTTCCGACGACGATGGTTGGGAGAAAATTCCGTTCGACCCGGTGATGAACAGAGCGGTGACGCGACTTGTGTTTCACGGACCGGACGACTGCGAGGAATGCAGGTTTACGGATCACCATCCGCTAGTTGGTGACACCGAGACTCACGTTGTCCCTTCACTTTCGTCAGATCTCTGCGTCTCCGAGAAGACTCGCAACGAAAGTACGACTCGCCATCAGGTTCCGCTTGTGCATTCTAACTACCAGCATACTTGTACACACTACCGGGCTTTCATAATGCTCAAGTAGAATTAGACCTGCTCACTTCACAAAACTATCGAATAGAACTAGGGCCTGAACTGGGCTTCTCACTTTTCAAGACTCGCAACTAGAACTAGTACTAGGACCACTCACTTTTCAGATTTTGCAACTAGATCTAGAACTCGACATACTCACTTTCCAAAACTACTAGTGACCTTTAAAGTCAGCAGCTAACTATACACATCTAAGTAATGACCAATAGTGCGAATTACATAATTTCACACGAGCTAACAAATATTTAGGATAAATTTCAAAAGGACGGCGTTTCCACTTTGAAATGGGAGAGGTTGCGACGCCATCGAAAACCGACCCCTTGCTGCGTCACTGTTAGTAGTGATAAGTGTGAGCTAGCAATGGCCGCAGGAATATCATGCTACAAAACACCGGTATCACGATTCAGGCCAAACGACAACACGGGTTTCTAGTTGTAAATTTGTTTCAAGTCCGCAACCAGGACTTGAGCTATACTGATAAAAAAAAGCAGTAGTTAGTTGAACGTCAACTAACTCAATTGGTAGCATGTGGAGGTCTGACTACCAGAGATGAGCGAATTTAATAATGGTATCGGTTCCTGCCTTTTAACAAGACTGGCAGGTAATGTACCCTCTAAGCTGCGCACGTGCGCAATTGCGCAGTGCTGACACGGTCTCTGCGCACAGAAAATTCAAGCTGCGCATAAAAATACGAAATGATGACCTTTGTTTTAGTCGTTACGCGCTGTTGTTCAAGGAACGGCGCAGTGAGTTGGTGGGTGCGCGCGCGCAGACTCGTGACAAAATAGAGGGGGCATTGCTGGCAGGGTAGGTGTGGTACCGATGGTTCAAAAATTGCGAAGCGATGTCTGGCTTCCAATCCTTAAGTTGATAACAGCATATCTTTTGCTGACTTAACACTTTGATACAAGCACTATAGGCCTACCTACCGCGGATATAGACAAAAATGTCGGCCTTCTAAAAAAATATTAATGAATGTTCAAAATTTGATGCACGAACGTATCATCGGCCGCTACCGGGTGGCACATGACCTTGGTGCATTTTAGACATACGCTTAAAAAATCAGCCGTTCCACTTTTCTTGCCGTGTACTATAATCTAAGCTACAGTAAGCCAAACAAGTAAGTTTGGTACCTATTTTAGAAATATCGAATGAATATGAACTCAAACGTGGGCATAAATGACGTTTCAATTTAGACTCAAACTTACACATTTGAGGGTACATACATATTGTCCGTAAATAGACGTTTTGACCTCCAAATAGCTCGGTGTGGCGATAAAATACCGCAAGTGTTCATGAAATACAGCCTCTCTGTATTATAGGCGCGTTTCTGATGTTGGATGATTAGTTAGTCGAACTATTATGCCAAAGTTGGCTATGTTATCATCAACCCTCCGCGATATAAATTTTTTAATTGAATTGAAAAGAGTCCACTCAATGATGGTAATAAACGAAAAAATATGTGTCGTAATATAGCGCGATACAAGCCCTACACTTCACATTTTAAATGATTGCTGGATAGGTCGTATTGAAAGTTACAATGAAAAATGTACACGTTGATCGAAAAAAAGATCCGTCACTGACCCCATATTTGCATGTGAGGAAAGATTCAGCCAGCATGCAATTGTTGACAAATTCACGGAGTGTAATCATGGGATTGTCATAGAGAATTTTTCAAGTATTTTCGGCCCCAGTGTCTCATCGGTACCACATCTACCATAGTACTCTAGAGCAGCGCTCTTCAACCTTTTTCGACGTGGTACACCCTTTTAACGTTTGCTCAAAACTCGTACACCCCTGTTCATTAGGGGTCTTCAAAAATGACTTTTTTCCTCAAATCGTACTGGCTACTTGATAAAATTGTTAGGTTACCTAACTAAAGCCTACACACAAAACTTGGTTCAATTCCAACCAGTAGCCGCATGGCATAACTACATAACTACATAACTAAATATTTGAAATTTTTCTGTTCACCCCATGAAAGTATTAGGTTGTCTATAAAAATGATGTTCTTCAAATTTGATTCAATTCCAACCAGTAGAAGCGGAGTTATTGCCGTCAAAACAATGGATTTGAATAAAATAGTATTTGGTCACAGAGTCTATTCGCAGCCAGTTAGGCCGCCCGCCACGCGAATTGGAATTTGTCAGCCCCAAAACAGCATGACATTACGAACGAAAATCAACCTAAATGTAACAGTATTGGGGAGAGAGTAGGTAAAGCTACTGCTTCAGAAGCGGTAATTCAGATCAGCGATGATAGCAGGCGCACCAGCCTACTGCGTATCAGGCCTGCCTCACACCACACTGGAAGACATGTCAATAACCTCAGATCGTATGCCGCTATACACAGTCTATTGTCGCTAATTGGCATCACTAATAACAAAATACTAAATTGTAAATGCATGGCGAAATATTGGACATAAAATCGGCATTTTAAAACAAAAGGGTTTCGATTTCGAAATGGATGCTGTTTCGACCCTGGCTGGCTACGTCACTTCATTTATGTGCATTGCGGTATTTATTAACGTCGGGTAGGAAGTACCGATTCAAGAAGTCTGAGCTATCGCGGCGGTTTCCTCAAAAATCACTAAAAGACAAATGACTATAGCTGAACAGTGAACACGCATGTTTGTTAACTGTCCAACACCAAACGGAACCATTGGTCTATTGCCGACGGCTAAATGAATAGGAGAAATATTTGCTTATGACATCACAATCAAGCGGTGTACAGTATTACCTTTGAGATAACATCGTACCATATTGCTTATTACCCTGTGCGTCAACCTGTACTGACCCATAAACCTGCTTTTGTGATTGTGATAGCTAGCCATCGGCTCATTGTAATTCGGGTCTGGTACACCCCTGTACACCCAATCCGAGTGGTACACCCTTTGCAAATTCTGGTACACCAGTAGTAGGGTTTGATCAAATTGGCGCCGTCCAATTAGAGAGCGCCACGTCATCCTAATTGCCACGCCCATTTTCATACCCTAAGGGTTGTTCGATCTGACCGTTTTGTTTGATGTAGCGATCACTGGCGTGGAGGGAGGCAATAGCGAAGTACTCGTGCATTTTGTACTACTCAAGTATAGGTTTTATCTGCTCGCACTAAACTTAATCAAGTGATTAACTATTTACACTGCATCTACTTCTATTTCAGAGTATTCGGTTTTCAGGTCAACTATACCTGCAATACTTACTTCTTTACTCACTCGGAAATCATCACGTCTTGTACTTTACTAGAAATTTACTGCTACTAAATGTTGAATTGTACTGTTTTCAGCGGTCTTGATGAGTGGTGCTAGTTTCATCTATATCCTACGACGCATTTTCGCGCTGCAGAATGACTCATCGCAATAAAAATAACAAAAATACTTCGAGAATTTGCGAACTCTCACTGCGCAATATTTGAGTTTTACGAAGTAACCTTCAAAGTGAGCCTACATCTTGGATGTTATCCAAAACCACATACAATTTCGCTTCGAACGAGGTATCCTTTAAAATAAGGTAGAAGTAGTCATTTCCGAGTAAGTAAAACGTTAGTACTCTAGCTCTATTACTGTTTAATACTCTAGTTATCATGAAGTTGATGTACTCCAATATCATAAGGACTTGAGAGTATGTGGTGCATGTAGGCAAAAAACCTACTTGGGTATTCTCGAGAAGTACGAGTACTTCTATACTCAACAACTCTGAAAGTTAGCGCGGTTTGTGGCATTTGTATGCAATCGAAATTTGCGTGCTTCTCACTTACCTTATGTTAATAGTTTTCCTTTTCTATCTACTTTACAAGATTCAGTGTAGAAGTTCAGTGAAAGTGTAAGAGTTTAGCAAAAGCAGTTTTTTGATAATAGCACTTATCAAGGTGATACAAACGTAACCTCAAACTACTTTGAAATATAAAGTCCTAAAAGTAGGTAGTTTCTCCTGAAAAACCGATAAGTAGAAGTGTAAATAACCTACGAACATAACCACCTATATCAGTTACTTTTCAATCCCTAATTGTACTTGTATTCCAGCAAAATTACGAATCGTTGAGTGTCGAGCGATAGCCTCTATCATACTTGCGGAAAATAAAGATTTGGTACACGAGTATCAGATTAAAGTAAATTGAGCAAACTTCAGAGGTTATTAGTGATTCTGCTGGAGTTTATATGAAGGGAAGTCCTGATAAAACCTTGATTATTTCAGAAAAGAATAGAGGGCTTCTCTCGATATTTTGATAGTCTCCGTCGTACTGTAGGGTCAAGGCTGGTACTCAATGGTTCTGTTAGTAATTATATGGAATGTGTGGGAATCGAATTTGAGCGTAAAGTATGCTCCTGTGGCATAGAGCCCTACGAAATGAGTCCACATACCCCGTAAAATTCCGCTTGAAGCGCTGTGGCTTAGCTCAAGCGAACAAGTATTTCGTACTTTAAATGTCAAATCATCTTTCTTATGATTGATAAGCTTAGGGAGAATTAATCAGAAAATTTTGTAGAGTACCGTAGGCATCGATTCATTAAGTGAAATGGGCTTCCTTATCTTAAATTGAAACGGACAGAATAAATCGAAACAATTTGCAGAGTCCCGTAGGCGTCAAGACATAGCTCAGGCAGAGATTACAGCCTAATAACGCGCGGGAATCGAGTGGGATGTTATAGGAAGCAAGACGAATCATTGTAAAAGTGATGCAACTTAATTAGGCCTACATATGTAATTCCATCACTAAAGTTGATCAGGCATAGGTAGCCTACGTGCTACGCTCCTGCGAACAGATTCACGCTAAGTTGGTATAGAACTGCGTTAGTTTTAAAGGTGTTCCATCATGAAATGTGAGATGAAATTTGATATGTTCCATTGTCATAATGTCCTACACCTGTGAACCAATCTTCAAGTTGCGCATTCAATGTTTAGCTTGCTAATTCCGTTATTAAAGTTGAGTATGCATAGGTACGTGCTACGCTCCCGCAAAAGTCGGTATAGAACTGCGTTAGTTTATAATTTGTTCAATCATGAAATGCGTAACAAAATTTGACATGGTGCATTGTCATAATGTCTTACAACTGCGTACCGAGTTTCAAGGTGGCGAGTCGAATATTAGCATGGTAATTCCGTTATTAAAGTTTACTATGTATAGGTACGTGCTACGCTACGGAAAAACAGATTTAGCCAAAAGTCTGTATAGAACTGTATTGGTTTTAAAGGTGTTACATCAGGAAATGTCTGACGAAATTTGGTATGGTGCATTGTTATTATGTCCTACAACTGCGTACCAACGTTCAAGGTGAGAATTTAATGTTTAGCATGCTACTTCTGTTATTAAAATTGACTATGTATGGGTAGGCCTATATGCTATGTTCACGAAAAGCAGATATGCGTAAAAGTCGGTATTCGACTGCGATAGTTTCAAAGGTGTTCCATCATTAGATGTGTGATGAAATTTAGCATGGTGCATTGCCATAATGCCCTACAACTACGTATCAAGTTTAGAGTTGGGATTCAATGTTAAGCATGGTAATTCCGTTATTAGAGTTGGCTATGTATGGGTACGTGCTATACGCTCCCGCAAAACAGATGTACGCAAAAAGTCGATGTAGAGCCGCGTTAGTTTTAAAGTTGTTTCATCATGAAATGTGTGATGGGATTTGGTATCGTGCATTTTTGTAATGTCCTATAACCGCGTACCAACTTTCAAGGTGGGAATTCAATGTTTAACACGGTAATTCTGCTATTAAAATTGACTATGTATAGGTATATGCTATGTTCACGCAAAACAGATATGCGTAAAAGTCGGTATTCGACTGCGTTAGTTTTAAAGGTGTTCCATCATTAGATGTGCGATGAAATTTAGCATGGTGCATTGCCATAATGCCCTTCATCTGCGTATCAATGGTGACGTACTAGTATAATGCACATTTCGGAGAGATTAAGTAAAGCAATGATCTCAGATAAATCCGTTAAATTAGGGCAGAAGTAGCAATTTACGAAGAAAGTTAGCATTCTAGGCCTATACTTCTGTTTAATACTGAAAATGTCATGAAGTTGAAGCGAACTGAAATCATAAACACTTTAGTATTAGGTCCATATACGCAATAAGCTACTTTAGTATTCTGATGGTTTGGGATAAAATGTAATTTTTCGTGCTTTTTTATTTTTTAATAAAATCAGTATTCATTTTACAGAAACGTCGTGTAAAGGTAAAGTACTTGTACATTTCGGAGTACTCAAGTATAAGTTCTGGTTAGCTAAATTTCGATGTCATAGAAATACCACAAACTGTGCTACTTGCACTTCTTCAGAGTACTCAAATAGGTTTTTAGCTATATGCAACAAATACTTTCGGGTTTTTTTGATATTGGACTGCTCCAACTCCATGATAATTATAGTATTAAGCAGAAATGAACCTACAATACGAACGTTTTACTTACTCGGAAATGACTACTTTTACCTTAATTTATAAAACTCAAGTAAAGCTCACGAAATCCATAGTGTAAACGTCTCTAATGCGCTGAAAAAGGCAGAAAAAGTACTCAATACGCTAAATTTGAATCTAAAAATATTAATTCTCATAAAACGTAGTGGGTGTGGGATTCGAACCTATGTGAACACTTGTTCATTGGAACTTAAGTCCAACGCCAAAAAGCTATACTTTACAAAATTTTTGGAGTACTGACTTTTTTAGGTAAATTCTGTTACGCGCTTAGTTACTAACTCTGAAAGCCAGCAAAATTTGTGGTATTTGATCAATATGGAAATTAGTGCACTTTGCGTTTAGGTTGTGTTGAAAACATGAGTAACTTAGAACACTTGTTCATTGAAACTTAAGTCCAACGCCTTAACCGCTCGCTCAAGCCAGTTCCGTTGCTACGATATCTGAGAAATCTATTAAATTAGGGTAGAAATAACTATTTCCAAGTAAGTTTCACGAAGTCTCGATACGCTATATTTAATCTAAAAATATTAATCCCCATAAAACGTACTGGGTGTGGGGTTCGAAGCCTAGAATAATAAGCGGATCGTGATTGAAAATAGAAGGAGGATCACTGGATTAACGTTTATGGAATACTCCGCAATGTAAAATTAGTATATACTGCACAAAATCCAGAGTGTAAGAGTCTTTACTGCATCGGAATAGTGTAGTTTTCTATCCACTTTACAAATAACCGGATCCGGATATCAACTCTGAATCGACAAACCAATGAACAATATTCAAACATGTTACACCCCCCTCGTGTTTCCATGAAAATAACAAGACATTACATATCCTGTATACTTCACGATTGTTCATAGATACCAAGTATTCGCGTAAACGAGGTGTGTGACATTACATACATCATGGATAACATCATGGCTGGCATTATAAGCATCATGGATTACAAATTCATGTTCTGAAGTCTCATACATGCACCGACTCTGTACATTCAATGTGGGGGTAGCTGACTTGGAGACAGAAAAACACACATATTTGACCGTAACATGGTCTTAGTATGAACCGACATGCATTCGAATTGTGGAAAAATGTGTCGCACACTATTTCACCGAGATTACAACCCTTTCACGGATATTCGTTGGTGCTATCGATACGGTGAACAGCACGTTATGTATAGCGATATCTTCACAGTCAAATACGCGAACCATGCACAAGCATATACCCCGACTTTCGTTGAATATTCACGACACCAACAAATCTGTACATCTCCTTTCCCTCGACATCAATGATAGAATCCTCATCCCAATGCGCAGTACGAATGGTGGGTTCATCGGGTGTAAAATCCAAATCAAATGACACCAAGGTCTGCTTTCTCATTTTCAATATTTCCACCACCGCATCTTGTCTGTGTCTTAGCACTACCGTGTGAGGATGGCGAAATCTGTGGGTGGTAACACGAATGGACATGATATTCTTCGATATGATCAACTGAAACCTCGGATGTGGTGGGTTAGAGTCTTGTCGTGATGGTCCGTTTCGAAATGCAAGCGGATGAACTAGACCAAAAGTTTCGAAGATGCTAATAATAATTTCGCGTAGGCTATGCATACAAATGAGGAAAGTTACATCAACGCGTGTTAACTATCGAGTTATCGAATGATTTTTTCCTTACATCAAAACAACTAGAATGTGTAACTACATTAAAAAAACGTATCTAAATGAGCTCCAGGGCATTGTGATTATGCAGCATACCAAATTTCATCACACATTGCATGATGGAACAACTTTAAAACTAACGCAGTTCTATAGCAACTTTTGCCTAAATCTGTCACTTTTTACGTGGAGGGAGTACATAGCGAAGTACTTGTACATTTTGGAGCACTCAATTATAGGTTTGGCCTGCTTGCGCTATACTTAATGAATCACTCCTACGTCATAAATACTTGAGTTGTTGGTGCGTGTAGACAAAAAACCTACTTGAGAACATAAATTTCATTTTTTCAATAAAATTAGTATTCATCTTACAAAAACGTCGTGAAAAGGTAAAGTACTTGTACATTTCGGAGTACTCAAGTATAGGTTTTGTCATCTTATTATATGCTCAGTATATTATATGTCAAGAATTGTGGAGCATTTATGTGGGTCTCCAGGGTGCTCTTCATTGAGTGTCCGTGTTGAGCGATAAGTTTAATTCGCAAAATTAGTGTGTTCAAATCAGGCCTGTCGCCAACATAGTGATGTCGCATAAGCCCTAAATACACATAATAGAATATCAAGGAAAGGTATCATCTAACGTATAATGAATGTTATTTATTTCTCGGAAGCAAGTTATTATCAAAACATAGTGGTCAAAATTATCGCAGAGCAATACCGATTTTGCGTAAATTCCGTTATGCGTCCGACTATGTTACTAGGGATGTTGTAGTTAGTTAGGAAATTAGGAGTCCTATCTTCCCAATCGGTATGGAACAACATCAAAATCATCACAAAGCAATATCGAATTTTACCTGCATTCTGTTATGTGTATTACTACGGTAGTATGCGCATCTGCATACAGGTGTCCAGACGTGGACTTTCTACTATATTCGCTCCGAACATTATAGCAGCACCCGACGCAGCTTACATTATTACGTTATAAGACGCCGGCGGCGTTTCACTGTCGGTTTAATCACCCTTATTCTAGTGACATGAAAAGGACTGAATCGTATGAAATGTGGTCACTACAAGAATCGAGCGAAAGCGCTGTTTCACGTCGTCTTGCATCGGTCACGATTAGTTTTACTTTTCAACTAACTTGTTGTCTGTCGTTATATTCATTAGACTCGCTTTCATGCGGCTAATTTGTCCTTATCATTATAACGTCGGTGATCGCGTACCTGCGGCGAAGGTGTTCGTTTAATTATAGCAACGAGAACCGGACCCCTGCGGCTAGCCGTTGGCATTTTAGTGCTGAGTTAAATACCCTTATACTCGACATGCAAACATTATACAGGTAGCGGTTATACTGCGAGCTGATGAATTCGTCATCTATTCGCCCAGCGTAGTTGTTCCTAATCCCGACCTTCCGCTCGTATCGTATATACTACAAGCCAGTGATCGCTACATCAAACAAAACGGTCAGATCGAACAACCCTTAGGGTATGAAAATGGGCGTGGCAATTAGGATGACGTGGCGCTCTCTGATTGGACGGCGCCAATTTGATCAAACCCCACTACTTACACTAGGGTGTACGACAACCCCGGTTGAAGAGCACTGCTCTAGAGTTGTTCCGTCAAGATTACATACCAATATTAAACGGCTAACCATAATCGTAGCTATGCCTAATCCGTATCTAAGGTCAATTGCGTGTAGAATTGGTATTCTCCAACAAAGTTATCAATACGGAATTTACGGAGTCTTGGATGATAGTCTTTGGACTTACAGCAGGCTAATTCCATTATAACTTAACAGGGGCTGTAATGCATACCCTCAGAATTGTCCAATATTTACAAATGTTGTTCTTTTTTGAATTCTGGGTACATTAAAAAAAATTAGATTGAAAAATTTCCAGCGGTTCAAAAGATAATGCAATTCAAAATTATCATGTCACTAGGTGGCGCTGCACGCAAAAATCTCTAAAATCCATATTTTTTGCTGTAATGATGGTGGAGAATCAATTAAAATGTCTAACTATACAATTTTGGGGCCAAGGAATTCAAAAAAATCAACATTTTCGCTCTAAACTCGAAGAAAAAAAAGTTACGGACGAAACAAAATTGGGGGGGAGCAGACTTGAAAATCCATGTAGGCTACCGTTTACACAAAAAAAAAATTATTGCAAAATGTACTCTGAAGCAGTGTGATTGATAAACAATTGGAATTTTAAATTAATCTCTATTCCTCAAGGAAATCACGAAAAAAAATTATCTTTGATTCAAGTGATTGATTATAATATTAGTTACGGTGAGCAGATTTGCACTACTGCCCACCACAACTACTATTATAATCAATCACTAAAAGCAAAGATAATTTTTTTTCGTGATTTCCTCGAGGAATAGAGATTAATTTAAAAATCCAATTGTTTATCAATCACACTGCTTCAGAGTACATTTTGCAATAATTTTTTTTTGTGTAAACGGTAGCCTACATGGATTTTCAAGTCCGCTCCCCCCCAATTTTGTTTCGTCCGTAACTTTTTTTTCTTCGAGTTTAGAGCGAAAATGTTGATTTTTTTGAATTCCTTGGCCCCAAAATTGTATAGTTAGACATTTTAATTGATTCTCCACCATCATTACAGCAAAAAATATGGATTTTAGAGATTTTTGCGTGCAGCGCCACCTAGTGACATGATAATTTTGAATTGCATTATCTTTTGAACCGCTGGAAATTTTTCAATCTAATTTTTTTTAATGTACCCAGAATTCAAAAAAGAACAACATTTGTAAATATTGGACAATTCTGAGGGTATGCATTTCAAATGTCAGAAAATTTGCTAAATTATAATGGAATGAGTCAGCAGGGATTTTGGAAGGAGTTTTCTTCATATACCCACGTTTTCGGACGGATTCGTATTCTCAAAAATCAAAATCCGCTCATCACTTATGCCCAGTTTCTCAACTCTGACTCTTACATTGTGCGTTACAGGACTTGCAATTTTTCGTTCAGATTTGCGCACTTTTCCTTTCAAAACAGTTCCTTGCGTTTCGTCCAAGAAGGAAAAAAGTATAACTGAACCTTTCCCTGGCCCACAAAAAAAAATTCGATCCGTCATCAGTGAGCCTTGCGTGACGTCACACGCGCATGATGTCGTCACTAACCGTCGTGGCCTCCACTTTAATAACAACTGCGGGGAAATACCCGCTCTCGTGATCACTCCTCCGAAAGAAGACGAGAGGATTTCAACTTACGCGAAGCGATATGACAGGAGAACTCAAGCTAGACGGGACGTCATCACGAGGCGATTGAGCGTGACGAAAAATAGGCGTGGCGTGGCGAAGGCGCCGCTGAAGCGAATGAAGCGGAAAAACAGGAACGGGTTAGTTTCATCCAGGGTTGTAATGACTAGACTCGAGTCGCGATTTTTTGGTAACTCGACTTGACTCAAGTCACTTTCTCATTTACGATAAGTGATTCAGCTCGACATAAGTCAATTTGTGTGACATCTACTTGAGTGATTGCCAGAGGTGGTCAGTAACGAAGTACTTCTACTTTTTCGAAGTACTCAAGTAGTTTCCCTCTACTTCTGGTACTTACTCAAGTAGATCTGATTTTCACTACTTCTACTTCTACTTCGTAATATTTTATGATCTACTCACTTACTTTTCGCTATTTTCAGTTTGTCAAGTAGACGTAGTCAGGAAAGTGGACTCTGACTTTCTTTAGTTTTAGAGCTGTTTTAGCATACCACCTTTGAAGCTTACTGGACTAAAGACATGAAATACATTTTCCGCTTTTAGAAGTAGTACTTATATTCCACTTTCAATTACCAGTATCATATACTTTTAGTTCTAATTAATATCAGTTCTTTTGTCTGGATAACATAGGGGAGATATGGTACCGATGGATCAAAAATTGCAAAATGATCTCTGGCCCTCAAATCTTCAGCCGAGAATAGCAGATCTTTTACTGTCTCAACACTTCGATACAAGCTCTACCTATCGCGGACATTTACATGAATATCCGCCATTTCAAAAAATATTTATAAACGTTCAAAATTTGTCGCTCGAACGTGTCATCGGTCCCCATCCGGTGGGTCCAAAGACACACGACCATGGGACCTATGAGACATACGCTCAAAAACTCAAATTTGTTAACTTGTTTTGTTATGTACTATAAGCTAAGCTACAGCTAGCCAATGAAGAATGTTTCGTCGCCACCTTCAAGAATAAAATAGATTATACCAACTCAAATGTTGGCATGAAATCATGTTTCGATTTGCGCCTCTACTTACAAAATTAATGCCACATACATATTACCCGCAAATCAACATTTTGACTTTCAAATACCTCGTAATAGCGATAAAACACCACAGGTAACTATGATTTACAGCAGTGGTCACCAACACGCGGCCCGCGAGGCTATATTTTGTGGCCCGCGACTTGATATGAGATTTCGGAAGAAAGCTAAGAAAACATATTGAAATGATGAAATTGACGTGCAATAGCCGAAAAACTGTCAAGACCGAGACGCTTAGAAAACGGTTAGGAGCAGTGGTTCTGAAACTTGGAGGCGCGTCCCGTTATGGGGACGTGAAAGCATCTGAGGCGGGTACGGAGCTGCGGTCAACTGAAAAATTTTCGCGTTCGGCGCGATTTACCTCGTAGTCGTAGATATAGTTATTGTTCTGTGTATATTCCCCAATTCATATTGTAGAATTCTCTCTTCAACATTCATAACCATCCAGGCCATTAAACTATACGTTGGGATTGCTAGCATTATGGATGCATTTTGTGATATGATGATAAGAGGGGCGCCAAATTTTTCAGCATCATAAAGGAAGGCATGTTTTAAAAGGTTTCAGAACCACTGGCTTAGGGCTTCGCCACAACATCAAGCTTTACGGGGAAATAAATGGTCTTTCAGCTAGTAACATATCCTGCTAGCCCCCAAAAGCGTTTCTAGGTATCGTAAACAGCTCAGAGTCCAACATAAAATGAAATTGATGACGGTGATCTTTCGTTGTATTTTTAATCCTTTAATATAATATTACTTCTTTTATGGTCATCGCCTATGTTAGATAACAACAACAACAACAACAACAACCATCATTGGGTTATTATTTTCATCTGAACAAGTTACACACAATGTACATTGCGAAAAGACACGATGCGATGTAACGAACAGATAGGAGGATGTCGAACGACACGCATCAGTAGCGATCCTTTACTCTAACATCCACCTCGGCCTAGAGTGCCCGATATCACAGTTCTTTTCGATGTTGATCTTTTTTGAAGCCGCGGTCCTTTCTACTAGTTCTTTACATTCCTTGTGAGTGCTTTCTTTCTTCGGGTCTTTTTTCTGGCCTTTTTTTGTCGCCGGCGACAGCGGGGGAAGAGGAGCCCAGATGAACCTACGATGGGAATCGAACCCGGTCCTCCGGCTTAGTCGGCGCTTATCGTTACCACTACGCTATCTGAAGCAAAGTTTTAAAACGTGGTTGCCCACATTATATCGTCATTGAATTCATGCGGCACGCGGCCGCTACGAAATTTGAAAAGTGGCCCACGACACATTTTGAGTTGGCGACCCCTGATTTACAACCTATATATATGTAGGCGAGTATCTGTTGCTAAGTGATTAGTTGGTCCATCTATTTTGCTTGATTTGGCTATGGTACCATTGGTCCCCACCCCATAAATATTGTAATTGACTTGAAAATAGTCCACTCTAGGATGGTATTGATTCAAAAAATATGTGCCATTATATACCCTGATACAAGCCCTATACTTCACATCAAAAATTATGGCGGGTTTGTTAGTCTGAAAGGGGATATAGAAAAATGCAAATGTCGATCCAAATTTACTTTACACCTCCTAAAACGTAAATCATTCGTCACAGACCCCATAACTCACGCAGGTCAAATTTTGTTGCATGTGAGGAAAGATTCTGTCAGCATGTAATTGTGGACAAATTCACCGAGTGTAATGATGGAATTATCATGGAGAATTTTGCAAGTATTTTCGGTCAAAGTGATCCATCGGTACCACATCTCCCCTACATGATGAAGTATGAAAGCAAGTGATTGGTGATTGCGCATGAATGACCCGACCAAGTAATATGACTCGGACGACTAAGACGGGCATTTTAATGTGACTCCGGAAAATATTAAAGTTACCACGTTTTTAGCATTTCGACTATCAGCACGCTTAACTGAAAGTATAGCCAGAAACCGATAAGAGTGAAAAAAAATAGTATATTATGAAGGCGAGGCATTCAATATGTCCCGTGGCGAGTTGTGAAAGAATGGGTCGAATATGACTTGCACTCTTAGTTAAACAGTGAGCCCAATTGCTTGGACCCAGACTCGAGTCATAACACTGTGACTCGGGATCAACCCCTTGCAACGCGACTTGTACACGGGCTTGACTCGGTGGTGAACTGAAAATGACTCAATTTGACTAGAGTCAAAGCTACGGAAATACGATTGACTTTTGACTTGGTAAACCCTCTGACTTGATTACAACCCTGGTTTCACAGAAACGAAGCTAATTCGCACTAGAATCTCTAGTCTTTCTTTCAGGACGACGAACCTGGACTCGGTCGCGGCTCTCGTGACGTCATCGACCTCTTATTTCGTGAGGACAGACGACGGAGTGCCCTCTGATCCGTCGTGATAATTCTTGTCACCTGCTCGGAAGTGATGCAATATGCAATGAAGCAAACCAGCGCGGAGACTGTGATGTTATTTGGTCCAAGTCCTGCCATGAAAACTTTCTATTCAGTCCATCCCGATACGAAAATATTTTTATACTTATATGACTCAAATGAATCAAAAAAGGGAATGGCACGCTCGTGAAAATGATTAGGAATGATTGAACTTTGAGTAATGGAACAAGTGTTTTAAATGTGTTTCCCTGTTTATGTCTATGTATGTAAGATTTACAATATTCCTGAACACAGGAAACCGGAACCGCATCGCAACCCATCACTATTGTTTTCGATTCCTGTTGAAGAGATTTTAAAAACAGATTGCTTTCCGAAGACATAGTATGACTAGAGTTGTATTTAAAACAATTGGTGTTTTAAAACTCTGTATTTAAACTTGTTTTAAATTTTTTCCATTTCAAAAGTTTAATAATTATGACATATTGTCCAAATACTTGGATTAGAACACCACGCATCGTCTGTAGTTTCGCAATTAACACACCCGTTCTCGATGGTGAGCCAATACATTTGACATTCCGCATGCATACACATAATTTCAAACGCTACAAGGATGTTCCCTTAAATCGAAGGAAGTTTGATCGTAGATCTTATAATTACTAGACAGCTCTGGAATTACTCAAAAATGTACACAGGTAAACCTACTATCGTTTCGCCGTACATAATTCGCGACAAGTTGGCTTAATATTGTGAATGTATTTTAATCCTTTACAAATAAATCAATTAGCTTATGTTGGCAAATGAAAGTAATAAGTAACTTGTGGTGCAAAAGACATATGCTGTTATAAACACCAAAACATGATTTTATTGAATAGAGAGAGAGAGAGAGTTTTTATTTTCATCCAGCCAAAATACATAACAAACGGCAGTGATGGTCGTACAGAAAATATGCATGCACATTGCACAGTATTCGGTATTAGATGGGAATGATCGATAAGACCGTGAAGGTGCTCTAGTCTGATCACACCAGCATCAAACAGGTACACTTGACTCTGAACAGTCTGGCTGTAAAAAATGTTTAATTAAAAAAGGAAAACAGAATACAAATTGAACGATGGTAGCAAATGATCAATGAAGCAATGTCTGGGCGAGGTAGGGCAACAGTGTAACAGTGAATAATAATGATATTATCAACCAGTTTTTGTTGCTATTCGATGGTCACGAACGTGCGGCCGTGAATAATCAATGCTCCTATACCGAACACAAAAGCGAGCCGTACGTTCGCATCAACAACTCTTTCAAAGCAAGCAAATTTTCTTTAACGCGAAATAATGTAGGACTATGCACAGCAGAGCCATATTCTTCGAGACGCATCGGAGACAGTCCAGATATGAAGTAAAGCTTATGAATATTGAATTCATGACATCAATAACGTCAGCACTTATTGTGATTACAGTGATACGACCAAATGTTTTGGAATTGGTTCATTAGAATGCACATCCCTGATATAAACAAATTCAAATAAAACGAAGGGCTAAGATGTTTCTGGAAGAGTTCGGCTAGTACCGTCAAGTGTAAAAAACTATACTAGTCACTGAAGCCCGTTCCTACTTCATATTGATGTCTTCATTCTCGCGGAAGGTTTGATCAAAGCGACAATTATGTTTTCAAAGGATTATAGTGTAAATATTACCTCGAAAAGGTCACAATTCTCAGATCGCGGGAAATGTAATGCCAGTAGTTTTGCAGCGGAGCTATAGGCAATAGGTATCTTGTCGTAAATAAAATTATGCTCTTGTACACGCAGTGCATTCTTGAAAATATAGAAATCTTGTCAGCATCGGCATCAACGAGTCATTGCATAGTCTTACAGCTGCGTTGTGGAATTCTAATTGTTGGGCCTTAACCGATAATTGAAAACACCGAGTAAGGACAGAACCGTGAATGGTTATTACCGAGAATGAACAATACCGACAATACCTCCTAACTCGAAAGCGCATGGTGGCGAGCAAGAGGGAGAAGCGCTCCAGCATGAACTGGGGTAGAATATTCAGAGTCCAATACAAACAAACGGAAGTTCTACTTGTAGCAGTGTTGGGATGACTCGAGTCACCTTTTTCGTATGACTTGACTTGACTCGAGTCACTTTGCAAAAATGACTTGACTTGACTTGACTCGACGCTTCAAAAATTCAGATTGACTCGTGACTCGAGCATGTCCACATTCAAGTCGAAATACAAGCAATTACTACTAAATAAGTACAGTCCATCCTCAAGATTACCGGACCACGACTGACCTATCGATCTCGCTTCCCATGACATGCCGCCCTATTTCTTGTCGCATTATTTTTCTATACTATCTTCTTTACTTTCATTCAGTGTGCATGCCTCCTCTTTACATCGCCTAGGCCAAGGTGGGTGTCAGATTCCATAGACTACTCCTTGTCGCTTCGACATCTTCCTGTCTTTTTATTGTATCGCATTTTTGTGGTGTATTGAACTGATAAAATTGCTAATAAACCAATGATGATGATGATGATGACTCGAAGCAAAATTTACGAGTCAATTTCAAGTCATCAAGTAATCGATGTCGAATAAATCACCGTATCTTGTATAAGTTCGGATTGTTAACCGATCACTCAATGATTGTGCGTTTTACCGAGCCTCCATTGTTACATCACTAATGAATTAATCGTTAGCGCAGTGATCGAAGCATATAGCTTACATTGTCGTAATCTTGCTCACCTAAACCAACCCTCTTGCGTGCTTTAAATCGAACGAATATTGTCCATACGTTTATAGTTGTATATCATGGATATATATGTGGGTAGGGTATTGCTCCGTATCCTTTTATTGAACCGTCTGATGCTTCATATGCTATCCTATATTTTGGCTGAAAATTATAGATCAGGGGTGGGCAGAGCTGCTTCACGCGCGAGCCTCATATCAAAAATCGTTGCCTTAAACGAGTCACAACACAAAAATTGATATATACTACTACTATATTTCGTCACAAGGGAATGTAGGGTATCGAATGAAGTTTATTATTGTGTGGTATCAGACGATGCGTCTCCACCTACGCTGCAAGGTGTTTGAAATCGGACTGATATGACGTTAAACAGTGCGGAGCTCGGTAATCATAATAACTCCTAAACATGTCGTTTTTGGGTAACTTTTGGAATTGGAAATTAAGGTTTTGGTGTTTGGTGACGTTTCAATTCTAGCTGCGTGAATATTGGGCGAATCTTGACGGAAAGGGCACAATGGGTTACGTTCATTATCACCGAATGCACATTGCACACTCATTGAAGAGTCACAATCTAAGACTCAAAGAGCATGCAGTATGCGGCTCGCGAGTCGCAGTTTTCCCTCCCCTGTTATAGACTGAGGCTATACCGCTATACTTGTGTAGCATGACAGTTCTACATATGATGGGCGATCGAGCGCCTTCTTGCGTGTATAATCAACTCTTTATTCGTTCCTCGATTCAGAATAAATGGGGACTCCATCCGTATTAAAAACAGTTAGCAATATGCAATGACCTTGAATCATGTACGGTATCGTACTTTGAAAATTCAACTTGACTCGACTAGTGACTTGACTCGTGACTTGACTTGACTTGACTCGAGTCACCTCCAAAAATCGGGTGACTTGACTTGACTCGAGTCACCTTTGAAAATCGAGTGACTTGATTTGACTCGAGTCAAAATCCGCAATGACTCGAGATGACTCGTGACTCGAAGGTAGTGACTTGATCCCAACACTGACTTGTAGTATATAGGTAAGCTGATATGTAGATGATGCATTTATTTATCAACATTCCTATACGAAGGACATATAGGAGCGTCATTAGCGATCAGCTTGAAATTCGTTGGTCGGTTTTTAAACGAGTCCATTGCCGAATAACGCTTGCCGTTCGACAATTCAGAATTTACTAAAAAGTCAACATTCTGAGGAAGAGTCGGTGTGTTTTTGACATCGAAATTCCGCATGAAGGGCTCTGAGAACAGAACAAGCGAGCATCAAAAGATTGACTATTGTCGGTACTGCCTCTGATTACTGGTTTTAGTCGAAATATGTCAGATTTTGATAATGCCAATGCCGGCTTTTTCGGCAACAACTATGATGGGTATTAAGGTAACGGCCCATATTTCTGATATCGGTCGTGCCCTTATAGTTAAAATATTGTGATATGAAATTTCTTCTTATCACGATACAGTCCAATTTGTGACAAACTACGTTTTCATCAGATTTATTTGTCAATACACAGATGGATGTATCAGTCGTTCTCATCTCTAAATTAGCCTTTAGTATTCTCCACCGAGTCCAAAGCATTCGTGGTCGTTTGAAGTATCATCAATCCAGTGAGGCCATCATGATAATGTGTAATGAAATGAAACAGTGTAGGCTATATGTGATGCCGCTTGGTTGTATGAAATTTCCCGGCATAATAATAACAATTTCTTGTAGCTTTTTTTATTTCCGAAAACTTCAGCAGCGCAAGATGACCTAGCAGAGATTGATGTAAAACACACACACATTGTACTGATCGTTGATTGCTTTGGAAGGAAACTGATTTGACATTCCGAATACTTCCGATTGCCGAGCAGTAGATTGCAGATAAACCTACGTGAAACTCCTAACTTTTGGCAGTCTGCCATCAGTAGTTTAGATGAAGAAAAACACGTACGTCTGGTTCGGTGCTAGCGTTATACCTAGTACGTGCGTAGTTGTATGTACTGAAAGTTGGCGGCAGCAGCTGAAAGACTATTTCACACCGGAACCGAAATATCACAAGGCATCAGAAAAGTAGAAGTCCAGACACGTTCGAGTCATTCAATGATTCCATCTAACCGTCAGATGAGGATGGCTATTAATCTTTCTAGTTGAACTGAATCAAGATAATTGCAGATTCCAAGGCTATATATTACAACGAATGCAGGCATAGCAACAGTAGCCAATTCAAGTCATAGCATCAATAAAGTACCTTGTTTTCTCTCACAGTTATTGTACGCCCGACTGATCTTCGCAACCGGAGATTCCATTATCATTGTGTCTTGGTACGACGGCGGCTACACTTCGGCATATCCAGATTTCGAAACTCCTTAGATGTGATAAAGGCTAAAACCAAAACAGATTAGTCAACAAAATGACAGGATGCAACTAGGGCTGGTCACAATGATTCGAGAATGGATGCAACTAGGGCTGGTCACAATGGTTCGAGTATTAATTCAAATGATTAGAGTTGAGAGGAGAAAGCTAATTTTATTTTTCAAGTATACCTCTTTGCTACTGAGAGTTTATATATCAATGACAATGATTGTTTCGATACTATTTTCCTCTGTCGGAAGAACTGTGAACATCGATTGGTCGTATCGCATCATAAGGAACATGTAATAAAAATCCACGTAGCATACGATAGTGGAAACAACATATCTGCGTATTCGTGATCAAATCACAGCATTGTCACAAAGCGCAATGAAATTTATATTGTTGAAAAAATACCCGAATATCTTTATTTTGATTGTATTCTTCGTGATAGCATATAAAGTACAGTTCAACTTTCCAATCGTTCATACTTTTGCGACATCATATTGTAGTGGTAATCGAATCGATTGAAAGCCCAACACTCGATTCAGAAACGAAATACTCATGCATACGATTTTGCCCAGCTCCTCCGTAACCTATGGAGCATCAACGCTGTACCGGTCAGTATGCTGTACCGGGAGACTTTGAGCGAATTTAGTTGCTTTGGATGGTGCACGTTTTGGCCACTTTAGGAATCAGAAGAAGTTGCTCTTCCAAGGACATGGACGTCTGCCCACGGCCTTGACAATGTGGACCCATGTGGACGTCCTACAGACGTGGTGCTCACTCTTTGAACCCTGTAACGTTTATTATACAATCAGTCAACAAATATGCTTCAACCAGATATTGACAGAAGACTACTTAAACGGTTACTGATACGTGAACATGTCAAGCACAGAGAATGTCGCCGAGGAAGACCACAGTTCCTCGAAATACACCAGACTTTCTCTCGACGGATCAAGTCTAGCAGGTGACTATATGGTTACAATCTATGTTGCCAATCGCTTGCAAAGTAAATTAAGTACGGCATTTAAATGGTCACCAACGAATCTCATTTCATAACTAGGCCTACTCGTATAATCGACTGATGACTCAATAAGAGTATGGACAGGCAGGTCGGGATGCAAACGGTGCCATTCTGACTTTAAAATATACGGACGTTGCAGATGTTTCTGTTTAGGATATACCAAGCATCTGCAATCATGGTCGACCAAAAGATTTGCTATTGTACTTTTAATACTTTCTGTGATTGTATTAACAAGTGGAATAATATGCCTCGCCATGGCCACGAAAACGCCATGCAGGTCAACAGTGGTCTTTAGAAAGATTGCACATAACCAGGTAAAGAACGCCACGTAATGAAGCTCTTGTCGATGAGTTTATGCATAAGTGACCTTTCTATTTAGACGGTCAAGTCGGGAATAATGAAGGTCTTCGTTGCTCCGGTAAGCAGATAGGTTTCTATAAACACCATGTTCCAGACTCGAGGAATGCTGTAGTCCAGGGGTGGGCAATTATTTTTCTCCGCGGGTCAAATGAGAAGCAGAAAATATGTTGGCGGGCCGAGTCAGAAATTTTAGCTGTATTCTCAAGCGTATTGATTTTATTTATAAATTGAAAGCAGTACACTAAATGGTGCTCAATGGATGTGATGATATTGGGGAATGAGAAAGTTACGGTTAATCACCCAAAACAAAATATTTATTTTCCGTCATATCTCGAAACAATGGCGACCAGACCAGACCCCCATCGGGGTACACATTTTTAACACTACTTCTGAGAGAGATTTCTTGTATACACTAACGCCCAATCGCGCGAAGCGCAAAGTTTTTTCATGATTGTACTCAGTTTTACCGTCCGTTTACCCGTCTGCTATGTGAAAAGATATTGAAATCGCCAAAGCGTAGTAAACTAAAAGACGCACACTATTCTAAATTGGAATTTCTTCATTGCCAAATATTGCCTATGGACAAGGACATCGTGGTTGTCGGTCAACATAAGGACAGTCCTTTTCGGCCAAGGTTTCCTCGTTGTCGAACTTTTTCCACTTTACTTTGTTAATTTGATCAGAAGTTGCAACTACAGTGCCTTCTCGGAGTCCCGTGTTTGCCTAAACTTCATATGTTTTGTTGCGTCGTGGCGAGGTAATGGCTGACGCCGAAATGCCCAATTCTATAACACATTGATCTCTAAATCTCGCACAACGCGAGAAAAATTTGAAATCAGTTGCATAAATTAAAACAAAATCCATAATTTATCTTAATTCACGAAATAATTTTGTGCCCCCTTCGATCTTCCCCCCCAAATTGGGGAGGGGGGTATGGCGTGCGAGAGGTACGGTCCTGGAATCCTATAAAGCTTATTGTCTTGGTCGCTGGTTTCTGGTCAGTGTACAGTTTAGGGAAATGGCGTCGTTTTGAACCAAGCTTGCAGTTCTTCAGCAATTCGCCCTACCTTGACCGAGTGTATATCTTCGTATTTTTGTCATAGAACCGACTTAAATTGAACTCCTTAGACACGACGACATGCTCGGCACTAACTACGAAAAAGACGGATTCACCCCTGACTCCAGGGACTCCTCTTTGAATTTCAACTTTCGGCATCATTTTTTTGATATCTTTTATGTGTGATGATGACTCATATAAATCACGGGAAGTGATTGACTTGTTTTACGAATTAGGGATTTGGAATAGCATCACGTAACAATTTGAAACACAGACCGTGTAATGCGTAATGTGACAATGAAAACAAAGACGGTTTGTTGACTTATTGTGACTTTAATTGTAACGGCATAATTAGCTACATTGACTTTATTTTGAATCTGGACTACGCATGTGAGGTACATATAGGCTTCGTAATCGCAGAATGTTAATGAACAGGCTTGATTGTAAACGAATTTCCGGTTCAGTTTATACATCCTATGGTTTTAGTCCACACAGCAACAATAAAAAGTAGGTTTGATATTTTGAATTTCAAGCAAAATTTCGCGGGCCGCACTTTGCCCAGGCCTGCTGTAGTCAATGGTTCTCAACCGTTGGTCTGTGGCAAGTTTCCTGCATGTCCGCTAAATATCTCCGAATTTTGCACAGATATCTGCCAAACTGAACATATCATTCGCCAGTGGACCGGGACACTCCTTTGTATTCACTGGGAAGGTTAACGAAACAGGCCCGCGGTAAGTATCACGATTGCATCAACGGATTGGTGCATTTGACTAAATCTTTGTAGGAAAGATTTCGCTTTAATGAATAAAGTCGGCAGCCGAAACACAAAGATGGGCACATGAAAGTGAGAGAGAATGGGAATGGCGTTGCCGGACTGAGAAAAGAAGTCCTCAGTGTAACCTTTCCAAAGCAAAGTCACATAATGTTACATCTAATAAACTGACACACAAGCGATTCGCTCCGTCGTTATTGCCTTGTATTAATAAAATATCAATAATAATCATGGGGAATGCGTTTGGTACGCTCAACTTCCAATAAACCACTCACCTATCTTCTACAGGTCTGTTGACGTTGAGTATTTGAAAGCTAGTCGAAGCGGCTTATTTGTCATCTTATCCATCAATACTGCGCTCAGTCATCTAGTTTACCGGACCACGACCTGACATACCGATCTCGCCTTCCGACACATGCCACCTCTTCTTGTCACCTGTCCTGTTTTATTATATTCTTTACTTTTCAATCAGTGTGCATGACTCCTTTTTACATCACCTATAGGCAGGCCGTGTTATTTTTGGCATATGCCAAAACTGCCAAAAATAACTTATTTTTGGCATTTTCGATTTTTATTTTTGGCAGTTTTGGCATCGTCCTCTTAATAGATAGTTTCAGCCCCGAATTAGTCACAAAAACGCTTTATTTGGGCTAGTTTGTCAAAAGACACCACAAAATGTGCAGCATCCACGTATAATCAGTGCCAACAAACAATAAGAAGAAGAAAAAACCTAACGATTTCATAGGTTAATAATATCAAACGAAACCACAAAATGTGCAGTATCCAACTGAATCGGTGCCAATAAGCAATAAAAAAGAAAGAAAGCCTAACAAACACGCTCAACAGCTGATTGTTACAGCTGTTGAATAGACTTAACTCGTTTGCACTGTAACAATGCTTCCAAACTCAGGTCAGCTAAGTTTCTCCTAAATTCATTTCTCGCCCAGCGAATCTGCGAAATATCGGCTTCAACAGTAGCCGTTGAGGGAAAGAATATTGCCAGTCATCCACAAAAGGTTTTCAGAGCTTCAAAATCTTTGGAGGGCCGAACCGGCTTCCATGCATCATGAAAAGAGATCACTTCGCCAGTGCCATCGATCTCATCGCGGAAAGAATTTACTTCCCGATCCTTTTCCTGGAGTTTCCTGTGTTGTCTCTCAACACATTCTATTTAGTAGCCCGACTATCATTTCTCCTTCAGTCTACCGATATATTTTCGGAGGACTTTTGTCACTTCAGGTGGCTTTAATATTACCAACTCGCATGGAAGAGTCCTGGGAAGGTTAGCTTGTTTAAGAACATTGACGTAACAAGACTGTCTGGCAAAACGAGACTATGCAAGCTCAGAAATAGCCAGACAGTTTGTTGCGTCACGATGTTCAACTCGATCACAATACAAAAATCGTGGTTGATTTTGGGGGTTCCAGTTCCATGAGCAGAATATAATTTACATTTTATTAATCAGTACTGCGGCAGCTTCTCATTGATACCCGTTTCATCAAATTTAGCGCTCGACAAGCCGGTCAAAAATGGTCGTAAAATTGCCTTTGGACAAATGGAAAGTATGACGTAAACCAAATGCAGTCAGCCGTTCAATCTCGCTGTGCCCACACAATTTAGGACACCATGCTTTCACCCCTAATGGGTGGGCTGGACCCAGATTAAGACACCTGCCTTTCACAAACGCTCTTCTCGCTTGTAACGCGGTCCTGTTAACACAACACCATGAACGAAATACACTATTTGGCAGGCCGTGTTATTTTTGGCATATGCCAATTTTTGGCATTTTCAAATTTTTATTTTTGGCAGTTTTGGCATCTGGCTCCTGAAATGCCAAAAATAACACGGCCTGCTTATAGGCCAAGTGGGTGTCTGATTTCGAAGACAACTCCAATTCGTTTCGACATCTCCTATCTTTCATTGTATCGCAGTTTCGTGGTGTATTGAAATGATGAAAATGTTAAAAATAAATTTAATTGAAATTAATACCTTGATAAACATGAAACTCGAGAAGTTCGCATAATAAAAACTCATATTTACATCATCGATATTATTCAATGACCAGCCCCAACTTCGTATCACAAGCCACACTCTTCGGACCTAAACTTTTTTCCATTTTGTGAAGTTACATTCTACCGCACGTGTTGATGTAAGGGGCGTTGTGCTCTCTTTATGATGTGGTCTGAAATGTAAGTTGGAAGTTTAAAATACATTTTCACGTACTTCTTCCCAAGTATCGAATGTCCAATCCGTCATTACAAAACAAACAAAGTAAAACGATAATGAAATTTTTGCAATACCATCAAGCTAAATAGTGATAATGACTTTCGGATTTTGGTATTTTCGTATGTTGTGCGTCCGTGATGTTGAGACGTTGTCGAACCAGTATCTGCCACCCAATACTCGAACTACATCATTCATAATGTAATTATGCAAGTATCGCAATTTAAGTATGTTATAAATCACAGATGGTACATTAACCTCGACAACGCAAGGGGTAACGACGAGAGAGAGGTTCATTACCATTTCAATCCACGCATGGACAAGAAGTTACTCGTCCGAAATGCGAACGCGAACGGCACATGGATAACCGGCAGAGATACTGACATGAATTCCAAACCATTTCCATTTCATTCGGGGGTTGAGTTTCAGGTGATGTGGATAAGTTTTCATTCTTCAAGTATGTAAGACATAGAGCCATGGTGCTATAAACCTCCGAATGAAAACGTGAAATTCCAATCAATGACGCATCGCCGGTCAAAACAGTTCGGTATGCAGTAGACATATTAATCGCGGTATGCAATTGTAAGCCTGTGCGACAGTAAAGATTAGTGTTCTTTGACTGGCAATAACATTTCGGCATATGGATGCTTTACAGAAACAGGAGAGGCAGCGCTACTTTAAGCAGTCTAACACACGTCAATAAGATTAGTGCAGTGGTATGCAAGTTTGATGGTTGAAGAAAATATGGAATATAAACCGATCAGAAATATGTTCTATATTTAGACTGAAACATTGCATTTCGAACCGCGTTATTGGACCAGACAAACTAGGTCATCAGTGCCGAAGCGGTGCCGTCAAAATGTAATATCCCTATATCAGTTGTTCCTACAACCTTTATAACCTGAAGAATCCTTACGACAATATTCAAGCCTTGTGCGAGACCCGAACGGTGGCTGAGTTTCAAAATCGAAAATCTATTATATTGAACAACTATTATTACCGTAGATCTGTTGGACGAAATAAATTGTGCCATTGAAACATGATATTCGCACACATTAAAGCAATTACAACGAAAATGGGGCAAATCAGTGTGACTTCTAGTATACGAGTCGGATGCGTGGCTTCGCAACCCCTTGGGTTCGTTTGAGCCATGGTTGAGAACCAGTGAACTATATACATAATGTTATTCAGTTTTGGGGTATATTAGTGTGTTGTGGCTAATTTTGCTACGGGGAACCGCCCATGCCTCACCTACGCCACCAAAACTGTCGCCTCGTACCAAACTGGTCACGAATAAGCGAATACCGTGCCAAAGATGTACATCGAAAGTACGAAGTAAAAATGCCGATGATGGCGATAAATATCCGGTTTATTATTGTCTATAAGCCACACCTCATTTACCCAGTGTGTTCCAAAATGTAACCAGTAGATTTTATTACAGGTGGAAATTATCGTCCTGGACGACAAGTTCGTCACCTACATAAATAATGAATACTACTTCGACTTCTCTCCCAGGCTTCCGAATTTGCCGGCAATCACGCGAATCGTTATCGGGGGAAGCGTCGTGATGGAGAGTGTGGTTGTTTTGAGGACATTGGCGTAGCCGGGGTTGAGCAAGTTACCTTTGCCCCCAAAGTGTCGATATTGATATTGAGACGCCATGTATGTTCATTACGTGTAACACTAGATCCGTGAGCTCACTAAAATGTTAAATACTGCAATGTTAACATTCCTACTTCCCTCTTAACATTTTATACTGTTTACGACTATATGTCTCAGGATTTCGCAAATTTAGACGATAGAGCACTGTGTTGCGCATTGTATTTTCATTTTCGAAGAGACCTATTGAGACTCTCCCACATCTGGCGCTGAAAATATTAATGGAAGAGTCGATTTTAGGATATATCACTTCGTCAGCGTTCACCCATAATAACTATATATTCCTATTTCGGGCATAAAACTCATGCAACTTTGCGTATCGATTTTCTGTCATATATGTGGACATATAATTCCAAAATAATATGTAATGCATGAGATCACCATTGCATCCTCGATAACTTCTTTCTGTGAGCTGATTTCGGTCGTTTAGATGTCGAATCGGGAGTTACCCATCTCGTTTAATATAGTACATCTGTACTAGTAGGTTACTGCATACTATATTGCAAATCGAGTTTATTGCAAGTTTTCTTGTGAGTTGCAGCGGCCAGCCTTATGCATTGGATTCATTATGAAGATTGTATCGTCGTTAAGTGCAGCATCTGGATGGTTTACTTTACTAACGCCTTACGAATTATTTTCATGATGAATTTCGAACCAGATTGGTACTGTGATGTCGCGTAGATAGTCAAATTTGCTACTGGTTTCTGGCGAATTGAAATATGGAAAATATATAGTAAAAACCGACTCCTCTATTTGTGACCAAATGAAATCCTTGATGTTAATTACCATTTGGTTTATGAAATACATATATGAATTCCGGCATTGTATTCACATTATAACCAGGACGAAATCTCTGCCAAATAGTGTCGACATGTAACGAGACAAATGCGTGTTCCCAAGCACGACATGAACGGTCGTGAAACGCAAGAATGCGGATCTATTGCGTCAGTATGAATCAAGTATTGCAGCAAGCGGGATTCTCCGGTTGATAAATGAGCGCATAGGCACTGACTTTTATTCTTGCATGGGGTGGCGGCAGGTGCGTAACCAGGGTGTGTCGAAACCCCCTCCTTTTGAAACGCAAAACCCCGTCCTTATGAAATGATCATTCTGATGCTAATATTCAGTTGCAATTCAACAAGTCGTATTATCATTGTTACGCGCGGCTGCGAATAACTAGCGAGATTCGTCTGTGCACGCGACGCGATATCCCACTAAGATCATTGCGAAATTAGGTTATTGATTGCCGAGCGCTCGGCATTCATCGCTGTACTGAGCAGTTACACGGCGCGACAATTCTGGAATACGAAAGACAGGCAAGAAGTATGATTACAAATGCGTGCGGTCAATCAGTAATTATTCCTTACCGGCAACAAAACGGGTTTTTACTTCGTATTGAGTAGCTCTCATCGCGAAAATTGGTTACCGAATAAAACATCGACTTTAACTGCATTGCTGCATTTCCCGATTTACGTTCGCACATCATAACTGGATTATTATTATGGGCACCAACACTACCAGGCACACGCAATAAAACACTATTCAACATTGTGCTCAGAGAATATTTATCACAAAAATGGTCCACAAAATATTTTAAACGCGGCTCGCGGCCCTCATCGATGCAAATATTGCATTTTAATTTGTAGAAGGTGAACGTATATTTGGTGGTCAAATCGCGATTGGAGATGGTGTTTCTCAGAGCGCGCGATGAAATCTAAGTTTCTAGCGATGAGGTCGGATTTTTACATCTCATAACGATCATTGGTTTGCTGAACTCAGCATCACTATGCTGTGCAAAATACATAGTAGGCCTAGTGATCTATTTTATCGTTCTGTACAATCGGACGGCAAGGTTGCGCTATTACCGAAATTGCAGACTTGCCGCAAACCCGCAATAATTATAATAACAGGGTGCGCTATAGTCATACCTAAATACCCAGATTCGGAAATGGCAACGAGTACAATTTGTTTAGACGCGGGCATAAGTTTTAATCAAAAAGATGCATAAACACAAACATTATTACACTCAGAGATTGTTACTGTTTGGCGAAAGTGTTTCTGCGGACGGTCACCGACGATAGTACACATGAGATATCGATGACCCATTTCGCATACAAAGCGAGATAGTGTAATGGTTGTGCGCCCGGCTTCTCGATCGGGTAGGTCGTGGGTTCGATCCCGGCCGGGCCAGACCAAAGACTCGAAAACTGGTATCCTAGGCTATCCTGCTAGGCGCTCCAGCAATCACGGATAGCATGGAGGAGAAAAAAACCGGGCGCGCAGACTAGATGACCTTACTATAAAGGCCGTATCGCATCTCCGTCGTCAAAGCATCTCGATGGTGCAGGCGAAAAAGAATACCGTATCTCTCTCTCTCTCTCTCTCTCAAACGATTCTCACTAATTTGCAGTACGCAGCATCGATACTACGAATTGTGAATTGACATTTCAAGAGGACGGGATTTCTAGTTTTAAATAAGAAACTCACTGACTACGCACGTAGTGTTTTAATACCGACAACGCGCTGGTTAATATCAGCCCGGAGCTTACGGCCTATAGCCTACGTAGGTCCCGATCAGCCAGTCGAATTTGATCATGAAATGGTGCGATTTTAATTATCAAGGTGTATTGCAGCAGGAGCAATATGGGCGAATGCCGCAACCTTATTAATGTGAATACAAATCCCGATGGTTTGAAATTCGTTCCGCGATATGGTTGCGCCCGATAGTGTCCGTCCAACAATGAAGTTTATTGGAATATAGAAGGTTCCTGCTTAAACTAATCGATTAAATTCAGAATTTCCGCCACAGATAATCTCGTGTTGCATCAATATTTGACAACGTAATTCAACGCCATGCACTGCACAATGCGCAGTACTGATAACAAATTAAACACTGACAAGCGACATCGAGGGAATTCGAATGCATAAAGCAGACAAGAATTAGTAGCCCACAGATGATAGCAAACGAGAAATCGCGCACATAATCAGTAATTCCTCAACTTGCGTACAGCACAATGAGGTCTGACATCGCGAAAATTGTTTGCTCATTGCAGCTGCATTGCTGCATTTCCCGATAAGCGTTAGCAAAGCCTTGTCAGAGTAATGAATATGCACACTTTGCGCAGGAATGTCTTTCTATTCGCCGGCATACACAAACACACTTTCCTATTTCGCGCTCCGATTAAAAAGACTATCACGAAACTAACTCAAGAATTATTTTGTAAACGAATATGCGCGCAAATACAAAATAATTGAGAGAAGTAGAACGTGAATTCGTTCGTCTGGTCAAGAGAGGAGATGGCGTTTCTCAGCGCAAGCGTGTCGAAATCGACGCCGTCAACGAGGTTGCTTCGATTGTATGATTTGTGATTACTACGGCAAGTTTTGGCAACTTTTGCAACTTTTTTTACAGCTTCCGGCAGCTTCCTAAATAGTCGGAAGATATGCAGAATGCTGATTCAAGCTGTTAGAAGGAATCTTATAGTGCAGCTTTTTGCAACTTTTGTATATTTTTATCATACAACTTTTTGCAACATTTTGCAACTTTTTCGATTTTGGTGGAATACACGGCCAAATTCGACTGAAATACGGTAAATCAGCACTGCAGTAACGCTCTTACGGGTATTTCGGGAGCTGAGCCGGAAAGTTGACCTTTTTTTAGTCAATCAATAGAGAATGCGGATGGAAAACTCAGGTTTGGGGCGCGGCCTAGAAATTTTAAGAGCCACTGTTATATGGTTCTATAGGCGCTCGTTACTTATTTCACATGTGCAAAATGACAACGACGACGAAATTCTGTGATCAGCACAGTTTGATACCATCAATATTTTTCACATGATGCGACCATGATAATTGGTCGTTTACATCCCCTCACCGCTGAGAAAGGAAATTACCACATCATCATGGAAAACCGGACAGTTAGAGTTGTGATACTATGCTACGTCACTTGTGACTGATTGATTGTGCACAACACCACCATTCGTGTCGTGAAGGTGCATTGTCCAGGAAGTCAAACGAGTTCATATCGACCTTTGTGCATCGAGAGAGATTTCATCGAAAATGATGGCATTCATTTGAAAAGTGTCTTTCCGAGATCGCTCGAATGTTAGTATTCCTTCTTACGTGGATATTGCTAAGATTACTCCTCAAATAGAAATAGTATGATCTATATGTTTCCAATGAAGTGAAAACACATGATGGTAGCCTATAGTAGCAATTGTTGCTCATTTGCAATGCGCGTTCACGCTTACTTTGAATGAGGTATCTCAATATATAATACTTGGTGTATGATGCATTCTTACACTCAAGTATCGCTGCTACAAGTCGTGGTTTCCAAGCTGTAGTCTACAAACGAACGTCAATGCAAATCCATAGTTGTGATAGTTCTGCCAATCATTATGTTAGTTGTCAAGCAATTCGTTCGATTCGACACGATGTTGTACACGGTACAGTGTAAAGGCAGTGCTAATCCGGAAATGGAAATCTGTGCATGTATCGAGAATTGGCAGGACATTCAGTTAAAAACGTAGGGACGAATTTGGTTCCAAGAATTGCTAAAGCGGAACAATTCGGAAGCAGGTTATGGCACGGTATTGGATAGGGTGTAGTAAACACTTCCGAGTGTTGTTACAAGAGGTTATAAGCAGTATTTTTGACATTCGCATTTCAGTGCAGGAGTTAGCAATGTTCGAAATGAAGACGGAAAAAACATTAAATTAAATTAAAATAAAACGCCACCGTTGCAGTAACCAGTGAGTTTCTCCGGCAAAATTTAAACCTTTTCGAGGACTTAAATTTATATATGTATAATGTATATATACATTATACAGCCCATATACCCACTTACAACTCGATCAAGGTCGCACATGCAAACATAGGTCATTTCTTTAGTCTCAATGTAGGACGATATCTTTGTAAATAATATAAAACAAAAAAATATATAAAAATGCTAATATATTATTTTACACAAGATGCGATTTTAAACAGGAAATGTATGGTATGAACCTTCTCAAATACACGTTTATGCGTTATATGTCTTTATGAGTAGGAGTATAGATACGTGTGAGTTTGTTTTGAATATATATTTCTGTTATTCAATAGAAGTTGTCGAAACTACTCATGCGCAAGTCCGTATCTAATATTTTCAGTCATTTTAGTATTTTCATGCATTTTCAGCCTACTCTTCAGCTTATTAAAAAACTTACCAGACCAATCGCGACCAATGTCCATTTTTTCGCGGGTCAATCAATACTTCTTTTTGCGGGCGCCACAGTTTTCACTACTCTGATTGAGACAGTTAGTTGAATTAAAATCATTGAAGTACAATCTTGACTAAGGTGCAGGGCATGGTATGGTATGGTATGGAAGTATGATATGGTATATATGGGACTAAATTTCGGTATCGAGTATGGAAGATTGCAAGTATGGTATGGTATGGAAGTTTCCCAAGTATGGTATGGAATTGTTTTTCCATACTTCCATACTTTTTCCATACTTTGACAGTTTTGCCAAAACCATGACAATGATCCTACTTTCGATTTGTTAAATTGATTGCGTGCCTCAGAAAATCGTTCACTGTCTATGTTCAAAATCTCAAATTGCGATTCATGACTCACCCATCCCGGTCGACATCTATTTGAAGACAAAATTGCGCAACGTGCATACGAATGAAATATATATTATTGATAATTATTTCAATCTTTAAACGTATTATATTCGACCGCTGTCGCGTTACAACTTGAATTTCGCTTATCGTAATTTCTACTCCGTAATCTACCAAGGAAGTTTTGAAATCGTAGACTCTAAGAATATAGATACCAGTTACATGAATATTTAAATCAATTTATTGAACTTGGAAATAATTTTCTACACATTGGTCGGATGATCATCACGCAATATCTATTAGACATAACCATAATTGTAATTCAAAAATATGTAGCTTGTTTTGGAGCGACGTTACGATATGCCGTCCTACAAGACGTATTGTAACTTCATGAGATATGGTTTTGTTTGTTTGTTTTGGGGTATTCATGGTGTTTGTCGACTACTATGGTCATTTACACCAGGCCGATATTCTTCTTATTTTCCGTAACTGCCGACTTATAGCACGGCCCACCTCTTGGCTTTTGTAAGACACCGCTGACGCGGATGAGGTGGCGAGGAGGAGCCTAGGTAAACCTCCAGCACTTAGGTATCGAAATTCGGAAGTCGACCTCGGTCGGACTCGAACCCGCACCCATTGGTGTTGCAGCCGCGGATTATACCACTGCGCTATCTCGCCACTACATGAGATATGGTGATCTATGATAAGAAACGGATACCCGGCTGTTGGCTAATGAAGCTAATATGTGTGTGTGAGTGTTTGACCCACAGAGTGCCGGGGAAATTCGACGTTTGAGCCGCTGTCGCAAAATGATATGTTGAGATATATTCTAATGCAGTGGTTTCCAACCGATGGGAAATTAGGCGTTTCCGGCTGGGAATAGACACACTTGAAATAACTCTTTACATTGTTAACCTAGTTTATTAAATGCCGATCGTATCTCTAATATTTCTCAGCTCATTTGCAGTTCCGCAATTCGTATTATTAGTGCCTCATATAAGCAGGATTCGACTGGACAGCGATGCGCGATCTTTCATAGAGGTTGTTATTCATTTCTATGCAAAATGGTGGATTGAAATATTCTGGACTCGCGAATTGCATAGCCGGACTCGTTACAGATCAAATGACATATTTATTTCTTTTCGAGTTATACCAGGCTATTGCGTCAAAACCAGGAAGTTAATCTATGCATTATTTGGCATTTACACATGTAAATTGATGCTACCTCGCTACATTTTCAAAAAATATCAACATCTTTCTATTTTGCTGTCGTCTGACACATACATTTTACGGAGACGCAACACTGCATGAACGATTACCAGTTCACTGCTCTTCACTTGTATTGCGTGCTGTTTAATTCTGGGGGTCTTAACTTTCGCCAATAGCAGCAAGTCTTCGCAAAACTAAGCCCTTCCAAATTTTATTGGAGGGGCAATTTTAAAGGGCGGAAATATAGATTTCAGGCTGTGGTGAATGAATAAAAAAGATTGGGAACCACTCTTCTGATTTGACAATACCTTTGTTTTATGTAATTTTGTAGACGGTGTTACTACAAGAAGTGCGTTAGCCTACTATACACTAGATTTACATGTCATGAGATTCTGTTGTGATTTCAAAATGATCCCGTGTGTATACTGTTTATATTTTACCTCCCGTCCTTCATGATTAGACACCCTGCATCGCTGACGACATATGATATGAAGAAACTGGTGATATCATTGGTGCATCAGGGCTGTTTAAATGGGTAATTTCAACAAAAACACTTGGAATATGAACGCCGGAACATTTCCACGCATCAAAATAGAATATTGCTTAAGAGGTTGGGCAAGTTGCGAAAGTACGGAATAAGTATCAAATATTGAATGGAAGAATATTGCGATGGTATGGAAAATTTTGAAGTATGGCATGGCACGATTGCGGCGGCTATGGAGTATGGAAAATTCCTATTCCATTTCATACCATACCATATGTCCTGCTAAGGTGACAGAGGAGTCCGTGTTTTATACAACAAATCGTTAACTTCTACTAGAGGAAAAGTAGAATGGTGCTGTATATTGTCGCTAAAATCTCTTGCTATTCAGCTAAATAGCCAATAAAGACATATAGCTCACTATAAACGGATTAGCAAAGATGTCAAGCACTGAGAATATGGACGATGAATCCTGCAGCTCTTCGCAGTACACTAAGTTTGGTTTGGATGCACCAAATTTTACAGGTTTCTATATATTTTATACTCGCATACTCAGTATCTGTATGTGTGTGTGTGTTGCCAAATGTCAGAAAAAAGTAAAAGCTGCATATTATGTATAAGATTAAAATTAAAATATTCATAAAGTAAATGGTCGTCGGAGATCAGTGATTCAAAGCCTTTCATGTTCCGTCCCTATACCTCAGCCTCTCTTGGACCGATACATTTCTACCAATATGACGGAAAACACCATGAATACCGACGTTCTATGTGGTCACCGGTTACCCCATGGCCCCTTTCTGGAAAATAGTGAACGGACTGAAAACTAATATCTTTTAATGAAAATAGACAATAAATTTCACGCGACTGTAAGTCCAAAAAGTCTGGGTGCAGATGTTGTGTAGAGCACTTTGACACGTGAAATAGGTTATGTGGACAGGAATTATGGATTTTGTCATCGTTTTCTTGCATTAAGCTATCAACTTCTATTGCTACTACGAGGTTACATGTTTGTGCTGTTGTCACAGTAAAAATCAAACACGAAATCGCTTGAAAATGCAGCATAATAGGCGTCGAGGTATTTACCCAAGATACGATAATAATAATAGTTACCTTCCATTTGCTAATAAGACGAAAATTGCTTATATACATGAAATTTGATAAATATACTCTGTTCAATTGAAGCTTTTATTCGAAATCAAAGTAACATTTTTGTTTTTATCAATTCTTTGCTATACTGCTACTAGAATTTTTTTACTGAAATGATACTACTTATAAATCTAAGCGTATAGTTTTGGTTAGATTTAGCCGTGACAATGGGAGGTCCGTAACCTTGGTCAATTTGTAACTTAATCTGCCAAATTTGTAGCAATTAGGGAGAACAATCTGTATCGTTGAGTAGAGTCATTGTATTGCATGGGTTTGATGTGAAGTATCTTTTTGTTTAGGATACATCAAGCGTCTGGGATTATGGTCATCCAAGAAACTGACGATTTTGCTCTTCATAGTGTCTATGATTGTATTAACGAGTGGAATAATTTGCCTCGTTTTGGCTAGAAAAATGACGTATCCCACCGAAAACCATGGTATTGCTTCAAGGCAGGTAATGACCATCGCTCATCACCAAATACTGGTCCTGGCGTTTACAAATGTTTGTTTCATGAGCAGGTGTCGGATTTAACAACAATGAAAGTCTTCTCGGCTCCGGTAAGTGAAAACGTTGTTACGATCTTATTACGAGGCCGTTGGTGTATTGGCGAATGAAGTAAGATTGAAACTGTAATGAAAACGTATCGAATTCCCAATGCTATTTACAACATTTAAGCTCAACGTTTGGAAGATATTATTGAAACCGGAAGTATTTAAGTTGACAGTCGAGCCGATGTAGAGTAACACATAAGTTTGCAAACTATCGTGGCTAGTTGTAACATGATCTTTCGGACAATTGTACTATATTACACGGACGCAATACAAAGCCTTGTTATTTGTAAATTAACCATCTGGATTTTGTGTAGATATCTAGCAGATTGAACGTGTCATTTGCGAGTGGACCGGGCCATGCATTTGTGTTCAACGGGAAAGTTAACGAAACAGGTTCCAGGTAATTCAGACAATGTTGTTGATACCAATTGGGCTACTATAACCTAACCTAACCTAATCTAAACTCCGTAACCAACTTTTGCATGTTCAGAATAGAAATTATTTATATATGACCCGTATATATGTCGCAATTAGTTACGATATATGGATTCCAGATTTTGTAAGAGACGCAAATTCGTGTATAGTGTGGATACTATAACCAACCGAGAATCCGCGAAGCGTTTTCATGGTGTTCGCAAAACCTCTAAATTTGAAAAAGGATTGGAAATGTAATTGGCAAGTTTTTTAAACTATAGGGAAATCAGGAGGCAGTTTCCCTTCATAATTGCTGAAACTTCTGGAATCACATCAACAGTATGGCCGCCTAAAATGAAATATCCCTCTGTGTCAATTCATGTCGATTGTCAAATTGCCAATAGCCTACTCCAACAAACAATCAGCTGTTCAAAGATGTTTTGTTGGGGTTTGTGGAACAAATAAAAAGCTGGATTAGCAAGGTCAATCAGACTGACTTCAAAATGTTTGCAGAAATCTTTCGATTTGAAGCTGTCATTCTCAGCAAATTAGTGAACAGTCGTTTGAAATAAAAATTATTGAAGTCTTTTTCCAAATTTGTACAAATATAGTGACTGAATCACCGGTAATTTTGTTGCTCTGTATTACTAACCTATACTTATTATTCTGCTTCCTGGTTTATTTCTTGTACAAATGAGTTATACCCATAGGCATCGAAAGATCACAGTTGCTTCAACGTGAAATGTTATGATATATTATAAGCTCTGGGATTTCCATTTCACAACACCGCTCTATATCAATGTGGGCTACTAGGTTACAAATTTTACCTTGACAGAAAAAAATTACTACACGTACTCAAATTAATTTCGAGATGTTTGCTGAACCATACCAAATCACCAGTGTTGCAAATGTACTTATGATTTCACGTCCGAGCCGTCTTCTGACGCCGTGCATTTGCGACTGTGGTTCATTTGCTACATCGCAGTATTTTAAAGGTAAATCAATCAGTATTCATGTGCCACGACAGGCGGTTTGTGCTTCATACTACTGTCACGATGTTGGAAATTTATTTCATGGCATGCCGAATGCAAGCGGACGCAGGAAATGTTGTTTTCTCAAATCGTGCGACTCAGGGAATATCAAATAGAAAGATACGGCAAACATCCCCAATCATATAAAATAAGATGAATGGGGGATATATGTCATCAATGTTGTATCGGCCAGTGGTTTTTATCCGTCGGATCGTGGCAAGTTTCCCGCCTGCCAGCTAAATATATTAGACTGCCAAATCTGAATTTCAAAATGCAACAATTAAGTTGCATGGATGCTTGTCCGTTAAGTAGAGAAATTAAACATGAAATTTCGATATTAGGAACGTATTTTTCTGCATGGTGTCGCATTGGAGAATTTGTTGTCCGTTTTGCTTTGTCGTACACGTCGCAATGCTGCAAGCGTTGGACCAAACTGTCTAAAAGTAACCTGCACGTTAGGAACAGTTGTGAAAGGGATAATAGTATGATGACACGTCTAAAATATTCCGTTAAATTTGTAAAGCACAATTTAGCGACTAGAGGCTAGTAAACAGCAGACTATATAGGCTAGGAAACAGCAAGTTCGCAATTCTGTAAGAATAACCGAACAATCAAACAGCAGGGGTCACCAACTCAAAACGGGTCGCGGGCCACTTCTCAAATTTCGTAGACGCCGCGGGCCGCATGTATTCGATATCGAGATGAAATAGGCCACCCAGTTTAGCAAATACGCTGTGAAACTTTTCGTCAGTACAATGCTGTGATCTCTAACTCGCACGTCGTTTTCTAAGCGTCTCGGTTTTAGCAGTGCATGGGCCATTGCGTGTCGAGGCTAGATGCCCATTTGCATCAGCTAATTCTTCCTCCATGGGATGCTATTATCGGCGAAGCCGTATCAGCAGGTGATGAATAGTGATGTTTAAAACACAGGATAATATCTTATTTTGAACAACAACAACAATATTTTGGTACTGAAATCAATTTCAGCATTTTAAAATGCTTTATTTAGCGTTTTGACGAAATCTCCAATTATAGGTTGCGGGCCTCGAATTATGAACTTGCGGGTGGAGTGTTGGTGATCCCTGTAGAGATGAATATATTTTTCATAAATGCAATATTGGTTCACCGGTCCGAAGCGTTTATATTTATGTTTTACCGGCTTGCGAGGTCTGATCGTGACTAAATGCTGGGAAACACTGGCATTGAATCGTTGTACGAGAATTTAAAATAGCTCTTTGGTGTAGCGGCAGGGAATCGGCTACACCAGTTATTTGTAGTTGATTCCGTAAGGATATTCATGTAATGTTTTGTTATTAAAATCGCAGATGGAACATAAACCTCAAAACCACAGAGGTTGGCGATAAAAGAGAGGTCCATTACCATTTCAATCCTCGCATGGACGAGAAAATAATAGTAAGAAATTCTTACGAAAACGGCAAATGGAGCGCTGAAGAAAGAAACATGTGCTTCAGAGAATTTCCTTTTCAACGGGGAGAAAAATTTCAGGTAACGTAGATAAACTGTAGCTCTGCACTGTATTATAATATTTTACTACATACGACGGGTAAATTACATAGGCCACAACATTAATAGACAAATGTCATGTTTTATGGTTCGGTGTATCCTGAATATTGGCGCAGATCTACACATGACATGGCATCAAAAAATTGACGTTGGCTGTCAGGGAATGAATGCACCGAATTCCATCTTTCTGAACGGATATATTAGTGATTACGATTAAGTTCCCATATTCCTGAATCGTATGAGGCAGCGCTGCCCTAGCTGTTGTTCCAGTATTCTTGCAATAGGATTATAAGCAGTAGAAATTTCACGTATGATGCACCGCTTTAGCGCCGTCGAATCGTTGCGATATTTAGACTGACAAATATTGGTACGGTCAAGATCTACTTTATAGAATATCTCGTGAATACTTTATTGACAATACCAAGACTTAAAAGCTATTAGATATCATTTAAGTGGATAGTAGTATGACGGAATATACATATATGGTATGTAATGGTGCGTAGCACATTTATATCAATTTCTATCAAAAGGCCTCACATGTACTCAATATGACCAATATAGCCAATAGTCATATAGCGGAGATAATGCGAACACCGGAAAGGTTCCTTATCGTTTGAACAGTTTCAATCTTTATAGTCTGGCTGTGTGAGTGGATGGTAATACAGGTATGCACTTTTACATGATGAATCCTACGACCCGGTGTTATTGACAGCACACTTCACGAAGTTGCATGTTTGCGGAAACTCCAAATGTCTTGTAGAGTGTCGTGGTGTAGTAATAACTGGCGCCGAAATGCAGGTGCCTGTTAGTCACCTACACGAAAGTTGCACATGTACAGCTATAAACTAATGCATACCAACGGCCTGCAGTCATATTAGGATTATTCCGCTCTCTCATGATGGTGAATACAGTCGGACTCACACCTGTAAATTATGCGTATTTTTCTTGGGATAAAGTAGAGGTTGCTATGTCCTAATTCAAAACTCTAAGGCAGGGGTGCCAAACATACGGCCCGCGGGCCGCATCCGGCCCACCAGACTATTTCATCCGGTCCGCCAACCGATTCTGAAAAATGACTGCGTTATCCAGCACATTTCTGATAAATGTTGAGATTTTTTGTACGAAATACTATCATCAAATAATCCCTGAAGACATCAAATGTCGGGAATGTTCATAGGCCCCATTTTAACCATCCGACAGGGGTATTGTGGTTACATTCTATAGTCGCCATCAGCATAAAAGAGCCGCCATTTACATTCATTTCCAATTTAATTCAGCGGAGAAACCCGAATCGCGTTGTACTAGTAATGAACCAGCTTTAATAAATCTCTTGTATTCCCCATAATGCATATACCTGACTATTGCCAGATTACGACTAAAACAAAGCAATCATAGCAATATACTAACTCATATCGTCGGTACGGAAATTGAATCATTTGAATGGTCCGGCCCGCGAGCGATTAGATAGTTTGAATCCGGCCCGCGACGCAAGCTGAGTTTGACAGCCCTGCCTAGGGACATCATATGGTGCAGAGGCACGAAAAAAAGTCTCTCAAAAATACGCTATTCAAGAAACAACTTTGTGCTCCGTCCGAGCATTGAGTTTACAGCGCGGCAGTTATGGTCCCGTGAATTCTTAAGGCATATTTAGGTATTTGCGCGTTCGCATGGTCGCACAGTGTCTATTCGAACTCTCAGCATTGATGTAAGCTTAGATGATTCGTGAACCATCCATCTCAAAGGCATATTGTTCTATTTCTAACTATAGTACATCATCCTGCAGGTGAAGATCATAGTCCGGAAAGATAAGTTCCTCACCTATATCAACGACGAACACTACTTCGACTTCTCGACCAGATTACCAAATTTATCCGAAATCGATGAAATTGCCATATACGGAGATGTTATGATGGACAGCGTGGTTGTTTCAAGAATTTCGTGAAATTCGTCGATTGAACACCACCCACCGATAAAGAATAGTTTTTCGTAGTTTGATGATTACCTCATCATTACTATGACCAATACTGCGGGACAAGATAGTATCGTATTTTCATATCCACATCACAAATATTGTGATGACTTACTTTCCCTTGGAGCAATTAGATTTAACCAGGTCTCTCTCTTCGTCCATAATGTTAGTGTACTAGTTCAATTGTGTTATGACAATGCCAGCGTATGCTTCGGAATGACGCGTGCCTAATGTTACAATAAAAATCACCGTTTCTCCTACGAATACTCCGGTGGCGTGGACGCCACATATTTGTATATCATGTTATTAGCACGTATACATCGTGAACTTATATCTCTTGTGATGTTCTACAATTGAGAGTTTTCACAATGTTCGCAACATTTAGATCTCGGGGTGATGATAACGTCTATAATAAATGCTTGGTGAGCGACTATATGACATGAATTGCAGAATGTCAGCAAGTCCGTGAAGCATCCTTCAACCCTCATATATCCACGTTCCCTCGAGTATATCATTGATTTTATGTCATTGTGTAGATTCCGCTCCCGAAACCGCTATCCTGGTTATGACCATGACCATGCTCGTAATTCAAAGACGGGAACATAAAGAGAAATCATATTTTGATGTTCCTACGCTCACTGTTTCCCTTTCCAAGTGTCAGATTTATTTTTCTGGTGTAGGATATTGCATTATGGCAGTGGTTCTCAACCGGGGGTCCGCGAAGCAATTTCAGGGGGTCCGCGAGACCTCTAAATTTTCAAAATGATTGGTAACCTAATTTTAACTTTTTATAGCTTGAGAAAGCATGAGGTAGTTTGGCACCGCAACTGCTAAAACTTCATGACTCACATCATCATAATAATCGCCTCACATGAAATATCCTACTGTGCAAATTCATTTTAATTGCCAAATTGCCAATATCCTACTGATACAGACATATTGCTGTTTAGGGGCGTTTTGGTGGGGTTTGTGGAAAAAAATGAAAATATGGAGATAGTAAGGTCAAATAGGGTGACTTCGTTAATGTTTGCAAACCCTTTTCGATTTGAAGTTGTCAGTCTCATCTAATCAGTGTACAGTCGTTTGAAATAAAAATTTCTGAAGTATTTCGTCTTATTTGTCCCGATGAAGGGATTGGAACCTCGCCACGAAATTGATTTTTATCCTGTGATTTACATAACCACTATTCCAGAATAACTTCAAGATGAGATGCCACATAACAATGACTAGGCTGGACGTAATATGTTCATTAACAATATTTTTTGTTCATTTTGGTGCCATAAATGTTGCGATCACACCAAAAGTAGCTTATCGTCGGAAGCGTTCCCCGTTAATATTGCAGTAGCCACCATCCAACATTCCAGCTAATTTTTGACGAGTCATGCGCACATTCACCAAGTCACTGCGCAGACCCTTGCACAACAGTGTGTAACGACTAAAAAAAGGGTCATCTTTTCGGATTTTTTTGTGCGCAAGTTAGATTTTTTGTGCACAGAGACCATGTCAACACTGCGCACGTGCGCAGCTTAGAGGGAACATTGCCTCTATCTTTTTTGAAATGGATTTTTGGCACTCATCGCTCATATCAAATCGAAGACGCGGATCTTCAAGACACGACCACGTACTTCAAGAAATACAGCTGTAAAATTAGCTTTGAAATAATAAAAGTCGACCCAATTTCTACATAAATTGTATGTTAATTTCAAAATAAGTCATTTTGTTGCAGTTTATCACAAGCCTAGAGTTCATATTTGCACAAGAGAGATGACGGTTGCACCATAATAGAGCTAAATTTGAACTAATACTTGAGGGGGTCCGCGAGGGTTCGTGACGGCCAAAAGGGGTCCGCGAAGCCAAAAAGGTTGAGAACCACTGCATTATGGTTTGTTTGTCTGTGATATTCATGGTGTATATCGACTACTCTGGGAATTTACACCAGGCCGAATTCGTCATTTTTATTCCGTAGCTGCCGACTTGTAGCTCGGCCCACTTCTAGGCTTTTATAGGACACCGCTTGTACGGATGAGATGGCGAGGAGGAGCCTAGACAAACCTCCAAAACTTTGGTAGGAATTCTGGAGTCGACCTCAGTCGGACTCGAACCCGCAACCCATTGAGCGACAAACATAGCTACCAACTTTTATCCCAGTTACATTTCGAGACTATACGCATATTGATTTGAAACAAGTAATGAAACCTTACAACTCTGTCGCGACCCGGTTTCCCGTTTGTCAAATTGTCACAATATTTTAATGTGATGCTAAACACGATAGAGTCAGTCAATGAAATATCGCCCGTTGTCGTAAGCACTTCCAACTTGACAACTGCTTGCACATAACACGATCGAACACGAACACGAACTTTTTGACCGCGCGGACCTGTGAAACATAAAAAAAGATGTTGCGGACCGGTGAACCGAACAAAATAAACCCTTAATTATTTACAATGCAACTCAATATAATATTGTAAACTTAATTCAATGCTGTCTTTACAAAAAAATATATTTGTATCTGGTTCTACTAAAGTTTCAGCAAGGCGAAGTCCTGTTAAATATTATTACTTCATTGTGATTATGAGGTATCGTTTGAAAGATAAGCGACATTGCTGTTTCCTATATCCTCTATTATACTGCCAAGAGACGATTAAAATTGCAATGTCGGAAAGTTCGTTGGAAGGTTTTCGTAGCTTTTAGATATAACTCGCCGGAAATGCGTTGCCCCTTTTAAACAGATTCTTATAACGCGTGCACCATTGTAAAGTACGAGCGAAGTAGATAATGAACTCTCCTTTCGACACTATGTAGAAAAATACCTACCAAACTGTTAAATAAATTTAAAATTTGATGTTTTATCTCTCTAATTAATCGACTAGCATCCAACCTCCGATGTCTTGCATTTTGGAATTGAGATGTAAAATTTTGATTTACGTGGCGGGCCGCCTGTTGAGAACCACTGATCTAGAACACCTTCGTATTCGATCCCATATTCGTTATTAAGGTAATAAAGCAACAACTCTTTAGGCCAAGTAAAATAGATGCAGGAAACGATTCCCTCATTCCCTGCTTTACATATTTCAAGATACCGACAATAATCAGACGGCCATACAAGCAAGTGTCAGGATATGCATATTTATTTACGGGAAGCGTTAAGTTGAAAAGTGGTGTTCAAAGGTATGTTCGAAAGAATTTCCTTAGCATACGAATCTATTTTCGTCGGCAGTTGGTGCATAAATTCTATTTGTGGGCTTTTATAAGTACATAACTTCGTTATTGCAACAAACTATATGTTCGTATTGCCAGATTTGTTCGCGAAGAAGATATGTAATTATCCTCCGTAAATCACGCGTAAATTTGATTCTGAAATAACCTCTGTCAAATATATTTCCTTTTCAATAACTATCTTGAGCACATTGTCAAAGTAAATATCGAGCGTAAACTGCAACATATCCACAGAAAAGAACAGTTTGGACCGATGAGGTGCCCGGTTTGTTTCCATCTCCGCTGTGGATTGGTATGGTTTTTGACAGGTCTGAAAAGGAAATAAAATCCTCTGTAAGTCATTGTTTTTAAGAAGTGGAACCCTGTGTCATATTTACTACGAAGTATATACTACCTGCAACGTGAAAGGATGCGCTACCTGCGATTAATCAGAGTAACATAATTTACCAATATCCGTGCCAGTCGGTATGTGTATCGCACATCTCAACGGTTGCGACATAGAATTCGTCAACATGTTCCGCGTGAAATTAAGAAAATCGCAAAATAATGACTTATCTTCGTCATCACCAGTCTCTAGAGCTACCATGCGCGACTATGATCTGATAACAGCACATAATTCTACTCTGTCAAAAATCTGGTAGATTTACTGGGAAATCTCTGTAAATTTTGCAACGAATGACCGGTCGCAGCTAATAACTGTGCGTAGGTTGTAATTTTACATTGTGATATGTAATATTACCTCGATTTAGCTGTAAAGTCGAGTAACCAGAATTTCTTCGCAAAATTACTGACAGTTACTCGTTACTGAAGTTTACCAAGCTATTGGCAAAATTGATTATCTTGAAAATCTCTGCAGCCAATTTATACGTGGAGTTGAATGTTACTAATATGATTCTCGTGGTGATTTGACCTGATTCAACCTCGTTGGCGAGACTGGGGTCTGTCATACGGAAATTGTTGGCCCTAGTAACAATTTCAGTATAGTACATAGTAGGGTAAAAGAAACAACTGACAATCCTAGCTAATGTGGTACACCATAGCCGCTATATTATATTGTAAGGCTATGGCTATAATGCCGGTCTCGCTGGTTACATTCGTTGTCACGGATAGAACTGATGAGTTAGAACAGGGGTCACCATCCTATTTGCAACCAAGAGCTACTTCTCGGGTACTGATTGAAGCGACGGGATACCCTTTACTCCCACCATTTACCCGTACCACACTGAATCTCCGCTTTGATATTCATAGCACTGGGCAGAAATCACATCGCGGTAAGACTTCTAAGAGAGTGTTTTAAACATCTCATTTCAACCAGCTGGCCACTAAAATTTTCTAAGAAATCATAAATTACTTTGCTCCATGTTTGTATAAATTATACAACAACAGTCAACTGAAATTGTAAAATAAATTATGTCTCAGACTTTAGACTAGACATCGTGTTATCTATCAGTCACTGGGAAGCCTGGCGTTGCATGATATCAACTAGTGCGCTGTACTCTGGTATGTGACTTGACACTGCAACAACGAAACACCCAAAAGGCTGGTTCACAACGATAAGTTGAACCAAACACGCATGCAACCTTAATAGCTGCTGCGCCTACACCACTGTACTTTTCCGCGTCAGCAAGGTACCAAAGGTTCTCTGTAGCCTGATGGGTTTTGAGGTGGAGGTCATTTTGAAGTGTTACAATTTCAATCTCCAGCTATCGAATGCTAACATTCGATAATCCAACTGTTCAGTATCCAGACATGACTGATTTCAATATAGCGGACAGCAGCAACGATTAAAGAAAGTTAGAAACATGGTAGGCTACTAAACTTCGGTCAGTGTAAGAGAAACAAGCTGTGTGAAAAGATGTTATACGTAATGGGCATACAGATATTGAAAATCTGCTAGTACTTTACGACTATCTGCTACTGAATGAGAATAGCAATGTTATTTCCTACTTTGGCATCGTCCTTGACGTCGAGCTGCCATAACGGACCCCCCTCCCCGTCATTTCAAGAAGACCGTTGATGACATTCCGTGATATCGCCTGTATAGGCAATGGGTCGTATCGTACGTGCTCGATGTCTTGTGATTCGAATAAATGTTGGTATATATCTAATTGTAATTGTTGTAATTGTAAGTGTTTATATATATATATATATATATGCATTGTCATTTGTTACACGTTAGTGAGATCAAACAGGAATAGCTAAATCGATCAATCTATATATTTTAAAGCTCACTGGTAATAATCTTGACGAATATTGATAAATGCTGCTATTCGATGCATTTTTAGAACAGGCTTGCGGGCTACTCATCTGATCCTCGCGGGCTACCTGGGGCCCGCGGGCACCGCGTTGGGGACCCCTGATGTATTGCATACGAACGACGGGTTGGGATTTTTTTCCAGATTGACGAAGATATCAATTCAATACGGCTGAGTACATGTGTAAATGCTGGTAATACAAGCGTGTTGACGAACTTACGCGTAAGCTCCACTCTTCCACTCTACTCACAGACGAACACTAAAGAATAAACTATAGTCAGTACCATTTGACGTAATAAGCAATTGGTGGGGATTCCAGCAAACTGTGCCCGCGGGCCACATTATCATGTACGACAGGAAACTCTCTGCGGGCCGCTCCAAATCAGGTTGCGGGCCGTATGTTGCCCGTCCCTGGACTAGACGCATGCAAGCGAGAGAGATATATGACTGTAAGTTGGACGAAAAGAGTACCAAAGGCAAAGACCAATGAACATTACAACATGCATTATCACGGCGCAAATAACTTAATTAGGCGAAAAGCGTCAAAATTGGTCAATTAAACAAACAAACAAACATTTGCAGACGTGAATCATTAATAGACGACTTGTAATTAATTGTATATGCGCTCAAGTCTCGTCGCTGTGAGTAAGCATTGAGTCTTCACGTTTTTTGCAGTCCAAATAATAGCACAGTAGGCTAATAAGGACGACTTCAAGGGGTTTATTTACTGTTTGGATTGCATTGCAGGACAGCGCACAAAACAGATTTTGGTAGTTCTATATATTTGTCTTTTATTTAGCAGGCTGTCTGTGGTAACTGTAACTTCGAGACTCAGTTCTGCGTGAAACTGCAGCAACACACCGTGCAGTATACAATTTATATAGCAGTGTAGTACATCTCCTGTCGTGAGAAATGTATAGTTCAGATGTTCCAGAATGGTGGTCCGAATATGGTGCGTTCCGGGCGGCAATAATATGATGATATTTATTAGCGCACGCAACTGTTCGTCCATAATCACTCACAGTAAATTGAGTTTAGGTAGCACTTTTTTTATGGTGATAATACTCTCCCCAATCTCGATACCGTCAGCCCTCAGATTATTTGGACTTCTAGGCTACTTGATGAAGAAATCCTCCGTCTGCCACCAACGAGGTTTGCCGCAGCTGAACGGTTACGTTATGCAAACACTCAAACTGGCGAGATATTGCACGACTTCGCGGCATAGTCTGCCGGTAATTCCGTCGTCAACTGTGCTTTGTGTGTCCACAAATAGTTGAGTGTCAGTATGCACAGTGCCCTGCGCAGGCTAATAGCACATGACTGGTGAGTAGGGGTGTTCAAAAATGACCATTTCCCTCAAATCGTACTGGCTACTTGATAAAATTGCTAGGTTACATAATTTAAGCCTACACACCAAATTTGGCTCAATTCCAGCCAGTAGCCGCATTGCCACAGGAGAAGAAAGTTATATGAAAAAAAAATAACATACCCGCACAATCCTAGTAATTGATGACGGTCATTCATGGACAGGGTTAGGCTTCATTCACTTCTTATCTATGCAATGCACAAATCAAGATTTTATTCTAGAACAACGTGCGGTATCCTTGATGGTTGTCCAAGCCAACACTTACACCTTCTTGAATAATTATTACTTACATAGGATTCATGATTAACATACAATTATATCGACCAGGGTTGTCAGCTATTCTTAAGGCAATCGTACAATATTGGCAAATTGACTAAAATATTGCCAAATTATCTTTAATATCCTAAATATCCTTATACATAAAGAGGAATGGCTGGTTTCAAAGGTCTAATTATGCTTAAATTAGGTTGCAAAAGGACTATATTGAGGTATATACGTCATGGGTGAATTTGATTTTTGCGTTGCAGAGAGTGCTCAAGTTAAATTGGTTGAGTTCGCAATATCACGAAGTTTGTAGTACAAACAAAGGTGGTACGAATACGATTTAGGCAAATATTTCCTACGGGTCAGCAAGATTAGTGGCATCACCAATTAATTATATATTGGCGTGCGCCTTAACGATCTAGACTCGGCCTGAGATCATCAGTCCAAGAACATGAAACCTTGTCTAAGCCTAAATGGTGTGTTTGTTTGTTTTTTGGGGTAATCATGGTGTTTGTCGACTACTGTGGTCATTTACACCAGGCCGATATTCTTTTGTATTTTTCCGTAACTGCCGACTTATAGCACGGCCCACCTCTAGGCTTTTGTAAGACACCGCTGACGCGGATGAGGTGGCGAGGAGGAGCCTAGGTAAACCTCCAACACTTAGATATCGGAATTCGGAAGTCGACCTCGGTCGGACTCGAACCCGCACCCATTGGTGTTGTAGCCGCGGATTATACCACTGCGCTATCTCGCCACTCCTAAATGGTGTGGTTCGCATTACAAACGGGCTATTGCAATGGCGAGTAGATAAACTGCCCAAAGTGCCAAGTGACTTAATAATTCGATGTAATGCAATATAGAAATTAATCGGACATGAGGCATCAATGTGCTTACTATAATTTCATTTTTTCAACAGCCTCTAATACTTGGTTATGTAGGTACACTACTAAACAGCCAACCAACATGGATAGGTGCCAAAAATCTAATAATGTGCATTCAAATATGGCAAATGTCAACACTGGCATCGGCTGCTATTATCTTCAAGGTCCATACACGGCGGTTGTGTCCGAGTAACGGATACCGACTCCACTATTTATTTATTTTTTCTAGGCAGAGACGTAATCCTCTCGCGAGTAAAAATTCCCTTTAACTTTGCGATATAAACGCATCGGGAACGTTACTCACTTGTGAACTAGAAAAGCACAGCTACCAACAAGTTTTTTTGAATTGCGTCCAAACGACAAAAGCTAGTGACTCACTGCACTTCATATCCTATCAAGTTTATTTGAATTATTCCACGTCAGATAAAGTGAGAAATATCGAAAATTTTCATTCGCACTTGATCCGGATTTTCATTCGCACCAATCGCATTGAAATTATTTTCATTCGCACAAGTGAGAACCGTCACACAGGTTGAAAAGCAGTGCATGGTCTTGGGCATCCCGCAGGACAATCAACCGAACGTTTAGAGGCTTTCGTTCCCTAAACCTTGCATGTATCTTCTGATCGAGAGCCCGACTTCATCGTCATGATGCGAAGCGCGAATAAATATCTCAATTTATGACTGAATTCTGTAAATACTATTAGTTATTGCATATCATACAATTGCCAACGTGATCGGATTTACCGGTAGAGCTAAGGGTGGTGGTGTATTCGAGGGTTTAGGCCTTTAGGGCATGCTGATGTTTGTTTGTGTTATTCATGGTGTTTGTCGACTACAACGGTAATTTACTCCAGGTCGATTGTCTTTATTTTGATTCCGTAGCTGCCGACTTGTAGCTCGGCCCACTTCTAAGCTTTTGTAAGATACTGCTTGCGCGGATCAGGTGGCGACGAGGAGCCTAGATAAACAGGGCATTTTAACGATGTACAATTTAATATTATTCATGCATTTATCGGGGGGGTTCGTTGTTATGAATTAATCTGTTGCATGTTGTTGTTTCGTGACCTTCCGGTTGCTATATGGTTGTAAGATATTGGAATCGTACAACTGTACCAGACTAAACTAAAAGAAGAACCACTCAAATGAGACACACATGATTCCAAGATCACATTTCATGACGGGGTGCATCATTTTCTCAGATTTCCAAGACAGGACTATTCGGTGCCGACTATTTAGGCACGTATATGAACAATTGGCAATTGGACAAATGGACATATGTATATCAACGAAGCTGAAATGTCTATTTCGAAATATTGAACTAAATCATTTTTTTCTGGGAGATGGAATAGTCATATTAAAATCAAGTCATGTACGACGTACGTAGAGCGACGTTAAATTGCGCCAACCGCGAAGAAAAATTTCTAGCATAATGGTTCTAACAAAAAATACTCTATGAATTTATGATCATTCGCGAAATAATGTTAGACTATCATACGAGCTCGCCTCCCAATTGGAGGTGCTGCTTGGGGGATTTGAAAGAATTAGAAGGCACGCAATTATTCATCTTGAGCTATTATGCTCATACCACAAGGTAAGACTATTCATGGGAGTCGGAAGATTTAGCTTCAGGCGAGTCACTTGTAATTGCTCACTTGGTTGAAGCATGCAGATTGTTCGTTACTTAAAAGATCGCTCACACGTATCACAACTATTTAAAAGCGAAAGTTGGTCTTTGGTGAGATGCGCACGATTCCCAATTTGCATTTATTCGCGGGGTGCAGCATTCATTGCCTCTGCTCCCTGCAGGGGACCGTGGGACTTGGATTGCAAGGACTGGGCCACCCCGTGCGATCTTCGGCCAAAGTTCTAACTCCGGAGATCTTTCTGGGATCGCACTTAGTGTATTTTTGGCACCGATAAGCTGTCGCCTAATAGTTCCGCAACCGTTGGCAGCACACACAAATACAATAAGGTTTAATTATGTACATAAAGCGTATTTTTATTTATGCATTTTTTATTTATAAAGCGGCTGGCACTCAACAATTAAAAAACTACTAAAAGTATATATATCGCGTGAAGAAAAATTTCAAGTTGAATAGATATCCTCAAAAATACTAAACCTATTATATTCATTTACGAAGAATTTGAAAAAAGAATAGGGTTATTGCCCTATTCGCCCACTGCTGGCTACGCTAGTGGTTAGAAAGGTTTTCGTCTTTGGTCCGCCAGTTCAACATCTTTGTCACAAGATCTTCCATAATTTTGCAAAGGTAGCCGGTGAGCGAGATTGGTCGGTTTGTTTACGTTGATTGGTTTACTCTTCATTTACTTTGTCGATTTCTTCAGTCAGTATTTCATTGAAAGAGTCGAGTGATTGTACATGGCTCCAGGTTTTCGAGCCGGATATTGCTCGTGTATTGCGTCCCTGATACGGCCTGCCAAGACCTAACAGGAACTTCATATTGTTTCTGGGCTCAAGATCTGGCCCTTTTTGTAAGATACCGTATTCCATCAAATTTGTGCCACGCGGTCAACATTATATTTGATAGGAGATGTAGTTGAATTCCAGTCTAGCACTAGCAAATTTCCGACTAGAGTCATAAATTGAAAATACATTCTGCCTGTAGCTGGAATCAATGAACATTTTGGTACATATAAAGAAAATTATTATCATTTTGTTGAAATCGTAAAAAATGTGCGGACCAAACTAACGTCAATTTTCGACATTGGTCCAAAAAAATACAATCCAAAATTTATTTTTTGCTACAAATTTAATCTTCAAACATTTGTTCTTTGCACTTCTGGCAAAGTTGTTCCGTTTGACTTCCCCCTCTGCAATTATGTTAGTGCCAGGGACATCAACAACGGACTTATCCGAATTCCAAAGGGTTTTAAGGCATCGCAAATGCGTGTCGGAAAGTCTGGTTTTCTAATCAGGTGTCTAAAGATGGAATATACCAAAGAATATTTGATTATATCTTTGAGCTTGAATGTACCACAGTGACAAAATGCCTTGAAACCCATTAGAATTCGGATGAGTGCGTTGTGTCCGCTGGTTCGGACCGACTTCGATGTGTTGGAGGTTTCTGTGGGCTCCTCATCGCCCGAGCTCACTGCAGTTGCAGTGTATTGAAACGCCCAGACTGACTGTGAGCCGTGCTACAAGTTGACAGCGGATACCACGACGGTGACGCATGGTTACGACAGAGACTGACGTCTAAACGAGCGAATGCTTGAAGAACTCCCCAAAAGATTACCAAAGACTAAGACATAATATGAGCATTACGAATAATTCGTGTCAGGGTGCACATATCCTGAAAAAATGCGAGAAGCACCACTATAAAATGTCACCCAATAATAAAGATAATATGGTGTTAATGAGTAGCTGACAGGTTAGATCGCTTATAAAGTATCTCTTAGATCAGGGGTGGGCAAACTACGGCCCACGGGCCGCATGCGGCCGCAACACCGTTCTGTGCAGCCGCGAGAGTCTAAAGAAATTAGAAATAGAAATATTAGAAATATTGAGAAAATGCGTACTAAAACCAAATTAATGCAGGGACTTGATTAAACTTTTCCTTAATATATTTCATCATGATAATTCTAAGGCACTGGTTCTCAAACTGGGCGTGAAAGCATCTGAATGGGGCCCCAAGCTGATCTCAACTAAAAAATTTTCGCGCTTCGCGCGATTTACTTATAACTAATTATTGTTGTTCTGTATTCATTCTGAATTTCATATCTCTCAACCACAGTCGTAACCTTCTATGCCACCAAACTATCTGTTAGGTTTGCTAGCATCTTCGCAGCGTTTTGTGACATGACGATAAGGGGGCGCGAAATCGTTCACCATCATAAGGGGGGCGTGTCTTAAAAAGTTTGATAACCACTGTTCTAAGGTAAATAGTTCCAATATTAGTTTTTATGTTCAATTTCTGGCGCGACAGCCAGATCTTAAGGCCCACGCAGTTTGAAAGGTTTCAATTGCTAAACATCACAGAAATCCTCAACGAGATTGACATAATTCGGATGACGAGCGTGATTTCAGATTGGCCTCTTCAATTTCAATTATTTCAGTGATTTGCTTATAAAAAACGATTCGCGCGTGTCGTAGGTAGATTCAATCTCTGTAGGCCTATAGAATTAGGGTATTTATATTATATCTACACATAGTGAAAGCGTGTTTGAAGCTAACATGATTATGATGCTGTCAGCATTGTGTGTCCTGGAACTGAACCAAAAGTGGAATTAGAAAATCTATGAACAGATCGCTGCTCACAGATTTAAATTTCAATCCTGTTTTAAGAATGGGGAGTCGGGACAACCAACTTTCATCTCTACATAGTTTGAACGAATTGGTTAATGAGGTCGACCAGCCTATGAAATCTCGCCACTGTTTCTGACGAGTGTACGATATCATCAAAACAATGTTTGATTTGTTTTAAATAAGCAAATATATTATCTCAATGTCCTCACTATACAATGAAATACCAATATGCGTTTTGGTTTATAATCCCAATTTTACATTGTGCGGCCCGCGAATGGATTCAGATGTTGAATGTGGCCCGCGAGCTCCAAAGTTTGCCCACCCCTGTCTTAGATGGACTTTAGGTAACATATGGAAACCTGGAATAAATATATTGCATTTCATCATTTTGAAAATTATCGGGAGAGGGGCCCAGTCAAAAGGTGATCTAATGTGGATATACTGTCCCTCGCGTATCGCCCATCTGTAATAGACTGCAATGTCATTATAGGTGGCCCGCGCAACAGCATTGATGGCTTGAAAATAAATACATCAAGGTCGTGATGTCACCCCAACTAGATCCGACTTCAAAGGGGTAAATTTTTAACCTCACCTCATGGATATGGGAATCTCATCAACCGATCAGATATTCCTGTGAACTCGATAAATTGTAATGAAATATACATCTTTGTAACAAAATCATCACTCATGGTTGCTGTATTCCCACTTTCGGCATACCGCAAGGTTTTGAGATACGTGTGGAATGATATTTCGCCGGATATCGAAGCGTCCACGAGAGTGTGTACATTCAATTCGATATCCAAGCTTTTTCTAATCAATCAATGCTAGCCTGCTTTTGAGGTTGACTCAGAGTTTTGAAACGCCGACGTCGCCTATACACACAAAAAAAAATTTACCTCGATTTACCGCAAAATGTCTGGAAGCAGGGTGGCCAGCCACTTGGCAGTAATGTAACATTACCGTCACTCAATGTAAATTCAACTTATACCCGTCCTGTAATCTAGCTTTACACGCCAGACTGTAATGTTACAGTCACCTCTGGTATATTCAATCTACATTCTCTCCTGTACATTAGGGCTCTTCAAAAATGACTTTTTTTCTCAAATCGTACTGGCTACTTGATAAAATTGTTAGGTTACCTGATTTAAGCCTACACACAAGATTTGGTTCAATTCCAGCCAGTAACCGCTTAGCTACAGGAGAAGAAAGTTTCTATTTACTATATAAAAATAAATAATAAAAAAAATTGAAAATTTTCTGTTCACCCCATGAAAGTGTAAGGCTGTCTATAGAAACGATGCTCACCAAATTTGGTTCAATTCCAACCAGTGGAAGCGGAGTTATTGCCGTCGAAAAATTTGGATTTGAATAAAATAGTATTTACGGTGACCGATTCTTTGTTTATTTATTATAGCTGTGCTCACCGTAAATACTATCTTATTCAAATCCAAATTTTTCGACGGCAATAACTCCGCTTCCACTCGTTGGAATTGAACCAAATTTGGTGAGCATCGTTTCTATAGACAGCCTTACACTTTCATGGGGTGATCAGAAAATTTTCAATTTTTTTTTATTATTTATTTTTATATAGTAAATAGAAACTTTCTTCTCCTGTAGCTAAGCGGTTACTGGCTGGAATTGAACCAAATCTTGTGTGTAGGCTTAAATCAGGTAACCTAACAATTTTATCAAGTAGCCAGTACGATTTGAGAAAAAAAGTCATTTTTGAAGAGCCCTACTGTACATTTACGAGCGAGACTGTAATTTTACCGCCTACCTAGTACCTACAACCCTACATGCTGTCCTGTGTAAATCAGATTACATGCCAGCTTCTAAATTCACGTACATCCATACCTATCCCAAAGCAACGCGATGCCAAAATACCGCAAAAGTTTCTTCACGCTCTGAAAACGACATTGGGACAACTGTATATTCATTCACGATTCACGATGAAAAAGTATTGCTGCTGGAGGTCTAATTCTTCTTTAGGAGGAATGCAAATATAGCACAAGTGGTCCCAAGAAAAGGTGAATTATTTCCACCGCCGGATAAACTTCTAATTGTTTCTTTTTCTCGTCTTCATTCCTTCTGTGTGACTAGTATCTTGCAGTTCCACTAAAAAGAACTCATGCGTAAGTCGCTATATTAAGCAAAGTTCCTAACCTAAACATGACATTACAATAACTACACTGTAAAAAATCTGGTAGATTTACTGGGAAATCTCTGTAAATTTTACCACGAATTACCGGTCGCAGCCAATTACTGTGCGTAGCTTGTCATTTTACATTTTGATATGTAATATTACCTTAATATAGCTGTAAAGCAAGTTACCAGAATTTCTTCGCAAAATTACTGACAGTTACTCGTTACTGCACTTTACCGGGCTATTGGCAAAATTGATTAGCTTCAAAATCGCTGCAGCCAATGTATACGTAGAACTGAATGTTACTGATATATCATTCTAGAGCAGTGGTTCTCAACCTTTTTGGCGTCACGAACCCTCGCGGACCCCTCAAGTATTAGTTCAAATTTAGCTCTATTATGGTGCAACCGTCATCTCTCTTGTGCAAATATGAACTCTAGGCTTGTGATAAACTGCAACAAAATGACTTATTTTGAAATTAACATACAATTTATGTAGAAATTGGGTCGACTTTTATTATTTCAAAGCTAATTTTACAGCTGTATTTCTTGAAGTACGTGGTCGTGTCTTGAAGATCCGCGTCTTCGATTTGATATGAGCGATGAGTGCCAAAAATCCATTTCAAAAAAGATAGAGGCAATGTTCCCTCTAAGCTGCGCACGTGCGCAGTGTTGACATGGTCTCTGTGCACAAAAAATCTAACTTGCGCACAAAAAAATCCGAAAAGATGACCCTTTTTTTAGTCGTTACACACTGTTGTGCAAGGGTCTGCGCAGTGACTTGGTGAATGTGCGCATGACTCGTCAAAAATTAGCTGGAATGTTGGATGGTGGCTACTGCAATATTAACGGGGAACGCTTCCGACGATAAGCTACTTTTGGTGTGATCGCAACATTTATGGCACCAAAATGAACAAAAAATATTGTTAATGAACATATTACGTCCAGCCTAGTCATTGTTATGTGGCATCTCATCTTGAAGTTATTCTGGAATAGTGGTTATGTAAATCACAGGATAAAAATCAATTTCGTGGCGAGGTTCCAATCCCTTCATCGGGACAAATAAGACGAAATACTTCAGAAATTTTTATTTCAAACGACTGTACACTGATTAGATGAGACTGACAACTTCAAATCGAAAAGGGTTTGCAAACATTAACGAAGTCACCCTATTTGACCTTACTATCTCCATATTTTCATTTTTTTCCACAAACCCCACCAAAACGCCCCTAAACAGCAATATGTCTGTATCAGTAGGATATTGGCAATTAAAATGAATTTGCACAGTAGGATATTTCATGTGAGGCGATTATTATGATGATGTGAGTCATGAAGTTTTAGCAGTTGCGGTGCCAAACTACCTCATGCTTTCTCAAGCTATAAAAAGTTAAAATTAGGTTACCAATCATTTTGAAAATTTAGAGGTCTCGCGGACCCCCTGAAATTGCTTCGCGGACCCCTAGGGGTCCGCGGACCCCCGGTTGAGAACCACTGTTCTAGAGGTTACTGATATATCATTCTAGAGGTGATTTGACCTGATTGAACCTCGTTTGCGAGACTGGGGTCTGTCATACCGAAATTGTTGGCCCTAGTATTAATTTAAGCTTAGTAGGGTACAAGAAATAACTGACAATCGTAGCTAATGTGGTACACCGTAGCCATATTATATTATAAGGCAATGGCTGTACGGCCAGTCTCGCTGGCTACATTCGTTGTCACGGATAAGGCTGATAAGTTAGAAAATTAGTTCAGGATGTATAATATTGCTCGGGGAAACTAGAAATATCTGCACCGCATGCTCAGCTGACCATTTGTTAATGGCGGACAAGGCGACCTGTAATAGGTCACATTAGGTGACTGCTTTTTCTGAGATTCGTAGTAAACAACCAACGCACAACTGTGACATCACAAGCAGCGTCTGGTTAGGAAAGTACAGTAAGTAGTGAACAACACATGGAATATATATCAATTTATACGAAATTAGATGAAAAAAGGGACTATATGCAATGATAAATGTTTCTGTATGGAAAAAACGACCCAGATCAAACATTATAACGTGGCCAGTAAATATTATTGGTGTCATGTGTCAGCGGATGAATACCATTTATTTCGAAATCGTTCGAGTGTCGTCTGACCAGTGGCCATTCCATTAGTGAGATTTGAGCAAAGGGTGGAGCGAAGCTTGTGCTTGAAGAAAGTGGACACGATCGTTGAAGATTCCTAGGAATGCTGAATGGAATACGCATCTTAAAAGGTAATACAGTACTACATAGTATTTGTTACCGTGAATATCTGACTCTGCACACCAGCCCTCGATGACTTAGATTTCATGATTGATATATTTCATTCGCCGCATTCTCTGTTCTATTTTAGGATATTTGTCGACTTATATAGTGACCACATACTCCTCTGCGGAGGAGTTGAAACTGTTGGCTTGGTAATGTCATTTTCGGGCCATAGCATAGATATGTTTTCATCCACTGCTGGATTTGTTTGCCACACATGCCACCTTAAATTAGGAACCTTCTGCTTCAATACAGAGATAAAGTCATGAATCTCTGCTATGTCATGTAAAAGGCGGATCCGTCATCACACAATGTGCCAGTACCGGTACTTCAGAACATGTTATATTTTTGTTAGCTTATTTGTCTTAGTCTTTATAATGTCATGTCCACTATCCAGGTTAGGAACTTTGCTTTATATAGCGACTTACGCATGAATTCTTTTTAGTGGAACTGCAAGATACTACTTACACAGAAGGAATGAGAACGAGAAAAAGAAACAATTGGAAGTTTGGCCGGTGGTGAAATTAATTCACGTTTTCTTGAGACCACTCGTGTTACTGCATGTCTCCTAAAGAAGAATTAGACCTCCAGCAGCAGTATTTTTCCATCGATAACCACTTCATCGTGATATCATGAATGAATATACAGTTTGTTCCAATGTCGTTTTGGGGATGTGAAGAAAATGTTGCGATATTTTTGCATCGGGTTGCTTTGCGATAGGTATGGATGTACGTGAATTTACAAGCTGGTATGTAATCCTGATTTACAGGGACAGCATGTAGGTAGGTAGGCAGGTAGGCGGTAAAATGACAGTCTAGATCGCAAATCTACAGGAGAACATGTAGATTAGATATACCGGAGGTGACTGTAACATTACAGTCAGGCGTGTAAAGTGAGATTACCGGACGAGTGTAAGTTAGATTTACATTGACTAACGGTAATGTTAGATTACCGCGAAATGTCTGGCTACCGTGCTTCCAAACATTTCGCGGTAAATCGAGGTTTTTATTTTTTACAGTGTACTAAGACAAGTAGGCTAACAAAAATATAACAATTTTTGAAGTACCGGTACTGGTACATTGTGTGATGACGGCTCCGACTTTTACATGATATAGCAGAGATTCATGACTTACTTTATCCAATGCAGCGGTTCTCAACCGTTTTGGACATGCGCCACCCTCGGCGATGGCAAAAAGTTTGCGCCCCCCTGCACTTATCGTCACGTCAAAATGAGCACATCATTTAATACAGAGATAGGCAACCTTTTTGCCAATCACGGTCACATTTCAATTACTTAGGTAGCGTAAGGCCGCATTCCTGGGCATAGCCGCCGCATAGCAACCTATATTGCATCTAAGTCTGTCTTAAGCAGTGCAGTTCACCAGCTATTACCAACAGCTACACAGCGCACTGAGCTTTAGGCTACAGCCAAATCTATGAAGTAATGAATGACTTACACGCTGGAATTGCTCTAAATCTTCAGAGAATATAAAAAATTTGCTCAAATGAAGTTGAGTGCGACTGCTGGAGTTTGAATTTGGCGAGCTTTCTTGAATACGAAATAGGTTTCTTCTTTAACAATCGTCGTCTGAAAATGGTTGTGAAACACATGTTTAGTCAGAATTGAGACAGACTTAGTCAATTTCTCGTGCCCCGCAGGTTGAGAACCACTGATCTAATGTATTGAAGCAAAAGATTCCTCATTTGAGGTGGGATGTGCACCAAACAAATCCAGCAGTGGATGGAAACATCTCTATGCTATGGCCCGAAAATTACATGAACAAGCCGACAGTTTCAACTCATCTGTGGCGGAGTAGGCTATGTGGTGTCACAGGTCACTATGTAAGTCGACTAATATCCAAAATAGAACAGACAATGCGGCGAATGAAATATTTCAATAATGAAATCAAAGTCATCCCGGTGGTGTGCACAGCCGTAGATATTCACGGTAACAAATACTATGCAGTACTGTACCTTTTACGATGCGTATCCCATTCACCATTCCTAGGAATCTTCAACGATGCACTTTCTTCAAGCACAACAAGCTTCGCTCCACCCGGGTTGGAATCCCGGTACGTTTAGCGAGACATAGATTCCATATTGGCGCTCCACCCTTTGCTCAAATTTCAATAATGGCCAGATGACGATACGACACTCGAACGATTTCAAAATGTGTGTTATTCATCCGCTGACATGCCACCAATAATATTTACTGGCCACGTTATAATGTTTGATTTAGATCGTATTTTTTCATACAGAAACATTTATCATTACATATAGTCCCTTTCTTTTCCATCTAATCTCGTATAAATTGATATATTTTCCACGTAATGTTCACTACTTACTGTACTTACTTAACCAGACGCTGCTTGTGATGTCACAGTTGTGCGTTGGTTGTTTACTAGGAAACTCAGAAAAAGCAGTAACGCGTAACCAGGGATTTCTAAAACTTTTTTAAAACTTTTAGAAATCCCTGCGCGTAACCCTAACCTACTGTAACCTATGACAGATCGCCATGTCCGCCATTAGCAAATGGCCAACTGAGCATGCGGTGCTGATATTTCTAGTTTCCCCAACAATATTATACATCCTAAACTGATATTTTAACTTATCAGTCCTATCCGTGGTAACCAACGAGACCGGCCGTATAGACATAGCCTTATAATATAATATAGTGGCTATGGTGTACTACATTAGCTACTATTGTCAGTTGTTTCTTTTACTCTAGTACAGTGGTTCCCAACCGGGGAGGAATTCCCCCCTTGGGGGGAATTTTGCAAATTTTAGGGAGGAATTCCACTTTAGAATTGTAACGGATTTCCCAAATTGTTCATGTCCGAACTGTCATGTAGTCAACCAGTTATATCCGAATGTATGCTCCTCATGGCTGTTCTTTGTTTGCTGAAAGTATGTTCAAATGCTTTTTGAAATCTCTTTTTCACATAAAATTCCCCCCATTTTTTCAAACTAGTTCAGATGTGCTGCAGTTCGCAAGACAATTTCGTAGGCCAGCGACGGCCTCTCAATCAAATATATCCTAAGCGAGCAAATGTTGTGCCGAATCTATCATAACAAGGCCTCAGTGAAAGTATTCATCTTAAATTTTCAAGTCAACATTTTCAGACAGTGACAAAATATTCCAACGTCATCGATTCAAGTCAAAGAACAGCCACCCGATCGAAAAGAGACATATTAAACTTGGTGCGATGTTGCCGAAAGGTAATGGGTGTCCTAAATTTCAATGAGCTCCAGCAGAGAATCTGATCACGTATATGTTATATATCAGGGCTCTAACTAAATCTCACTTTCATAGTTTTGACTCGAGTCAAGTCTAGTCATTTTCAATTCACCATTGAGTCAAGTCTGAGTCCAAGTCACCGAGCTGAGTGTCGAGTCCGAGTCATGGTATTATGACTCGAGTCCAAGACACACCCCAGTCAACACTGTTTGGTGGTATTGAATGATTTGGATTTATGATATACTAATTTTCCTCACTTTGAGCAGTTTCTTGTCGCATTGTTAATTACCAGGATTAATAGACGAAATTCCGATAGGGTGGTCGCTTTACTGTTCTTCGAAATTACAATGAAATGTCGGTCTTGGCCGTCTTATAGTCTCGAGTCGTATGGCTTGGTTCGAGTCATACACAATGACTCGAGTCCAAGTCGAGTCAATACCCAGATTGTCTCGAGTCGCTTCCGTAATTTGAGAAAATGACTCGAGTCTGGTCAACCCTCCTATATATGAAAGTGCCAATATTATTGGCCAAATGCATACGCAAACTTGAAAAAAAAATCGCGAGACCAGCAAATTTATGCATACTGATTTTTCACAACAGTTATATTAGCGATTGGTGCATGGTAAGCCGAAAACACAAATGGAAGTGTGGGGGTTTGTTGAGTCAAGCGTTCCAAAATTTGTTTGATTGGGACCAAGACCATTGTTTTTGGAGGTCTACAAAGTGTTATTACAGCACTGCTGGAAACAAACACTCGGTACCGCCCGTCTTATTCTCTCAACAGGTGTTAGCGCGGTAAAAATGACCTTTTTTTGAATCATCGGGCAGATTTATCCTAAGGGGGGAATTTTGGCTTAAATTCCGGCCAAGGGAGGCACGAGACGAAAAAGGTTGGGAACCACTGCTCTAGTATGTACTTTACTGAAATTAGTAATAGGGCCAACTATTTCCGTATGATAGACCCCAGTCTCGCGAACGTGGTTGAATCAGGTCAATTCACCACAAAAATGATATCAGTAACATTCAGTTCCACGTATAACATTGGCCGCAGCGATTTTCAAGCTAATCAATTTTGCCAATAGCCTGATAAACTGCAGGAACGAGTAACTGCCAGTAATTTTGCGAAGAAATTATGGTAACTTGACTTTACAGCTAAATTAAGGTAATATTACATATCAAAATGTAGAATTACAAGCTACACACAGTTATTGGCTGCGACTGGTAATTCGTTGCAAAATTTACAGAGATTTCCCAGTAAATCTACCAGATTTTTTTCAGTGTACGTGGTGGTGTAACATATCCCCCTCTTCATATTCATCGCATTCCACTTGATGTGATTTTCCGTATTTGACGTTTAATACCCAGGCCACATTTCCACGTGCTGTCGATTCGTATTGCTATCTACAGATAAAACTTCCTAACATATATGCAACTTTTTGCAAGTTATTATTTCGACACCTTGCCATTTCGTTGCATTTGAAGACAAGAAACTCTCAACGGGAATATAATCATGGGTAAGTTCACAGTCAATCTATATCTATTCATGAACATAACAGTACCTTACATGGCGCTGGCATAACGTTATATCTAATTTTGATATGACAGGCCAAGAACAAACTAAAAAGAGAACGATTATAGCAAATGGTTATCATGCCGATATCATGGCATGTGTCAAAGGCAACCAGGTTTTAATGCGTAGTGCAGGGAAAAGAGCCAGCATGAAGACGGGAGTTGCTGCAAACCTGACGTTTGAAGATCGTGAGTATATTTTCCGCATTTATACCTATATGAAATGACCCACAACTTTTCTTTCCTCGCGAACCCCCCGAATTCAGTTCAATACAATTTATTCATTCGACAGGGCGCGTGAGCTCAAAATCGTCTCAACACAGGCAAGTTACTGATCGTCGCCGAAATTTTGTCCCATGTTGAAGAATTCGTCATGTTTAATCGTATATATTTGCTATTCGGATCTTACCCAAAAAATGTATTAATAGTTGCGCTGCCCGAGACTACTTTTGTAATAAAATTGGTACACCACCCGCACATTGTAGTCCGTGACGCACCTGGTCTCACACGCGAAAAGCGTCACTCCACTTTTCATCAACAACAATAATAATAAAATAGGCTGGACGTTATATGTTCACTAAAATCAGTGTCTCAATTCTGGTACCGTATTGTTGCGATCATACCAAAAGAATACGCGTTATTACTACGAGTTATGCGTCATTATTACATTCACCGCCACCTCTCTTAGTGGAAATGGATTTTCGTGAAATCAATGGCGTGGAAATTCAAGATTCGACTGCGTATTTCAAAAATGCAGCAACAGAATTCCTTTTGAAATAATAGAAAACTTCCCAATTTCTGTATTGATATCATGATGTTATTTTCGAAAGGAGTCATTATATTGATGTTTATCACTATCCCACAGTTAATAGTTGCGCAAGACATATGCGGTAGCACGACAATTGAGCTAAATTTGAACTAAAACTTGAGGGTCCGCGGGGTCTCACGACGGCGGAAAGGGGGTTCTCAAAGACAAAAAGGCAGAACACCACTGGACTAGAGCATATTATTGTCGCTGCTGTGTTATATTGAAGTTGTTTACGACATTGCATTTTTCGACTTATTTCTACGTATTGCGAGATCAATAACAAGTTATCCGGCGTTCTATTAGTATACCTGTGAGTCGGTACGAAAAATTCGTTTGTAACAAAATATTCTTAATCCCTATAGCCTCGTAAAGGCACGGATCAGTAATAGAAGCGGGTGATTCGATTATGAGTGTAGTGTCCCAGCATCTTTCGTTATGACGTAATAACTGTATGTAAGATGTCAAAGTTGAAATATATATGTACCTTTTAGGCGCCCACAAAGAATACAATGCCTGCTGTTCTCCATTATATTAAAGATACTTTGATAATTTTAGACCACATTGATTTCATTGTACTTTGTGACGATGCTGCGAGTTGATCATGTTTTCAGTAATATTTAATTTACAATGACGTTCTTAACCTTATACTAAGTGTTTGAATGGTGAAATACGGCCAATCGAGGTTTACGTTTACGGTCTTCCATAGTGGAATAAAGTGTCCAGACTACAGTTTTCGTTGATAAATTAGCTTTAAGCGGGAATGAGCGTATGATTTCAATACTGTAAAGACTCGAGTAGGCCTTCTCGAATCAATTTGTCAAGCGCTAAAACGGTAATCAATACCGCACAGGCTAAATAGATTGTTAATGATGGGACGCAGAATAGTGCTATCAAATCAGTGCAGATTGGTAGCAGCATTATGATATGATCGTGAACAGAGCAGAATGATGAGGCGTCATGACTCATGAGTGTGAAAACCGACTAAGTGCTGCGATATCCTGTGGTGGCATTACAAAACAACTACCTCACTGCGAGATCAACAATTGCCGTCTCAATTCGAGAGAAGTGCACAATCGCGGTTACAAAACCCTCTATAACAGTGGTCGGGAACCTATAAGCAGGGCATGGTATGGTATGGTATGGAACGAGAATTTTCCATACTCCATACTTGCCTTGCTCTCTCCATACCATACTTGCAATTTTCCATACCATACCCACATTGTTCCATACCATACTTGATACATATTCCATACTTTCAAATACTTCAATATCATAATTATAGTACGTTTTCTAGCACCTATATTATTGATATTTCGAATGTCATTATTGTTTAAACTAGCCATGATGCGAATCTAACTCCTGGTAAAAGTTTCAAAGAGTCTGTTTTGGTGAGGTTTAGTTCACATTGGTGAGGTGCCGTGTACCTCTACTCTACAGCTTCCGCGAGCAAATTGAGATAGTCAGCAAATTGTTATCTAGGACCGTCCATAAAAGGGACTGGCAACATACGGCCCGCAACGAGATTTTGTCCGGCCCGCGGACAGTTTCCCGTCTTACATGATAATGTGGCCCGCGGCCCCAGTCTGCCGAGATTCCCCACTACTTGCCTAAACGTCAAATATTAGTGACCGCATGTTATTACATAGGTTTGCGCACTGCGCCGCGTGCGATAGTGGTGCTTACGCGTAAGTTCTTCGAAGCGAGAAGACTTGCATTATCGGCATTTACGATGTACACAATCCTAATGAATTGATATCTTGGTAAATTTTGGGTAAAGGTAAAGGGGCTGATCAAACGCTTTGAAATCTTAATTAAGAATTGCACTGCGTGTTAGTGGATCAGAGAGAAGCAGACATGGCGGGGCCTGTATGACAATGCTGTTCTCAAATCTACATTGTATTTTCATTATCGGCGAGAAATAGCTTTGAAGTGACATTGCTGTCGATAAAATACATTCAATAAATACGATTTATTCCTTGTATATATGGGCGAATAATTTATCCATTCAGCAATCCTGCCCGCCCCTGCTCCATAGGAATGTCATCACATTTCCGGTACATTGGCATGAGGCACATGCAAGTTTGAAGTAAATACTCGCAAAATAATTTATAATATAGACGCACCCATAAAATATCCCAGCTGCAGGCGATCAATACTGCAGCGATCTGCGAGATTATTAATACAGTATTTGGTTGGGGTTTTAGTGTGGCGTACCCCACTCCCTGATCTATAATCCTAATGCGAGAGCGTTTAAAATATGACCGATGAGATATCTCGGTATGTAAATAGTATAAATGTGCGGATAATGTTTCAGAAGAAATTTAATTATCAATCACATTGAGCATTAAGTAAGTTGCATCATGATTGCTTGTAAGCTCTCGTCACTCAAGGAATTAGGTAGTTGGAGTAGCCAACATTACCAATTATTGCGTCACATGATAGACTATATGCTCGGAGACGTCATGTCTAGACTCAATGGAATATCGGATCAACATTACTGTTGTCATTATTACATAACAAAATCATGCCATTCCAAGTGCTCCGTTACACAAGCGTGTATATTTGATCCTACACAGCGTTCAATTATAGAATGTAAACGTTTACATTCTATAGTTCAATAGTTCACGTTCACACGTAACAAAAGCGATCGTAATCCGTGAACCCTGAACAGCGAACATCGTACGCTTCATGAAGATCACGATAAAATGTATAAAATACCAAAGTATGGAAGTATGGAAATGTCGTTCCATACCATAGATTAAAATCTTCCATTCCATACCATACTTGCATTGTCCCATATTCCATACCAAAATATCGATCCATACCATACCATACTTCCATACCATACCATACCATACCATGCCCTGCCCTGCCTATAAGGCCTTGTTTTCACGGGGAGCGAGTGAGTGGCGAGATAGCGCAGTGGTATAATCCGCGGCTGCAACACCAATAGGTGCGGGTTCGAGTCCGACCGAGGTCGACTTCTGAATTCCGATACCCAAGTGTTGGAGGTTTACCTAGGCTCCTCCTCGCCACCTCATCCGCGTCAGCGGTGTCTTACAAAAGCCTAGCGGTGGGCCGTGCTATAAGTCGGCAGTTACGGAAAATAAGAAGAATATCGGCCTGGTGTAAATGACCATAGTAGTCGACAAACACCATGAATACCCCTAAACAAACAAACAAACGGGGAGCGAGTGAGTCGGCCAAGCCGTAGCGAGAACGAGCCTTGCGTTTTCACTGATGCCGCGACAGGGATCGCTAGCACTGGCGCCACCACGCGGTCCGAGACAATGGTGCGGAATAGTCGATAAATGCGCGCGAGAAAGTTGTATTGCTACGAAGCTGCGACCTGAAGGAAGATGGAAGAGCAATTAATTGTGGAAATTAGGGCATATGAGTGATTGCGAAGCCCATAACTCAATTCCATATCGGAATGATTTCAGTTGACAATCATTGCCGTTGCAACAACGAAAAAGTACCGGTAAGGAACCTTCTGCGTATAAGATATTGCTATTTGAGAAATTTTTTATTTTGCACCTAATTAATCAATATTGCAGCAAATTGTTGGTAAATGTTCGTGACGACGAGAATATTTATTCTCGTGTCACCATGAACATGTATTTGACAGGTCAAGGATGTGGGGAGTCCAGGGCTAGGGGCTCGTGCCGCCCTCTTTTCAAAAACCCCAAATTTAAGTTGCTGTCGCATCGGCGGCTAACACCACTCGCGAATTCGATCTACCCACCATCGCACGCCTAGAAATCTTGGATTGTACGATACCTTGGTTGACGAAAGGGAATAGCAAATATGGCGACAGTTGTGGAACAATGTCGTTTTAAAATACACATTGTCTTTCTCATGCACATTGAGAAATAAAATGCCACGGGAGTGACATTCACTATTACAAATTCAAATTGAAAATAACGTCATATTCCATTTGCTTGATTGGTTAGCAGCTTTCTGGCACCGCCATAAAAATGTACGTTTGTAACGCAACGTTGAGTTACGCTGAATATTTTAGAAGTCGATCAATACTTAGATTTCCAGAATCAGCGCGACAATTACATTTGATTATAATCAGCGGTTATAAATTCTAAGTTATTTACGATGAGTTGCGCTGTCACAGGTGAGGCTTGTCCTGTCTGTGCCTCATCTGAACCAAACCTCTCCTCTCACTCTTTATTTTTGAAAAATAAATATAGGAATTCCGTTATTTTGGGAATAATATTGTTCAAAATCTACCCATTAATTAAGATCGATGTAAGGTACCAATAACCATTGAAAACTTCTCAATTTTCCTTCACTCATCCCTGACGACATTTGAGGTACTGCCTCACTTGCCTCCAGAGGTGGTCCGTAACGAAGTACTTCTACTTTTTTGAAGTACTCAAGTAGTTTTCCTCTACTTCTGGTACTTACTCAAGTAGATTTGATTTTCTCTACTTCTACTTCTACTTGGTAATATTTTGTGATCTACTTACTTACTTTTCGCTATTTTCAGTGTGTCAAGTAGAAGTAGTTTATTCGCCCAATACTAAAGATAGCCTGAGGAATTTCGGGGCTGTTTTCACGCAGTACCAACATTTAATATTCATGAAAGTCAAGTAAAGACCAGAAATTTTGTTGGGCTTCGCGCACAGTAGTTATGGCGGGACACATATGTTTTCACGAGAGTATCAGTGAATATAATTTAGGTACTGGATTGCTTGGTTCCGCTCACACCGCATTGTCGCCCATATCTAATATTTCATCACAGTATATCTGGCCCACCATAACGTTTGAAACTACCGTTTCGCAATCTAGCAATTACCTATCATATCGTAATCTAGTAGCACATGACGTGTCCTGCTAATCTGGAAAATGTATCTTTTTTTAACGTTACACTAGCTTTAGCAGATCACCTTTGAAGCTTTATGGACAAAAGACATGAAATATATATTCCGCTTTTTAAAAGTGGTATTTGTATTTTACTTTTAATTCTGAGTATCATACTTTGAGTTCTAGTTACTTTCAGTTCTTTTGTCTACAGAACACAGGTCTACATGTTGAAACATAAAAGCAAGTGTAGTAATGCTTCTATCTTCCGAAAATAAAGCTACACTAATTATAAATTTTACGATCCATAATATTTGTTATTAACGTATACTAATCGCGCAAAGTATTGAAATCGTATCCGATATAACTTCTCCGTATTTCTCTTCGCCTTAACTTGGGGCCTCATAATATGAGGTAGGCCGCCATGCCATGATATCCCCAAAAACGCGGTCTTCTAGTAAACAGAGGGTTAGTATCGCATTTTCATATCAATGCTATGATTTGCATCTCATCTCCTCGGATGCATCAATACGAATCAAGCTCTCTGCACCTTCTGCAGAGCTAAATTTGCAGCATACAGTCCATGCGAACGAATTAAGACTGTTTTCAAAACTACTTACTTACTTGAGTAGATTTAAGGTCGGTAAATTCTACTTCAAGTAGTATTAGGTGGCTTATGGAAGAGGTTATTCTACTTGTAATTGAGTAGATTTTGTCGTCGCTACTTCTACTTCTACTTGAGTAGCTTTCTTGACTACTTTGAACACCTCTGCTTGCCTCACCTAACCCCACGTCACCGGCGTATCACACGATGGGTATCACTGTGTAGTGACCATGTTCGAGTCCACCTACCCATGTGGGAAGAAAAATATGGCGCACACAAAGAATCCCATATATTAGTGTTACCAATACGTCGCGGATGTTCCATTGTGACGCAACAGTTGAATGACATGTATGGCTCTTTGGAAGTTACAATTGAAAATCTTGGGCCAATATGGTTCTTCGGTAGAACAAGTTTTGGGACCACTGCTCTATAACGATGTATTCGAGAGCATTTCTACCGATCAAACTGACTTACCGCAGAACATAAGAATTGAGAGAAAACGTGCTCGGTCCGCGCCACAAACGTAGGCCTAACTATCCGCGAAATTCGGTATTATTAAAGCAGGCAAATTAGGTACGCCGTACGCCTGTAATTTTTATCTCTTCAGAGCAAAACCACAAACAATTTGTGTATTTCGAATTCCCCTTCAGTAAATCGTTGCTGCTGACCACACAGAATTATAAGCCCTCATTCGATGTCTTCTTTTACCGTGATTGCCGACATGGCGAAATCACAAACTAGCGCGTTTATTGCGCAACGTTGTGTTGCATCTGGAATTACGAGAGTATACGTGAGTTCAAAGCGCTCTTGCCTGAGCTGGCCGCAATATGTTTTGAAGCAACAATTTTGACACTATGCGGTCATCGCATTCGACAGGCGGCGATTCTGATTTACCGCATTGTTTGGTAATGCCGCCCGCCCTGTTTGTCGACTACTATGGTCATTACACCAGGCCAATTTTCTTCATTTTTATTCCATAGATGCCGACTTGTAGCACGGCCAACTTCTAGGCTTTTATAAGACTCCGTTTACACGGATGAGATGGCAAGGAGGAGCCTAGATAAACCTCCAACACTTAGGTAGGAATTCTGGAGTCAACCTCGGTCGGACTCGAACCCGCGACCAATTGGTGTTGCAGCTGTGGATTATGCCACTACAATATCTCGCCACTTCCCAGATATTTTTGGTAATCCACTTGAGTTTTTTATAACCTTCATAGACCTAGGAAGTTTCGCGCATCTACAAGCCTTCGGGAACCCAAAATTTTCGCTGAGTCACGAAATTATAAATCTACCACATCATACACATCGACGCCTTTGTTCAGGTGAGATGAGGGATTATGTCACGCATGAACCGGGATTGACGACCATCAGACCTGGATCATATTACGCCTTTCCGATACAAGGTTGTGATGGACTTGTTTTCATTACAATAAAAATCGGCGAACATACTCCGTACAACAACACTCCGGTAGCGAATGATAAAAATTTGATCGTAGACCGATCCGGCCATTTACAAGAAAGCGCCAGCCCAAGTAATATATGGACTGACGCTACTGGATTTATCCACGAACCACCAAATACTAAAGGTAAGAAACGTTTTTGTTTTGTCGCAAATACGTTGATTACTCTGACCAGCAGGGTTCGATGCCTTAGAACAGTGGCTCGCAACCTTTTTGTGTTCGCGGACAACTTTTGTACCGTCACGGATCCCTGCTGACCCCCAGTTTCAGTTCAAATATAGCTCAATCATCATGCAACCGCCATATTAACTGTAGGCTAATGATAAACAGCAACAAAATGACTTCGTTGAATGTAACATCATATTACTACATGTATAATTGTATATATATGTTGGTTAGAAATACGCTGTCGTGCATTTAATATTGGCGACTTCAGTTTGAAATAAACTAGTAGTTCGAATTATTCACTACGTATGGTTATTAATGCGGTTTACTTCGCATTCAAGAGTCCTATACCAGGATGCGGAATCATGATGACCGCTTCACAAAACAGGATGATGCCAGCATATAAAATTACGACTACAGAGGCAGCAGATCGTCTCTGAAAACTCTTTGTCAGCTGTTATTTTCTATGAAAAATAGCTGTGAAGTGTACTTATCGCTCTTTACCCCATAGCAGTCATAATCCGGATCCGATCATAATCATCATCCGTGTTGTAGCTTGCCCAGAATTCCTTACAACGCTGGCAATAAAGATGAAAGATGCAGGCTTGGAGGACGAAGTCAAAAAAGCATTCGGGAATTTCGATAAGGTCAGTTTGATCGCGAAATGTGTTTGTCGCCACCAGGGCGGAAACAGTACTTCGTCAGTCCGCCACAACACGTTGGTGTTGGGCCCTCCATAGATTGATAAGGCAAACGTCCTGTAGGATTCCCCCATATCCCCCTTTACGCCGGGCCGCCTTTTTACTACTATACCTAAAAAAACACGCTTTACTGTAATATGGAATTTTTGCACGTAGTTGCACAATGCCCGGGAAAATTTGAATTTGGTAAATAATATTGTTGATTGCTTATATTGCTAGTTTCATCCGCTCTCATTACACTTTATCAGTTTTACTGGTATAGCTGAAGGCGCTGGTGTAGGCTGTATGATATCTCTTGAAAAATACTCACTAATATATGTTGATTTGCGAAATAATTTTCGGCCCTTATCGACCTCGTACATCTTCTTGGGGAGTTAGGGGTGCGGGAGCTACGGCCCTAGTAACCGTCGAATTTGTGATATATTTCAACCCAGTGTTTCCCAAACGTTTTTGAGCTACCGCACACTGGACAACGAATAATGCGCCAGCGCACCCGACACCCCCACACCACGCCTAAATATTAAAACTAAAGTTGTTCTGCATTTATTACAGCTAATAATGATACGGACGATGCTTTTGTATTATTGCCATCATCCTCGTCATATTGGGTTTGAGTTTTGATAAAAACAATCCCATTCTAAAGTATCCAGTCTCCACGTCCGGTATATTGTCAAGACAGTTTCTGCCGTGAGTCAGAAACTTTTTCATTGCACTGAAAACACGTTCTATCAAACATGATCGGATGTGGGGCAGGACAACAACGAAACAGTCAACCCGACTCCATTGAGAGTTGTTCTATTTGATTTAATCGTGTATCCAGAACGATTGATTGAAGCTATGAAACTTTGGTTTGAACTCAAAATTGTTCCACGATGTAATCAGCTACTCAATGATTTTATGTTTGGAAGCTTAACAGAATGGATTGAATAATAAATTTCCAATTATGATATATCCTGGAATCATATCAATATATCCTTCTGCAGTTTTCCGTGATTTATGCTTCTCCATCGAAATCGGGTATTCGAACTGAACCGCTAGCTCAGGCAAGATGTAAAGCGAAACAGTTCACGTCTCACAAAATTTCGGTGATATATCACTGAAACTCCGACAGTGGCATTTCCACGTTGCTGAGGTTTCATCATTACTAAGAACGGATATATTCTACTCATAAATTTCGGAGAATATCGTAATCGCAGCCTGAACGCCGTGACAAAGGTCAAGGTTGCAGCACTGTGGAAAATCCACCATCGTTTGAAGCAAAAATTAAATTCTCGCAAGACAGTTTCTCTTAAAATGCCATCACGACTTGCAGTGAGCAGTAACTGCTCAAATTCTTCGTAGTTCTCACAGCGCCCAACCACGCATTCTAGGATTTCTGCCGACTGCTAAATTAGTCCATTGATGGGCAGGATCATCGCTGTCAAGTAACAATTGAGGTTTCTGGTACAGCTGATTAAAGAGACGGACGACCCTAAATTGCCCTGACTAAATCGATTTTGCATTTTTACGGCATATTTAGTTGCTTTGTTCAGCAATCGTTTCAATACTAGGCAGCAGTTGGCCCAGTTGCCTACTAAGCCTACACCGCGCCCATTTGCTCGCAGCGCCCCCTGCCGTCCGATTCTCAAGCCAGCGCTCCCCAATCCCTCATTTCATGGTCAGCACCCCTTCGCGCTCGTGAACGCCACCAGGGATTGGTGGCGACAACTTTCGGAGCCTCTGTTTTAACATGACTACGTATAATTGTTAATCAATCATGGCCAACTCAATAATTCATTTCTCATATTGGTGAAACACAATAGTGGGTTAATATGTTGTTAAGGATGAAAAATGTTGCTGAGTGTCCTTTACGTAACACACAATTTGTAATCTATTCATGAAGTGTTAAATTGATAATGAACATTTGATCGCGGTTTATTACATCATAACATTGTGTTTTCAGAGTCGCTTCAACAGTGATGTATGAATTTATAATTTTCTCTGGGAATATTATTCTCACTGCGAAAAATATATTCAATATGTTGGTTACTGATGCTGCTATAATAGGGTTACCATATTTATATTCATCTTTTCGGCTCAAATCCCGAATTACCGGATTTCCATGAGATTAGTAGTTGGTTGACTGAAATAAAAGAAAAAAAGGTCGTTTTTCTGGCTCAAGTCCCGAAAACCCCGTAGCACCGTTACTTGACCGATGATCTCCTAAATCTCTTCCAATATCCACGGACATTTAACCAAAATTCTCACAAAACAGGACAAATACTCAAAAAGAAGACATTTAGGCTAGGGTTATCATATTTTGTGACACAAATTTCGGACGCTCTCCAGCGCCCACTAGCGGATTACAAAATGATGTATGAGCACATTGTCAATCAATATGGCGTCACACCAGCAACGCTTTGTCTATCGACTAGACGTGGTCACGATCCGATTCAGGAGTATGTGGTTGCGTGCTGTAAGATGTATCCAGGGCCGAAGCCACATTTTCGACCCCATCTCGCCCAAATACACACTGATCTTGGGCACACCGTAGAGCAGGGGTTCTCAACTTCCCATGTATAACGGGCCGCATTTTAACAGCAAAAGGCGCTGCGGGCCGCAGAACATTATTGCCATTTATTTGTGGGCTTCTATTGAATTTAGGCTAGTGCAGCCTGTGTTTACCAGTCGTATACAGGCATTTAGTACGTTTTTTATGCATTCTTAGTTAATGGACAGCATACGTAAGTTTGCAGTTGCTGTTTTTGTGAGAATATGTATTTTCCAACGGCGCAAGTAAATCCATTCCCGGAGCTTGCATTGCATTCATTGCCAAGTCGGTATATGCGCCTTCAAACCCTTCCACCAGAGAACGGAGCTCTCTGTTTCAATACGTGAGAGAGCAAGCATAAAATTACGGTAACTTTTTCGTTACAGAGGCCATAATTACTTTGAGCGCTCGGTGATATAAGAAGTCTGGCGTTTCGTGGCCATTTCTGAGCACACCAACCAATTCTTCTTTCCTTTGATGGCTGAAGCCCTTCACTAATAGTTACATAAGTCAGCTTTGCCAAGTTGGTGTTTTTCGCCGGTCCCCTCCCACGTTTGTCTGGCCAGCAATTGCTCTTCAAATATGTCAACGTTGATAAAAATGCACCCAGATAATTAGCTATGCAATGATTCGTCCAATGTTAGGCCAAAGTTGGCTACGCGGCAACGTGTTCCAGAACAATGAGAACATGCGATAAAAGATCGACTGACAAGGCTGCTATACTCTTCTGGTTTGGGTTGAATCAGACAACTGTAGCTTCGAAATTTGTAAGGTGAAGGTGTTCTTGCTGCTAAGTTCCGGAAACAGTTAATATTCGGACAGTATGTAAAAGTTTTGTTGAAATCACACCTTCTCTAGCAGATTGCTTGGATTTAGCGGTATACCAAATGCGTCTGTAACGTCGTCAGCAATTTCAACAATGCTTGACACCTAGCTAACAACGTTTTTTGTTAAGATCGGGTGATATGTATAACTCCAGAAGAAACTTTCGTGGTATCATTTTATTTTAGCCTCCGACGCTTCGTTACGACAATTGTTCTTCGACAAATATGACGCATCGGTTTTCCATTTATGTCTGAGAAAGCGAATTCATTGTTCCACGCAGAGTTACAACCATAGTTTTCGCCATTTAATTTCCCGTTCCTTGTTCTTGTAATACTGTTCAAACCATTCGCGGTGAGTGAAACACTCTTTAATAGCGTACTACGCAGCGTTATTCTCTTAAACCAGAGTACGGACGAATACCGATTCAAAACAATAACAATCTGAACTCGAGCATATCAAGAAACATAGACAACATCAAAGAATGAGTCTTAAAGCGAAACAGAGACGGTGCGATAAGAGATGTAAGTAGCTAAACTAACATGTAACAATGCTGTGCCTGTAGTAATTGCGTTCATCTTCGTATAAAGAAAGATGTCGCGGGCCGCAAAACATACGTCTGTGGGCCGCGGGTTGAGAACCCCTGCCGTAGAGTAATCGATGCAACTTATGGGGGCTTACTATATACATCTGGGTTCTCTATGCATCTGGTCGTTAAGTGATCTCAATGAATTCTGTCAATAATATTGGTTATTTCATATATTACTAAATATAATTCTGATCCTCTCCCCGCCCACATGATCAGAGTTGATGATGATGACTTCGAAAATGCAGGGAGCGTAATTTACATCGTTAAGTCGTGTTCGTATCACACCGATAAGAGTATTTATCAGCCTAATACTGGTGGGCACTGCGCACCACTGAGCTATACAGACACCGCACATCCCGCGGTTTCTATACCTTTTATGGTCGCAACTCCATTTCCAATTTGAAAATGTTCCGTGGCCCAGTTCAAAATTTGATAAGATGTATACTAATTAAAGGTACGCACATTTGCCCAGACTTATTCACGGCCTATTTTTGGAAGCTGATTACGTTCAACATCTTCGCGAACCCTAGAATAAAGGCAAACTAAGCTCAGATTTAGAACCACTATATCTGAATAAAGCATGTAAACGGCCTTAACCAGGGGTGTCAAACTCAAATTGCATCGCGGACCGGATGCAAACCTTTAAATCGCTCACGGGCCGCACCAGTCAACTGATTCCAAAGTCATGCCTTATCTTTTCACTTGAATATTTTATTATCAACTATATACTGGTAATAGTATATTGCACAGTACCACAGATGATAGAGGTTTTATTCTAGCAAGTTGCTACAACCCTTTTCGCGAACAATGGCGATTCGGATTTGTGTGGAGGCCGGGCACCTAATGAGTAAGAAATGACACGGCAGAGCAACCACGGATATTTTCACCACATTTTTCTAAAACCACTATATTCTACATGTAAACTGCTCATAATTGTTTCGCATTGGCGTTCTCGCTTCTCTGAATAACTACGTTTTTTGTTTCATTTTTCCAAAAAATTCTAGACGTAGTGTGCTCCTAATGCCTTCTTGAAATTGGGTGATGAAGTCACTGACTTTTATTCAATGGTAACTAAAAAAAACAATCGAGTGGTAATAGTGTGGCCTACGGAAACACACTACATTTTGCTGTCTTGAGGGATTATTTAATGGAAGAAATTCCTACAAAAACTCCGAATATTTGTCACAAATGTGATGAATAATTTAAATATATATGAGTCAACTCTGATTTGGTCCGCGGGCCTGATGAAATGGCCCGCGGGGCGTATGTTTGACACCCTGGCTTAAACTAACTTTAGGAATATACCATTCTCCGGAAGTAGTCGGTTACGAATACAGTTAGATTAGAGAAGTAATCACGATAACTCACGATTACATTTATTTTGCTTCTTAAAACTAATCTTAAAAGATAGCCTATATATGAAGGCAATAGAAATGGGGTCGGGAACCTTTTTTGTCCGAAAAGTACTATTGGACTTTTTTCATTTTAACTCCCAAAGAGCCATACATGTCAATGAATTGTTACGTCACCATAGAAATCGTAGCACTAATTCGAACTCACTACAAGTGATTCGTCGTGTGCCCCACATTTTCTCAGTAAAAACTCGTACTAATCATGCTGGTTGCCTTATTCAAGCATGCGAAATTTGAGTTACGAGAACGTAAGTTCGTCGGGATGCTGCTTTTAAGTCTGAGAATCCACGATCACATGCGTAGGGGGAGCTAGACATTGTCACTATTGCAGTATATTTGCCTACCCACTTCAAGCTATGATACATAGTGACGTTGGGTCAGGGTATGGCAAGTAAGCCAGTATGTCATTTGTCGTCAGGATGAGTGGACGAAAATTGTGAAACCTTCAATAGGCTATCTTGCAGGACTTCGATCACGTACTGTAACTTGTAGTGCACAGCAACCAGAAATTGGTTAGCACGCTACTTTCTCGCGCACCTACTTCAGTGTTAAATATCGCATAGTGTACTGTTGATTTCTGGTTGTAAACGTTTTTGAAATTTGTCGCAGAAGTCATCAGAGATTTACCTGTGCTAGATGTCCCTCCTCAAGTGGTGAGGATTTAGAATGATATCTTCAATATAACGCAGAAATTCCTGGGTAACGTTGCAGTATTTCGGACATACTATATTATCCTTTTCGGGTTGTAAACGTTTCAATATAGTGTCATGGAAATGTACGAGGATTCAAATGTGTTGAATGTCTTTGCTTCAAGAAATATGTAGTGTAAACTCCTTGCGTCAATATGATCGATATTGTATCCGTTATTTGGTAGTCAACTATGATTTTATGATACATAATTCGACATTGCAGGCGATCGACTGCGTGGCATGTATTGCAGCATTAAGTTAGGTGTGGATAGTATACTTTATTATAGTTATATTGTAGTGGTAGTTAGTAATCATTGCAGTATTTTGATAATTGATATCTATCGCAATATATAGATTTGCTACAGGCTACAATGTGCTGCATACAATATATGTATATATATATATATACATTAAACACTGCTATTTATGGCTTCTCAGTTAACCAATTCAAAATATTTAGACCTCTATACCCATATTACAAATTCTTGATCATACTGTCATCATGCCAGCTTGCCAAGTGGCAGTGCCCGAAGAAAGAGGAGCATCAGCTTCAGGTAATGATGCAACAAACCGTCTCGGGGCCTGGATTACTCGATTGATCACCTCTGAATTGGATTACTCTACTGTTTGGTACATTGCAAATAGCTTGGGTTCCAAGACATGGCTTTACCACACGTTAACGAATCAATGATCTGATGGATTATCCCAAGAGAGCCGAACATACGCAACTGCGAAATTGATGAAGCCCAAGTCAAGAATTCAGCCTGGAACAAAATATGATCGCATGGAATTCGGTCATGCGATAAAAGGCAGTGTGGTTTCATACCAACAGAAAATGTCTGCAGATGATCTGACCACTGACTAGTCCTGAACTTCTTTCCCGAAGCTGATGTTCGCTTCGAAAATGGTATTTCATTTTGAGTACTGCAGCAATTAGAGCTAATTATCAGTGGTTGATCTGTATTAGGAGTATAGCTAACCAATCTATCTTGATGCTCAGAAATATTCAATACTTATCGGAAGATAAAGTCCTGTTGCTTTTGTGGTGAAGTTCTTCGCAACAAATATACTCAATGCAGTCAGTTCATTCAAACGTTAATGCAATAATTGCGTATAGAGTCATATAATAAAATAATCCCTCAGCACGTGTTACCGACACTTATATAGGCCTACGAGTCTTGGGTCATCACAAGAAGTAGTGTTCTTATGCGAGATATAGCGGGAAAATACATCATGGGCGAATGATCACAGCGGGATAGCTGCAGTACAGCAAGATAATCGCACCCCCGTAGATGCAATGAATATTTCTAGAAAAGTGGCTATGCATGTAGAGGACAAAACATGGGCATAAAGTCTAAACAGTGATTGAACCTGATAAGGTTGACATGCATTTTTCTTCAACTACTTCATATGATCTGGATATTTAATGTACAACAAAAAGTAATAAATTCCACTTCCTTCCGTGTTTATTTGTAAATTCAATGCAAGCAATTAATATAATCAGTTCACAACATTACGAAGTCAATGAAAAAAAACAAAGCTCGTATTCTCTAGCGGATGTTTCTGAGTTGGTGGGACCGATATACAGAGGGGGTAAGCAACGATCGAAGTACTGTTTCAGCTGAGTACTCGCGTCATCACGTGTTAAGGCTACTCCAACTTTTACTTGACACTTTGATGCACTAATTTCTTGTCAGACTTGGGATTTTGTAAACTAGAAATTAGTTTTGGCGCAAGATTGCATCCCCTTTAAGCGTGAGGTTGTCATAACAACTTTGCAAAATAGCCCCAGTACCACGGAAACTAAATTATCTTTTTAAAATCGCATCTACTTGTAGTGCCAGTACTCTTGCGTTGATCAAGAAGAAGCAGCGTGCAATGTTAAAAGTTGTCACATGGCATTATTTTCTAAAACTAAGCGACCCGTGATAAAATCTACTTCGGGTAATTAATTTCTAGACTACTTTTCAGAAAGTCATTTCTATTTACCCTTGAAGTACTTTGGACATGTCTTGGAAGTCATTAGTTCTACTTGTACTTGAGTAAAAATTGCGGCGTTACTTCTACACGGTTACGAACAATTAATGACTATATGCTGACCACCTCTAGAAATAATATAACCGATCTTGTCACTGCGGTTGAGCTGCTCTAATATTTTTTGATAATTACTTCCCTTAGTTCCCTCAATAACGCACATGTGACACCAGCTATTTATGAGAATGCCGTCT